>NC_071514.1:7736238-8394571 GCF_027887155.1 Malaclemys terrapin pileata | reverse complement strand
TGGAGAAGTGTGGTTGCGAGAAATAGGGATGTTGGTTGTTTTTTAAGCTCCTTACCGTGACTGGCAGGGGTGTGTGTTACATCTCCTGACTTGGGGTTCAGGGCGCATCACACGCTGGCAGTCACTATCATTCACCAGCATCATCGTCTTGTTAACGATCCTAGTACAGGACACAATGGTTTTACGTTCACCTAAAAGTCAAACCAAAAACAATGGCAAACCAGTAAGCTAGTTAATTGCTGGAGGCTGTTAACTATTTAAGATCAACATGTTATTTAACAAATCTCCTCTACAGCGAAATTCTTTCTGCCTACCTCTACCTATAGCATACAGAACTAATAGCTCTGTGGATGTTTCTGTCTTCTCTGCCTTCTCTTTGGGTTGCTCTGTCCTGTCAGCAAAGGTGCAAATTAGGGCCCTACCAAATTCACGGTTCATTTTGGTCAATTTCACGGTCAAGAGGATTTTTAAAATAATCAATTTAATGATTTCAGCTATTTAAAATTGAAATGTCACAGATGTAATTGTAGGGGTCCTGACCCAAAAGAGGGGGGCACTGCAAGATTATTGTAGGGAGGTTGTGGCATTGGCATCTTTACTTCTGCATTGCTGCTCGCTGGGCAGCAGCTCTGCCTTCAGAGGGGGCAGCTGCTAACTGGGAGCCCAGCTCTGAAGGCAGCACCACCGCCAGCAGCAGCGCAGAAGTAAGGGTGGCATGGTATGATATTGGCACCCTTTACTTCTGTGCTGCTGCCTTCAGAGCTGGTCCCTTGGCCACCCATTGCCACCCTTACTTCTGCGCTACTCCTGGCAGTGCTACCTTCAGAATTGGGTGCCTGGCCAGCAGCTGCCGCTTTCCAGCCTCCCAGCTCTGAAGGCAGCACAGAA
Source organism: Malaclemys terrapin pileata (assembly GCF_027887155.1). Taxonomy (NCBI): domain Eukaryota; kingdom Metazoa; phylum Chordata; order Testudines; family Emydidae; genus Malaclemys; species Malaclemys terrapin. The sequence continues at coordinate 8,393,683 of NC_071514.1, read as the reverse complement.
GGGTCGCAATACCATGATCCCCCCCCCCCCCCCCAATAACTTTGCAACCCCCACCCCGCAACCCTCTTTTGGGTCGGGACCCCCAGTTTGAGAAACGCTGGTCTCCCCTGTGAAATCTGTATAGTATAGGGTAAAAGTACATAAAAGACCAGATTTCATGGTGGAGGCCAGATGTCATGGTTCATGATGCGTTTTTCATGGCCGTTAATTTGGCGGGGCCGTAACAACAATCACAAATGCGACTGCTCCAGCAGTGTTAGTATACTGAGCTACGTCTTTCAATTCTTAACATAAATACAACCTCGAAAGCAATCTGCATTGGTTTAGGTTCCTCCTCCACATGCTGCTGGGACCCATACATCACCTAGCACAAATACTCCGGGGAAGTAGATTGGAGCCGGACAACCGGCCACCTCTGTGGATGACTAATAATGACCTGAGATCCACCACTTAGCCTGAGCTTCCTGTTGTACAGCTGGACATCCTGACTAACATCCAACTCATTTAATGCAGCCAAAACAAGGTTGAAAGGGAATGAGCAGGCCTCAAACGCTGCAGTTTGGGCTTACTCAAATTTTACAAGGGAATGAAATAAGCAGCTACAATATATATCATTTCTGGTCCTCAGGCCCTCTGGATGTACTACATGAAAAAGTGCTGCCAACTTGACACACCAGGCTCAAGAGTCTCTTCTTCTTCTCTGCTGTATCCCGCCAATTGGGGTTGGTGGCTCTCGTTCACCAGCGCCAAGTGTTCTTGTCACAAGCGGACACCAACCTTTCTCAAGTCCTCTTTCAGTGTCTCAAACTGCTTTCTTTAAGATCTTCCTCAAGGTCTCTGTCCCGTGACTACTAGCTCATGTAGTCTCTGGCCAATATATCCCACATCTCATCATCTCACATGGCCCAGCCGATACTCCCTTGGTTTTTCGTGTGTGTGTGTCTACCTTCATCATGGCTCCTACTGTTTCACTGCATAGCGTATCAGCAATTATCTGACTCAGCATTCTCAATCTGGCAATGTGAGGTCGTTGTTCTTCTCGCTTCCAAACTGGACAGCATTCCAACCAGCCTAATCCGATTCTTAATTCACACTGCTCTTTAGTTTACTTTGCATATTCTTATTGCAAAGAATTCCTATCACTCCCTCCACTTCCACCAACTGCTCTTCATGTGGCTGCTAGCATCCTCATCCACATTCTGATCATGGCTCCGCATTGAGCCAAGGTGTTCAAATTGTTGCATGGACTTTAATTTGATACCATCTAGTTTTATTGGCTTCTTGTTGTCCCTCAAAGCATTCTATGTACTCCAGCTTTTGTGAGCTGATGCGGAAGTCATTTTCTTCTAATGCAGCCCATCGCAGCTCTAGGGCTGTTTCCAGTTCATACTTATCTTTGGGGCACAACGTAACGTTGTCAGTGAAAAGCATGCTCCCCGGAGCCTCTCCCCGAATTTCCTGCCTCAAGGTGTTCATTGCAATCACAAATAAGAGCGGGCTAAGGGCTAATCCTTGATGTAGGACTACCCTCGCAGTGAATGACTCACTGTAGCCACAGCTGCTTCTCATTACTGTTGTGCTTCCCTGGTACATGACCATGATAGTCTGAACATATGACTCCAGTAGATTGTGTACCCATAGGCACCTCCATAACAACTGTCTAGGAATTCAGCCATAAGCCTTCTCTAAATCCACAAATACTAAGTGCAATTCCTTGTATTTCTCTCCACATTTCTCCTGCAAACACATTTCTCCTGCCATTGTTGGCCTTCCTGGCACAAATCCAAGTTGATGCTCCAGCGCCTCCCAAAGTATTTTCTCAATAATTCTTTCCAGACACTTCACTGCATGACTCATCAACTTGATGGGTCAGTAATGACTCCATATTTGCACATCTCCTTTATGCCTGAAGTTAGGGACCAATGCGCTCTTCCTCCACCCGCCGGGAATTATTCCAGTACAGAGAATTAAGTTGAAAAAGTTTGTCATCATTACCACTCCTTCATGGCCTAATGCTTTAAATACCTCAATTGGTACATCATCTGCTCCCACAGCCTTCCCACGTTTCATCGTCTTTAGCACTGTCTGAGACCACTGCGGTGATAGGGCTTGTCCGGTTTTTGCTTGTGCATACTTCCCTCAATGGTTTCTTCACATTCTCTTTACTGAGCAGTTTCTCATAAAATGAGAATGATTTCACCATCTTCCCCTAGTACTCTTCCATTTTCATCTTTGACACACTTCACAGCTCCCAAGTTCTCTGCTCTTCTTTGCTTTATCTTGGCTAAGCTACATATTCCTTTTTCCCCTTCCTTCATTAGGAGTCCTGAGTAGTCCTTTAAATGGCTGACCCTTTGCTTCTGCAACTGCTCTTTTAGCTATTTTCTGTACCAGTCTGTACTACTCGGAACTTACCATCACTCTTATTTTCTGCCAGTGCCATTCTTCTTTACTGCTTCCTGCATGTCACTGGGCCACCACCAATTTCCCTCACTTCCTCTGGCTTGTGCACTTTCTGTAATATATTTGGATATTTTCCCCAAATCTTATTGGTATCATCACGGCCAGTTTGGTTGTTGTCCAATCTCCATAGAACCTCATCCTTAAATTTCACACTCCGGCTCAAGACACCACACTCCAGAATGGTTCTACTATTTCCACACAACCTATGTCTCTGCATCAGCTGAGAAGGGGGCTCAACTCCACTGATGAACATGGCACCTTGGGCTTAACAATTCACTTGACGTGAAGATGTTGCGTTGTGACAGTGAGATAGTTGCCTTTCAACATGGTGAGTCAACACCATGATGTCACAATGTAAACATCACCAACTCACCATGCAAACCTGCCCTAGTGATATTTATTTGGGGGAAACTCCTCAAGCGTCTTCCATTATAACCTTAACTCTGGCTGTTTTATATACTTGACAAACCGAATGCTCGTGACCAAACAAGAAAAACCATTAAGACCTGTCACTGGAAAGTCCAGTGTGAATTAAGTCCCTGATCACATTTCGAACCATAAGTGAGTCCCAATCTAAAAGTCCCAAAGGGAAGAAGACCTTTCCACCAAGAACAAGTACTGAAATGTGTCTGAAAACCAAAGTGCTTAAGAACTGACATACCCGAGCCTATTGATGGTGGGACCCATATTGCCAGAAGGTGATATTTGAGCCCCTAACTGTGTGGAAAGCCTATTGTACCTAAGACCCCGTCAACAGGTTTAAGACTCGCTCTCGTAAGGGCTCAATGACTGGGAGAAATTGTTATTGTAAAAGGAAAGCAAACAAGTCAATCTTTAAATCAACTACTTTATAAGGAAAAAAAATACAGGCATTTAGTGTACTGACGTTGAAGGATCCTGGGGGTGGCAAACCTGACGAGGAGTGAGACTTTTAACCTGAGCATTCTAACTCCTTTGTGGTATCTTCATGATGGGATGAATTGCTGGAGCTGGCACCAACCACTCAGTGCTAGTCGTGAAAGGAGATTGGCCAGGGGTGACCTGATTCCCTAGGGAGAATTAAAGCTGCCTCTCCCATATACGGAACGCCAACATATAGTGGCAGATGCAGCATTAACTGTCTTCTATGGGGATCAAGTCCCCCTCTGGCTTCGTGAATCTATCCCAGAATGCCCCAGGAAAAATCAACTGAAAAGTGTGATCTGCAGGGTGCTAATGTGGTTAGCTGGGTTAAGGGTTTCTGATGCAATCTACAGCAAATTATCACAGTGCGACTGCTCCTGCTTCATCCTCGGAGAAGGAAGTTTCTTTCAGCAAATACGCATGCATGCCTGCGAAAACCCTGCTCCAAGAACCTGACTGAGCCTTGAGATATGGGGCTGCATATAAGTGCCTTGAGCCATCCGTGAAGCACTAAACCAGGTGCAGTTCCACTGCATAGTAATGAACCGACAAAGAAGCAGCCCTGCCAGAACACTGACCGAGTATAGACTGCACGGCTGCTGCTAACTCGGAGATCTGGTGAAAGCGAGCTTTCCCCCAATTGCCATGCCAACAGCCATTTCCGTAGCTTAGCCTTCCTCGTGATGTCTGTGCTTTGGCAGCGCTGCAGCCCGTGTTCTGCATTCACCTCTCTTTATTGCCTGCCTTGGCAAACACTGTACAAAACAATCCCACCACGTTCCCAAATGGCCTTACCTCCTCCACACTGCACACTGCATCCTTCCCATCCGCTGTGTGTCCAGATGTACAAAGAATCCTGTTGTTTTTCTGGCTCGCTTCTGTTTTCGGCGGTATAGTTGACAGGAATGGTGTATTCGTAATGAATTCCATAATTCTGGTCATGAAATAACAGCACCTGGTTCAGCAGCAGAAGAAAGGCTGTTATGATACACTGCACTGGAAAAGCCGACAGAGTGCAGAGATGGCAAAGCCAGCAATGCTGTCTCAGGCCAACACGTTCAAAGGCAGGTGCTTCAAGAAAGGCCCCCAAATCCTTATTTAGGCACTACAATCAAAGTGGCCTGATCTTCAGAGGTGCTGACACAAAGGAAAACCACGAGAGCTGGTGCTCAGAGCTTCTGAAAAAAAAAAAAATCAAGCAACTTATGGAGGTGTCCAAAACCAGACTTCGGTGTCTAACATTAAGTACTCACTTTTGAAAAATTTGGCCTTTGCTTTTTTTGGTCTCAGATGTGATGAGTTGGCTTCAAAACAGAATTAAGTTGACAGCAGGAAACATTAAATCAGATTGATGTTCATAAAGTAACTAATTAAGTTAACGATTGCATAGAATTAAGATGCCATTCATCATACATGCCTTAATTTGTTTTGGGAAGCCAGGCTTGTTGCCAGGCCGATCTATTTATTCAGCCTTCTGGGAGGATGAGTGGGTTGGGAGAGAGAGGTGTTTTTTGAGTTTAACATCATATCACTTCGCACGGGAATTGATTAATGCTGCAGAGAGGCGCGTTTAACAGCTTAATCAATAAACAAGTCAAATCATCACCATGGGAAATTGTGCTGACAAGAACGAGTCTGTCCTGAGCTAACTGACAAACCCCACTAATGGGATGTGACTGTCTCTCCCTACACACAGGTATTTTCTGAAGAAAGAAAGAAGGCGCTGGGCTTTTTCACGTCAGGCATTGACATCCAAGTTTGACGCCGCTGCAGTGATGCTGAGGTGTGAAACCTGCTTCTAACAGGCTCATGTATGACCTCTCCAGCCTCTCTACTCTGTGAAATTCGCTAAAAGGGACCACTATAAACAAAAGGAGGGCTGAAAAAGGGTGCCTCATTATTAGTCATAATGGGCGTGGAGTTCCGATTCTACTTGGATCTACCCACTGGGTCAGATTTGGCTCTCACTTTCACTGAGTAACTCTGGTAAAAGGGGCCCCACCGGTGTAAAACGGGTGAGAGATAAGAAACAGACCTACTGCATCTTTTATCTGAATTACTGTGCTATGTAAAAGATCGGCGGGAGGGCTTTACTAGCTGACTTTGGAGCACATCTATTTTATGGACCAGACTCTCAGTGGGCGTAAATTGGAGTATCTCCTTTGAAGTCAATGGACCTATGCCAATTTACACCAGCTGTGGATGTGGCCTCTGTGATTTTTAAAAACAGACATAATTACTATTACAACATAACCCCAGTAGCATTAAAACAATAATTTGAACAGGAACCCTCCAGGCACCCAGGGCCGGCTCCAGGGTTTTGGCCGCCCCAAGTAGCCAAAAAAAAACCCCAAAAAACCCCACGATCGTGATCTGCGGCGGAAATTCGGCGGGAGGTCCTTCGCTCCGAGCGGGAGTGAGGGACCGTCTGCCAAATTGCCGCCGAATAGCTGGACGTGCCGCCCCCCTCCCCAAGTGGCTGCCCCAAGCACCTGCTTGCCAAGCTGGTGCCTGGAGCCGGCCCTGCAGGCACCCACAGGTACGCTCCTTTCTGACTCTTCATTGTTCTGGAAACACATTTTCAACCCGCTTAAAAACCCCAATCAAATAAGGTTTATAAGCACCCATGACCTGGGATAGGGCATAAAATGATTGTACATGTGCTCGAAGCCTGGAGTTTAGAGCTGTCTGAATAATTGATATTTTGGTTCAGTAGCTGAAACCAAAAAAATCTCCCCAAAATTTAATTGAAGGTTGACCTGAAACAATTGTTTTTGTTTGTTTTTTTCCACTTTTTATCTCTTTTTTTTTTAGTTTTTCTTTCCAAAATAAATCTAACTATATTTCAAAATGAAAAGTTTCATTTTAATAAAATTGAAGCAAAATGTTTTGACTTTTGTCAAATTTTTTTCCAGCCAAAACTATTTGCTAAATTGGACCCAAATTTGCTAATAGTTTCAGTCAACTCAAAACTGCACTTCAGTGAATAAACTGTCTGAAAAATTTTGCCTGGTTTCATTTGAGTTGAAGCAATTGACTCCCTATAGATGAGCACTGTAAGGGCAGCAGGCACGCTGCACCTTTCAGTTGATCTCCACAGTAAACAAGTCCGGACAGAAAAGTATCTTCCATGAGGAGTGGGAAACAAAGAGAGGTTTTTGCTTTGGCTACAGAGGAAACTTTGTTTTTCATAGATTCTCAGGCCAGAAGGGACCATTGTGATAATCTAGACTGGCCTCCTGTACAGTACAGGCCATAGAACTTCCCACAATAATTCCTAGAGCAGAGCTTTTAGAAAAATAGCCGATGTTCCTTTAAAAATGGTGATGGAGAATCTGCCATGACCCTTGGTAAATTGTTCCAATGATTAATTATTCTTACTGTTAAAAAATGACACCTTATTTCTAGTCTGAATTTGTCTAGTTTCAGTTTCTAGCCATAGGTCATACTAGACCTTTCTCTGCTAGATTGAAGAGTCCATTATTAAATATTTCTTCCTCCTTATAGACTGTAATCAAGTCACCCCGTAACCTTCTCTTTGTAAAGTAAATAGATTGCACTCAAGTCTATCACTATAAGGCATGTTTTATTCTTAGCTTGAAGCCAAAGTTAAGCCCGCTATGGACCACATGATCATCATGTTTACAAAGCTTTCTGCAGCATCCAAAACATTAGGCAACAGTCAGCAGAGAAACTCAAGTCCTGCTCTGACTTTATTTAAGCACGCGAGGTATGAGCAGCCCATTCTATTGCACTACGGAAACAGTCATGTTTAAAGCATCTCTGTGCTCCGGGAGTGTTGGTTGTCCTCTGTTGCCAAGAGGAGGTCTAGCATAGGCCTAGCTACACAAACATTCATTTATCCAAAAAATATACTTACAGTAACACATTTGGAGAAATGCCCCAAGTATTAAAAAACAGCTCCTTAAACGAGATCCTTATTATCTCAGTATGGAAACAAAACGAGTGACTCGAAGGGCCCATATGAAACCAATTTCATAGCCACATATAATATGTGTGTGTGCATGTATGTGTGTGTAATTGATTTCAAATGCAAGTCACAATAGATTCAGTGAGGCTTCTGGCTCTCTGTCAGTCATGTATGTTCCACCGTTGTTTAGACAACAGTTTTCTATTTAGAGGTAACTGGTAACCATCCTTTTCATTCTTGTTGAAAGAATTAAAACCACTATCCTATTTCAGGGAAAAGATTAATATTTGAATTGAGAAAAGAGTTTCAAATAAATTATGTGCTGTTTTAAGTGAGCTTTGTTTATTACTCTCCCAATGACTTTGGGCTGCATATTTGTTCTAATGGTCCAATACTGGTCTCTCGCCCATCTTTAAAGCATATCTGGGGAAGCGGGAGAGAAAGGAAAAAAATCCTTTCTATTAATATCTGACTGAAAAGTCAGTTTGTATTACAGTAGAAACTCAGAGTTACGGACATCAGAGTTATGAACTGACCGGTCAACCACACACCTCATTTGGAACCAGACAAAACTGTTACCTACCTTTCGTCACTGTTGTTCTTTGAGATGTGTTGCTCATTATTCATTCCAAGTAGGTGTGTGTGTGCCATGTGCACAGTAGTTGAAAGGTTTTTCCCCTAGCAGTACTCGTCGGGGCCCATTGGAGTCGTGCCTTCATGGCTGTGTATATAGGTCCCTGCCGACCCACCGCCTCTTCAGTTCCTTCTTGCCAGATGTTCCGACAGAGGGGAGGCGGGTGGATATGAGCAACACATCTTGAAGAACAACGGTTACAAAAAGGTAAGTAGCCATTTTTTCTTCTTTGAGTGCTTGCTCATGTCGATTCCAAGTAGGTGACTCCCAAACAGTTCCTAGGAGGAGTCGGAGTTCACCGAGTCGCAGATTGCAGTCATCTCTAGCCTGACGAGTAATGGCATAGTGCGACATAAAGGTGTGGATTGATGGCCATGTTGCTGTCCTGCAGATGTCTCGACTGGGCACCTGCAGCAGAAATGCTGCCGAGGAAGCCTGCGCTCTTGTGGAGTGTGTTGTTAATGCTGAGGCAGGTATCTTTGCTCAGTCGTAGCACGTCCTGATACAGGCCATGATCCATAAAGAGAGCCTTTGGGATGACACTGGAAGCCCTTTCAGTCGCTCAGCAATTGTGATGAAGAGTTGTGTTGATTTTCTAAACAGCTTTGTCCACTCAATGTAAAAAGCTAATGCTTGTCTGATATCCAGGGAGTGGAGCATTCGTTCCCGGTTACTAGCATGCGGCTTAGGGAAGAGCACTCGAAGAAAAGTGTCCTGAGTTGCGTGGAATTGCAAAACTATCTTTGGGAGGAAAGCCAGGTGTGGCCGCAACTGCACCTCGTCCTTATAAAAAACAGTATAAGGGGGCTCGGGTGTCAAGGCCTTAAGCTCAGACACCCTCCAGGCCGAAGTTATAGCCACTAGAAATGCCACTTTCCAGGAAAGATAGAGGAGAGAGCAGGAGAAAGGGCTCAAAAGGAGGGCCCATCAGCTTTGAGAGCACCAGGTTAAAATCTCCTGGGGGGCTCGGCTGTCTTACTTGAGGGTACAGTCTATCTAGTCTTTTGAGGAAGCGGCAAACCATGGGGTTAGCAAATAGCAGAACCAGGATGGCAAGCTGAGATGGTGGCCAGGTGCACCTTTCTTGATGACACTGCCAGGCCTTCCTGTTTTAGGTGCAGTAAATAGTCCAGTATGAAAGGAATCGATGGCTGTAATGGCAGCGTGTCGTTTTGCAGTGACCAAGTCGAGAATCTCTTCCACTTAGCCAGATAAATTGCTCAAATGGATGGTTTCCTGCTGCCAAGGAGAACCTCCCTAACAGAGTCTGAGCATGCGAGCTCCAAGGGGTTTAGCTACAGAGTTTCCATGCTGTGAGGTGGAGAGACTCTAGATTGGGATGTTGGAGGTGGCTGTGGTCCTGTGTGAGCAAGTCCGGGACCAGGGGCAGTGTTATAGGTGTGTCGACCAACAGGTCTAGAAGCGTGGTGAACCAGTGTTGACATGGCCATACTGGTGCTATCAACATCACTGATGCTCTCTCTTTTTGGACCTTCAGCAAGACCTTGTGAATGAGCGGGAAGGGCAGGAATGCATACAGCAGGTGCTCCAAGGGAGGAGAAAGGCATCTGCGAGTGAGCCAGGGCTGTGATTCAGGAAGGAACAGAACTGCTGACACTTCCTGTTGCGCCGTGTTGTGAACAGGTCTATCTGGGGAAATCCCCACCTTTGGAAAGTGTTGGTCACGACATCCGGGCGGAGGGACCACTTGTGATTGTGAAATGACCTGCTGAGATGATCGGCCAGTTCATTCTGGGAACCTGGGAGATATGATGCCTCCAGATGTATCGAGTAGGCAATGCCAAAGTCCCACAGCTTGAGGGCTTCCTGGCACAGGGGAGAGGAGCAAGCACCACCTTATCTGTTTATATAGAACATCACTTTTGTCTTGTCTGTGAATAGTGATACACAATCCTGTCTAGGGGGAGCAGGGTAGATGCAAGGGGTAGGCTGCGGCTTAAAATGTTTCCTCTGTGGGGCTGGTGTATGAAGCCTCAGGGACTTCAGTGTTGCCCGTGAGTCTTTAAGGCTGTGGAGCTTAGAGTCTGTTTGCTCTTAGAAAAGCCCTGAGCAGTCAAAAGGCAAGTCTTGAATTGTCTGCTGGATTCTGTGCGGGAGTCCCGACACCTGAAGCCATGAGAAGGAGCTGTTGACATAGTGTGGGTTGCCGAGTCCGCCTAATCTAGGGAGGCCTGTAAGGAGATCCTCACAACAACCTTGCCTTCCTCGAGGACAGGAGCAAACTCTGAGCGGGAGTCCGCCGGTGGTAGCTCCTGGAATGTGGACAACATGTTGCAAGGGTTAAAACTGTAGTGGCTAAGGACTGCTTGGCGGTTGGCAACGTGAAGCTGGAGCCCCCACGGGAAAATAAACCTTCCTACTGAAGAGATCCAGCTTCTTTGCCTCCTTGGACTTAGGAGTCAGTCCCGGTTGTCCTTGCCTTTCCTTTCAGTTGGCAGCCGCCACCACAGAGTTCCCGGCTGAGGGTGAGTGAAAAGGTACTCATACCCTTTTGAAGGCACAAAGTACTTCCTCTCTCCACCCCTTTGACTGTGGGGGGGAAAGAGAGGTGGGCATTTGCCACAACACTTTAGTAATGTTATGGATGGTCTTAATGAGGGGCAAAGCTACCCTCGAGGGACTTTCAGGCACCAGAGTGTTGATGGTAGGGTCGGTCTCCTCCGACACCTCTGCCTGCATGCCCAAATTCTGAGCCACCCTTCTGAGCAACTCCTGGTGGGCTGTTGTCCATGGCATCAGTGTGGTGGATGTGCCCACCACTGTCTCATTGGGGAGGATGAGGAAGATGCCTGTGGGAGCACCGGGTCTTCCTGACTCTCCAGCCTGTGGAGATTCCCCCTGTGCCGACACGTCTTGCGTGGTGCTGGGAGCGGTGCCGGCTTCCAGGCCTGTGCCAGTCTTGGTGCCGGCCCCGGTGCTGTGTCCTGCTGCGGTCTCGGTGCTGGCCTGTGTGCCCATCTCTTGGCCTCGTGGAGGTGATGATGATGGAGGGGCCCGTGCCTCCAATACCACCGACAAGGATCTGGACCCCGACCCTTGGGCTTGGTGATAGGCCCACCGGGTCCAGAAGGGCCACTGAGCCGGCGCCTGACACTGGGTGGCCACGGCATCATAGGCAATGTCTGCAGTGGTGCCAAGAACGGTGCCGAGAGCAGTGCTGGCTTTGCTGAGAGCCGTACGACTCTGCCTCTGCGTCCGACGAGGACTCTGACCTCGGCGACCAAGGCGGTGCGGAGCAAGATGGTGCTGGGGAGCGGTGCCGAGGGGAGGGTGAGTGGTGCCGCATCATCACTGGCTTGCCCTTAGAAGGCACAGTGCCTCTTTGTGGTGCCGGCGCTGGTGCTTGTGCCATCCCTATAAGTTGCATCAAAGGTGTCCGGCATGGAGGGAACATCTAACTCCTCCATCTGACACTCCCGCACCAGGAATTCCACGAGAACTGAACTCAATGGACCTCCCTGTGAGGCCGGAATTGATAGTGCTGGCTGAGTCAGAGCCGGAGTAGGGTGTTCTGGCGTGGGATGCACCTCCTCGCACCTCTGCTCTAGTGGGAGAGTGACCTCTGTCGTCCTTCTTCTTGTGTGGCACTGGTGAAAGGGAGCGGTGCTGGGCACTCACACCAGAGGAGGTCGGGAATGGTGCTAAGGGTCCCTGGAGCCCAAGTCTTTTCTTGGCGCCGCAGCCTCTCTTACTGAGACCGGCACACTCCACACAAAAGGGCTGGGCTTAAAGTCCCTCTCCTTCTTAGTCCTTGGGTGGAAGCCTCTGCAGATGTTGCACTTCTCAGTCTGAAGGGCTTCCCTGAAACACTTAAAGCAGAAGTCGTGTGGGTCTCCCTTTGGCATAGGCTTCAGACAGGACCCACACGATTTGAACCCGAGACCAAGGCATGCCCCGGTCCCCAGGAAGGAAAACATGGTGGGGGGAGAGTCCCCAACCAAAACTTATCTTAACAAACTATGAACTTCTGAAAACTAACTAATACTATGTTTTTAACTATTTACATAACAACAAGAGAAAGTCCACTAGGGCAGTGTTTCCCAAACTTGGAAAGCCGCTTCTGTAGGGAAAGCTCCTGGCGGGCCGGGCCAGTTTGTTTACCTGCCGCGTCTGCAGGTCCGGCCGATCGCGGCTCCCACTGGCCGCGGTTCGCCGCTCCAGGCCAATGGGAGCTGCTGGAAGTGGCAGCCAGTACGTCCCTCGGCCCGCGCCGCTTCCAGCAGCTCCCATTGGCCTGGTGCGGCGAACCGCGGCCAGTGGGAGCCGCGATCGGCTGGATCTGCGGACACGGCAGGTAAACAAACCGGCCCGGCCCGCCAGGGGCTTTCCCTACACAAGTGGTGTCCCAAGTTTGGGAAACACTGACCTAGGTGATGGTTTGCTGTAGCAAGAGAAGAGAGCTGCTCCAAGGACCATCACTGGTGGTAAGAAGGAACTGAAGAGGTGGCAGCTCGGCAGGGACCTATATACACCGCCATGAAGACATGGCTCCAGGGAGCTCCACAGCTGACCCGCCGAATACCGCTAGGGGAAAATCCTTCCAATGACTGTGCACACGGCGCGCACACATCTACTTGGAATGGACATGAGCGAGTACTTGAAGAAATAGTAGACAATCAGGCACCAGCAGAGCCAACAACAACAACAAAAGCAAATACAGTACAGTACTGTGTTTAAATGTAAACTACTAAAAAAAAGGGGGAGTTTTTAAAAAAAAAAAAGATTTGATAAGGTAAGGAAACTGTTTCTGTGCTTGTTTCATTTAAATTAAGATGGTTAAAAGCCGTATTTTTATTCTGCATAGTCAAGTTTCAAAGCTGTATTAAGTCACTGTTCAGTTGTAAACTTTTGAAAGCACCACCATAATGTTTTGTTCAGAATTACCAACATTTCAGAGTTCTGAACAACTTCCATTCCCAAGGGGTTTGTAACTCTGAGGATCTACTGTATAATGAATAGAGCTTATGGAGAAGCTTCCTAGGAATACAACCTTTTTGTTGTTATTTTATTGGATATTTGCGGGGAGGCGGCTGGTTTTTTTGTTTCCGTTAAAAAAAAAAAAAAAAAAAAAAAAAAAAAGACACACAGCAATGCTCAAGTTTTCAGAACTGACAGCACCAGAATATACTGCTGTGAGCCTCAACCAAGGAAAACCTTGGAATAGTCAGAACTAGACACAAAAGGCACAGGAATCTTACACAACGTTTTTACAAACCTGAGCTCATGCAAATTCATATTTTATATGGTGCCCTGAGGACAGACAGTTCTTCAGTAATATACAGACTACTTTGTAAGAGGTTTGGTTTCAGGGTGGAAAGTCTGGATCTAAGCCAAACTGTGAAGCTGACATTCTTAATGTTGAAGAAGTCACCATGGAAATTTGACTTTTAAAAAGCGCTAATGGAAAATATAGGCCCAAGTCTTTTGTACAGGTTTAGCTTTACATGCACAAACCATGAGTTTCATGAATACATTAGGGAATTGCAGGAATCCCCAAATGTGCCCTTTTGAATACTGAGGAATAATCTCAGTTCAGCTTTGCCACTGGCCTGCTGTATGACCCATGCAAGTCACTCCACACCTCTTCCCTAAAATGGGAATAACGACACTTTCCTTCCTTTGTAAAGCATTTTGAGAGCTGCATGTGAAAAGCAATGTGAAGAGGGAAGGGTTAATATTCTTATACCTTTTTGTGAAAAGTTCATGGTAGCTCTGAGATTTTCAAACAGGACAATGAAAATGAAAACTAGAGCAACGCAAAGCAGATTAAAAAGGGGCCCTACAAATTTAGGTGAGGAAAAGCAGAGAGCCGTTCGATTTTTAGCAGCATCTAAAAAAGGGCTGGGGTGGGCAGACCCTGGCAAGAAAGTCACAGAGAAAGGAAACAGTGCCTAGAAAAATCAAAGTGGACAGAAAATAGAAGTTAGAGGAGCAGTGCATACTTCACAATATGCTGTGCTTTTATAGTGTCTTCTATCCCAGAATTGCAAAGCCCTTTGCAAACATTCATGTATTAACATCCACGGGAGGCAGGGGTATTATTATCCCCGTTTTATAGAGGGAGAAACTAAGTCAGAGAGAGATTACATGACTTGCCCAAAGTTACACACTGAGCCAGTGACAGCACTGGGAAAAGCTTCCTAATCTCCTGACCCAAGAGGTCTCTTGACGCACATTGCTTCAGTGTTTATAAAATAACATCCTGTGTAAATAGAAAGACTATGTTGAACCAGAGCAAAGAAATGTAACAGTTCTCAATCTCTTCAATATATAATTCAAGAAGATTTGTGTGTGTAAATCAATATACAGTGCCAAATTTGCACAGGTCATGTGTTTGTACATACACAAAATGTGTATCTTTTATTACCTGTGTGAGCAAAAGGTCATTTAAACATAGAAACATACACTGGGTGAGTCAACTAGGAAGTTGAGCCAACGTCCTTTTACATGTGCAAATGGTTATGTGCACAAAACACAGAGGCCCTAGGAAAACTGGGTCTGTACCAGTGTCTATGTCTCATTATGTAATGTACATCACAGTGTGACGCTTTTATGGAGATTGCAAGCTGACACAAAATAGACCTTAAGTGAGCTGTAAGCGTTGCCCCTGTAACCCTGCAAAAGAAATCAGGGGGAGAAGCAATAGATTTTCCTTAAAACCCTGGGGAGGAAGCAAATAGTTTAAGTTGAACTTTGAGCTTGGATATAAACCCTTTATGTTGCATCACTTAAGAAACATAAACAAAGGATATAAAGTTACCATCAAGTGCAGTGGTATTTTAGTTGGTCCTTTGGCAGACATTTTCTCCCATAGACCCCTTCGCACGTACCGGACAGTAGTGCCTGCGATCTGAAACTCACCAGGAAGCTCAATTTTCCAGTCGCTGTTAATGGATCTCTTACTGGAATCTTTTAAAGCTGGAAAGAATCAAACACAATGGAAGGAAATGAAAGCAATTCCATAATTAAAAGATAGACCCACAGTGATTCAGCATCAGCCCACTTCAACAGCAAGATGCAGAAGCCTTGTACCAGATGGGAGTTTAAAGGAAAAATAAAAGTATTTAGTTTTAGCTGAGGAGTTACAAAGTAGCTAAACTGTACACATTCTGCAGTTCAGTGTAGGAAGGCCTCTCTAATTACATTAAATTGCTATTAGGTAACATTAATGTCATGTAAACTGGAAATGCTGAAGTTTTGCTACCTTAATTGTTCAGATCTGATTTCTAAAGAATCAAAGTCCTCTGGATTCTGAATCGAGACATTTTCTCTGTCACTCCACTGCCAGGAAATTAAAGGGCGGGGGGAAGACGGGGAGAAGCAGTGCTGTGCAACGCCCGTTTACAAATGAAACAGAAAGAAGAATGATCACACGGTGTCCTTGTAAAGATACTACTAGTACCGGACTAGATGGCCCAACTCTAACTTACACTGGGGGACTCCTGCATCCAGTCATCCCACTGCAATCAGGAGTAATAGAATGAGTTCTCACCAACATGAGCAATGCTTGTACAATGTATTTGCTACCTGATGCATATCAGGAGAACATACAGATTAAAGGCATATCCTCACAAAAGTTTATGTCCAAAATTTCTCTTCTGTAAAAGCAACTAGGATTACTAGGAAATTTTCTATTCACTTTCAATGAAACGAGCTTTCATTTGGGTTTAAACGTAACCTTGGAGTATTGGAGCATTGTGCTAGGGCACAAGAACCAGAATGTTAAAGTGACTAGATTCTGACTAGGAAAAGAATGGAACTTACTAGCCCATTTTTCTCGTTCAAGCTGAGTGAAGTGCAAACAGTAAACAGAGAGGATAATTAGTGAACAGTCAATCAGATGCATATAATTACTTCAATAATAATCGAATGTGTTATTAGTAATACAAGTTACAATTTAGATGTACAGCATCATTACATTTATTTATATATGTATGTGTATATAAATAAACTGTAATGTGCTTTACATTTAAAATATATATGTAAACTTTAAAATAGCATTAGTAATGAAACTGTTCTAGAAAGCAATCTTCTGTCATTTGGGATTTTGGAAATTAATGTTTCCTCCACTCAAAGCAACTACATCATTATAAAGGTTACATTCAAGTCTAAGCACTCATTTTGTAACCTTTGAAAGAGTATTGATGCCGGTAGATTAGATAGATCTAGACACCCGGATACCAAAGCAGCAAGCACAATATAAGAACGTGATAGAACAGAATAGCTATTTGATCCCCTTTGATTGTCTGAGGCTTGCAAACCAGCCATAAACTAATCTCATGCTTCCCTTTCTCTCCTTGAAGCTTGCAGACTTGCTGTGTTACACTTTCAAAGCTATTAAAATTGGCAGCTGTAGAGTGAAAAAGAATCAAAACACTGCTGGCTTTAAACAGACTCCTGGTTTATGAGACAAGACTTGTACATTATTATCTAGGCTGCCCATCTTGCACCTGATTGAAGTCTGACAGTTTAGCAGTTGGGTCCAAGAAATTCTTGCTGAAATCAGTAAATAGTGAAATATATTCAGAGCTCCAACCATTTCAGAGCACTCATCTTTCATTTAACTCTCACCTTTCCTTCTAAGTGCAGCAACACAATTTTTGCCTAGTATTTTTAAAGTTTTCCTAAATAATTTCCTAAACCTTTCTTGGGTAAAAAGGAAACAAAATCTCTGCATTGGTTATGAGCTCCAGAAACATGTTTGAAGATTTGCAAGCATCAAAGAATATATATATTTTTAGTTTATGTGGGCTTCCATAATGAATATGTTGGATGGATTCTTTAACCCAACTCTTAGAGCCGAATCATAAAGGAGGGGTCAAGGTGTGTCAGGAACAGGAGGAGATGGAGTGGACTGTGTTATGCCCAATCCTCAGCCAGGTGTGTGTCCCCTATGGGACCATTCCAGCTAGCACAATTTAGAGTTGCCCGTAGGCTGCTCTAAATTATTTCAGAGGCCATTTTGGTCCTGGCAGACCCAGCATCCGGGAAACAGAAAAGTAGCTTCCAGCCATTTCCTCCATTCCATCTACATCAAGTTTATGTTCAGCATCTAGCTGGATGTCCTGTCTGCTCTCAGGCCTGCAACGTAGGGAGCTAAGGCAAATGATGCCTTGGCAACTCTTGGTCTTGATGGAAGCAGGTCAAGCTGTAAAGGTGCAGAAATAGGTGCAGAGCAGGTGATAAAATAGCCAGGTACACCAAAAACCCTTTTTAAAAATCTTTGTGAGGTGCGCATGTGTGCGAATGCTGTGCAGGGCTAAATTTCCACCAGCCTGAGTGTGCCTATATGCCTTTTGAACACAAGCATCCTTTTGGATGGACAGAAAAGTGCTGTTTTAGCCACAGCCTAAAGCCCTGTAGGTTTACTAGGTGAAATCTCTCACTGAGCTTTAGTATTGTGCCCAGACTGATGTATATACTCTCATGTCTGGGCACAATACACCAGAGCTGGATACAGGGACACAGTTTATTAATTTGGGGCCTGATCCAAAGCCCATCAAAGTCCTTCCCTTGACATTGACGGGATTAGCATCAGGCCCTTGTACGGGTTAACCACAAATCAACAGGGCCTCCATCAGTCAACACATACCCCACAGCTCTGAGGCTATGCCTATGCCGCACACTAAGTCTGGGTCTGTGGGACCCGGTGTTTCCAAGCCTATGCTTGAGCCTCCATGTTGCATGGTAGACCTGGGTCTCAGAGCCGTGCTAACGCATCCATACTGCACCATGCAGATCTTCTGACTCGGGTCTGCAGCCTGACCTGTGTCCACACTGCAGAATGACAGGGCCTGGACCCGAGTCTCAGAAGGTATATCTACACAGGGATAAAAGACCCAAGGCTGGCCTGGTTCAGCCCTCAGGCTCATTGAGGTAAGAACTCTGGGGATGAAAAATTGCTGAGTAGATGTTTGGATTTGGGGTGGAGCTTGCGCTCTGGGACCCTGCAACAAGGGAGGGTCCCAGAGTTTGGGTCGAGCCCGAACGTCTACACAGCAATTTTTAGTCCTGCAGACCAAGCCCAGTGAGCCTGAGTCAGTTGACTCGGGCCAACCACAGCTGTGCTATGGGTCTTTTAACCCCATGTAGACATGTCCAGAGAGACTCAGGCTCCGATCCCTAGCCCCCAGCAGGGTCCTAGGGCCTGGGTGCTTGCTGACCTAAGTCCGACTGATTTGTGTGTGGATGGAGAGGGGGCTTGGGCTCAAACCGGAGTAAGAGTCCAGGCTCAGCGTGCAATGTACACATACCCTAAGGGTCCAAACCTGTTTCCCTTTCATATCCCACTGAAATTAATGGAAGGGTTGTGTGCACCAGGACAGCACCAGTGAAGAAAACTCCTCCATAAAATAACCCAGTTGTAAAAGCAAGACAGACCCTCGTGCAGGAAGTCAGTCATTTAAAACTACTATTAAGAGGCAAAGGTATTTGGAATTTCATCTATTTCCTTCCCGAAAAGGCTACTGTATGTACAAATGCTACTTCAACACTCCAGCTACTGAAAGACGATTCCGTCCGCGGGGATGGTGAACAACTGCAGCTTTTCAAATTAATTTTTTTGACTTCCAGATTCTTCAGATTACTGGGGAGGGAATATTATTCCAAGGACTTTGGGATGAAAGCAAACGTACTGAGAGGTAGAGGAGCAAGCTGGCAAAGCCTGATTTTATGGGAAGAAAATTCCAGGCCACAATCTCTGTGGAGAGTCAAGTGCCACGTATCCAAACCGTTTTGCCCATCTAGATACTGGGTATTGAGCAGAGTGGCCTGTGGGTGTTTTTCATCTACTGCAGTGTTTCCCAAACTTGGGATGCCGCTTGTGTAGGGAAAGCCCCTGGCGGGCCAGGCCGGTTTGTTTACCTGCCTCATCCGCAGGTCCGGCTGATCGCAGCTCCAGGCCAATGGGAGCTGCTGGAAGTGACGCGGGCCGAGGGACATACTGGCCACTGCTTCCAGCAGCTCCCATTGGCCTGGAGCAGCGATCCGCGGCCAGTGGGAGCCGCGATCGGCCGGACCTGCGGACGGGGCAGGTAAACAAACCGGCCCGGCCCGCCAGGGCTTTCCCTACACAAGCGGCGTCCCAAGTTTGGGAAACACTGATCCACTGGATAGTTTTCTAATTTCAAGGTTAATTGTGTCTCCTGGCCAGACTGTTCTTTAATAACATTTTTCTTAACCATTAATGATTGAGTCCCAATTTATTAACTTTCTGTCAGAATTATGACCCTTGCTTCTAATTAACTAAATGAGCAGGGGTGTGACCCAAACCCCATTTGAATTAATGGAAAGGCGCCTAACTTGCTTGCTTGGGTTTCGGATCAGGCCCCACCAACTAGCAAGCTCTGCATGCCTTTGGTACACTCCATGTTGTTCTTTAATATACTTAGAAGGTCAGGACATGAACCTCCCCGTCAACGGGGAGACACGTTTGACTTGCTTTTATGGGGGAGGGGGGGCGCATTAATCTAGTGTGAGTCATGTTTGTAATGACAAGAGACCATTGCCTATAGACCTGCCCTCTGGCTGCTCAGTAGTCAGGCAACATTTGACGTCCATAATGCGGCTATTACTAAGTGGTGCGTTTCAAGCAACTAGAGGCCAGATTGCCCCCTCCCCCCCCCCACACACAGGAGGGGCTGAGCAGGAGGAAATTTCTGTGAGGTTCTCCTTCATGGGGATTCTTACCAAAGTGTTCTGACAGGGCACCGAGTTTACTCCCCTGGTGGAACTGGCAAGAGGTCTGACCTCATGGATCCAGAGAGCTGGAGAAGGTTGAAAGAGATCCAGGAAGAGGGCTGGTGCGTCAACACTCTGCTGCAGACTGAAACTGGCATAAACAATGGCTCTGAGCAGCACTGAACATGACCAGCTCAGGGATAATACCGTATCCAATTAAAGTCATGGGCGGAATGTAATGATCTCTATTGGAATATGGCTACTTACTGAGATACTCAGACAAGCATGCCTACTCTTGTGAAAAGGTCCATGACAGCTTTAATGAGCAGAAAGGCAGCACACTGCGCTCCCTAGGACTAGGAATCCATTCTGACTCAGAGGGAAGATCGCCCCTTGCTGAACACCAGCACTCCATGTTTAATCTCTGGGGTCTTCCATCTGGGGAATGGTCATGTCTTACTTGAGGGAGTCTTAGGGTTGGCAAGCTTTGATCCCCGCTTCCTCAGCATCCAAGCAGAACGAGCACTAAGGAACAGCAACAACATTTAGCTCTTACCGCATGGAGTATTTTGCAAGCAGGGATCTCAAAACATTTTGCAAAGGAGGGGAAGTATCCTTATTTACATTTTGCAGACAGGAACACTGAGTCACAGAGAGGTGAAGAGGTGTGTACAGGATCACCCAGCAGCTCAGAGCTGTGAACAGAACCGAGTGGGTAGATTCTCTTCTCTACCAAGACCTGCTTGATAGTGTGGGCAGGCGAGCTCAATCAGGAAACAGATTATGGCTTCCTGAGCCTCAGCCAGCCCTGTCCTCAGTGTAAATTAGAGCAGCCTAAAGGTTGCTCTAATTTACGACAGTTGGCTGTGGTACTCCCAGGATGATATGCCTGCTGTGGATAACAGTAACATAACTCCACCCTTGCCCCTGCCCCTTCACCGAGGTGGGGGTGGTAGATGGTTTATGGAGCCAGCTCTGCCGGCTTTACACCAAATGTGAATTCCTGTCAGGGCCAGGCCGGGGGCACTGGTCAGTTGCTAAGTTGTGGTCAGGAAATGAGTAGTGGGGTCAGCGTCGAGGTAGGTCAGGGTATCAGGAAGTTGGGGGTCAGGCACCAAGTTGAAGGTGGCAGGTGAGTCAGGATATCAGGAAGTCGGGTCAGGTGCCAGGTTACAGACAGCAAGCAAATAGCAAAGTTGAGAACAACCCAGGCTCGGAAGCTGGAGTTTAGGGTCTACAGCAAGCAGGGTCTGGAGTGGAAGCAGGCAGGCAGTCTGCTTGGTTGCTCAGACAGCTCTCCATGATGGCTTCCTGGTTTAAAAACTAGCAACAGCCAACCAGTGAGCTGGGAGGGGCCACCATTCAGATCCTGCTGGGCAGGACTTCCTGCAGAACCCAGTTTCATGGGGTCCTCAAGGGGAAACCCAACCTAAGCAACCAGTGGCGATGCGGATGAGTCGGTGGCTCAGAACTCCCAGGTTCCAGTCCAGCAGCGTCTTACAATTTCCTGCGTTTAGGGGAATTCTCAACTTGCAGTTGTGGCCAGATTGCAGCTCAAAGGGTCCAGAAAAAGGGCAGTGAATCTAACCCATTGTCTCCTGACTCCCAGTTCAGTGCACTATCCATGGAATCACGCTGCCTCTAAGTATCAAGTCAATTATTCACAAGATCCTCCAGCATCTTCCCATTGCACCAGAAATGTCTCACCAATCACCAAACCAAGTCTCTTCACCTGACCTGAATCCCAACTCTTGTCTGTATAAGATTGTGATCGCTGGGGGAGAGGGAAGGTGTTTACAGGAATGGTTAACTAAGTAGATAGGTCAGACTACCACTGGGATGTGGTTTCACTCAGGAGGTAGCAGGCATTTGCCTTGTCTCATGCTTAGCTTTGTGGCTCAACATCGTACAGTAGAGGATTAAAACAAAACCAAAAAGCCCTTAACGTCTCTTTTCCTTTCAGGCTGGAAGACAGGAACTGACTAATCAACCTAATCCTAAACCTGGCATCCAGTCAGATCTTTATTTCCACTTGCAGTTCCTCCAACTCACTTCCGAGCTCATGGACGCAAGCTGCCGAGGCGTTTCCTGTTCAAGGTGGTTCTTTAGCATGAAAGCCAACCGAGCGAGCCAGCCAGCCAGCGTGGGCTGAACGTAGGTGGAGGGAAATGATTCCGGAACTGCTCCCAGCAAATGGAATAATGATTCCAAATTAAGCAGGGTTCCAAAGTGCTGCACCCAGCCCTGAGTGGAAACAAGGCTGATTGGACTAAACTTTATGAGTGAAACTAACACAGGGAATCTTTCCAAAGTTAGACCCTTTGTTATAATGAGTGCAGAGTCCTTGTGCCTTATTAAAGCTACAGTGCCTGGAATTTGATTTCCCAATTATTGTCTTGTATATCTTGTTGGAGACTCGCTGTTGCTATCCTTGGGCTTAGATTAACAAGGCACTGCATATTTCTTCCTCTCTGATCACTGACATTGGAAACAGACAGCTTTGGAAGACACAATAAGATCCTCCTGGCTACTGAACATGAGCTACAGAGCTGAAAAAATATTGGGAAACTTCAGTGTAGCAAGAGCATCATCATGCACTGCAGCTGGGAAAAAACTCTCTTGGCCCTTTATTTAAAGGCACAGACATTTTAACCACTCTGCAAAACTGGACTGCAAGTATTGTGGGAAGATCCCGGTCTCAAGGTGTCTCAGCACTCCTGCTCCAAGTGGGTAGGCCAGAGATGTGCAAAAATAGAAAATATATAGGGAAGAGCTGCTTGGACCTTTATGAATCTCAAAACTGGATTGGGTCAAGTTTTGGAGGAAGATCTCTGGGAAGGAACCAGTCTCATTTTATCTGAACTGTATTTCTTACCTTCAGATAAGGTAGATGCATGCAGGGGCAAAATGTGCTCTCAGTCATAGCCAAACCTGTTGGTGTAGCACTTGTTGAGGTTACATCTGTGCAAGTGAGCAGGGTTACAGCATTGTAACTGAGGACCGACTTTAGCCCTAAATATTCAGTGCAAGCTTCTCAGATCTAGAACTCCAGCTGATAAAACTAAAACCCCCTGATAAACACTCTATATGAATCCCATGGAAACAAACAAACAAGATGGGCTTCCAAAAGCAGAATATTTGCAAAGCTCGAGGAAACACTGGCTCTTATTGTTCCACCAGTGGCTTGATATGTCAAACATCTTATGTGTAGGCGTAATCTTCTTCCAGAAAACTGGCTGCCGCATTAGCAGAAATAACAGCAACAGTGACACATGCTTCCTACAAAGGACTGGTGCCACAAATGCGGTTTTATCATACAAGGCGCAGCACACCTCAGAGTTGAATGGCAGGGGCTGTTTTTTTCTTAATTGCATTTTAGCTTTATTCATCACGTGGTATGTACTCAAGAAGACAGACAGGGCAGATGGGATGACAGCCAGGGAGAAGCACGCTTGCTGAATGTTCCTTGCCAATTCTGGTGTCATCCCAAAACACAGGAAAAATAGCAGAACTAGTGCAAAACTCCTAAGACACAATCAGCCTGCGAAAGCTTTCTGCAGCATCCTGTATCCTGAGATTTGCAACTAATTGGAATCTAAGAAAAAGAGTTATGATGAAGGAGCACATGGGAGTCAGGAGACCTGGGTTCTATTTGCAGCTCTGACACTGACTCACTTTTTGGCCGCGGCAAGAGTCACATCACCTCTGTGTACCTCAGTTCCACCATCTGTAAAAAAGAGGGGGTCAAATGCTCCTATGTGGAGTTTACTGCCATTCTCTATTATTTGTTCTGGTAGCACCCATCACCGGAGAGGGCACAGTTCCTGCGCCGAAGAAGATTGGAAGAGACGGAACAGGCGGATGGGACAACATCTAAGTAAGGTGGTAACACACTGAGCGGTCGGAGTGAGAACCACATAATCATTAATCCCAGTTTGCCCCAAATGGGAATACTTTGGTGAGGAAAGACTGCAGGACATGGCCCTAATAGAAGCACTCCGTTTTTGTGCCGAGGGGCGCCAGATAAACTGATGAGCAAACAGAAGAAAATAAAGGATTCAGGGGGCGTAAATGCTTATCGATAGCAACAAAAATCTGGAGGCAAACCTGCTCGGAATTTTAAACCACAAAGGTTCAAACAAACATCAGAGACGGCTTCGATTGTTCTCTTCTCCTGCCTTAACGGGACATAGAATTGTGGCACAGTATAGAACAGTTAAAAGTTTAGCTCAGCTTGTTACCTGGCTTGCAACAGTGTTTCTATGTGGCCATGCATCTATCTACATGTTTGGATGAGAGGAAGGATGGTCCGGTGATTAGGGTGCTAGCCAGGGAATTTGGATTAAATTCCCTACTCTGCCACTTCGTCTTTCTGTTCCTCAGTTCTCCGTCTGTCCAATGGGGATTGCAACACTTCCTTACCTCACAGGGATGTTCTGAGGATAAATTCATTAAAGTTGGTGATACAAGGATGATACTATGAGGGTGGGGCCATACATGTACCATTGTAGATGTAACGATAGGGTACCTACCTATAGCTAGCTATAATTTACAAGGACGCTACACAGCCATAACTGTAGGGGTTAATCATTTTATAATAAATTTGCTGACCCTGTAATAGACCAAACTACAATATCTGGGGCTCCCCCAGGGCCAGATCCTCCTTTCCCTTCCACAGGTGCAATGCCACTGACTTCAGCGGGACGGCAGGGGTTTAAACGAGGGGAGGACTAAGCCCAGTATTTCAGTTGGCTGCCTCACAGAAATTCAGAGTAAATAACATAAGCACTGGATCGATGGCTGCAGCCAGCCCATCTCAGGCTGTGAGCTCATTACAGGCTAAGCAGGGCTGGGTCTTGGATGTAAAGCAAAATGACAACCTAGTACTGCAGGAAGTGGCCCGGGCAGCATGGTAAGTGTGTTGGGGGAAGTCAGCTGCATTGTCCTGCCTCACTCCTGGTTTGAACTGGGTGCTATGCTCTTCCTACCCAAATGGCGGCTGTTTCATCTGAACACCACATTCTTCCTTACTCCTCCCCCTAAACTGTTGCACAGTGTTGTTGTGTGCTATTAGACAGCTCCTCTGTTCCACCCCAGAGCAAAGTGCATGTCAGGGACTCGTCTACGCATGTAAAAATGCTCTGGGATTCCTTCGGGAGTGAATAGCACCCTACTGCTGTCCGATATTAACACGCTGAGCAAACCGCCACAGAAAGGGTGAGACATCGCAATAAGAAAGAAACGTTAGCAGCCAATTCCTGCAAACGATGAACCTTTGGCCTAACTACTCCTATTGATCATTTAGACAAAAGCATACACTGAGTTTAGAATCAAAGCATTTTTCTTTTTTTACCCAGAAAACTGTGGGCAGGTTTATCCTCCACCACTCGGATCCGTCGAGCACCCGCAGGGATCACAGCTGCTTCAATATAACCTAGGGCAACAAAAGGTCACATGGATGAGAGTCTCCCACGACCAGCCAGAGGCATTCTGTAATTTAGTATCATCCCCCAAAAAATCAACTCCGCTCCAGCTTTTGTAATGGTTGGGAAACACTTGAAAGGTAGTAGCTGTTTTGGCAGCCAGGTTTCAATGCGGTGACTTGCGTAGCAAGGGCAAATCATTACAGCTTGAGGAGAGGGGGAAATGTGTGTACACATCCTTAATTGCAACTCTTCTGGCTTGTGGTTGGTTCTATTAAATCTGTTCCCGTGCATCATTTTTGTTCATGTGTGGCATCTACCGGAATACGTTAGGATCCTACTGGAAGCTGAAGCAAGGGTGTGCTTGCCAGTAGTTACAATGCACATCATAGGAACAGAAGTGTCAGTGCTTCGAAATGAACACATTTGTGTTAGCTGTTATGAAAATGCTTTCTTTGGGATATAACCTGCATTATCATTCATATTTTTAAGGAAAAGAATGAGCTATTTGGGAGACTGCTAAAACTAAAACATTGCAGGAGTCAATGATGAAAACTGGTATAAATCTATTTGCTTTCACTGGCATGTCAGTCCCTATGAAACAGTCCTATATAATTTAATAGACTACCATCTCCTTCCTTTAGAACTTTTAAACCAAGCTGCAGAATTCTACAACCAGGATTTAATTCTACAGGATAGTTAAAAAAACATAAATCTGTAGGACTGATCTCCTTCAAATGATACTTGTAAGTTACATGTGGTTTATTTATTGCTTTTAAAACCCCCTCAAAAATGTTATGGTTCAATTCAGAGATGGACAAAAACCAAAACCTTAACACACGGGACCTCTTGACCTTTGGAGTCATTCGTGTGTGGGTTCTGCTCCAAACTTAGAGGCTCAGCCCTATCTTTAGTCTAAGTCAGGGGTCGGCAACGTTCGGCACGCGGCTCGCCAGGGTAAGCACCCTGGCGGGCCGGGCCAGTTTTATTTACCTATTTATTTTCGCTGTCCCGGGCCAATG
This sequence comes from Malaclemys terrapin pileata, assembly GCF_027887155.1. Lineage (NCBI taxonomy): Eukaryota > Metazoa > Chordata > Testudines > Emydidae > Malaclemys > Malaclemys terrapin. The sequence goes on along the minus strand of NC_071514.1, from coordinate 8,367,607 downwards.
GGGCCGGCGAGAAGCGGCGTGGATGAGCGATGTGCTGGCCGCGGCTTCTCGCCGCCCCCATTGGCCTGGGACGGCGAACCGCGGCCAGTGGGGGCCGCGATCGGCCGAACCTGCCGCGTCAGCAGGTAAATAAAACTGGCCCGGCCCGCCAGGGTGCTTACCCCAGCGAGCCAAATGTTGCCGACCCCTGGTCTAAGTGATAGGCCAAAAGCAAACTACCTACTAATACCTGTGTCAAATATGAAGCAATGAGACTATCTTGGAAACCATCGTGACTAGGATTTGATTCTTTTTAATTGGCCAGACGGTTTATTTTTCAGTGTGTAACTTGGTTCCTCCCCCTTCCCACCTTTTCTTTTAAAACACTAATAGTTTATTCTGCATGCTTTACCTTCCCTTTTTTGTTATATGTGCTAAGTGATATGGCCCTATACCAGACCTGCCCCTATACAAATAGGCCGAAGCTGGAGAATCACTAGTGTAAGAGTAGGGTTTGGGACTGTTCCTTTAGCATTCAGCAGTACTTTGGTTTTTTAAGGGTAAATGCGGCTGAACTGCCGTGGTTCTGCTTTGTACTGGACTGAGAGCAAGGGAGAGAGAGTGACACACTGCAGAACAAAGGGCCTCTCTCTGTGTGGCTGCATGGACTGTGGAGGCTGTACCCTGGGATGTGGCCTGGATGTGGCTAGTGAATCCATCATTATATAGATCCCACACACCTAACCCCTGCCTGAAAGCCTTTCACTTAAGGGTTCACACAGGGGCCTCAGCCCATGGGCTTAGCCTACCACAGTCGTGTCAATGACGCAGCTGCATAGCCACCAGATTAATGGGACACATGGATTCCTTCCCACTCCCAACCCTTTTTAGATCACCTGTACAAAACATTCTCACTGGGGTGTTGGTGTTGGGTTGGGAGATGATTTGGCCAATGACAACTATCTCTCTCCTTAGCCTCTCATCTTTTTAAGGTAGCCCCTATTGTTCTGGTACATTACACTAATTTGTATTGCCATTTTACCACCTCTCCTCGCTCCCCTCAGCTCAGGTCCTTTTCCTTTTGCCCCCCACCCAGGAGCATCATCTCTCTTGTTTTCTTCTCCCCTGCTCAGGTTACTTCCAAAAGCCAGTCAATCATCCTTTGCAGGGAGAATCAAAATAAAGGGAAAACAGGATTCTGAACAAAGAACCTCCCCTCATGTCAGGCTGATGAATTCCCCATTCTGCTAATTACAAAGCATGCTCCATCAGTAATACTCGCTACTTCAGGGTTTGACTTTTATGGCAATTGTGAAATCTATAAAAATCAAAGAAAACAGATGTTGGACATTAGCCTGGATCCTACTGGGAGTTGTTTTTTTGTTGGTTGAGATAAATTACATTAAGAGCAGCACATTCTAAAATGCCAAACATCCCTTGTTGCACCCCATGCATCTGCATTCAAACCCAACCATTACGATCAGACACGAACATACAGCAGAGTGATTAATGACAACATGTCACTGTAAATGGACCCTAGAAACACACCTGGCCACCATGTTAGGAAGCCACTTTGGAACATGCCCAAGTATCACGTATTTGTTGATGTATTTACTGTGGAGGATGATAATTATTTTTTAAATCAAAGGTTCAGAACTACCTTCTTCCATGACCAGATCCAAAAAACCACTGACGTTAATGGAAAGGCTCTCACTGATTTCACTGGGCTTCAGAGCGGACCCCTGAGGCAGTGGTAGCCTGGCCCGCGTCCTGCTGTTTTTGCAGTGTGAGAGGCATGGCGTTACTCTTGAGGTTCTGTTAGTGCCACAAATATGCTCTCATTTCACCACTGCGGTGCGAGAAAATACCGTGTGTAAACGCTGCCTTGTACATTACTTTTGAAATGTTAAATAGCGGAGTTTAAGATATTAACAGGGTATTAGTTCTGGAGACTATTTAGTTTGGTCTGATACCAGATTTTTCTCCTCATGTAATTTCTAATCCTGACTGATGGCACCAGGGGTTGTATTCACAGCTCCTAATAAAAACAACAAAAACACACCTTACTGTACTTGCCCTCTGAGATTGGGTGACACAGAACCAACTATTAACATTTTGTTTTCTTTAGGGAACCAAGTAGTGCCGGTCTAGGCTTGCATAGTTTTGAAATGTTCTTTCAGGGGACAGAGTAGGTTCCTTGGGCATGTCCCATAGAAAGCATTTGTAGCTCTTAGCCAGCATACGGTGTAAATCAGGGATCAAAATCCTACTGCAAATGCATTAAATACACCCTACATGCAAACTCACCATAAATATAAACTCAGATTGCTCCCAGCCGGGCTTTAGAGCTAGTGACATGCTGTTGCTCAAGGGATTATAATCCCAATATTGGAGAATGTTGCCCCATAGTTTTCGAGGCATGTTTTCTATCACAAATGGTAAACTGCAGATTCCCAGAAAGATTATCAAGCATTAGATATTAAGCCAATGTTGGTCCAGAGTCAAAAGACTGTCAAAGATCTGTTAGGTAACTTGGGGGTAACTGTTTGCAATGCTGGGGTCTGCACGGTTGAGTTAAAATTCTGTTTAGGTGAGGAGCTGCTTAAAGACTGATGAGATCTGGCAACAATCAGGCAGTGGTTCTAGTTATTTCATCCAAAAAGTCAGACTTTTAAGATAAAGGTTGGAAAGTATAACCGGAGAATTTCATTATTTCGTCATTTCTAGAGCTGTATGTACTGTACTCCACCTTGGGAACAGCTATTTTGGCATGCAACAATCTTTCTGGATAATCTGCGTTACATCAGTGTCCCAGGAACGTAAGGCTGTGATTGAAGTGAGTCCTAGATACATGTTCTATGGTGAACTTGTATTAGGAGAGATACCAGAACCAAGAGGTGGCTTTGTCATCAAGCAGATTAATACATGTATGGTGGCTACTGTAGCTTCACTTAAACACTGGAGAGATTTGCAAGAGGAAAGCAGGCTCAAACAGGAGAACCCACTGTTAGGCAGGGTTATTAGTCCCAGAGAGGAGAGAGGTTAGCACGAATTTCAACGTGGAACTGAATTACTACAAAACTGGTTTGGATGTTACTGGAAGACGAACTCTCGGGTAGAGGAGATGTTACCCCATGGCTGCAAGTGCTGATCTCTATGCAATGTACCTTTGTATCTTCCTACTAGGGGTGTATCACAGTATGGGTAGAACAAAACCCACACTGCTGCACGATCCCAACTTTTGGATTATGTTCTGCTGCAAGGTCTCAAGTTGAGAGCTGTAAAGACTGGACTCCTCTAGTTATCTGCTGAACATGTACCGCACAGACATCCCCACTGTCCTGGGGTGGCAAGGGCAGTCTCCATAGCTCTTTCAGTCCTTGCTCCCATTGCCAAGAGTGCCAATCAGTACCTACTGTGGGGGTGCTTTGGAAACGTATCCATTAGACGCTGCACTGAGACTTAAGAGCTCGTTTTTTGAGCAGTCAGAAGATGCTCATGACTTGCCCTCACTATCGGTCGGGGCTGAATTCCATCTGTTGGCCTACAGGTGACAACCTCCGCACCCTCATTACTGATCCTCTCTGTATTCCACTGTCCCTCTAGCTAGATTTTGTACGGAATGTAATTCTTGTTGCTGATCAGAAAATAAAAGACAATTGACTAGTTTATCTTCTTGCGTGCATGAGAATCCTGGTGATTACCAATTGCAGGTACCTACCCACCACTGTTTACTTCCAGCCATGGGGTAGCTAGCCTGGAGGAAAATCATTTCATCGTGAAGCCATGGACAGATTTCAAAGCCTCCTGATATTGCTATTGAGTGTCAATTTGGTGGTAATGATTCCTATAAAGGACAGCCGACTGGTAAGTCACCCACTGCCCTGCGTTTCTGTCTGCCTTTCATCACCTGCCCATTTATCCTATTAACAGAATTTTCTTGCATGTGCTGAGAGAAGAACATTCCCAGGCTTAAAGCACCATCTCTCAATTTCCTTTTTATTTTAAATGCACTACTGTCAAGGTTACAATTCTGCATAAAGCGTTTGATTTCTTCACCATATTAAAAACAGAAACTGCTCATGAAGAAAAGTTATTGTTATAGCAATTTGCCTAGTTCATTTAATTATTTACTGCCATCTGGAGTACGGACTTAAAACGTAAGCCAAACAACTGCAGCTTCTCTTTTGGGTCACAAGACAGAGGGCATCCGTTCAAATCTTCCCATGGCCAGGGAAGAGCAATACAGATGCACCCATGAAAAAATGACTCATGTGGCAGGTCTCTAAGCGTTATCTGTACGGCATTGGAGTCTGGATGGGAATCTTACAAGGAGGAAGGGAAGGGCCAGACCACTAGCCGGTGTAAATCAGTATAGCTCCATTGGCTCCCAGTCTACATTACTGAGGATCTGGCGTAAGTGCAGAACATGATTCTGAACACGATTTGGGGATGATGTCAGAAGGTCAGAGATGAATTTTAAAACAAAGTTTGTGGGGTTTTGGGGGGGGGGGGGGGATTTAGTTCCCAGAAAACAGAAGGACCAACAGGCATAGTACTGAGACAGGTACAGTGTGCAGAACCTCTGAAAACTCGGTGGCACTACAGAGATGGGCTGGAAGAGAAGAAACAGGGGCAGGACTTGATCATGGGCTGACAAACATGGTCTTCTGGTGGCTAGGCAGCTCCTTTCAAAGGCCAAGGACCCACATGCTGTTTCTCCAATTCAGGCTAGTCATGCTGAATGTAGAAGGCTTTAAAGGGTATCCATGGCTTTTTATACGATGAAGTCTCCCCACCCAATCCAACCAGGAGGAGGAGGACAGAAAACCAACACCCAACCACAGCTACCCAATGACACCACACACAGCATTCAGGCATCTTACACGAGAAACACTTGGGAACAGCCTTTGCCTTTGCCATCACACACGTGGAAACCTTCTTACAATGACTATTGGTTACTGAGAAACAGAAAGGAGTTGGCATGGGTTTAGTCCAGTTAATAGAGCTCGACAGCATGTCTGCAATCACAGGACATACAGGGACCGATCCTGCAGTCAGTGGAGTCCCACGTGCACAGCAGCTGCAGGATCTGGCCCAAACGTTGTAGGTGCAATTCTCAAACTGATACTTCTTAACAACCAACGTCTTGACATTTCACAGCTATTCTCTTCTGAAATCATAAATCGACACACTTAACACAGGGGCTTTGGGCTTGACCCTAATCAAAGCAAGTCAATGGGAGATCTGCCCCTCTCTTCGGGAATGATTTCACTATCCAGGCCCTGATTCTGCTATCGGGACTCATGCTGCTTAGTCACATTAGGCTTCAAATTTAGGCTTTGTAAAATCTTGGATTTTAAACATCATTAAAACGCTGATTTTTTAAGAAAATCCATAGATATTTTCTTAAACAAATACATGTTTCCTTGTGGTGTTTGCAACCTGAACACTTTGTGCCAGTGCATGAGACACAGAACGTGAAACTGACTAAGGTCCTGGTCCCGCAAAACACTTCTGCACATGAAAAGTCCCACTGAACACCACAGATTAACTCACAGGGCATAACATGTAAGCGGAATCGGGGTCTGGACCCATAAGTGAAACCAACATGTCTAATTTCACTGTCTATGCTGAGAGAAGTGTAAAAGCAGAGAGAGAATAAATAGCAAAACTATTTTGGGTTATTTTTCACACAGTGTTTTAATCTACTATTTTTCAGAAAAAAAACTGCAGCTAGTCTTTGTGTCAGGACATAGTATAAATAAGGATTTTTCCAGCCTTTATACAACTATGCAAGATGGGCAAATGAAGTATTTTGAATGATGAAGCAACATTTTAGATAGGATCGATGTGTCTCTCTCTCTCATCTGGCTCCAGATATTCAGTAAAGAATGAGGGTGCAATAAAGGCTTGTATATTATAATATTAACGCTCAACATACCGTCTGGGTACGGTCGCATCTGCCCTGTCTCTAGAGATGGGGGAACCCCTGCTGTACTCATCTGGTTGACAATCAGCAGAAAAGGTTCAGTCCCTACAGATCTGCCATGGGGAAAAGTCACTGAATGTATCGAGAGCAGCCCACCTAACTGAAAACAGGCGTATACCACTTTTAAATTCTGGCAGGGACCCAGAAGGTTGTCATCTATCTGGGTCAAGTCTTTTTGTTGCATGATGTTTCATGGTGATTTTGATCCGTAAATAACAAAGATAGGTTTCCCTTCAAAAACATCTACGAGATACACTTATTTCCAGCTAGCACTGCTACTACAGGAATGGAGAATGTTTTTCCCAACTAAAACGACCAGGGCGCAATTCCCATTTCCTGCAGGAGACATTAGAGAAGCAGTGAAACTGTAAACGAGGCATACATTTGTTGATATTCAGATCGGGAACTGCTGTAGAAGATGGAGCAGTGGTTTCACCACTGGCATCAGCTATAGATTTAGCCTTGGTCTACACTGGGGGGGAGGGGAGGGGGAAATCGATCTAAGTTATGCAACTTCAGCTACGTGAATAACGTAGCTGAAGCCGACGTACTTAGATCGACTTACTGTGGTATCTTCACCGCGATGAGTCGACTGCTGCCGCTCCCTTGTCGACTCTGCCTGAGCCTCTCGCCGTGATGGAGTACAGGAGTTGACGGGAGAGCGCTCGGGGGTCGATTTATCGCGTCTAGACTAGACGCAATAAATCGATCCCCGCTGGATCAATCGCTGCCCACTGATCCGGTGGGTAGTGAAGACATCCCTTAGCAATGTAACATACATTTCCAACACAGACATAGGAGGTATGGCACAATTATACCACCAATGCTGTTCCTTTTTAACTGCAGAAGTTGCGTGCAATATTTTGTGACATGCTCTGAGAGCCCTATTCTCAAAGCACAAGTGCATGCCAATAAAGTTAACCAAGGCAAATCTTTTCCTTAGTCTTGCACAGCCAAGATACAAACTTCTCACTACCAACAGCTAGAAGCTAAACGGAACACAACAGTCAGAGCAGTAAAAACTGCAAGCCGGAAATCATATGACAGATCGGCCTGACAATGGAAGTGCACAAATGAACTCCAGAAAGTATTACTGAAGTTTGCCAATTCCACCTGCACCTCAGAGGTGGTGGTAGATCTTAGCTGCCTTCACAGATAAAGTATGGGAAGGAGGTAGTAGAAATTAGAAAAGAGAATCAGAGACCAGCTTTGAAGCCCTGATTTAGCAACGCAGTAGAGCACACACTTAACTTTAATAATGAATTCAATGGAACTCAAGCATGTGCTCCAAGGACATCTTTAACTGCTTTGCTCAACTGAGTCCCAAAACAGCACATGTTGAATGTGCTTTGCTTTTGCTTCTCTACATGCGGAGATGGCAACATTCATTTAAATATCGGTCGTTTTGCCTAAATACTTCCTCCCTCCTGCAGTGGGTCCTAAGTCTAAATTTCCCCTGCAATTTGCTTGACCAGGATGAACGGCAACAGGTCTCTCCTAAGTGTGGAACAGTGACTAAGGAAGAACGGCTAATTCACACACAATGGGCGTGCAAAACCAGAGGGGACAGCTTGAGCTTGATCGAAAACAGTCTTATTCCAATGCTTCTCTGTTGCTGCTGTGAAGTCAGTATAAATACTCGGAGAGTAGGGTCCCCTGGTTTAGCTGAAGCGGAGATATCCTTAGCATTACATGAATCATCCGGGACGTACACAGGGGCTCTCAGTCTAAATACCGAAATCAGCTGTCCCTCCCACAGGAGGAGACATTATGATTATCATGATTTTTTCTCTCTGATTTCACATCAAAAGTACCTGTAACATTCAACAGGAACTGCACAGCGTGACTTCTTTGAGCTCAGTAAGGAGGCAATGGCCAATCTTGGCAAACAGGAAGAGGCTGCAGATGGAATTCCACCGTTGAACCAGTTCTTTAATAAAACTGGAACGTGGTTAAGGAAACTGAACGGCAAAAGGTGTTATACAGCGCCAACGGGCCTGACCCTGTGAAGCCCTGAGCATCTTCAACTCCCCTTCTCAAGAGGGACTCATCACCTCTCAGGATTGGACCCTTGTAGGAACTCTTATAGGTTAAACACTTATTCTGAAAAAACTGAGCGATAAGATTAGGCATCGTTAATAACTAAAGAATTGACCATCTTATTCTTGTACAGCTATTCACTGATTCAGTCTCAAACATTTTCGCAGATTTCTTCTGGGCAACAAATTGGGTCAGAAATACTAGCGTCAATTAGAGTAATTCCACTGTGAACACTGTAGCTACTCTCACCCCTAACTTATATCAGTGTCAGCGAGAGCCGAATCTCATGGACAGCCATAACGCTCCCTGTGTATCAACCTCTAAAAATATTCATTTTATATCTTTTTTTAAATGTACAATGGCTGTTTGATCAGGCGCCACATTAAAAGTAGGCGAGTCACACAAAGGACAAGAGTTGTCGCTAGCTCTCTAACTCCTAGATGCTAAGCAGTTCAGACGAAGGCAGAGCGCTTTTGCAGAATGCGACTCACCCATCCCCTTGGTGTGGTTGAAGTCTCCTTTCACCACTTTACAGGTTTTGCCATCTCCATTGCAGATTCCACAACGATCCTCTTTGGCAGCTGAGCCAATGATCCCATCGCAGCCGATTTTCTAATGACAACAACCAGAGGCCCTCGTTATTTCATTTGCAAGGCTAAAATGTCTCTAAACTGGGCTGAGCCCCGGATAACATTTGATTGAAAAACTGAACAGGAAAAAGAATGTTGTGAGTCAGGAGAGCATTCAGTCAGTACGACATTGGATTGGTTAGTCAGCAAAACACACTCGTTCAATAGCAAATGCACAAACCATGTTATAAAAAGCTTCACTGTTGTAAGCAGCATCATAAAACCCTCGCTATCCAAAGCACATTGGTGATTTGCACTAACGTGTTTAAATATTAACAGATTACAAGGATACTCTGTATTTTATAGCAGCTTCCATGTGAGGTTCTCAAATAACTTTACAAATATTAATTAAGCTTCGTAATACCCTTGTGAAACAAGTATATTCCAGGAGTCCCATTTTGGAAATGGGAAAAGAAAGGCATTGAGAGGTTCCGTGACTTGCCCAGATTCACACTGGAAGCTTAAGGCAGAGCTAGGAACAGAATCCAGGTATCCTGAGTTCCAGTTTTATGCCTTAACCCAGCATTTCCCAAACTTGGGATGCCGCTTGTGTAGGGAAAACCCCTGGCGGGCCGGGCCAGTTTGTTTACCTGCCGCGTCCGCAGGTCCGGCCGATCGCAGCTCCCACTGGCCGCGGTTCGTTGCTCCAGGCCAATGGGAGCCGCGAATACAAGTACTGCCATGTTTCAGAGTAACAGCCGTGTTAGTCTGTATCCGCAAAAAGAAGAACAGGAGTACTTGTGGCACCTTAGAGACTAACAAATTTATTAGAGCATAAGCTTTCGTGGACTACAGCCCACTTCTTCGGAGTACTGCCATGTCAAGGAAAGGATGAAATCTTAGAGTAGCCAGGCTCTCACTATGTCAGAGACATGTTTGGAGTAGGGATGTACCTGGATTTCTGTGAGTTTGACCAATCACTTCAAAGGGAGCAGAGTTAGGCCAACGCTGACCGCTTAGAAAAATCCCACCTCTGGAGTACAGTCAACAAACTATCAGATGGGACCCAACCCACCTCTAGTCTAATGGGCACATTTTTATGGCATGAGTTGCCCTGCAAATCAGAAAACACTGGACACACACGGTTAGGTGCTACCCTGCAGTATAAGGCATATGTGATGCGCATGTTAATGACAACATCCATTAGAGAGACACTCAAGATCTCCCGAAAAACAAAAAGGTGCAACAACAGCTTCATCATGGCCACGGACAAAAAGGGTGAGGAGCGGCTCTACTGGAAGCAAATCGTGTTTCTTGGGCAACAGGCAAACCATTTCCCACACACTGACTACCTCATTTTGCTGTGATTTCAGACACCTCTCGATTTGTATGCTCCACAGGTCTGATAGCACAGAGGGTGGGAGTGGGCGTGTCCAACACATCATAAAGTGCAAAGCTGATAAAGTAATTTTATGGGTTTCTGTCTTTCACTCATGCAGAAAAGAGGAATGTGTCAAACAGCATTGCTTCCCACCAGGCTCTTGCTGGAGGATTTAACGAACGAACGGCTCCCTCCCTCCTTCACCAGAGCAACATACAAGCATCGTCCTGTAGCAAGTGGAGACTACACTCGCAGCCCCCAAACCTCTTGCAGCTTTGAAAAGCGTCTGCCATCTCAACGATACAAACATTCTCTGCTACACCTGGGAATCACAAACCACTTGGGATTTGATCTTGTAAACTGTTGCTTAAAAAGCAGAATTTTTTAAAAAGAGCATAAAGCATTTTTTGGCTTCAGAATGAAAATTTCTGCATTCTCATTACTTTATAAGAGAAAAAAAACATAGAAGCACTTTCTTCATCTGTATGAATATTATAGGCCTTGCTGTTTACTGTTCCTTCCCCATGCTTGCAAACTGCTTCCAAAATAAAAGAGGACTGAATCTTTTTTATTGTGAAATGGCTTATGTTAAGAATTTAGAGTGGTATTGCTAAAAGAGGCAAAAGTCACACTGAGTCTTGATGGGATTTCTGCTCCTAAATCATTTCAATGCTTTTGAAAAAAATCCACCCTTATCGTTGCATTTAAAAACAAAATAAAAGAAGCAAAAACAGAACCAATGTCACTATAAATGGGAATGAAGAATCTCTCAAAGGTGTTTGCAGAAGTGGGCTCTTAATTGGCAGCATGTATCTTAAGCTTTGACAGAAGCTATGGAGCACTCTAGGGTTGGATGATACTGCTGGTTCATTTCATTGTGGCTGGATACTCTATGATCCCACCAATCTGAGAGAGAAATAAAAAGGAAAGGAAGTAACTTTGGCATGTTTTTACTCTGTATGCAATGCACAAGATGGTCCCCGCTGGAGAAGAGTGTACTCAGGCACCTGGATGTCTTCTGTATTTCTTGGGGAGGACAAAAATGGATGGTAATGCTGGTGTAAATACCATCGGCTCATCTGGAAGACCTCATGGTTGACTTCTCCAGTATCAGCCCTGCTCTTGAAGCCCTCGGGATTCTTGCCCGTGGGGATTTCATTGTGCACGCTGACATCAGCACAGTACAGGACTTCCTTGAAGTGATGGACTCTGGACTTTGCCCAGTGGTTCTGGCTCCTGCCCAAATTGGTTGTTGAAAGCCAGAGGTGTGGCTGTGGTACTGTTATTATCACTTTGTACAGGGAATATGATGGAGGCCCCCTATAAAAAAAAAGTGCCTTGACATGGGAGCGGTTGCCAGCTGATTTTAAAATGGGGTTTAAAACCCTATGGGATGGGCACCTGGCTATATTAGGCCCCTTGACGAGACTCCTGGTGGATGTTGTGCTTTGACACCACCCATGTTTAGGAGTAATCCATCACTCCTTATGCCTTTGTTGAGTGAGCCATATAGCATGGAACTCATTCTCTTTGAGCAGGCATCTTGGTCCACTCCTCCCTCCCCTTTTTAAATAATTAAACATCGGAAAATATACTTGATGGGGGGGTATTTTCAGTTTCAATGTTGGCCCTTACATAGGAACCTTCCCCTCTCCTTTTTAGTGATACCATAGCATTTGGATTCCTAAGCACGTGGTCTGGTTTGCATATTATTGGGGTATTGTTTTAACAATGATTTTATTTGTATTTTGAATGGCTGTACAAGAGCCTCTGAGTGTGTGTGTTTTGCTATATAAATACAATTATTATTGTTCTGTACACCCAACCCAGTGTCAGACCTGACATTGTATGTTCACAGAATTGTAATGCTTCCCAGATGCGGAGCTAAACGAGCTGTCTCAATGGACCAACTATAAATATTGATGCAACATGTGCCAGTCTGCAAATTAATCATGTACGGAACATTCTGGTTATGCCAGACTCATGTACATTGCCAACTTTTCTCCGTAATATCCAGTGTCCATTTATAGTTCAAGGGATGGGACATATGAAACGGGAATGTACACAGGTGAGGAGGTGATGTCAGACTGGAGGTTAAGAGAAGTCTCGTTTCTTTACGGAAAACACAGCAGCAGGCAGTGTAGTGGGTTATGGGCTTCTGCTGCGCTCCGTGAATAGAAGCTACCCGAGGATGCTACTCTGATAGCTCGTTTGAACATTACTCCGTTTCTCTTCCATTGGGGTTTTACAATAAATGGGGGTGCTATAAACAAGAGTAGAAATCAACAACAACAAAAAAAACATCTCTGTCTGTGGGGAAAGTAAACGTTGCTCCAGCCAGCACCATCAGCAGCATTTTCTGGACCTTCAAAGTTTGCTTCAATCATGGAGCTGCCCTCGGGGTAGGGTAGGTGGGCAATGCCCATCCTGTTCTGAATTAGATACACTGACCTTTACCCATTGACTGCATTTTTGTGTGTCTGTATCACCTACCCACTTAGCGGTCCCCCAGCCTACAATTATTTATTCACTAGAGTTTCTCCCCAGAATGGGATTCAACGTGATCCTCACTTCTTCTGGATGAAGTGCATATGAATGCGAGATGGCTGCTTTGCAGGATAAGCCTAGCTCCAAAGATTATAAAGCAAAGAGGAAAGCCTCCAAGGGAGGTGCCATGTTGTCACTCACTTGCCCCATGTGGTCTTTCCAAGCTAACCTCAGTCATCTACTTCCCAATTCAGTAAATGGCAGTGGGACTGATGGAAAAATAGTCGGTAGCGGAACACAGCAAATCTACAGCAGACTCAAAAGTGGTAGGTCTTTAAAAGCTTAGTTAGACACTACAAATACTTACTCCTTGTCTCTATTCTATGTTCACCAAGAGCACCAGTGTGTTTGTTTTCTAGTCTTCAGATTACATTATCACAGAGCCCTGGCCTGTCTGAGGCAAGTCACAGAACAGTCCCAAATAAAGCATGCTAGACTTCGTGTGCACTCTGTAAGATTAACTGAAGGACAGGCATAAACGTAGCTGCACAGTGTAAAATTACTTGTGATGGAACATTTGGGAGCAATGTTTGAAATGCAAGAACACGAGTCCTGCATGGAAAATAAGCATGAGGATGCAAACAGTTAATTGCATGAGCAAAAATATGCAGAATGCAAAAAGAACGGGTACTGATGTGCACAAAGTGTTCCCCATCACCAGTTTGTGCAGGCAATGAGCTATTTTGCATGTGCCCTTTGTGCCCAAATGAACCTATTTTGCATGCGCAATTTAGAACCCTATTTTTGAAAATGTCTCCATTTCTGGGGAATTAGCACTGGCCCTTAACACATTACGACAACAATCATTTGAAAGAAGTCCTTCTAAGACAGATTTGCTGCCCCATAGGCAGCAGTGTATTATCAACGAGTAAACTGCAGATTTGCTAGCAAGCAAGAGAATCCATGATATGGCAACAACTTTACAAGAAGGCTGTGGAAAAGCCCGAACATCCTCACATCATAAATTGTTAAATCGCAGAAAAGGCTGCTCTTGATCTGTCGCCATATTCCACTGTACGGGATTTGGTTTTCAAAAGGGTCTTATAAAACATCTTGAAGTACAATATCCAGTCCCCATCAGAAAGCTTTTCCTCCTTATTGTCAGCTTCAGTCTTGTGATAGCTTACTAAGCACGGAGTACGTGCTTTGAGAGAGGCCAAAGCTAAATGCATGTGCTCCACAACTGAGCTGCTAGATTATTTCTGATCTCTTCTCTTTGGCACACTTGTGTAACATCTGAGGGCTTTCCTACTATTGCGTCTGCCATCGGTACTATGCTAACACCAGCAGGACCAAGGTAGCAAGCAACTGAAATGCTTCAGGAATGGCAGAGCTGCCATTATTGTATTTCCTGCAAGGATACACAGAGCAGAGAGTTCAGACAGGACCAAAATCTTATGAATTCTACAATTCATGGAATCTTCATGATAGATTTGTTGTTGCTTTAAAAAAAAAAAAAGGTAATGACATGAAAGCGATCTGAGCTTCGGGTTACACTCTCATCTCCAACACAGCCTGAAGTATGACAGTGAAAGCCAGCTAATTAGAGCGCTAGGTACCACCTGCAAGGTTTGCAGTTTTACACTGACTTTATTCACGATTACAGACACCTGAGACTGTTGCTGATCTCCAGAAAGGTACAGATTTGCAGCAGCCAAGAACACAAGGACAATAAGGAACTCCATTTAATAGCAGGTTAAATGCATTTTCCAGCAGAAAATGGCAAATCCGTGCATACACACTGAACAACGTCTGTAGTCTGCTAAAGAGACATTGCTAGCAAATGCATTCATCAGTGCTATAAAACATTTCTAGACAGTCATTGTTTTATACTGTTCGCTTCGGTTTTAAGACCAACTCTTGAGGTCACTACTAAGTTTTTAGTTAGCCCTAAGCCAGGCAATCTCACAAGGAGTTTTTCCAAGGCTTTAATTTTGGTGAAACTGACCAAGAAAAACTCTCCTTTTCCATTATTCAGATCTGAATCCAATCAACTTGCCTCTATCAAAGGAAGCTGGAAGCCAACTGCATTCATAAAATGTAAATGAAAACAGAATTTTAGGCTTTCACTCCTAATGGGGGTGTGATGAAGTGGGAATTTTCTTAATGTTTTCGCTGAATGCTGTGTGAGTGCCTCAGTTTCCCCTATGCATTTCTCTAGCTTCTAGAGGTGTGGGATTGTTGCAGAGCACTAGGGGGCCAGTGTGATCCTGTCTGCACAGAGAATGGCCGACACCCTGTTTCCTGGCAACTAATGGCCTGGGCCCCTTCTCTGCAAAGGTGCCAGCTAAAGGTGTCGAAGTACAAAGAGATCAGGTGACCTCCTGGCTCAGGAAAGAGACAAAGGGAGAGGAGGGGCTGGAGAGTTTTCAGTTTAGAGCTGGCTGGGAAAATGGAGGGGAGGCCAGACAGACCTCCTGGCCTCCCCTGACCCCCCAAGATGAACCTGACCGAGGGGGTCCTGTTGTCTGTACCTGCAAGACCTGCCTTGAACTGTGTTCCTGTCGTCTAAATAAACCTTCTGTTCTACTGGCTGGCTGAGAGTCATGGTAAATCGCAGGAAGCCGAGGGTGCTGGGCCTTGTCTCCCGCAAACTCCGTGACAGGGTGCTGGGATACTTTGAGGTTTATTGGATGTGATGTGGTTCTCCCTCCGTCTCAAAAACTCCTCCATAGCGAGCAACTTTGCTGACTCTATCTGAATTCATTTTGCAGCCAGAAAAGACGAGATTTGTTTAGGAGAGTTTACCGTTGAAGGAAACAAGGAAAGGGGCTGTTTAGAAGAACAGTCCAGGAATTCCAATAGACAATGGTTCCCGCAAATGTGCACATTACACTGGCAATGTGCCATCCCTGCTATCTATAGCCTCTAACTACAGAGGCATTACACGGCATGAAAAATACATCTCTGCAGCACCTGCATTCCATTTCATCACTTACTATCCTCACCAGGTCCCCTGTAACGCCTGCTTCGAGGCTTTGTACACCCGTATGTGACCAGTAAATTAATACACACCCTAAACTGTTCTGTCAGGCAGCTAGTTAGCTGAGTATCTCCTCTAAGTGGGATGTGCTGTCATGTTCAGCAATTCACTACACTAAGCTACTCAAACAGAAGACCAGTACAAAGGAGTTCATGCGGCTTTATAGCCTTCCCGGGTTGCATCCATCATTATGCATTTTCTCTGAGCCAGATGCAAACGGACTGAATGTTCTGCAGCTGTCATCACCTCTCCGCACAGTTTAAGACAGCTGCCCCCGAGCTGAAGTGTAATTCACTTTTCATGATGCATCTCCAAAAGACTGTGCGCATAAAGAATTTCATTGGGAGGGGAGCAGGCTTCTACTCCCGGAAAGAAGGAAACGTGCTTTGCCGTGACACTTGATTTAGCATTCACAGCTGATTTTGAGCAGCCTTAAGTATGACACTGGCTAGGCCAGTGCAGTGGTCATCGGCGTGCATCTGGGAGGTGCACAGCTGGCCTTGCTAGAAAAGGTTATTAATGGCATTTCTTTGGAGGTGGTTGGAAAGGGAAGAAAATCCGTAATAGGGATGTACCATGAACCTGCCTATGTCAAGGGCACCACATGGGAACTAATGTATAGAGAAAATAAACCCCCGTGCCTGGTTCCCTAGCAAGGCGCTGTTACTGATTCCTCCTCTGAGCAAAAGAGCAGGGCTGGGTTAAATATGTCCCTCTCAGGGCCGTTTGGCAGAGAGAGGCAGGAAACTTCCCTGCATGTGCTACCCACATGGCAAGGTCGAAACGTGGCAGTGAGAGGAGAAGCCACCAGGCGGTTATCCCATTTCTGTACAGGGAGCAGAGAACGGTTGAACAAGGGAGCGCAGTCAGGGGAGCTGCTCCTCCTGTGAATGACCTGGTGCTGTGCCCCTTAACCACTACGTCTTAGGAAATACATGACCGAGCTTAGAACTGGTGCTGAGGTTACGGTGCCAGATCTTCAGCTGGCACAAATCAGCATAGCTCCGCTGAAGTCAAGGCAGGTGTAGGCTAAACATCAGGAGAGATGTCCCAGCAGATGTATCAGATTGAGGAAAAGGTGCCAGCCCCATCACTTGGCACATTTAAAACTAGACCAGATAAACCAGCGAATGATGTGAAGGGAAAATCCAGCGTTGGCTGGGGACGGACTGGATGACTCAACAGGTCTTTTGCCAATCTAATTTCTGGGGCAATGTCAGGAATCAGGGCCTGCAGCAGAGCTGTTTTCCGGGCAGTCTCATCAGTACATCTGGTCTGCAGCAGCTGCCTGATTAGCCACACAATGTGACTGGTTGCTGAGGCCAGCAGGCCAGCTCTTAAGCCAGCAACAGCGGCAGCTCGCTGGCTTCTCAATACTCACACCCCCACTGTGCCTGCTTTACCTTGTTCCTGTTGCTCCTGCCTTGCACCCAGCCTTGCCTCTTTCCTGTCCCTCCCTCGAGCCCCTCCTTGCCTGAGACCATGTTTGGTCAAGCTCCTGACCTCCAGTTTTGACCCCCAGCTGCGGCTCCTGACTACTGAGTCCAGCTCGACCCCCTGGCTCTGGTATCCAGTCCGTCCTCCGGTTTTGAACCCTGGCTCTGGGGACTGACTCCAGCCACTAGGCCTGCTGCCCACTCCAGCCACAAGGCTAGACCACCCTTATCCCAGTTAATTGACAGTAGAATCCCAAATGCACTGTCAAGCCCACGTATGGGCCAAACAGAGAAGAACCACAGAGTTTCTGCCACGATGGAGGGTCCACACGGAAGGACTCTGTGACCCATGGACACTGCAGAGGAGACATTGTGGTGGGTATTTAATTACGGCTAGACTCTGGCTGGTACGCAGTAGTACGTTGTATCTGCATCGCTCCCAGCTGCTTTCTTCGTCTTCAGAATATCAGAATCCTAGAATATCAGGGTTGGAAGGGACCTCAGGAGGTCATCTAGTCCAACCCCCTGCTCAAAGCAGGACCAATTCCCAACTAAATCATCCCAGCCAGGGCTTTGTCAAGCCTGACCTTAAAAACCTCTAAGGAAGGAGATTCCACCACCTCCCTAGATAACCCATTCCAGTGCTTCACCAACCTCCTAGTGAAAAAGTTTTTCCTAATATCAGTTTTTCATATAAGAAAACCCACCACTCAACTCCTAGCTGTTATTGTTGTGAGAAAATGTGAACTGAGTGTAACCAATGCAATGAAAACCACCTGCAAATAGCCTGAAACAACAGCTCCAAAAGGTGGGACTAGCCCCATTCCTTTAAGTGGGTCCTAAGTCAAATGTCCAATGAAGATACTTTAAAAGCCTACATTGTTACCAATTTGACGGCTCATCAAAGCAGGTAAGACAGGAAGCAAAGGATCACACTATGAAGAGCTACATAATCTGCTCCGAGTGACAGCTCGTTTTGGAGCTGAAGCGAGTGGGCTCGAGACACACTACTGCTCACTGCCTAACTCGCTAAGAGGAAGTCAAGTCCGAAGAGCCCAGCAGAGCATGAATGATCATATTTTGAACCTACTGAAAGTGGCATCTCACGTTGGTGCCTCAAGTGGGTGGAGCTTATTTTCTGGGCAGAGTTTGGAAGAGTATCACTACCCTTCCCACACCCTATTTCAATTCCTGATACCCCACACGAGGCAGGGGTGGGGATGGGCATGCTAAGGGCATGGCCAGTGAATTTCAAGCACAGCCAAATTGCACTGGATGGGAGAAGTGGGCTTTTCCACTATTCCCATCCACAGCCTGCAGTAGCCAGGCACAAGCTGGCCATATGGGTCAGCAGCCCCCAAAGCATAGGATGGGGCTGAGGATAGCTTCTCTCAGCCCTTCTGCACTCAGCAGTTTCCTTGCACTGAAGCATGCTGAGCTGGGCCGTGCTCCAGCCCAGTGCCTCTGGGTCAATGCCTGCAATTTTCTGAGGCTTTATAAACAATTTGCTTTGTAAGCCCATCTTGGTATTTGTGGACGTGCTGAAAAGGGTTGTGACGTCAACAACATAAGACACATCCAACAGGATAGTGGCCATTTCAATCCCGCGAGTGGCATTTCGGATTCCTCCAACGAGCAGCCAAAACGCAGGAGTTAAACAGACCAGATGACCCACGAGCTGTCCCTTCAAACCCAACCAAGCTGTTGACTAGATGGGATGGGATCACATCCTAAAGCATCTCCAGCTGTTCAGTGACATGGTCTTATATCTCAGGAATTTACCACAGCTCTTCAAACAAAACACGCGATTAGGAAACCCTTGCAGTTGCTTTTGCGAAACAGAACCACGTGGCTATTTCACAGGCGGGCTCAGAGCCACCCTCAGTGACGCTGGCTGATCATAAACAACCGACACAGCTCACAGCAGCCCAGGACAATAGATATACTTGGAAAATAAACAATAGAAAGTTACTCCACCTGGCACTTGCCATGTACGCAGAGGTCAGTCTCATAAGGCCCACATGGAGTACCATCAAGAACCCTGTCTGCCACCAACGCAGGGGACTCCTTCCCCAGAGGAGAGCAGAAGAGTTCACACGGCTTATCTGAAAAAATACACAAGATCGGCAACTTCATTCAGGAGCAACAGCAGCATTTAGACAGAGCACCAGAACGTCTGATGGAACAAGATGCATGAATATAGTAAGTCCGTAACACGGACTCTATGCTGACAAGTACATATTTATCGATAACGCTAAGCGGGCTCAGATTCTAACGGTCTCCGCTTTAAGGCTGCTTGACCCATTGTTTCCATTCAAGCCCATCATTCTACCTCGCCAAGATGCACTGTTTATCTGAAGATGCAGAAGGGGTTAAAAAGCGAGAGGTATGGGAGACTTGAATCATCGGCAATACTTGTCATTTTAGAGCCGAATGAGCAGCTTACTTGAGCAATTTTTCCTTCTCTTTCTGTCAACTGGGCTTATATCTTTCCCTGTGTAATTCCAATGCACAATCCTTGGTCTCTAGAATGGACACAAGCAGCTCACTGTGAACATTTCATTTACAAAATTCAAGCTGGTTCTAAATGGACACATCGATCGTGTGATTTGTGTCTGTTTCTTGACTGAGCGTAACTCTTGAAACCAGGTTTCCAGTGAGCACATTTGTGTTCAGAAATTTAAAACTCATTTTGCACAAATATTTGCTAAAATTTTGCTTTGCTGCCAGCAAACTTGCTTGCTAGAAAGCAAACATATATTGTTGGAAAAAGATGAGCATTATTTGCCCATTCTAGTAAGAATATATTAGATTGTATGTTTAGACATTTACTTTGGAGGGAACTGTGGGGTAAATGTTTAGACATTTATGGGGAGGGATAGCTCAGTGGTTTGAGCATTGGCCTGTTAAACCCAGGGTTGTGAGTTCAATCCTTGAGGGGGCCACTTAGAGATCTGGGGAAAAATCAGTACTTGGTCCTGCTAGTGAAGGCAGGGGGCTGGACTCTGACCTTTCAGGGTCCCTCCCAGCTCTATGAGTTAGGTATATCTCCATATATTATATTTTTATTATAACTAATAAGGGACTAAGAGGCTCAAACTATATAATTAACAGCAGGTGCCAGGGTTCTCGTGGGTATGCATTTGCAGAGTGAGATGTTTTGATTTCCAGAACTCACTCCTGCTCTCTGCTGCACACAGACTGTACCGAAGGGTATGTCTATACTGCGACCGCACCTCGAGCTGACACACCCGAGCTAGTTAGCTCGGATCCTGGAATAAGGAAGCTGCAGGGTGACTTCAGCGCAGTAATTATCTAGGGTGCCGGGTGGGTTTGTACAGCCAGTACTGAAGTCTGTGCTGCCATAGTTTCACTGTTCTGGGACCCGAGCTAGCCTGGGTACATCAATTCAAGCTGCAATCACAGCCTACGACTGTGGCACAGACATACCCAGAGAAAGAACCTACTGACATTGTGATGTCGGTGTTGGCCTACACCAAAGCCTGCATCCTCCCCAGACCTCGGTAGCGTTCAATTTACGAGACGGGAGGCCAGGTTCTTTGATACACTAAGGCCATTTGTACAGGTCTCTTCCTGCTCTAAATTCCCTTTGAATTACGAACTTGCCTCGCTGCAGCCCATCTCTCTAGTATGTCTGAGCGCAACGGAGAATCAGGGCTGGCCAGAGGGTGGTGGAGGTCTGTCTCTATTCAAAGGCTCAAGAAACCTTCACCGTGTGGACGCTTGGAACCAGAGGACAAGACATGGGAGAACGTGGTTTGGAATTGTTTATATACTTAAACCAGACCTGTCAGCACTCCAAGAATGCCAAGCCAACCTGCACCCTGCCCGGCTGTCTTGCTTTAGGGAGGCATCACAGGTGCGTCCTATCAGTGCTCAAAGTCCTTGCTTCCCACCTTACCCCATCAAATCAAAGCAATTTCTCACTAGCTGGATTTTGATATCATTTTCTGTGAAAGCTGCACAAGGACTGGCCTGCATAGGGGAGTGCCCGTCTGGTTGTTTCTGGACAGCCTCTGTTCCCGCAGCTGTGAACAACTCTGAGTGCCTGCTCTACCCACGTGGCGGGAAATATTTCTAATTCACAGCCTTAGCTCAAATGAGCCATCCTCCCCATTATGTATTGAGGTATGCCAGTGTCCATTAGGAACCGTATGGCAGGCAGAGGGTCTGAGCATATACTCCCCTGCACCTTTGTAAAGCAGAACCGACCCTGCTCAAGTCAGCAGAGAGCTTTTGGTTTTTTAGCTCCTCCCTCCTTAATTTTCCATCAGGCCCAAGAATGGCAATATCCCTCCCCTCTTGCTGAAGGCAGCCCCCTTGGGGGTTTGCCAACACCTCTGGGAGTGCAGGTTGCAGAGGGGCTCTCAAGAACAGGGGGTTCTTCCACTCTGTTTTTCACATGGGGTGTCCAAAGCACCCACAGCCCCTGCTGGCCCAGAGAAGTGCCCTAGCTGATTTCTGGCTGCTCCTAAAGCCAGACTGATGTGGCACCTGCAGCAATAAGGCAAGAGCAGAATAAAAAATGTTAGCGCAGCATGTGACCTAAATGGGTCAAGTATCCTGAATATTGTTCTGCGAATGGCTCCCTAACAGAAGTCTGTGTCCTCTTGGGGAGAGCTGGGGTGCTGACTCCATCAATGGAAACAAAATCCCTGCAAGGTGGCGGAGTCCCTTTAAAAAAACAACAACAACAGAGCACTCCCTTCCTAGAAGTGTGTGATGGCAACGGCACCGTTACGAGCAGGGCAGTTATGATGGATTTCAGCGAAGTTGGCAGCCAAAGCACAGGGACTGTACATCTCAGAAGTAGCCTTCACAATGGAGCCTTTTTATTCAGGACCCTTTGAGAGGTGCCGAGTTGCAATTTCATAGGCTGCAATTACTCCCGGCATCTGTTATTTTGCTTCCTTGAAAAGAGCTTGTGAAATGTTCTAAACGGTTTATGGACGACGGCTGCTTCCGCGGAAGGAAAAACAGGGTTGTTTTTTTTTTTGACTACGTGTATATTTATTCAAAAAAACCTAACAGTGCAAACAGCTCAAGAGCTCTTCTGTTATCGCGTTACCCCCAGTCAAAGGGGAGACAGGCTGCCCTGAGGATGAGAGAGCTTCACCCAGGCTTCTGCAGGAAGTCATGTTAGTGATTCAATGGGTGACATTTTCCCTATTCATCAGCATTCAAACTGTTCTCCAGCACAGCATCTAGGGTGCACCAGCGTGAGCCCAGCATGGCATCTAGGTTGCACCGGGATCCTAGGGTGCCGTCTGTTGTAAGAAACATAAACCCGAGGATCTGACTGTAACAGCAACCGTTAGTCAGTGGATACTGGCACCCATGTCAGTAACTGAGACCAGGAAATAAAGTTCAGTCTCCCCCCAGTGCTCCTGTGTGTCACACCCAGGATTACCAAACACCTGTGATCAATCGAGAACACACAGCTCTTTCCATATAGATTTGCTATTTTCCTTCACTTTCCGTCCCACGCTGCTTTGTAATGTTACCATGCCTGAAGTAAACAGGTGCCAGGTTCCACAGGTTGCCTTCACTGAGGGTAAAAACGGTTCCTGTATATATGGCTTGGAAAGCAATTTGGAACCTGTCCAGATGAACGTAATTGCGGTTTTCACTGTTTCTGCACAACAGCCCTGTATCTCTGGGGCTCTGTCAGCTTCTTTTTTAAACTACAAATTATAAAGGACTTTGGGCCAAGTTCATCTCTACTGTAACTTCATTGAAAGTAACAGAGTTACGCCACGGACCACTTTGACCCTGTGCATTAAGCACCGAGTGAGTAAAAACGGCAAGGAATCCTGTGATTTGTACATAGCATTGGATGTGAAGCTTCCTCAGTGAAGAAGTAGAGAGTGAGTAACCACATGTGGTGTCAACACATTAACGCACCTTAAGAGCTAAGATCAATTCTCAGAGAAAACTTCCCGTCAGCCTGCAATGCTCACGAGAATGGGAGATTCACAGACGAGCCATTTGCAGAGAGACCATGCCAAGAGCAGAAGGGTTTGGACTGCATAATGCAGAGCAGCTGATGGGAATTGGATTATTCTGGAGGGAAGAGGGAAATGGAAGTGGTGGGTGGCCAAGAAAGGCGGTAAACCGCACAGTGAAATTGTTAAGCAGGTTCTCGCTTCTGCGAGAGACTAAAGGAGGGAAGTTGTACACGCGTATCGAGCAGAAAGAAGCTAAAAGCCAAGGCTGCTGGACCAATACTTTTAGCGATGTGGAGGTGGGAGGAGAACTGAGCTAAGGAAGAGGTAGGGAGTAGTGGTAGGGTGATATTAATTAATAATGGGCACCTGTCAATCAGCCTCCTGGGTGCCAAAATAATCATCATCAGCATGGCCAAGGTCCTGGAGGGACCTGGGGATGAGGCAATAGTCTAGTGGAGCCCCGAGAGGGATTTAAGTAGGAGGCCCTGCAAACCAAACTACGCGAGGAAGTCACATGAAGAAAGGCACTTCTGGGGCGGAGTTCTTAGAATGACTGTAATATCTGAACTGGGTCTAAGGCAAAAAGGTTCAAAACTGGATGAGCATCTGAAAAATTGGTGTGTACACACGAATTGTTGGCTTTAATGGCACTCCAGTGCGGGTTGTGTATTTGCTAGCTTTTAGGAACAAATGAGGCCTATAAAAGTGGGATGGGCTCCATCTGCACAGAAAGGGCATGCATACACTAGTAATAGGGAGCTCTGTTTGTGGGAGTGGTGGAGATTAAACTAGCAGACAAGGGAGGAGGAGACATCAAGGAGCCATACTGCAGCCAGCAAAAAGGAAGAAAGCTAAAATAAACAGAGAGGTGGGCAAGGCAGAGAGAGAGACAGTCTAAACCTGTACGGGGAAGACTCGGGAACAGGAACTGAATACCTGGAGGGCGAACAGCTTTCAGTCCAGCAGTAACAAACCAAAGCAAAATTCCTAGGGGACCCTGAGTTAACAAGTACAAGTGGAAGGAGATGTTTCTCTGAAACTTTTAGGTAGTGACAGAGTGACATCTGGGAATTTGTATCCAGCCCTGAGCAATGGAAAACATTATAGAAATGGGGAAGATACTGAACAGCCGTGAGAGCAGAATGAATGGGGACTGGAACATGTCCTACTTGTTTAGGAATGGTCTTAGTGTCCAATGCAAGAGCAATTGAAGGAAACAGACAGACACTACAGGCCTGATCCAAGGCCCACTAGAGAATCCAAGTGATTTTAACGGGCACCGGATTGGGACCAACAGGAATTAAGGTGAGAGAGTTGGTAATAAACAAAAACTCTCCAGGGCAGGAACAGGAGGACCAGGATAGGGCTAGAAGATGCACAGAGGTCAGACATGTCGTTATAAGAGAAGCTATTGAAGAGAATCATTTCTTACTCAAAGAAGTGGGGATGCGCCTCAAGAAGAATTCTTCCATAATCCCGGACCTGAGAAGTCCCTAGGTAGGGCCCGATTCTGCAAAGTGCTGAGTGCTGTTCAGGAGGTTCTGCACCTCCTGCAAGATCAGGACTCCAACTAGCCAGTACACCTTTGGAAACCCTGGAACAGCATCTGCCATTCCCCTACTGATTAGAGAGTTTGCAATCCCCTATCACCTCTGCCCTCTTTAGGTGGTTCCTTGATAGCTGGGCTGGGCAGTCACAGGTCTCATTTTCAAGTGGTGATACCCAGAAGTACCTGTTCTCTCCCCCCCACCCCAATCACCGGTGTTTTCCTTGCCTTCTTTTGTGAGAAGAGGAGACTTGCAATATGTTTCTGATGCACAATAATGTTAATATAATTAGGCAGCTTTCAGCTAGAAAAGGGTTTTAAAAACTTAATTAATAAATGGGGGGTCCAGATGAGACCTTCAAAAACATCAAGTGGAGGTAGGTGCCCAAATCCCATGGAATTTCAATAGTTTTTGGGCATCTACCTCAGTTAGAGTCACTGGAAAACTGCTGCCTAATTGTGTAATCATTTTTAAACAAACCCCACTGGGGCTGGGTGTGAGCATCTCTTACTTATGCAAAAGAAATAAAGCACAGAACTTTTATATTATTCACCATGGCCCAAACTAAGTCCTGGCATAAATGTTTGCAATTCCTTTGGAACTGCTGACACCAGAGCTGACTGTGGTCCACAGCGAATAATACAGCACATTTCTGCAGACTTTTTTTTGCATAAGTAACGTTATGTGCTGGGATAACATGAAGGTAGTTTGCTGTTGTTGGCTTTGATGAGAAATGAGCCAAGACTGAAATATGTGAGCTGATGTCCAGCGTTAACCTTTTCTACCCACTGCAGTCTTCTCAGCTGTGCGGTGGGGCAGGCCTGGCTTTCAGCTGAGGGACTGCTATCATAGAAACAGCTCTGCAGCATTGCTTTCCGGGCAGGACAGGCCAAATTTTGCACAAACATCCCTTTTCCTGGTGGTACAGCAAGCAGTCCTGGGGGCCTCCAAGCACTGGTGCTGGAGCACCGTGCATCAGACCTGATTTGTTGGGTGCTAATGTCTGAAGGGCACAGAAGCTGCCAGATGTGTAAGGGTACACAGCAGCTGAAGGTGTAATTTGCAGGTTGGAGAGATGTATGCATGCTAGCTTTGATCAAACTAGTGCACTATAAATAACAGCGTGGCTGCGGCACAGGCTAGCCACCAAAGTACATACCCTGGGTCTCAGATGGGATTGTACTCAGGGGGCTACCACTGCTATTTTTAGCACACTAACTCGGTCAAAACTAGCGCATCTTGTCTATGCGAACTGGAAATAAGGAGCTGCAGGACAGACACTCAGTCTTGATCAAAAGCCCTGCTCTGCACCATTTCAGTACGACCACGAGAGGATCAGCCCACACGCATGTGGACGTGTATATTTATCAGCAGATGGTGATAACAGGGGCCTGTTTCTCTGGAAACCAGCTTAGTGAATCTCATCTTTTATAGAACCTAATAATTTCAGAATGACTTTTCAAGTCCGCCCAAGCAAGTCTCAAGACTTCGCCAAGGAAAATTGTTTCGGAATAATGACAAATTTAAATACAAGTAGATGTACAAACATGCTGAAGCGGGCAAAGAATCATGCAAGTAACATCCTCCTTGCTTTCAGTTCCCGATTTTGCTTCTATTTCCTCATGTTAAAAATGATCAGAAAGCTCCAACTCCCATGGTACCTGCCTGTTCAGATGGGGACATTTTAATTAGTTCCATAACCTCTCCCAGGCTCTCAAGGGCTGTGGTTACATCCCAAGGCTGGCTGTAGAACTGGCCTGCCCAACAGATCTTGTTGAGAGGCTAAAAACAAGGGAGACAAGATGGTCATGAGAATCAGGAATTCCCTTTAACTGCCCTCCAGATCTCCCCTCTGGGGATAACTCCACAGCGGTCTCTGCTGACAAATGGGGGATCAATCGAGATGGGCCAAAAAACCACGGGAAAAAAAAAGTGGTGAGGAACTATATAGAAAGTTGGTGAATTTACCATCAATGATGACAGCTGTCAAGAGGCTTTTCTTCTTGTTGGTATATCTGTCATGAGACTGGCATTGCTGGTCCCTGAAGCTAGGCGCTCCTTTAGGGCAGGGTAAATTTTCACAAACTGTGTGTTCCACACTGGCTCCCCGGCAGTTCTTGCCTCCTGGCCCAGGGCTATAATGGGGAAGACAGACCAGTTATCAAGTGGGAGAGGCACAGGTATTTACAGGTACACTGTCGCTTATCTTTCTCTGTCCAAGGCAACTACTCTAAGCTAATAGATTGCGCCATTCCCCTCAGAGATCCCAACTGCACACGTACTTACCGTCGGCCAAATTCTGCCCTCGGATATTCAAGTAGCTCCCACTGAAGGCAACACAAGCTTTGAGAGCACATCTGAAGACAGAATTTAGCTCTATGTTGCACATCTAACTGACTCATCAGAAACAGCCATTTGGAAACAAAGATTAAAGCCAGGTCTTTGGAGAGATGTGCTCTGTAGGCATAAATATAATGCTGTCCATACTATATGTATTTTGGATGAGATGTAAAACCAAGATGCTAGTCCATTGTGGTCACTAATAGCCCACATGTAAGCTGGTGGGCTTGTTGGTGGGGGAAATGATCAGCCCGTGCCTCAGTGTGATGCTTCACAGGGGTAGCCACGATTGTGAGGCACCTCTCTACCACCTGCCCTTCATAAATAAAACATCTTAGAAACACAAAGGAGGATTTCTGAAGCCCATGTTATAATACAGACATTTATCACATCCTTTCTGAAGTCTCATTTCTTTCTCATAGACTCATAGACTTTAAGGTCAGAAGGGACCATTATGATCATCTGGTCTGACCCCCTGCATGCTGCAGGCCATAAAACCGTCCCTACCCCTTCCCTGGACTCTGCTGCTGAAGTCCCCAATCCTGTGTTTTAGTGACTTCAATCGGCAGAGACCCTCCTGCTAGTGATCCCTGCCCCATGCTGCGGAGGAAGGCGAAAAACCTCCAGAGGCTCAGCCAATCTACCCTGGAGGAAAATTCCTTCCCGACCCCAAATATGGCGATCAGTAAGAACCTGAGCATATAGGCAAGAGTCTCTAGCCTGATCCCTGTTAGCCATTATACTATTTACCTACCATTGCTTGGTATTCCTTGACTACTATGTTTCACCATTAAACCATTCCCTCCATAAACTTATCTAACTTAATCTTAAAACCAGACAGGTCCGTCGCCCCCACCGTTTCCCGCGGAAGGCCGTTCCAATATTTCACCCCTCTGACGGTCAGAAACCACCCCTCTTTCTCTTTTAGGCACTTTTCCCCTTGAGAAACAGGGAATCAAAATATACAGCAAGAACAGTATGCATGGTGCTAGGCCATGTGATCACAAAGAGAAGATACATTGAAATCCAACAAATATCTCTCTGTATTTTTTTTCCCAATCCCCACACTTCTCAGGACAGATTTTTCACCCATTCTCCCACCAATTTGGAACAAATGTAACAATTTTTATTTTCAGCATAAAAGTAGTCTTTTCTAATGTCCATTTCCTCATTGAAAAAAATATTACAGGTGAGCCCGCCCTCAGTTCCTTCTCCAACCAAACATCCCTAAAGGCCCGAAAGCAAAAGGATAGGAGGGCAGGTAGTGGAACACCCATAGAGGGACATAGCTTGAAGAACAGCAGTTATTGCACAAAGTGAGCAACCTCTTCTCCTTAGAGTAGCACCCCTATGGGTGCGCCATTTCCGGTGACTTCCGAGCAGTATTCCCAGATGGAGGAGGGAGCTTCAGAACGAAGTCCAGAACTGAAGACAGTACTGCAGAACCAAGTGCCATGGATTAAGGCATAAATGTTTCGAAAATGAATGTACTGACACCCGTGTAGTGGCCTGGCATATTTCAGATACTGGTACAGTCTTCTGTAATGTTGTAGATCAGGTTAGTCAATTACTTTTTCAAGATCCAAATTTCTTGGTCAAGGTATAGTCAAGATCCAAACTCCAGAGAAGAAAATAAAAAAACAACAACAATAATAAGTAAATAAAAAGATTTTGGGGGTCTATTCAAAAGCATCTGGCGGTCTGCCATAGACGTTGCTGAGATCTAGTTGAATGTGCTATCCACCCTTTGGGGCGGATGAATGCCTGCAGCATCATAACAAGTGAGAATACATCCAGATATTCTCTGGATAGTCTCTCAATAGAGCTCAAGGACCCCTGTGGATCTTTCCACAAAGGAAACGAAGCACTGAGGTGACTTCCTAAACTGCTTGGTTATATCTAAGTAGGAGGCCAATTCTCTTCTAACATCCAGGGTACGTAAATAAGATTCCTGTAGAGAACGATGTGGCTTTGCGATAAACACTGATGCGTGGATTGATTAAGGTGGAACTCTGATAGAACCTTAGGTAAGAATTTAGGGTGGGGATGAAAAGAAACCTTGTTCTTAAAAAACACCATAAAGGGGGCGGAATCTACCACCAAGGCTCCAATCTCCCTAATGCTACAGGCTGATGTGATGGCAACTAAAAAAGCCATCTTTATGGATAAATGCAACAGAAAACAGGCTTCCCTTGGTTCGAATGGAGGTATCATAAGGTAAGAGTACCAGGCTGAAGTTGCAGTTTAGGGAAGGGTTTCTCATCTGTGGACAGAGAATCCCCAAACCCTTAATAAACAAGGACAATACCAAAAAAGCAAATATGGAGAATACTTCTACTGGAGGTGAAAGGCTGATATTGTGGTCAAATGGACCTTAATCAAACTAATGGATAACCCTACAGATAATCCTACAGGTAATCCAGGATGATTGAGAGTGGCACCGGATCAAGCAGGAGACAGTGACAACAACGCCAATGGAAGAATCTCTTCCATTTCTGCAGGTAAGTAGTGCAGATTAATCTCTTCCTACTATTCAATAACACCTGTTGTACTTCCAAAGAGCAGGAGGAATGTAACCCCATGAACCATCTAGGAGCCATGCCCTGAGGTGGAAAACTGCTAGGTTGGGATGAAGCACCCGACCAGCATCCTGTGACAGGAGATGAGGAATGGTCGGGAGCTCAAACAACACTTTGACAACTAGGTGAAGCAGGTAAGGATACCAAACTATAAGGATAATTCTGACTCTGTCCTGTCTGATCTGTTAATCTCCCTTAGGGTACATCTTCACTACCCGCTGATACGGCGGGTAGCAATCAATTTATCCGGGATCGATATATTGCGTCTCGTTAAGACGCAATATATCGATCCCCGAACGCGCTCACCGTCGATTCCGGAACTCCATCAGAGCGAGCGGCGGTAGCGCAGTTGACTGGGGAGCCGCGGCCATCGATCCCGTGCCGTCTGGACCCCAGGTAATTCGATCCAAGATACTTCGACTTCAGCTACGCGAATCAGCTACGCTATTCGCGTAGCTGAAGGTGCGTATCTTGGATCTATCCCCGCCCCGAGTGTAGACCAGCCCACTGTATCAGCGGTGTTGGAGAAACACATAGAACAGACCCTTCTTCCAAGCTAGAAGAAGGTGTCTCTTAAGGAGTGGTGGCCCAGACCTGCTCTTGAACCGAAAAGGGGTCGCTTCCTATTCCTGGAGATAGCAAAGACATCCACCTAGGGCAGTCCGCATTTTAGGAATATGCTGTGGAGAATTTGGGTGTCTAGCTCCCAATTCATAATCCTGGGAGAAGTGTCTGCTGAGGACATTGGCTGTGGTGTTCTGTATGCCTGGGAGGTAGACTGCTGAAATTTGGAGCTGATGAGCTATGCACCGATTCCATATAGTTTCATGGCTTCGGAGCACAGAGCGGGGGATCCTGCTTGCTGATTTAGAACATGGAGACTATGATGTCTATCATCACCCTGATTGATTTGCCACTGATAAGGGGGTGGAAAAGAAGGCAAGAATTCCTGACAGTGGTCTTATAAACTCTTGAAAAACGAACACTTATCTCCCCAGTGATATTGGGACATTGCAGATTCTGTCACCAGAGCAATGACCTTAACTAGCATCTGCTTGTTGGGGACACTTCCGGTCTCCCACAGACATGTGAGAGCGAGCAGATGCACTGGGACTGACTCAGAATTGTTCTGGGAAGACTTGTGTTTGGAGCTTTAAACTCTTTAAACATATACTGCAGACACTCAGCCCTGGTGACTAGAAACACTAAGCAGAGTTTCTTACTACAGGAATCTCACCTTCACATATTAACTTGGTTTCAGCAAACTCTATTCTGTAAAGTAACAGAGAAAAAGATGGGGTGTGTGTGAGAGAGAAAGGAAGAAAGTGTGTGTGTGTGTGTGTGTGTGTGTGTGTGTGTGTGTGTGTGTGTGTGAGTGTGTGTGAGAGAGAGAGAGAGAGAGAGAGAGAAAACTTATAGCAGTAGTAAGCCAGACACAGCAGGACATGTATTTACTGTACTCTTAACAGTGGTTCTGGCTTTAATCTTAAGATTTCATTAACACGTGAGACACTTTATGAATTCACTGCTAGGAATTTAAAGACAGCAGCCCTTATTATGAGCATTATAATATAATAAGGGCTAGACCCACTAAAGTACTGAGCATCTCCTAGGCGTCCCCAAATCCAAACGAAGTTAGTGGGAGTTGAGGGAGGTTATCACCTTGCAGAATTAGGGACTAAGACAAGCATGCTGTATGGCTGAACGTAACTGGCAGCATGGACCTGCCCCTCTAATTATGGAATAAAATGAATGTGCCTCCCACAATGGAGTGGCTCCTGTAACAACAGGTGTCTCCAAAGCACGCATCAGGGGAGGAAAGCATGGGTGAGAGCTTTGGTTTTGGACAAATCTTAAATATATTTGTATTGTCTATGTAATGTACAGTTTATAACACATGCAAATATCTCTCTCCCCCCACACAAGCATATATAGTGACTGTACCAATATCACACCATACGTGTGTGCAGATATACACATATATATCTGTGTATGTACACACACACACACACACACACACACACACACACACATTTATATACGAGGCCCCGTCACCTGTTAGGAATATCCAACTGAACATTGCTCAGGGCCTGATTTTGGATACAACACATACAATTATATCCTACACACAAAATGTACATACACACACATATTTCAAAGACTGCTTTTTAATATAGACTCTCTGCAAGGTGACTTATCTGTAACATCACAGTGATGCCAGGTTAGATCCACAAATCAACTTTGAGAATGAAACCTGGATCTGGATCCAAATTTTGTCAGTTCAGCCCATCTCGAATAAAACTCTTTGGCGTTCACAACATTGGGTTCACAACATTCTCAGGTCATTACAAGACATCAGGAGGCTAAGAAAGGTGAAATTCGAAGCACAATGGAGCTTGTAAAGATTTTTCAAAAAATATTAATATATTAACACTTGTTGCTGAGAACAGAAAGGTTACCCACAGTCTAATTTAATCTAGTCTGATCTACCAGTATACAGAACTAATGTGTCTTACGTACATGCTGTTGGTAAATCAAACATAATGCAGGTTCTGCAATGAAAATCCGTCTACAACTTGTATGTGTTAAACAGCATTATGTTTGGATTAACAACCTGGAACTACTTCCTACCTGATCTGGTTCAAAAAAAAAAAAAAAGTCTATATAGGGGGCTCACACTCCACAGTAATGGGGCTAAATAGAACCCATGTTTGTTTATGTGCTGAGGTTTGTTTGTTCCTGTTGAGGTAGGAAATACAGTACCCAGGTATGTATAATCCAGGAACTCATGTCCTTTATTTATAACTGAATTATGCTCTGATTCTAAAAATACAACTCCATTGGCATATGCACACAGGACACTGGGGGTTTTCACTGCTGAACATAAAAAAAAACAAAAAAACAGCGATGATCATACAGGGATATCCCTTCCTACTTCTCTGCAAATTATTTTCATGGGTTTGCTGAGTGCTTCCCTTTTCCTGCTTATCACAGTTTGTGACACTGTGGCCATGACATTTCTACCTCTCCAGACAGATTTTGTGCAGCCCTTGTAACTGGCCTGGGGAAGTGAGGGTCCAGCTGCTCTAGGGGCTGAAGAGGCTCAAGGTGTAATTTAGACAGTCTTAGGGGTCCGTCAACGTTATAATAGCAGGGCTGCCATACAGGCTTCCGCACAGCATGCTGTAAACCCATTCTGCTGTGCCCCCAATGCACCTACACCAGATCTTGGTGGTCTTCAATAGTGCCTGAACTGAGAGCTGGAACTGGGGCTTTTAGGACTCTGTTATGCCACTCCACCCTTTTAGGTGGCCTAAAGGGGCTGGAGCAGAGGTAAAGATCACTCCCTGACTCTAATTCAGCCTTGCTTTTTGATCCTCCGGCCCACAAAGGCACTCCAAGCTTTGGGCAAGAATGCAAGACAGCAGAGCTCTAAAATTAGACCACGCAGCCTGGGTAACAATGCCCTATCATGCAATCAGTCATAGGTAATTTCTGCAAACAGTCACACAAATTGTAGAAGGCAAAAGCCAAATCAAGCAAGTAAAGCAACTGGTTTAAAAAATACTGTGTCCCCCATTGGCTCAAATGTCAGCTGGCAGGAACATGAACACACGCACGCGCACACACAAGATAAATCTCCTAGCCAATATTTTTGGACAGCGAATAAACCAGCTGCAGAAGACCACGGGATGCAGCCAGGAATATAAAGTGACAGAAGATCACATGTGTGTCCCCCACCAAGAATGTATACGAGCAAAAGAATTTTAAAATCAACATGCAATCTTGGAGACTGCAAACTCTGTAATTTAATGAGTGAGACAATGAATGGGTTTAGGTTTGGTCAGCAGGGCCGGCTCTAGGCACCAGCAAAGCAAGCACGTGCTTGGGGCGGCCCATTTGCAGGGGCGGCAGGGATCCAGCATGGGAGCTGAGAACCAACAGGGGCCCTGGGAGCTGTAGTTCCTTGGTTAGCTCCCTGCCTATAGAGCCAGCCCTGGAGCAGGGAAAGAACTACATTTCCCAGCATTCCTTTGGCCACTACCAACAGGAAAAAGGGGAAGGGAGTGAAGTAGCTGAGACCTCATGTTACAGCCTGCTATGAATGGAGAGCTGCGCTGGGAAGGGCAGGGATACCATATTTTAACATTAAAAAAATAGGACACTTCACAGGGAGGGAGGGTAGCCCCACCCTGCCCCCATCCACTCTCTCCGACTGCCCCCCACAGAAACCCCAACCCATCCAACCCCCCCCTGCTCCCTGTCCCCTGATCACTCCTGCCCCTAACTGCCCCCCAGGACCCCACCCCCTATCTAAGCGCCACTGCTCCTTGTCCCGATTGCCCCCTCCTAGGATCCCTGCCCCTAATTGCACCTTGGAACCCCATCTAAGCCTCCCTTCTCCTTGTCCCCAACTGCCCCCTCCTGAGACCCTCCCCAACTTCCGCCCTAGGACCCCACCCCCTACCTGTCCCCTGACAAACCCCCGGGATTCCCATGCCTATCCAACCGCTGCCTGTCCCCTGACTGCCCCCCACAACCCTGACCCATCTAACCGCCCCTTCTCCCTGCCCCTGACTGCCCCCCTGAACCTCCGCCCCATCCAACCCCCCCCCCAACCCCCTTACCGTGCCACTCAACCAGCATGTCTGGCTCCACGCAGCGCCAGACACACTGCTGCATACATGCTGCCGTGCTTCCCCGCGGAGCCACAGCCCCCCTCAGCACCTGCCTTCCAGATTTGAACACCTCAAAATTCAGGAGTGCTCAAGCTCAGTTTGGGCAGCTGTTACTTCATTTCTCCCAAATCAAATATACTGATCCACTGTAATTTGCTGTAGAAAAAGTAGGATAAAATTGAGCAAGAAATGCTTCCCAATGGTTATTAGGACTGGAATTGCTATTTTCAACAGCCATTGCTTTTTTGTTTGTTTGTTTGTTTGTATAAAAGGAAGACAGTGATATTGCCTTGGCAAATTCCCCGTAGAAAGAAAGAGGGGAACAAAAGAATAATAAAGGCACCTCAACTTTTCCTCATTTATGTAGGACAGTCTTATAATATGCATCCAGATATCCTCCAATCACACAAGCTGAAAATTGTTCCACTTTACTGCAGTTCTGTAACCATATGGGAACCAATCCTGTCAGAGTTCTGTGCACATCTAAAATTCCTGCTGAATGACCTGCCGTGGGAGCGAGTTACCAGTGACCCAGGGCTGCGGCGGAAGGAGGGTGCAGGTGGGGGTGGAGGGGAGAGAGAGCCCAGGGCTGGGGCGGCAGGAGATGAGTGTGGGGAGCAATGGGGGGGAGGAATGAGGGAGCCCAGAGCTGGGGCGGCAGGGGGTGTGGATGGGGAGGGAGAGCCCAGGGCTGGGGCAGCAGGGGGGTCCGGCAAGGAGTCCAGGGCTGGGACGGGGGGGCAGCCAACATTTTTTTTGCTTGGGGCGGCAAAAAACCTAGAGCCGGCCCTGTTGGTCAGCAGTATGGTTAAGGAGAGTTTCAAGTCAGCTTCAACTGATAACAAAGAAGTCACATTGGTCTCTTGTTCAATAAAAAGGGAACAGGTAAAATAAAGCCTGGACTTTATAGAAATGCAATTACAACTCAGCATCGCTTCTCTGAAGCGATTGTCTTGCTCTCCACAATCTCAGGTTTCATAAAAAAAAAAAAAAAAAATAAAGCTGTCCTGGTTGTGAAGAAGCCCTCTTTAAAACAGGGATCAGCAACCTTTGGCACACAGCCCACCAGGGTAAGCCCCCTGGCGGGCCGGGCCAGTTTGTTTACCTGCCGCGTCCACAGATTCGGCCGATCGCGGCTCCCGCTGGCCACGGTTCGCTGCTCCAGGCCAATGGGGTCTGCGGGAAGCAGCACGGGCTGAGAGATGTGCTGGCTGCCACTTCCCGCAGCCCCCACTGGCCTGGAGCAGCGATCCGTGGCCAGCGGGAGCCGCGATCGGCCGAATCTGTGGACGCGGCAGGTAAACAAACCGGCCCGGCCCGCCAGGGGGCTTACCCTGACGGGCCGCGTGCCCAAGGTTGCCAATCCCTGCTCTAAAATATGAACAGACTGTAACTGATGCAGAATTTACTCTGCAGAGTGCTTACAACAATAGCTATGCCAACTGCCCCACTCCTCTCAGTGAGGGGTTATGATTCAGACACCCAGCGACAATCATTTAAATGGCAACACTGTTAATTGTTTCATCCCTCATACATGTAAGGAGAGGGAGGGTCACAGATCTGCACCACATCCCCTAGATCAGTGGTTTTCAAACTTTTTTTCTGGGGACCAAGTCGAAGAAAATTGTTGCTGCCCACAACCCAACGGAGCTTGAGATGAGGGATTTAGGGAGTGGGAGGGGGCTCTGGGCTGGGAGAGGGGGTTGGGGCACGGGAGGGGGTCAGGGATCTGGACTAGGGGTGCAGGCTCTGGAGTGGGGCCAGGGATGAGGGATTTGGGGTGCAGGAACTGGTTCCAGGTTTAGGGGGGCTCAGGGCTGGGGCAGGGGGTGCAGGCATGAGGGGTTTGGGGTGCAGGAAGGGGTTCCAGGTTTGGGGCAGGGGATTGGGGCACGGACATGGACTTACCTCTGGTGGCTCCCAGTCAGCGGTGCGGACCGTGCTGCACCCCAGAAGCGACCAGCAGCAGGTCTGGCTTCTAGGTGGAGGCATGAAAATGGCTCCGTGTGACTCTTGCCTGCAGCTCCCATTGGCTGGAGCCAGTGCCCAGGGCGGGGGCAATGCACGGAGCCCCGTGGCCCCCCTGCCTAGGAGCTGGACCTGCTGCTGGCCGCTTCCAGGGCACAGCGCGGTGTCAGAAAAGGTAGGCACTAGCCTGCCTTAGCCGGGCAGCACCACCGATGGGACTTTTAACGGCCCGGTCAGCGGTGCTGATCAGAGCAAGGCAACCCAGCGCCTTACATGCTGCAACCCAGTACTGGGTTGCGACCAACGGATTGAAAAACATGCCCTAGATGATGGCTCATTCTGGTGCCACAAGTGGCTGGTGTTTAGGAGATACCATCACTTATTTACCTTCCTGATTCAAAGAGGCAGCAAGCCCAAAGACCGGCCCTGGAGATATTCAAGCCCCACTGAGTGGAGCCAAGCAGCGCATACCATCATATTATGAGTATCTGTCCCTTCCCCAGTCTGACTCCTGCATTCAGAAATATCACTATGACCATATTATAGATGTGGGAACAAACATTCGCCCCTCGCCTCAAC
Source organism: Malaclemys terrapin pileata (assembly GCF_027887155.1). Classification (NCBI taxonomy): domain Eukaryota; kingdom Metazoa; phylum Chordata; order Testudines; family Emydidae; genus Malaclemys; species Malaclemys terrapin. The sequence continues at coordinate 8,331,019 of NC_071514.1, read as the reverse complement.
CCATCTAATCTCCATTCCTCTCCCAGCAGAGACCCTGGTCTGTGTGGAGAGGTCTCTGCACAGCCTGGGGCCGGGACACCAGCTTAGCCCTGACCCAGCCTGTGCCCTGATCTAGAGGAAATACAGTTTCATTTTCATTCCAATCAGCATCTCATTTCATGTTATGTCTGTGTTCGACTTGGGACAATAGGATGCCTGAGATGGTCCCCACCGCCCTTGTGTTTAGCTGCCCACTGCGTGCCTGACCCTTTTTTGCCACCCTTGCAGCCACATTTCCCAACATACTGCACGTTAAAGCGTCACGAGGACAAGACGACTTACGGGGGATTGTCACATTTCCGCTGTCTGAATCGGGCACCGGTGCCACATGTCCGGCTGCACATGCTCCATTGACTCCACATGCTCCAGTCTCCATCGACGTGCTCAGGAATGGGAGTTTTACTGACGCATTCCCCAGCTCGGCACCACTGAAACACAAGGATGGTAGCACAGCACAGGCAAAGGCCCCTGATCCCGCAGACACTTGTGCAAGGAGTTAATAAGACTATTCCCAAGCATACACTCACGCATGTGTGCCAGCGTTTGGAGCTTCAGAACTAAGGAAAGCAGGACACGCTTTGGTTATGGCTGGAAAAAAGGAAGTGACGTGTGGAAAACGGAGCTTCGTCTTCAACCAGTGTAAACCAAAAGGGTTTACAGTGACTGCAGGATGGAGCCCTCTGTTGTAACTTGCACAATAACACAGACGATTACCTAAGCAATTCATAGATTCATAGATTCCAAGGCCAGAAGGGCCCATTGGATCACTTAGTCTGACCTCCTGTAGAACAGGCCATAGAACAGTGGTTCTCAACCTATTTGCCATTGTGGGCCACACATGCAGATCGCTGTGTGTTATGTGGGCTGCATTCACACAGTATATATACTGCCTGTATGGCCCTGAGGATGTTCCATGGGCCGCAGCTGTGTGCTGACTGGGCTCCAAGCGGCCCACAGATTGAGAACCACTGCCACAGAACTTCCCCAGAATAATTCCTAGAGCAGATCTTATAGAAAAACATCCAATCTTGTTTTGGAAATTGGCAGCGATGGAGAACCCACCATGACCTTTGCTTAACGGTTAATTAACTTCACCTTATTTTCAGTCTGAATTTGTCTAGCTTCAACTTCCAGCCACTGGATCAGGTTATGCCTTTCTCTGCTAGACTGAAGAGCCCGTTATTAAACATTTGTCCTTGTAGACTGTAATAAAGTCACCCCTCAACCTTCTCTTTGTTCAGCTAATTAGACAGAGCAGCTTGAGTCTATCAGTTAAGGCAGGTTTTCTAATCCTTTAATCATCCTTGTAGTTCTTCTCTGAACCCTCTCCAATTTATCAACATCCTTCTTGAATTGTCGACACCAGAACGGGACACTGTATTTCAGCTGCAGTCAGACCCATGCCAAAAACAGAGGTGAAATAGCTTCTCTGCTCCTATTGGAGATTTTTCTGTTTAGTCATCCAAAGATCTCATTGGGCCTTTTGGCTGCAGCATCACACTGGGAGCTCACAGTCAGGTGATTATCCACCACAATCCCCACATTTTTTTTTCAGAGTTACCTTTTCCCAGGATACAGTCCCCCATTGTGCAAGTATCAGCTACAGTCTGTTCCTACATGAATACATTTCCATTTATCTGTATTAAAATGCATACTGCTTGCTTGCACCCAATTTACCAAGATATCCAGATCACGCTTTATCAGTGACCTGTCCTCTTTGTCATTTACCTCTTATTTACCAATTTGTGCGTCATCTGCACACGCTATCAGCTGTAAACTTCATTCAGATACTAGGACTTAATCCACACTCTCGGAAGAAAGTGGGTTCAAGAAATTGTATCCAAACACAACACCTTCATTACAATGGTTTCTTACTGCACCATTGAAACAGTCTGGGCCTAACTCAGTTACACTCCTATATAACCTTAGTGATTCCAACAGGATTGCACTGGGTTGTAATTAAGGGTTGAATTGGTCCATTTTCTTGATCTATGGGGGATGTAATACAATAAATCATTTGGAGCTAATGTATTCAACAAAAGCACATGGGCTAAAATTCTTTCCATCTCCTGCACTTAACAGTAAGTACCAAAGAATTTTTAATTAATTTATGTATCTTTCATATGCAACCAGAAAAAAAAGATACTTAGTTTCCAGCTTTAGCAACAACTCCCTAAATTAATCTCCCTCATCAGGTGAAATTTCAAGTCTAAAATCTACTGACAGTTAATGGTCTAGCATGGAAGTCAGGTATTTGAGTAATGACTGACATGCAATAGAGACCTGCTAATACAGGAGTTTATTTTCTTTTCCATTAACCATTTTCTCCACCACACTGAACTGTGGAAAGTCCAAATATGCCCTAGCCATCTGGCTAAGTCTGCAGGGCCCACTAAACCCAGAAATATTCCTAGGCAGAGGTCTTAAAGAAAAAAACCCCTAACTGAATTGGAACTCATTACGAGCTACCGTCTGTAACTGCACCATTATATTGGCATAACTCTTGCCCTTCCTCCTCCTCCTCCCACAAAGTGTCTGTTTAAACCCACCTGCTACATCATGTCTCACGTTTAGGGCCAGATTGTGCTACTCTAACTCACCCTGAAAAGTAACATTCTCCTCAAAGAGTCCCATTGAAATGAATGGAACTGAAGAGTATCTTACTACACGACGAGTTACAGTTGGCCCTTAGACTGTAAATTCTTCAGGGCAGGGACCACCTTTTCTTCTGTATTTGTACCTAGTACACTGGGGTCTTGATTTCTGTTGCGATCTCCAGAGGCTACCGCAATACACATCAAAGAAAAGAAAAATAACTTAATGCCATTTAATCCAGCTGTTAATCCAGCAGCTTGTACAAATCAATCAGAACAAAATAAGGGTTTTTAGTAAATCTTTCAGATCCTGGAAACATCAGTCCGCAGACAACACCATAAAAAGCAAAACAGCGGCAGAGCATTTTGCTTACCTTGTCTGCGCCACATTCTGTGCCATCCAGGGGGGGGTCCAGCTTGGTTTTACAAGACGTGTCTCCTTCCACCAAGCACCACAGCCCAGCACACATCAAATGCTGCAATCACAAGGCCAAGAAGTGCGGTTATTGCTTCTGGAGATGTCAGCTATCATTATGGGATACGCTGTAAAGTTCGGTCAGTCTCTCTAATGTGAATCCAGAGGCATCTGGTTGGTTTTCGAGCTATTATTTTTTAAGAAGAAATTGACGCTGAACGGGGGAGGGAGGGGTGGAAACACGAAAGAGATCAATGGATGCAGATGCATGAAAAAAGTGCATCATTTAAACACATTTCTTTTCATAGGAATATACCCAGTCAAGCTACCAGTGAGTCACTTCATTGTTTTTAATAACATACGAATAAATAGAATATGGGCTACATGGGCAATCCCTGCTGAACTTCTACCTCGCCAAATCAGCTAGCAATTTCTCAAAGGTTTCATGGTATAAGCAGGTCTTGACGGGGGCGCTGAATGAGGACAGGGCTGCAGCCTCATAGTCTAGTTTGGAGACAGCGTTCCATGCAGCATGGGAGAAAGCATGAAAGTCGTTGTGTGAGAATTGGACAAATGAGCGATGGTTGGCAGGGGCAATGCAATAATATAAAAAAAGCAGATAAGCAGGTCCTGATGGTGAGAAGAGGCATCTTGAATGTGATGTGTGGGAGAAGGAGGAACCGAGGAGATGTGAGAGAACCAGCAGAAAAGGGCTAGAGATACATTGCATCTCGACACCAGACCTGAAATGCACTCTGGCTACCATTAACACGACTGCTCTGTCTGATCAACGGACATTACTGGGATACTGATTTTCACCATGTTTGCGTGACCTGTCACGTCAGAAAAGTTTTCAGAATTTGGGGGGGAAAAAATCCAAGAAATAAAGGTCTTTAGATCTTTCACGTTTTCTGAAACATCCACCCTGCTCTGCAACCTGTATAAGTGGATGATTTGAACAGAATGTTATGTTTGCACCAAAAAAAAAAAAAAAAATTAAAATAAATAAATAAAAGCTACATTTCTTTCCACTATTGTTCACATTTCACTGTAATGGTAAAAAGATGAGAAGCTTGGCTCTACTGCCAGCTGGTCTTGTCAAGATTTATTGCACCTCATTAAATAGTTTGAGTCAACACACTTGAACCTTATGATTCTTCCACAATGTAATAATATGTGTGCAGACACATGTTGGTATGTATATATCAAATATGCTTGCACAGCACAGAGCATAATAAATGGAAGAGAGAAATCCTGCCATAAAGGGAGATGGGGTTGAAAGTACTGAAAAACCGGTTATCACAGCAGTATCTACATCCTGTTTTAACGTCACATTTTCTTCTGGAATGAGGATTTTGCATTATTTAAAGCAAAAGAACATTTAAGAAAGCTATAAGCAGAGCTTGGAAGCACAGCGCTTGTTAAATAAAAGCCAATCAAAGAGTTTTCATGGCATCCAGGTCTCCTTGAGCGGGCTCCTGTGAAACAGGAGATGGATTCTGCTATTTGTACTGAACTATCAGTAATTATCACTTTTTCCAAAGTTCTTAAATTTCTTTGCAAACATCAATTAACCCTCAAGACATCTTATACAGTAGCAATACATTAGCCACATTTTATGGATGGGTACACGAAGGCATGGAAAAGTTAACTCACTGCCAGACAATACACAGCAAGTCAAGAATAGATTGTGGGAACTCCAAATCCCAGTCCCTGTGCAAGACAACCCTTCCTCCCTGTTGGGTTTGCACAGGATTAGAAATCGGGTGGATTAGCTGTCCCATTTCATTGTCAGAAAGTGACACATTGCGTACTAGCAATTAAACCTTTACACCAACCAATGTATTTTCCTTTACATCTAAGATACTGTATTGAATTAACATATTTTATTGTATTAGGGCTTTATATGGCACACTGGCAGCTAGAACACAGCTGAGTTATGAAGACTTATAGATCACACTTTATATTAAGGTTTTACTTATCAATGGTTAATAAAGAACTGATAAATAATTAATAGATGTATAAGTACGTTACAGACTTTAGTACCAGATTATTTAAGCACAACAGTAGAAGGTGTTATACACACACTTACAAGCTATGGTTTTAAGCAACCTATTGGCCCACTGGACTGTATAAACTATGCCAGTTGATTAGTCATTTATTAAAACATCTATTAATAATTTCTCAACCCTTCATAAACAGAACCTAACTATAAAGCATGACCGACTTTACGAAAAAGAATTCATTGTCCCAACAGGCTCGCTGTTCTCCCTAGATGACTGTGGGCAGGGATGTTTCCAGAGCCGTATCTGTGACTGTTGGTTCCAAATCACCGTAGGGTAAGACTGCTAGCTGAAACGAAGGGCGAGGGTGGAACTGAGGGATGCAGACAGACTGGCATCATTTTGGTATGCTTCGGCCCTTCTCCTCCAAGCTTGGGTTGCTCACTGTACATTTACATGGCATACTCCTTTCGGCAGTGCGCAGAGTACGTTCACTGCTCAACCAGCTAGCACAGCAGTGCAGACGGTGAGGCACTGCTTGGGCGAGTAAATTCATGCCTAAACCCTGTGGGTATGCACCCTATACGGCTCTCTACACACCCAAGCAGGGCCTTGCCTGTTTACGCTGCTATTTTTAGCTGTGTAGTATCCTGCTGCCTCTCTGCTGCTGGCACCTTTCCCCGCCACAGGGAAAGACTCTGGCGACAGAAGCAGTGGGAAAAGGCTCCAGCAGCTGCTGCCAGAGAGTTTCCCCGCTACCTCCCCACAGCAAAAGCCTTACACTGACGCTCAGAGCGACATACCGCCATGTCGATGCAGCCTGCTTTTCGCTGCGCCGTGTAGCGCCACATACCCTACATGCTGATGCAAGGGGTGTGCAGTGGAGACGTACTCTTAGTCTCACAGATTTTTAAGGCCAGAAGGGATCATTATGTTCATCTAGACTGCAAAACACGGGCCAGAGAACTTCATCCAGTGATTTATGCATCAAGACCATACCTTCTATTTGAGCTACCGTGCATCTTTTGGAAAGACATCCAGTCTTGATTTTAAAGATTTCATGTGATGGACAATCCACCACATTCCTAACTAAACTCTTCCAATGGTTAATTATGCTCACTATTAAAAAAATGTGCTTTATTTCTAGTCTTGGATTTGCCTAGTTTCATTTCCAGCCACTGGATCATACAGTCTATGTAAATTACACTGGGCTAAATCCTGCCCTTAGAACATAAGAACAGCCGTACCGGGTCAGACCAAAGGTCCATCTAGCCCAGTATCCTGTCTACCGACAGTGGCCAATGCCAGGTGCCCCAGAAGGAGTGGACCAATGGACAATGATCAAGTGATCTCTCTCCTGCCATCCATCTCCATCCTCTGACAAACAGAGGCTAGGGACACCATTCCTTACCCATCCTGGCTAATAGCCATTAATGGACTTAACCATCATGAATTTATCCAGTTCTCTTTTAAACGCTGTTATAGTCCTAGCCTTCACAACCTCCTCAGGTAAGGAGTTCCACAAGTTGACTGTGCGCTGCGTGAAGAAGAACTTCCTTGTATTTGTTTTAAACCTGCTGCCTATTAATTTCATTTGGTGACCCCTAGTTCTTGTATTATGGGAATAAGTAAATAACTTTTCCTTATCCACTTTCTCCACATCACTCATGATTTTATATACCTCTATCATATCCCCCCTTAGTCTCCTCTTTTCCAAGCTGAAGAGTCCTAGCCTCTTAATCTCTTCTCACATAGGACCCGTTCCAAACCCCTAATCATTTTAGTTGCCCTTTTCTGAACCTTTTCTAGTGCCAGTATATCTTTTTTTAGATTAGGAGACCACATCTGTACGCAGTATTCGAGATGTGGGTGTACCATCGATTTATATAAGGGCAATAATATATTCTCAGTCTTATTCTCTATCCCCTTTTTAATGATCCCTAACATCCTGTTTGCTTTTTTGACCACCTCTGCACACTGTGTGGACATCTTCAGAGAACTATCCACGATGACTCCAAGATCTTTTTCCTGACTTGTTGTAGCTAAATTAGCCCCCATCATATTGTATGTATAGTTGGGGTTATTTTTTGCAATGTGCATTACTTTACATTTATCCACATTAAATTTCATTTGCCATTTTGTTCCCCAATCACTTAGTTTTGTGAGATCTTTTTGAAGTGCATCACAGTCTGCTTTGGTCTTAACTATCTTGAGCAGTTTAGTATCATCTGCAAAGTTTGCCACCTGTTTACCCCTTTCTCCAGATCATTTACAAATAAGTTGAATAGGATTGGTCCGAGGACTGACCCTTGGGGAACACCACTAGTTACCCCTCTCCATTCTGAGAATTTACCATTAATTCCTACCCTTTGTTCCCGGTCTTTTAACCAGTTCTCAATCCATGAAAGGACCTTCCCTTTTATCCCATGACAACTTAATTTATGTAAGAGCCTTTGGTGAGGGACCTTGTCAAAGGCTTTCTGGAAATCTAAGTACACTATGTCCACTGGATCCCCCTTGTCCACATGTTTGTTGACCCCTTCAAAGAACTCTAATAGATTAGTAAGACACGATTTCCCTTTACAGAAACCATGTTTACTATTGCTCAACAGTTTATGTTTTTCTATGTGTCTGACAATTTTATTTTTAACTATTGTTTCGACTAATTTGCCCGGTACCGACGTTAGACTTACCGGTCCGTAATTGCCGGGATCACCTCTAGAGCCCTTTTAAAATATTGGCGTTACATTAGCTAACTTCCAGTCATTGGGTACAGAAGCCGATTTAAAGGACAGGTTACAAACCTTAGTTAATAGCTCTGCAACTTCACATTTGAGTTCTTTCAGAACTCTTGGGTGAATGCCATCTGGTCCCGGTGACTTGTTACTGTTAAGTTTATCAATTAATTCCAAAACCTCCTCTAGTGACACTTCAATCTATGACAATTCCTCAGATTTGTCACCTACAAAAGCCGGCTCAGGTTTGGGAATCTCCCTAACATCCTCAGCTGTGAAGACTGAAGCAAAGAATCCATTTAGTTTCTCCGCAATGACTTTATCGTCTTTAAGAGCTCCTTTTCTACCTCTATCATCGAGGGGCCCCACTGGTTGTTTAGCAGGCTTCCTGCTTCTGATGTACTTAAAAAACATTTTGTTATTACCTTTGGAGTTTTTGGCTAGCCGTTCTTCAAACTCCTCTTTGGCTTTTCTTATTACATTCTTGCACTTAATTTGGCAGCGTTTATGCTCCTTTCTATTTGCCTCACTAGGATTTGACTTCCATTTTTTAAAGGAAGTCTTTTTATCTCTCACTGCTTCTTTTACATGGTTGTTAAGCCACAGTGGCTCTTTTTTAGTTCTTTTACTGTGTTTCTGAATTTGGGGTATACATTGAAGTTGGGCCTCTATTATGGTGTCTTTAAAAAACGCCCATGCAGCTTGCAGGGATTTCACTTTAGTCACTGTACCTTTTAAGTTCTGTTTAACTAACCCCCTCATTTTTGCATAGTTCCCCCTTTTGAAATTGAATGCCACAGTGTTGGGCTGTTGAGATGTTCTTCCCACCACAGGGATGTTGAATGCTATTGTATTATGGTCACTATTTCCAAGCAGTCCTGTTATAGTTACCTCTTGGACCAGCTCCTGCGCTCCACTCCGGACTAAATCTAGAGTTGCCTCTCCCCTTGTGGGTTCCCGTACCAGCTGTTCCATGAAGCAGTCATTTAAAGTATCGAGAAATTTTATCTCTGCATTTCGTCCTGAAGTGAAATGTTCCCAGTCAATATGGGGATAATTGAAATCCCTCACTATTATTGGGTTCTTAATTTTGATAGCCTATCTAATTTCCCTTAGCATTTCATCATCACTATCACTGTCCTGGTCAGGTGGTCTATAATAGATCCCTAATGTTATATTCTTATTAGAGCAAGAAATTTCTATCCATAGAGATTCTATGGAACATGTGGATTCACTTAAGATTTTTACTTCATTTGATTCTACATTTTCTTTCACATATAGTGCCACTCCCTCCCCGCACAACCTGTTCTGTCCTTCCGATATATTTTGTACCCCGGAATGATTGTGTCCCATTGATTGCTCTCAATCCACCAGGTTTCTGTGATGCCTATTATATCAATATCCTCCTTTATCACGAGCCACTCTAGTTCACCCATCTTATTATTTAGACTTTTAGCATTTGTGTACAAGCACTTTAAAAACTTGTCACTGTTTATTTGTCTGCCCCTTTCTGATGTGTTAGATTCTTTTTTATGTGAATGTTTATCATCTGATCTGGCCCTTACATTATCCTCCTCCATCCTCTGCTCCTGACTAGAACCTGGAGATTCTCTATCATTAGACTCTCCCCTAAGAGAAGTCTCTGTCCGATCCACATGCTCCTCTGCAGCAGTCGGCTTTCCCCCATCTCCTAGTTTAAAAACTGCTCTACAACCTTTTTAATGTTTAGTGCCAGCAGTCTGGTTCCACTTTGGTTTAGGTGGAGCCCATCTCTCCTGTATAGGCTCCTCCCATCCCAAAAGTTTCCCCAGTTCCTAATGAATGTAAACCCCTCCTCTCTACACCATCGTCTCATCCACGCATTGAGACTCTGAAGCTCTGCCTGCCTACCTGGCCCTGTGCGTGGAACTGGGAGCATTTCTGAGAATGCCACCATAGAGGTCCTGGATTTCAGTCTCTTCCCTAGCAGCCTAAATTTGGCCTCCAGGACATCTCTCCTACCCTTCCTCATGTCATTGGTACCTACATGTACCACAACCACCGGCTCCTCCCCAGCACTACACATAAGTCTGTCTAGATGCCTCGGGAGATCCGCAACCTTCGCACCAGGCAGGCAAGTCACCATGCGGTTCTCCCGGTCATCACAAACCCACCTATCTACGTTTCTAATGATCGAATCTCCCATTACTAACACCTGCCTTTTCCTAACAACTGGAGTTCCCTCCCCCGGAGAGGCAACCTCAGTGCGAGAGCCAACCCCAGCACAGTCTGGAAGGAGGGTCCCAACTATGGGAAGGTTTCCCTCTGCTCCCATTGACTGCTCTGCTTCCCTGGGCCTTTCATCCTCCTCAACAGCACAGGGGCTGTCTGACCGGAGGTGGGACAATTCTACAGTGTCCCGGAAAGCCTCATCAACATACCTCTCTGCCTCCCTTAGCTCCTCCAGTTCCACCACCCTGGCCTCCAAAGTCCATATGTGGTCTCTGAGGGCCAGGAGCTCCTTGCAACGAATTAGGGGAACCTTAGATGTACAATTGCACACAAGGGCAGGGGAAAGAACAGAAAGTCATAGAAATCTAGCAGCCTTATGTATGAATTGAGTTGCCAGCCAGAATTTATCCAGAGTTCACAAGATGTGGTAGGCAATAAACTCAGTTAACATGTCCAGCTATGTACCATGAGCTGGGGGGGATCGTTGGACATAGCTAACCCTCAACAGGTACGTGTGTATGGGCAGAATTTGTTTCAATGAAGATACCAAAATACAATTCAATTCATCGATAGGACTGGCACAAATACTCAATCAGACACACATGCTTACATAGAAAAATACTCTGAAAAAAACCTTTATCATCAACATCAACCTTCCTGAAATCTCCTGATTCAGGGATAGAAAACAGGATTTTTATAGAAGCCTTATTTTTGACTCCTAATAATAAATGCAAAGCATACTTCAGGAAAGAGTTACAGAAAAACGTGATAATTACACTACAGCTGGGTTCTACTGCCACACCATTACAAACCTTAAAATCTCGTTAGTGTCATGCCATGCGTCTATGCCATAAAGACACTCAGACAAAGATTAAACCATCAGCTGTGGTGCATTATCATGTTCATTTCAAAAGAGATCATACACCCTCTTCAGCTAAAATATAACCGCAAACAAAAAAATCTCCATTAAAAAGTCATTTGCATTCAGTGTTGCTGGGGACTATTAAAATGAGAAATGGCAGGACTTGACAGAAAGATTATTTGTATATTTGAGTGGCAATTCAAAGCACAGATTGATGTACAATAGGTCATGAAAGTTGCCGTACTACAGTTAAATTGTAAATTCAGCATTTGGCACTGGAAAGCAGGTCTGTCGGTGATGAACAGTCTCCTCTTTGAATAGGAAACTATTGAAGCGGTTGGGAATTTTCTCAACACAATGTTTTTTCATTTGAAAATGTCCATTTGTCAAAACCGAAACTGTGCACAGGAAAGGGTCTGTTTCGACCAGTTTCCGGATTCAAAAAAATTGACAAAGTAGTTTTGAAATTGTCAAAACTTCTTTTCGCTTTGAAATTTACACACAAAAATAAAGTACATTTTTTTAAAAGGTTGAAATAAAAATGAAACATTTCAAAGTGATCGAAAGGCAACATTTCAATTGACCCAATCTGGAAAAAAAAATTGGATTATAAATTCATGAACATTTTTGAGATTTCAACTTTTTCGACTCCCTTCAGGTTGGGAAAAAATTAAAGATCTCAAAAACTCAAGTGGGAAGAGAAAATCCATAGCATTGCATAGCACTAGAAACTATAGTCGAAGGTTGTGTATGTGACACACTGTTAGGAAGCTGAGGAGGTGGTCCAGCCACCAGAGAATTACATTTATTATAGATTGGGGACTCATTATGCCAGGTGTTGTACACATACTTAGTATGAGACAGCCCCTGTCCTATCTAAACTGACAAAGGGTGGATAAAGGAAGTATTATCCTCACTTTACAGATGGCGAATGAAGGCGCAGAGGGATTAAATGACTTGCCAAAGATGGCAGAGGGGGAAATTGCATCCAGATCTCCCGAGTGTCCAATTTAGGGTTTTAAGCCATAAAACCATCCTTCCTATGCTAACTGAATTTCAAGGTAAGAATGGAGACAGCTCTCATAAGATCCACATAGAAGGCGACATGTGGTTCCTCCCTACTCAGACTTGGTTCTCCATCCCTTTCATAGTGTGGGCCAATTCTGGAGAGAGAGGTTACCTTGTGTAGACCACTCCCATTAGTCAGCACAGAATATCATTGTACTCAGTACCTGTCAGGAAGCACTCAGAACCTCCCAGGATTTGGCCCCTAATGACATGAAGTAACTTCCAAATCTGTGATGTTATCATGGTCCATGTGGTTCTCTTGCCGCTCAGAAATAATCCTGTGGAAATTGCTAAACTTTCTGCATTTTCCTGGATTAGGAAAGAAAGGAAGGATTCCAGTCTCTAGAGAACTAAATAGCTCCAGCTGCACACTGGAACCAACAACCTCTTATTTCTGCCATCAGAGTTAAACACCATGAAACTGTTTCTGTCGTCATAGAGAGGGGATTATGGGGATGGAGTAAGAAAGAGTAAATAGCCTTAAGGAAGGGGAACAAGTGAAAACTATATAAAGTACACAGGGAGAACTGCTTTTAAATACATTAGTTTTCAATGGAGCATCACAGCACTTTAACTTTCTCACGGTTTTGGCTTGGCAAATAGTTAACTGTAAGCTGTGCCCATGTGCAGAATTCCAGTTAACACCAATTAAACACAAAACAATACTGTAATGAGACTTGCATAGAAATTTACATCTTCAAGGTATTGTGCACACTTTCTCTAAGCCTTTCAGCACAGCTGACAGGTAGGAATTCACCTCCCCATTTTACAGGTGAGAAAACAGGTGCAGAGAAGTTAAGTCCCAAATTTTCTGTCACGGCTTCTAATTTGGTGGTGGTGGGGTAATCTCCACCACCTACAGACGGGTAATAGAAGGCATCAAGGGTCTGCATCTGCCATTGATATTTGTTAGAGCTGGAGGTGTTCAACAGCACTGAAAACTAGGTCCTAGGTGTCAAGAGCTGGACACTCAAAAGTAGAAGCACACAAAATTGGAGGCCACTTTTGAAAATCTAGGCCGAAGTGGGCTGTCAACTGCAAAGGTGGGATAAACACCTCAGTGGCTCTCTCTGAGTAATCCATAGAAGTTCCAATATAGGGCAAGTGGAGCAAAAATCACCAATGAGAGGGGTTTTTCCAGACGTGACAGGCAAAGGATGAGGAAGAGCTGCATGCTATCCTTTTCAGCAGTGCAGGAACAATAGGTTCCTGCTGAGTTTGTATTTCATCGAGACTCTGAACACCAAACTCCGAAGGCTCACTCACTTGGGGTCTTTTTTAGTGAACGAGAAAGAATGGGCCCCTTTTATTCTGTGCTAGAAAGGCAGGACTTTCACAGATGTATGAAAGTGAATCACAAAGAGGACAGGCATCCCACTTGATGAACAGCAATCAAAGAATCTCTCTGAGATGTCACCAGAAGAAGTCTTAAAAAAGAACCATCGTAATTTTCACTATTTAACAATTAGCTATTTCTCCAGTACATTTCAAAGTACACCCACACGCTGTCCTTTTAGCATATAAAGTGCCCGGCTCTGATCACCAAGTCTATAGCTGATTCTCCTCTCCGACTAGTTTCTCAGACATGAAATCAATGGAGTTACAGCTTGATTTACACTTGTGTGAGCGAGTGGAGAATCACCAAACATTCAGAAAGTGTACCGAATCCAAGGGATTAATTTAGTTCAAGAAGAAATAATCCTTGAGTTAACTGCTTTCCAGTGCTATAATTTCAGTTGCAGAAATGCCTGAATTCAACAAAGTTGTTGCCTAGACTCTTTTTAATGCTCTTTATCAGGGAAAACATAACAAAACAAATGCTGTGACAATGAAGTGGATCATGCTAAGTTCAGTCTTCTGCATTAGATGACTTTACGTGTATTTATCTGGCTAGCAACATGTGGAGGCCATATGAAATATACTGGGTTCCATGGATACATGGAGTGCTACCAAGGGCTTCTCTGTTCCCAAAAACCAAAACTGAAGAATAAAAACCCTTCCCATGAGAGCTGCTCTTTCTTTTAGAGAGAAAAGACAACCAAAAAAAAAATCCACCAGGTCTTCGAATGGTAACTACATGGCCATGCCACACTCGCCACGTAAATATTCGGCTGTTGTAAGTACCAATCCCAAGATACGACTGAAACTAGCTTTCATCTTCAATCAAGTCACTTTTTAATAGCAGTAATTCTACAGGACAGCAAGAGCAGCCCACGGCTCTTCATCATAACAACATCTTAGCAACTGTAGCTACAGCATTCCAAAGGCCTCCACGCAGCTGTGCGACACTTTCTCGGGGCGTCCAGGACTGAGAGTCAGCAAGCGACACCTCTGCCTCAGTGAGAGGGAGTTTTTTGCGTAGTAGCTGAGTGTCAGCTCCCTGACCCTGCCAGCCCTTCAGCCAGTCAAGCACTCTGCTCTGGGCTCTGCCAGCCACGACTTTGCCTGGCAGGCACACACTTGGTGTACCCCTGTCCCCAAACTCCTCAAAAGCATCCTCCGGTAGCATCCAGCCCCAGTCCCTGGACACTCCCAGTAATTAGCAGGCTCACTAATCCCAAGGGAACAGTGCACATACACCAGCTTGTTTGAGTCAGCGGAGTAGCAGCTCGCATACAACAATGCAGTACTGTCATCTATTTATAGTAAGAACAACTGTACGTTGATTAACAAAGGTAAAAATTGAGGCGACATCAAGCAAAGCTAATAAGAACCACAGGTTACAAATAAAACAAAGCAAGTAAAGTACGCTTCTAGTAGACTAAGATGTAACTGTAACAGACTAACCTTCTCACCTAAGCCTTTTCTTGCAGCATGGCTACCGAGGTTGGCTGAGATCCTGTTTCCATGGGTAGAACCGCACCACCTGGTTACCCCTTTAATTTGGCCCAGGCCTTATTAGCCACAGTAATCCCAGCAAAGTCAATAAGGATACGTCTACACAGCAAAAACCATTGTGGTGAGTCTCAGAGCCCAGGTCAACTGACTCAGGCTTGTAGGGCTCATACTACAGCACTAAAAATAGCAGGATAAATGTTCAGGCTCAGGCTGACGGCTGGGCTCTGAGACCCTCCCCCTCGCCAGGTGTCAGAACCCAGGTTCCAGCCCAAGCAGGAACATCTACACTACTAGTTTTAGACTCATAGTGTGAGCTCTACGAGCCCAAGCCAGTTGACCCGGGCTCTGAGACTCACTGCGAAGAGTCTTATTTTTTTGCAGAGTAGATGTACCTTAAATCCACCCATGTGACTCAAGACTACTTGTATATGCAAAGGTTGCATGATTGGGCCCCTGATTAGCAGTATTTCTAGAGAACTGCGCTTGTCCATCTATACCACATAAAAGACATGCATGGTCAAGATTTCCGGAAGTGACTAGTGATTTTGGGTGCCCACCCTGAAACACCTTAAAGGGGCCTCGTTTTGATGTGGGGGCTCAGCAGTTTCTGAAGATCAGTCAGCTATAGGTCAGGCACTCAAAACCTGAGGCATTCAAACTCACTTATTTTTTAAAATCTTGGCCATGGTCTCCGCTTCGAGGCATTTAAGTTCTAATGCAAGACACACAACAGGATACAAGAGACTGACACAGGCAGAAGATGGAGAAGACTCCGCCTGGAAATCAATAACGGAAGGGCTAGCTAAAGGAGGGTTGTGTTTTCAGGAGTACAAAGGATGAGAGTGGGTGGTTGGCAAACGAGCAACGGGAGACTTTGCCAAGCACAGAGGGAAGGAATGAAAAGAGGAGTGAAGTTTCTTTTCAAGGACCATTTCCCGCCCCCATTATTGGAGACTTTGAGGAGAGGGAAGAGGTGAGAAAAGGAATGTCTATAATTTTACTGAGTTGCAGTGTTTTTCATTCAAACCAATATATTCATGTACCATAGATACTATTTTATTGCAAGGAGCTAATTCTATTCTATTTCTTATATGCCAGAGATGAATGCAACAAAATCAAAACATGGGAAGATAGTATTAATGAGTCTGTAAACTAAATTTTATGGCTAGGAAGCCTGGACCTGTAACTGATCTTTTCTGTGTCTTAGATCACATCTCAGAGAAGCACTCAGGATTCATAGAACCATAGGCATTAAAGATGAAAAAGACAACCTCATCCATCTCCCTGTCAGTGCAGAATTATTTTCACACCATACATGTTCTTGTGCTTTGTCAAATCTAGTTTTCAATGTCTTAAGTGAGAGGACATGGAAAGATACTGCCATGATTTCTTTAGAGAGGAATAACATGCTATACCTCTTTAAATACATAATGCAATGCTGTGTGCGGTGTAGCTGCAGCCGGGTCAGTCCCAGGATATTAGAGAGACAAGGTGGGTGCGGTAATATCTTTTATTGGCCCAACCTCCGTTGAGGAGAGAGACAAGCTTGGCTTGTACGGCTCGAAAGCTTGTCTCTCTCACCTCCAGAAGTTGGTCCAATAAAAGATATTATCTCACCCACTTCGTGTCTCTAAAGCAATCACGTCCATATCTTTACCAGCTCAGAATCCAGATGAGCAAATGGACCTGGCACAAGACTGAGGAAGAGAGTAATTCATTGAATGAAATGGGGGAGGATTTCTGTGTTACTCTACGGATTGTGGTGTGTGTTAAAGGGGCTGCAGATAATTGACCAGTGTCAAAACTAAAATGGTTGTACTAGGATAGATATATGCAGCCCAAAAAACAGTCCAGTTTATAAGCACACGCCCTCTATGCTATGGCTGACACAAGAGTTATCAGTCCCATAACTAGGATGTCACAGTCCTCCAAAATCCACACTCTGCGGCCAGAGCCACAGCATGGGCATTCTAGGGCCAGGTCAGCGGCATGGCTATGCTTTTATATCTGCTAACTCAGGCACCCGTATCCTGTGCAGAACAAACCTGCCCATGGCACAGTCTGTTCAAAGGGCAGTAGCTAGGGTCCCACAGCCAACCTGACGGCTCCCGCTTTAATGCGGCTTTTGCAACCCTGACACAAAGCCTATGTCCCCATTCTTGCAAGACACCCAGAAACTTCATCTCCTATAGGTTTCAATGGAAGCTTTGGGCACCCAGAACCTTGCAGTATTCGACTCTAAAATCACATAGGGCTTGTCTATACTTATGCGCTGGTTCGGCGGCAGGCAATCGAACTTCTGGGTTCGATTTATCGCGTCTAATCTGGACGCGATAAATCGAACTCAGAAGTGCTCCCCGTCGACTCCGGTAATCCTGCTCGCCGCGAGGAGTACGCGGAGTCGACGGGGGAGCCTGCCTGCTGGGTGTGGACCGCGGTAAGTTCGAACTAAGGTACGTCGACTTCAGCTACGTTATTCACGTAGCTGAAGTTGCGTACCTTAGTTCGATTTGGGAGTTTAGTGTAGACCAAGCCTTAGGCTCTGCGTTCAGTATAGAGAGTGTACACTTTTTTGTTTTGTTGTTTTTTTTTTGTTGTTTTTTTTTTAAAAAGAAGCAATGTTGTCTGTCAAACATCCCTTAAAAGCTGGGAAATTAAAAGAGTGAAGTCACAGATCAAATTTCTTGGCCATGGGAAATGAGAAAAAGGATAGTAAAAATAAATATTGTGTGTATGTATCTATGTTCAGATGTGGTTGGGAAGATTATGGGAGTTTTCTCTTGAAGTCTTTTGCAGATGGGAAGTACCCAGAGGCTGATGGGAGAGGTCTGAGAGCCGGCTTGCTATACGGTGTTTGCAGGCTGACATTCAATAGCATTCTGGCTAATTTAGTTGAAGTTCAGACTTCAGCTGTAGATGCCACATCACAAGGCTACACTAATTCTCTCCCCCACCCCAACACCCAACCTTATGTCTTAATAAGAAAATGAAGGATTTCCAAACCCTCGAGTGCCTGATTCTTAATGCGCCTCTATTATTTTTAAGAGTTTATTATTTTTATATTCTTAAATTGACACATTGTATTTTTATAGTTTGATTTTGGTTCCCCTCTCTTTTTATATATATATATATATATATATATATATATAGATAGATATTTTAAACCACTGCACCAGAATGCGTTTTGACAGCCTTCCAAAATGAAACACGTACAAAAATTTCTGAAGCATTCCAATAATTGTAAACTGGGCTGTGCAGTGCAGTGCAATGCAGGCAGGCATTCTGCTTCTCTCTCTCTCTTTTTTTTTTTTTTAAAACACAAAGTATTTCCACTGAAAAGAAGGGGGAAAATGGTCTGTCTTGCAATGTACAGAAGCCGTGAAATAGGATGCTTCTGTTTCATATAAAACAGACAAAATGAAAATAGTTGTGCTTTTAACAACCCACGTTAGGAAAACTATAAAATATAGGAGGGCAATTAGGTAAATTATTAACTTTACTTTTAAAAAAGAAAATCTTCTCATTTTACTTTGCAATTGCCAAGCATGTAGCCTGCACGTTTTAACAAAACCAATCCCATCCTTTACTGCACTGCTATTAATAATTATTACTACATTTATAATTTATACCATACCCACAGTATATATGTATTTTACAGACACATCTGTTGACACAGTCTCCGCCTGTACAGAGGCTGATTTGTATCCTGCTATTGCAGAGATACAATTGGCTTACAATCTTAGTACGAGTTTTTAATCGGTACTCACCACATACCGTAGTATTTACTAACATGAGTCTTGAACTTGCATTTGACTCTCCTCAGGCACATTCTGCAACCGCACAGAGCCCCATTGATTTAGTGGGGCGCAGGGGGTTCAATCCCATAGATCTCTTCACGGGATCAGGACCACAGATAGTCCCACTGATGTCACACAAATTTGCTTACCTATGTTTCCCAACAAGCCTTTGATTACGAAAGCTGAAAGGATTTTTAAGATCCAATTTACTGACACTATTTGTGCTCTTCCTTTATTTTTTGTTTTTTTTTTTGTTTCCATTTTGTACAGCTTGATAATGGAAACGGGCTAGTCAGTTTCATTTTTTCTTACAGTCATTTTCATTCTCAGGTTCTCAGTGCTGCAATGTTTCAATTGTGGATGCTGGAGAGGAAGTTTATTTGTTTAAAAGCAACTGCAATTTAAGGAAAATGATGGCACCATTCCTACAGGTCTCAGATTTTCTAAAAGCTTGTTTACTCAAAATCTCAATTCTGGGCTACATTTGAGTTAATAGCATCCCTTGTTAAGCAGAAAATCTCTTTGTAGCAATGTTAATCTCTACATGCCATTTTAGTCTAAGCGCAGTTTTGACTCAAAACAATACTGAAAGATAATGGTTATGTAAAAACCCGCAAAAATGCGTTAATAATAAATAAGCCAAAAGGCATATAAAACGGAAAGCCAAACACTGGATATAAGAGATACAAATCACATTTTTTCCATAAATATAATGTCAGCCCAAAAGCCTCTGTTAGTAGGCATGCCAGCTTGAAAAATAAACCCAGTGCTCATGATTAAACACACAAGTGTATTTTCACATGAGTTTGTGAACAATGTGTTCCTGTGTGTTTCTGGTGCAGACACTTTATCCCAACTGTGAGAGATGCAGCCATGAAGGTTTTCTTGCCTTCCATTCTGTGGACAGCATAATAAAGAAAAACGCACAAGGCCTATTCACCACTTAAATCCTATATTGACAGCTTATATGGGAGTTGAGTAACACCTATGCTTTTTGCTGGTCTTCTGCACAGGGCCTTCTACCCATAATACTAGACTTACAAGCATGGGAGCGGATCTGGGAAGTGGCGGTCAGTCAGGCCACACTGTCAAATGCCTTGCAAAACCTGGGATGTAGGTGGACAGAACACAACATCGTAAGGCACCAATGCCTGGCTGGATGATACAATGAGTTTTAAAAGGTGGACTCCTGTTTATCTCCTATTGCACATCATACTGTCTGTATCTCATGGCTATTCAGTGCAACACTGTCATCCCCACAGGCCCACTTTTCAAACCCTCACTCAATCAGTTCGATATTTGGTAATATGACAGTAGCTTTATTCCTATAAAACAAGCATTACCGTGCCAGATTCTAGATGGGCCACATGTCCTTCCATCAAGCAGCACTATGCTATAAACAAGGGCTTGATTCTGATCTCCCACTAGTTTTACAGCAGTGTTATTCCATTAGCTTCAACTGAGTTACTCCTGGTTTACACCAATGTAAGTGAAATGAGAATCAGCCCCAGGGACATGGCAAATTCCAGAACCAGATTTGATTTATGTCAGAACCCAGCCTTGCTGGGGCTAATTAGGGATTATTCTGTTAATAACTCCTGAAAACATCTGGGGTGAAATCCTGTCCTTTTGAAGTCAACAGCAAAGCTCCCATTGACTTAGGATTTCACCGTGGGGCCCTGGACACATCTATCCCCTGATTCTGTGCAGTGTATACCCTGACAATGTTCAGACTTTACAGAAAGAAGGGTTAATGGAGAGCACCAGGTAAACAGACTTCCCCATAACTCTCCCGGCATTTGCAAATGGATTGGATCTATGTAACCCAGACATAGCTATGAAGGGTACATCTACACGGGGAAAGAAAGAGCTGCGGCAGTGAGTCTCAGAGTTCAAATCAGCTGACTCAGGCTTGCGCTGCGGACTCTAAATAGTAGTGTAGACATTCGGTCGCAGGCTAGAACCCAGGCTCTGAAACCCAGAGAGAGGAGGCTCTCAGACCCAGCTCTGCGGCCTGAGCGGGAACATCTGCTCTGCTATTTTTAGCTCAGCAGCGCAAGCCGAAGTCAGTTGACCCAGGCTCGGAGACATGCTGCCGTGTGTCTATTTTTGCTGTGTGGACATACCCAAAGTGGCTCCCTCACGAGCCTTCATTTTTGTGCTGTGATTTCTGCGGAGAGCTCAGAGCAGATCATGGTGGTTTGGCAAACGTTCTTATTGCTAGAGACTGCCAGTTTGCACGCCAGAATCTTTCATTAGAACAATAAATTAAGACGGAGATTATCAAGCGTGCCTAAGGGAGACAGGTGCCCAAGCCTTTAACACACATGGTTACCAAAGAAAATCTTAAAAATTCAAACTGATGCCAGGCTGACTGCCAAAGTCTGTAGACAGCAGAAACAATAGCTCTGAAAGAACGAGGAGCTGCTACATTTTATTTTAATGGGAGTCTGAAGTCTAATGATGGCAGCATAGGACTGTAAGCTTTGTTCACTGTTTCACTGCTGAACAAAGCGCACACGAAGGAAGCAGGACAATCGCAGCAGAAAGATCTATTTTGAGTGGAGTTTCGTTTTGGCCTCTCTGGTCAGTGCAGCTTGGGTTGTTGGCAGGGTTTAGGAGTAACATTACTTCTGCTGCCCCAGTATTAGAGAGTTTGGAAGGTATTTTGGTGGGGGGGGGGAGGAAAGGGGGACAAATCAAGGTGATACAGGCGGGGTGGAATGTTCTAAGGCTCTATTTAGCTATTGTTGATACTTATATTGCTACTCTTTACTATAGGACCTGAATGCCTCTCATGCAGAAAGCTTTAATCAAACAGGAAGATTTTGCAGCCTTTCCTAAAGATGGTTAGAGTCTGGATTCATCTACTGTCCTCTGGAAATTTTCCCTATCATAGGGAATTTTTGAATGTAGGTCTTCTAGTTTGCTCAACATAATTCTGGAGCTCAGCTATCTCTTTCTGAAATGTCATAATATAGCTCTCTTTATTAAATAGGAATGTAGACAGAAGACGCGTGTAGTCATAAAAAGATTGAGCAGGCTAATTTCCTGAAGTTTATTTCCTTTTTGTAACAAATATTTACTGTCAAATGTTTATTACTTGTACATTTGGATTTTTTAATAATACTTTATTGAATTAAAATACCACATTACCATTGGCTAGAAGAGGAGACAGCTATGTATGCCAATAATTTCTATAACTAATGCCAACGACCGGTGCCAATTTTTTTTTGTTCATATTTCCGCAGACAGCTTAGAGACTTACAGTACAAGCATTCTGTTGATGAGGCACGAGAAAGACGAAGGTGAAGGTAACAAAACCTTCCAGGATTTAAAAATTAAAGCTGACCACTTCCTAGAACGAACTTTTTTTAGTTTCACTGCAGGCAAACACCAACTCACAGCTGCTGAGCAGCATGCAAATATTACCATGGTTTAATGATGTGTAAAGTTAATGGCACATATTTTCACAGAACATCAACATTGAACTCTGAAGCACTCCCACCCTACATTCGTGATCCGAAATACCTACAGATACATAATTAAGCTGACTAGTGTTTGCAACTTCCTTTATTCAGCCAAAGATTGTATAGGCTTCTCAGCAGAAATTATTCTAAATATGGATTAAGGTTTCTTTTCTTCTTTTCTAAAGATTTCAGAAACACTAAGACTAGTAAAGATCCCGAAGGACCAACACACCTGCTAACAGAGAATACTGCCGGCTGGTGTGGTACACTGACAAACATACTCTGAATGAAGAGTTTCAAGAACACTGTATTTCTGGATATGCTATTTCAGCATGAGAAATGCAGACCTGTAAGCAGTAAAATGGCACTTCCTAGTGGGGGTTAAACCTCCAGGAATGACCGTTCTTTTCTGCAACAATGCACATAGCAAATATCTACCAAAAGCTGGGTAAGCAGCATGATATCCGTTCATTTGGAGGTACCTGCATCTTCCTGACTATACCCAGGGTACTCTCGAAGGATGCACATTTTAAAAGCTTGCTTCCAGTCCAGTAGTCCGGATGGCCTGCATTTCCCTGGTTGATCCAAAAAACACAACCTACCCAGATTTGTTTCTCATTGTTTTCATGTTCTGTGTTACTTAGTTGCCAGATCCAAAGTAAACAAAACAGCAAATGTGAAACTCAGAGTTCTTTCCCAGCACTTGCATGTGTTCGACAGCTTTATTCATTTGGAAACTTCAGTTATAATTGATTATTATTTTCTAAGATTAAAGTGCCAGAATTTTTTAGAAGTCGAGGGGACAGGACAGGGGAGAGGAGAGGGGGAAATGATTTACCAAAGCAAACATTTTTTTTTAATATTGCCTAGTTATAAGAGAGTAATGCACGATTCACTCTTGCCATCTAAACTCGGGCTTTGTAGAACATAATGTAGGGTAAAATACCACCAAATGGTTCTGGTGATAAAATAATCAATTCGATAACAATGCTTAGCACTTTCCATCTGTAGCTATCCTAGCACATAGCCACACAGGGGCAATTATAATCCCTACCTGGAATAGGGAAAAGTAGGGTGCAGGTAGGTTAAGTGTCTTGCTCATGGTGATACAGAGAGTTAGTGGCAGAGCTGAGAACAGAACCCAGGAATCCTGACTCCCAGTCCCATCCACTCGCTACTGGCTCACACAGCCTCCTCAGCAGATACAGAGCTCCTACTGGTTGGTCAATTGGCTCATACCTGAATATTGCTTCACATTACAGTCAGAGGTGGCTCCTACCAGCAGCCCTTAAATAGTTTGCAATCAGGGTTCAAACCCCAAAGTCCCAATGTTAATCCAAATGATCTAAACCTCTCTAGTCTGCAGAGCTGGGAAGTCTTGTGGGAAGAGGCTCACGTGTGAGACTTCCGCTACATCCCAATTCCAGATGGGCCGGAAATATCATGAGAACAGCCTCTTGCTCAGGATTCTGGCACTCTGATTTCCATGGGAGTTTTGCCCAAGTGAAAACTGAATACAAACTCAATAAGGACCTCAGGACCTGGATCTAGGGTTTTAGCTTCATCGGTGTGGGTGGGGTTTTCAAAAGTGCTCAGCGTTGGCCTAACTCTGTTCTTTCATCTGAGTCCATGGTTGTTTTCAAAGAATCATAGAATATCAGGGTTGGAAGGGACCTCAGGAGGTCATCTAGTCCAACCCCCTGCCCAAAGCAGGACTAATCCCCAGACAGATTTTTGCCCCAGATTCCTAAATGGCCCCCTCAAGGATTGAACTCACAACCTTGGGTTTAGCAGGCCAATGCTCAAACCACTGAGCTATCCCTCCCCCCCCAGGCCAGGCCAGGCCAGGCCAGGCCGACACGGAGCACCATTGAAAATCCCACTTTTTATGTCAATTGGAGGTACGGAATCTTTTTATTCTCAATTGACAGCTTTGCTTCCATTACCCACCCTCCTTGGGACCCAGGAGAAGCCTTACCTCCATATTCTTACAGAAAGTGGCATTGGTCCCGAATAGGATCTGGCACTGTTCATCAGCGCTGTAGTGCATCCCTGGCAGCTTGTGAGGAAGCCGCACGGCATACTGGCTTCGGGGGTCTGTTACCAGCAAACAGGTGCTCACCTTGGACCTAAAGAGTATGAGAGTTACACACACCTTTAAGGGGAGGAACTTTGAAACTGGGCAGGTAGATCACTTGCCCAGAGAAGGTGGCGCCTTTCCTTTCACTTGAGATTATGGCGTCTTTGTCTAAAGGGCTGGTACTTTTGAGAGATTTCCACCCAGGAATATCCTTTTTTAAGCAAAGATTCTGACCTGCAGATATTTCTGGTCAGGTTGCTATTGTGGGCAGGTGCAGACTGGAGATGCATGAGGTGAGGTCATGCAGTGGTATTTTTGACGCATTACTCAATATGGAGAGCGAATAGTGGGACAGAAGTGAGACCTGGGAAATGTACGGTGTTCAAATGACTATAAGGAAATGTTGTGTGCAGTTGTGTTGTAGCCGTGTTGGCCCCAGGACACACTCTCTAATATACTGTGAAGTGCCAGACAGGCAGACCTCTGTGATGGTGAGTGTTAAGTGGGTTTCCTGGAGACTGCCCTGGGGGTGGTTAATGCGAATTCCACAATACTGGTTATGCAAAAACCAAACCTTTTGAAGTTTGCCCTGAGGAGAGGGCCACTGACTGGTGATTGCCTGTTACAGGAGGCCACAGATCAAAGGCCCAGACTGTATAAAGAAATAGCTGGACTGTCCCAGACTTGTTATGGTTCTTGATCTGAAACCTGACATGAACTGGTAACCCAGCACAAACCCAGCTGAGGGCTTTGAAAGAGACAGCCCCCAGAGCCTTATGTTGGAGCTCAGGGTGACCTCTGGTAAGCTTTTAGCATGTGTGTAGGTTCGTTTAGTGTTTTTTGTACATTTTCTCCCTAATACACTTTGCTTTGTGAAGGCTGGTTGGTAACTGGTGTACACCGTTGTAGCCCGTGGAGAAAGGTTAACCACAGATGCTGAACCCTGGTCAGAGCTGCTGGGGAAGTCAGTGAGGTGCAGAGGGACTGCAAGCCTAAACCCGTTTGGAGGGAGAGAGATGCAGATCTTCGCCCAAGAGAGGTGATGGCTTGGAGCCTGAAACCTTAGGTGGGTGCCCTTGTGGAAGAGCAGGGGTGTATGTCAAAGGTGCAGTTAACCCTGAAACTGTGACCAATAGCATCTTGGAAGGTTTTTTTAAAACTAATGGAAAGGAGGAAAGATACTAGGCCATGTATATGAGGGTCACTACCAAGTAGTTTAGGAACTAACAGGCTGACAGACTCAGAGTTCAGAATCAGACCCTTGTTTTTTATCTTGACAGTGTCCCTTTAACACAACATTACTGGAGCTCTCATTTTCTGGATAGACACTTTAACCTCTTTTTTTGCCCCTCTCCCTCTTCCTCTGATCACTGCTAAACTCATTGCTCAGTACGGAGGCTGCATCTCTGATAGTCAAGTAGATCCAGCACACTCTGGTGTTTGTTCCGGTGAATAATGATCTATGAGCTGGTAATCAGCTTGCCTTAGAATTCTTTCTGAATTGCTAAAAAGGATAAACTAAAAACACTGGATGCTGCAGAAAAGGCATTCACAGTGAACTGTTTAGGTTAATGCTCACGTAGAGAGGAGAGAATGACACAGAATTAACTCCCCGGGAAAGGAGTTCTCTCTGGCTTCCGTAAAATGAATTGTTCTAGCAGGGCAGGCTGGCAGAACCTGTCAAATAGGGTGGGTTGTTTTTTTTAAGGGCATTTCCTCCTGTACAACCTAACAGAGTCCTGTCATTACAGGACTCATTCCTAAAGTGGAAGTGAACTGGGATTCTTTTCAAGAAGCTATCAGTGTGCTGAAATTTGGGGAAGATGAGTTTGCTGCATCTCTGCCAGTATTCTCTGCACGCTCCAGGTACAAGGTTACTACAAAGGAGACAGATTCAACCTTCCATACAGTGATTGTACACCGCCCTCCCCTGACTTTGTATTTGAATTTCAAATACGATCCCAGTTCTTTGAGATACAGGGTTTTCGCTGTTCATCACGTTCTTACTTTAGGAAGTTTTCAAGGTCGTCACGGCTGCAGGAAGACCAAGAAAGGTCACTAGGGTTCCTGCCCTTCACCCATTCTCCAGACATTATGTGAGATCTTCCTGCGCAGGACAAATGATCATCGTCATGGCTCATCCCCATGCTGTTTGGTTAAAAACAAAAAACAAAAACAAAACCACATAGATAAAGCCATTCTGCGGGTTTGTCATTTCCCATTGCACCTGTAATGACACTCTAATTATCTTATGGGGAACACAGTGGAAAGTAGAACTGATCAAATCATGCACGATTAATAATTTATCCAACTAATTTACCTTCTAGGTTATAAGCGGATCACAAATTCCTTGAATTTACCTATTTTAGTTGCAAATTTTTTTAAAAAATGGATTTGCTCCATGGATTGATGGCAAACACTTCACTATGGGGTCTGCTGGAAATATTCTAAATTCCAACAGTGATTTTTAGTGGAGAGAAAGCGCTGAGAAGTTATATGGAACTGCTTCTGTTCCCTGATTAGATGAACCCATAAGTACATCTGGCTGAATTCTTACACACACGGATGCAAAAAGTGATTTCTGGGAATGGTCATGCAACCTGAAATGTGCTTCCCCGTAAAACTCAGTCATTCAAGGGTTCACAGAAAACAAACGCTCAGAAAGGATGTCGCCTGGCTGAAGCCCAGAATATCAAAGGGAGTATTTGTGGAAAACTTTGTATTACTTGCCCAGAACTAGTGAATGAGGTTAACTAAAACCATGTTGAGTAAGGTCAACAAATACCGAAGTACAATTATTACTAAACATGGAACCAAATTCTGCTCTTGTGCCAGTGCAAATCTGGAGTAACTCCACTGACATAAAAGGGGTTACTCCAAATTTACAGTATTATTAAATATCTCTATTTCAGTAGCCCCTGGAAACCCCCCCTCCCCCCAGAATCAGGGCCCCATTTTGCTAAGTGCTGTACAAACGCATACAAAGACACAATCCCTGCCCCAACCCAAGGTAAATGTGAACAGCATTTGGCCCATGGTAGTGCATTTACACATATTTACACCCACAACTGAGAAATTAAACTATCGCTCACCTGAGGATCTCAAAAGGGCTTCACAAAAACTTTCCCCCCACCATGCACCTGTGAGGCCATGTATTATTAACAGTGTTTTACAAGAGGAAAAACTCAAGCAAAAGAGAGGATCAGTGACTAGTTCAAGTTCACACAACAAGACAGTGGCACAACCATGTGCAGACACCAGAAATCCTGATTTCCAATCCCATCCTCAAACTACTAGACCATGTTACCAACCAGTGTGGGAGAGAGAACAAGTTCCAGCCTGTTTTGATAAGATTTGATAAGTAACATTTTAAAATCTTAATGTCCTTCCTTTGGTTTCTAAACCCATCTTAAAATGGGATGAGAATTGGTTTACGGATTTTTGTAAACGGTGCCTCTTGATTTTTGCAAACAAGTGTCACTCAGCTGGCAAAGTGGCAGTCATCAGCATTAGGTTCAGAATTGGCAACTGCAAGTTGATAACTGAAATCTCAGATGATTATCAGTTTATTCCTTAGGAGAAGTGCATCTTATTGTATAAGCTTGCTGGACACAGCAAGATGGCCATTGTTTCCGATCATGATGTTGGACTCCCAATATGCAACATTACTCTACAAATCAGAGTTGCCTATTTGTTTTTATATTCAGTTCTCATTCCCCTGCCTTTGCTTCTCTGCAGTTTTGGGATTCAAATATTCAAAACCTAAATGCAGCATAAATTTCCAGTTCTGATTAACCGAAACCAGCTTCAGCAGTTTGATAATTATGGCTTAGATTAAACCACCATTTAGGCTATTTTTAGCTTAAAGTGAAAATTACACGGCTGAGTCTATTATTTTAGGTTTATCTCCAGGGATGTTATTATTTCTAACAATGTTACACTTAGCATAATTTTTAGAATCAGAAGCTCATGGTTATGCATGTTTTTTAACCTTTGTAGGTTTCGAACACAGGAAAAATGTTAATGTCAAGCACATTGTTTGACACGCACCAATCATTTAACAATCTAGTAGCAACTCTAACTTCAGAAACAGAGGGTGAAAGCCGTGCCTCACTGAACTCAAGGGAGGTTTTGCGACTGACTTCAATGGAAGTCAGGATTTCACCCAAGATGGTTTATCCATGTTACCTCTACAAACAAATAAATACAAATACATCTTAACACAAACTTTGAGGGCAGAGCCAGCAGTATTCTTCTATTGCAACTTGTCCCCTACAAAACCTGCAGTCTTAGGAAATGAGAAAGGAAGATTTTAATGTGATAAAAGAAACAAGTAAATAACATAGGAAAAGTGACTTTAGCCCCACAGAGACATGGCGATCTTCCGCAATATTGACTTAGAAAAGTAAGCTGAATGTTTGCCTTCATTCTTTGGCCCATCTGGGTCACAAGTCAAGTCAATACATTCCCAGTATATTTTCATAGAGCAAGAATCTTCTTTCTTTTGTATGGCTGGTGTAGAGCAGCAACTACAATTTCACCTGATGTTGATAGAGCCAGATGGTTCCATCAGGAGTAGCAGAATTTATTGCAGTGATGCCTCCTTCATATTTATAAATTGGGCAGTAGGTGGGGATATGTTTGATGGTCTGTCGTAGGGAGCCGCATGCCAGGGACTCCTTGATTTTCCATTTGTACGTTAGATGTCTGCATCTATCGTGGTAGGTTCGGGTTTGGATTCGGTTCAGAGTTGACCAAGGTGACCATGGAAGGTCAAACCCAGGAACCTTCCATGTCGGATCCGTCACAAAGCACTTATTTTTTAAGTCTTGTTTAGCCCAATCTGCTTTCCAAGCCACCTCCTAATCATAGCCTGACTGCATGAGGCTAAGCGAAAGTTCCCAGAAAGGTTGAGAACCACTGGTCTAAAACACACTGATACATGTACTGCTTATCTGAGATTAGAATCTGGCCCTTTCAGAGTTCCATTCACCTGGGTAAAGTCTGCTAAATCACTGAATTGCCACAAAGGCAAAAGGTCCATCATTGCTAGCTTATTGGAAAGGAATAGGAATAAATAGGACAATTTAGAGTGGCGTATACCATGCAACATGGCTGCAAAGAGAGAGGAATGCCCGTTTTGGCAGCGTATTAGAGAGATAAGGGTCCCTCTCTAAACGGTTCTCATGCAACTGTACCCAAGATATTGTGCCAAATCAAATCCAGGGCTCCACAGTGCCCAACCCTGTAGGGGACTTTGTGTGTGTGTGAAAGACCTTCCCTACACTTGAGCCGTTGAGTCTGGGTCAAGTGAGTCTCGGCCAAGCCTAGGTGAGTGCAGGAACTGGTTCCTACTGGTGCCTCTGTAGAGGCCAGCAACCTGGAAGGGGGTGGGGATAACCTCTGCCCACCACTGCACTGTCCAGAGTGGCTGGGTGCCCTGAGAAGGGAGACAGTATGACTCTATCATAGGTGGCACAACTGGAAGCTCCCCGGGAGGGATTCTGATTAAGAATCCCTCCTGGGGCCTCCCTCTGCACTGGCTTCGTCCTCAAACTCTCCAGCGTGGACCATCATTTACAAGTGAAAATCTGGCCCTGAAATAGCAAAACATACGGTAGCACAAGCAATCCTTTAAACTGATATCCTGGGAGCTAATAGGTTGTTTCAATCAAGGCAGACACGTTTGTTTACTAAAGCCTGTTTTCCCGACAACACTTTGCCTAAGCCAGGATGTGGTCAGCTTTTCGCTACAATGTATGAAGAACCAGGTTTCACCTGAAGCCATTTAGCCAAGATATATTTTAGCTCTCTCATTAATTTGTATTTATTTATTCTTAGCATATGTTGAAAATGGGATCGTTTCTTTGGCAGAAAACATGAGTAGCAGTCACTAATTAGGACATTCCCGTCTTTGATTTTATTATTAATGTATTTTAAAAAAACTGATTGCTTTTGGGAAGTTTCTCTGAGGGAATTGTAGAGGCTAAATTCATTCATTTCAGCTTCGGTTCTGCAGTGTATATGTAAAATCCCCATACAGAACAATTCAAAACCAAGATCGCGTTAAAGTTTGGGGTTTTTTGCATATATTTTCTGGAATTTATTTATTTGAAATTGACATATTTATGGAGAAATCATGGATTTTAAAACAGCAGCTGTTTAGCAAGTTCTAGGCACAAAGGGCTAGATCCTCAGCTGGTGTAAATCGATGGAGCTCCATTGAAGTCAGTCGCGCTAGGGTGATTTACACCCGCTCGGGATCTGGCCTCATGGCTCCAAAGCAACTGCTTCTAGCCTTTCAGCGCTGGTTTGCTAGGAGAATACAAGTCCACGACACCTTTGGAGACTGTTTTAATTGGCACTGGGAAACTTTTCCCAGCAGTTACTCTACCTTACGACTCACTTGAGGAACAGATTAAATGACCTAAAGTACTAAGGCATACCCCACATGCTCACACACTAGTTCAAGCGTTCCCAAGTACATCAAAGGGAAGAGCTATTCCTAAACACGTAGTAAATATAATGCCATGCTGGTTCTTTTCACTAATGACTAGCTCTACTTTCTTTTTAACAGAAATAAATTGGGGGGGGGGGAGAAGAGGGGGAAGCTCTGTATGTTCATAACTAATCAGGAGTGCAAGTGCTGACTCGGTATTTTGCATTTTCTTTGTAAGCAACTAATCTTACCTGCTATTCAGACTTCACAGGGAATTAGAAGGAGTTAATTGGGCCACGGAAATATTTTGCAGAGGGGGTTCTACTTTTAAATGAACAGAAACCCCTTTAAAACAGAGATAATAAATGTGGTTTCAGTATGAAAAGTGACTACTAAAATGGCACCGTATTACTCAACAGCTCTGCCCCTTGTGTGTACTCAGAGTCACATCTAGCTAATTTATCACCAAAAGTAAACATTTGCTACATATTATTCTTGTTAGCACTGCAGAACCAGCACAGCTTTGTGAGAGTGAGCTAGATTCAATTCTGGCTCATGCATCAGCAAACAATTGCTTAACCAAGTTCTAAATACAGAGCGAAATTCGGCCTTCAGTTACACATGTCCTAGCTCTTGGGTTTGCTCAGAGTGCAGCACAATGGGGGGCTGATTCTCAGGACCGGCTCCACGGTTTTTGCCGCCCCAAGCGGGGGGAAAAAAAAAAAAAAAAAAAAAAGCTGCGATCGTGATCTGCAGCGGCAATTCGGCGGGAGGTCCTTCGCTCAGAGCGGGAGTGAGGGACCGTCCGCCGAATTGCCGCCGAGTAGCTGGACGTGCCGCCCCTCTCCAGAGTGGCCGCCCCAAGCACCTGCTTGGCAAGCTGGTGCCTGGAGCCGGCCCTGCTGATTCTGAACGGGGCCTCTAGGTTCTCTAGGACACCAATAAGGAGACAATAGGGTTGCACCAGGTAGCAGAGTTTGGCCTACAGAATAATTATTGCTGGCGAGGATGCATGAGCCCAGAAAGAAGCATCTTGACCTTTAGATCCCAGGACGGGCAATTATCAAAAATGATAACTGAGCAAATTTCATCGGGAATCACAAAATTTCAACTTGTCTATTTTACAGTCATTTGCTCTGCAGAACCACGTGTTAAAAGTAACGGAACTAGGAATTAAAGACACATGTAATTTTCCATCCTATTGCAAAACCAACACCTCTCAAAAGTCTACACCGTATTGTGTGCTACATACTACAGTCGATGGTGAAGTGTTGTGCAAGTGGTCAGAGCAGAGGAGTGCGAGGCAGGACTCCAAAGTTCTATGCCTGGCCTCTTCCACCGACCCATCATGTAACCACATTTCTCTAAGTGTGATTAATGTGAGTTTGTTTTCCCCGTAGCAATACTAAACAAATGCACTTGTTTTATTCGAGTCACTCGTCGACATTCCACTCTAGACAGTTAATAGAGCTCAA
Source organism: Malaclemys terrapin pileata (assembly GCF_027887155.1). NCBI lineage: Eukaryota > Metazoa > Chordata > Testudines > Emydidae > Malaclemys > Malaclemys terrapin. The sequence goes on along the minus strand of NC_071514.1, from coordinate 8,298,993 downwards.
CTGCACATCTTGTTTGTCCCTGGTGCATTTTCCAAAGATTCCTGTTATTCTTTAAAAACCTGAGCCAAAATCCATCAAAGCCAGTGGAAAGGCTCCCACTGACTTCAACAGGGTTTGGATCAGACCCTAAAGTTCTTAAGAGCGTGCACACAAGTGCTCACCAGAACCACTCTGGCTCTCAATAGGTTTCCTATTAAAAGCATGGAATCTGAGACTTAAAATAATGCTGGGGGGTCAGTGGGAGGAACTAACATAAGTGATGGTTTACGTGTTTTTGAACAGCTGTAACTTTGCAGTTGATAATAGGCTATTTGAGAACTCCCTATGATTATTTCCACTCATTCCTCTCTGACATGGCAAGGGTGGAGAAATGAAAAAACGATAGAAATGTACTGTCAGCAAGTTCAAGTTTTTGATGGGGGGTGGGGGCTAAGTGGGAAGCTGTGACCAAGGGAAGGCTGGAAAAATTAGTTGGGGCAAACACCAGGAACTTCCACACACTGTCAGCTTCAAACAAGGGCTTCAACTAGGTGCTAGTCAGAGCTTCTTCATGTCGTCTCCATGCAAAACCGAATCCTTCCATTTGTAGGCAAATAAATTAGGGTCAGCTACATCTTGGTTAGGTTTAGAAATAAACAACACTCGAGACTAGCCAGCCGTCTTCCTATTCATTTATTAAATCTCTGCCTTATACTCACTTAACTTCTTGCATTAAGGACATTCGCCTCAGATTTCTCTTTGTCTAAAAAGGACAATGAAACAGGGCCCCAAGAGGTCACCAAACTACTAACAATGGAATCAGATTGTGATATTCCTCCCCTTTTGCTCCCACTGCTGGAAGCAACTGCCAAGACCAGGTTGGCAGCTCCTCTCAGCTCCAGAAACCAGCTGGATCTGGGAAGTGAGGCAGACCAACCACCCAAGGGCTGAGGGCTCGCCCCCAGGGAAGGTCAGGTAAGAAGAGAGGGTGGGGTAGGGGGTTCTGGGAGAGTTCGGCTCATGGGGTGGGCGAGGCAGGGGCTCCAGGAGCGTCAGGCTGGTGTGGGGGAGCACCCAATAACCCGTTGCCTCCGGTTGCAAAGCTGGCTCCGCCATGGATTCTCGACTGATCATCATTTGTCTCCCTACATTTTATAACACAAGGGTTTTATCTTCAAGATCGCAGCAGAGTGCCAAGAGCTGTGTGCAGTACTGCAAGTTGCACAAAACTGAGGATCTCCAAGCCCTTCCTCCAGAAAACCCCAAGACCCAGGTGGCAATAACCTCACACTGAGTACCTGATGTTAACCACAGTCGTCATGTTATCCCATGAGATTTCTGGGGAGGTCCTGGGTTGGACTATATTGCTGCAAATCAATGATGCCTTGGGGACCTGAGGTTTACCACCACCACAGAACACACAGGGGAGACTGTAGTGTATCTCCATGTCTATTTCAGCGTGTGAGTGGGGTAAGAGGGGAGCAGTGCCAGATGGAAAGCATCGGGAATGAAACCCTCTACTTATCCATAGGAAGCGTACAACATGAGCAATTGCAGAGCAAAGCTTCCCCCCCACACACTGCTTCTCAACGTGGAGTGGTCATCACTAGGGTAAGAAAGGAGATCCGTCTCCATAGCCCAACCAATCCTTGGTCTCTCTCTTGCCCATAAAGGTGCCAGTTGTGGTGATGTGTTTTGTGATGTGCATGCCTGTTCACTGGGATCTGAGCCAGGATCATCACACTCAATTTAATCACCAAACAGGAGAGATGGCAACAATTCTCAGCCTGTACTGACTTGAGCTGGATTTGAACCAGCAATCTAGAAGCGGGAAACTACATCCCATTATCAAGCTCTGAGCTGTCCGGTCCCAAGTCTATTCAATTTTAGGAATTTGTATTAGTGTTTGAAACTGAAGCTATAGCACAGGAAAAATTATGACTTCTGAACCAGGTTCAATATGTTTAACATTTCACTATAAAATTCTGAAATCTGGCAAGTTACAAGACTCCCAACTGGGTTAGAATAAAGACATGGCAGAGGCAGATGCTGGCTAGGGGCAGCTTGTTAGGCCTGGAAGAATAATAGGAGCTGGGGAAGGCAGTGCAAGATGGGGACACGTTATGGCTCAGGAAAAGGATGCACCCACAAAGTAATCAATGAGAAGCAGAAACAGCTAGAATGGCAAGAAGAGAGTCCAAGTGAGAGTCAGGTGGAAGGGGAAAAAATCTAGGGACAGCATACCGAGTTAGTGGAGCGGGGATGGAGTTAATGGAAGAACACGAGCAACCTGCTTGCAAGAAAAGCAACTGTTCAGACCATTGAATTAATTAAAAGGTTTTCACCTCTTGTTTCTTACACCTAAATACAGGCACTTAACTCATCAATGGAACCTGTCAGGAGGTGCCTTGGGGAAGCTGGAGGGAACTGACGCCTATTTAAACCTTATTAATTAGCAGAAAAGAGCCATTTTGTATGTATGGGATCTGGGACCAAGGTCTTCAAGAGAGGTGGTCGAGCTTTTGTTTTTTTTTTTTTTACTCAGAGAGACACCATCTTAAGGGAGCCATGACTACTGATGCTTGTTTTCCTAACCAAGTTTACGTCACTCTGCAATAATGAAGTAACCAGACATTTTATATGGTTATCTACTCATCAAACAGCCAAGAAGTCAGCAACAGAGAGTGAGAACACACATGCCTATGGTGAATTGCAGCATGGAAAGCCATGGTTTATTCAGCTGCATGACAGATCCTGCCCTTTATTATAGGTTTTTCATTTCAAAAGAATGAGGTCTTTTGACATGGAAGCTGGAAGGCAGCATGTACAACTTGTGATGCAAAAGCCTGATATAGCAATCACTGGGGCCAGGCTTGGTAGGCACTCTACAGAGTTGCCAAAAATACCCCCTGCTCTTCCAGTCCTGGGTCTCTCTGCTAGAGCCTGATCCAAATCCTACTAAAGTCAATGACAGTCTTTCCATTTACTTCAATAGGGTTTGGATCAGGGGTCCTAAAGAACAGGATGAAACATCTTGTGATCTTCTCCCCAGCAACGCTATCTGGTGTCTTAACTGCTGTCCATTTCTTCAGTGGACATTGGCTCATGTGATCCCCACTATAGCATCAGTCTCAGATGATAAATCCTTGTCTTTTTGGCAAGGCAGCCAATCCACAGCAGGGTGGGCAGTGCCTCCGGTACCCGCAAACCTCGGGGCATGGTTGAGGAAGCTCCTACAAGCACTTACAATATGTAATTTCAGTGGAATGCTTATGAATCTAGATGCAGCAGAAGCAAGTTGCAAGCTCTCTGAAGAATGGACATGCACTGAGTTTGGGATCTTTTCCCACGAGGAGGCTCTCCTAAGAACTAGCCAGGGTAGCAGGTAAGCAGCAGTGTGAAAGTGAAAGTCAGCTGCCAGGAACATAGTAACGGGTAGCCCAGCAGAAGAGTGCTATGGACAGCTAAAGTCCACCTGACCTTTGTGAACAGTTATGTTTGCAGGAAGAAACTCTTCACTGAAGGGAAACTCTCCTCCTTTCTGACAATCTAAGCCAGTGGCTCCCAAACTTTTTTCCTCCAAGGACCCCTTCGGCATCTAAATTTCCTGGACCTCTTTCATTTCCAGTACCACCAGAACACCACCATCAGGGTGACCTCTCATGCTACTATGCTGCTTCCAACTACCCTTACCCAATTCATCTAGGGAGAACATGCCTCTTCTCAGCCCCTTCCAACGCCGTTTAGGGCAGAGGTGGAATAATGGATTTCCTCCTGGAAAGGTGAAGAGCTCGACAACCACACAGTGGCTACACACCTGCCTATGGGGACAATGGATGCTTTCAAAATACCAGAGATGGAGCGATGCACGCCCTCTCCCGGAGTTGAGGAGAGGACTTGCCAACTGGGGCCTTTTTTCCCCTTCACTGACCACAAAGCAAGGATAGGCTGGAATCTGGACCTACACGGTTTATAAAAAAACAATTTCAAACTTTCACACCAACAAGGATTAATCAGCTTTCCACTCCAGCCCACTGTCTATTGCTGGCAATGCAGCGGGTACCTCATGCAGCATATAGATTCGTGGCCCAGGCACGTCTGCCTCCTGCTCTGTGGGACTCTTCTCTGCATAGTATCCATACTAGCCATTCTCTCAGATACTATACATTCCCATTGCCTTTGCCGTGAGGTTTATTACCTGCCTGCAGGGAAGAAGCAGCAGATCTTTGTTATGCAATTTTCATACCCAGCTGGCTGTACCGAGAACATTAATATGAATGGATTGTTTCAGTGGCTGGATTTTGTAGATTTTATAAAGAGAAAAATAAATAATATACTAATTGTGATGTTTGCAAGAGCAGCTCCTAGCTCAGCAAACCCCAGGACAGCTGTCTCTTTAGCAGATGTTGTCTATAGTTCATAAGGCTCTGGTCATGATCATGGCTCAGGTGTGGATGTACCGGGAGGTGCACAGCCAAACACAGGACTAGCAAGAGACTCTATACACTACCTTAGGCCTTGGCTACACTTACCAGGTAGTTCGACGGCTGGAAATCGAAGTTCTGGGTTCGACTTATCGCGTCTAGTCTGGACGCGATAAGTCGAACCCGGAAGTGCTCGCCGTCGACTGCGGTACTCCAGCTCGGCGAGAGGAGTACCGCGGAGTCGACGGGGGAGCCTGCCTGCCGCGTGTGGACCGAGGTAAGTTCGAACTAAGGTACTTCGACTTCAGCTACGTTATTCACGTAGCTGAAGTTGCGTACCTTAGTTCGAATTGGGGGGGGTAGTGTAGACCAAGCCTTAGTGACTAAGATAACATCTTCTGGGAAGCTGTTACCCAATGCAAAGCTCTCCTCCCCCCATCACCAACAAGAAACAGTTATCGCCCCCTGACATAGCTTTCTCTTTCACTCAAGTCAAGCTGGGGCAGCAGTGACCGATTGCAACCTGTGGTGTCACTAAACTCCTGCCAATTTCCGACCCCTTCACAGGAGAGATTTCAATGACGGACAGTGCACAGTGAGTGGGAACGGACCAGAGCACTAGTGGGTTGGTAGGAGGAGACGTAAGTTGCTATGACGGGCAGGACTGTTGTGAACCAATCACAGTCCTGTCTGCAGAAAGCACCCAGATAGCATTGCGGGAGTTAGAGGGACTAGAGCAAAGATTACAGCATGTCTGCTACGCGTTCGATATCCTGGAATGGCCCAACGTGGGTGAGAATGAGGCTGATTCAGATTTGGAAAAGCTGAAACTGCAATGTTTGCTCCACCAGAAAGTGCAAAGCCAAGGATTCAGCAAGCGTCAGCTGGATGGCCCAGATGCTATCAGCCTTGGGGGAAGCTCTATGGGTATAGATATACCAGGGAACTTGTTTTAAAAAGCCCCATAACGAGTCCCATGGATGCCTCTAATCAGCCAAGTCACTTCTGAGGGTGAAGTCCAGACAAGGCCATGCAACACCAAACCTGTTAACAAGGGAAGTGCTCACAGAGGGGAGAGCGGTGCCAATATATTTTCCAACTACGCACAACAGAGAAATAAATGTTATGCTCCCAACACCGAGAGAGAGAAGCAGGAGTCAGGAATGCTGGATGCGTTCTATCCTGGGACAATTCTGCAAGTGTGGAGATGGACATGGGGAGACAACGAGAATCCGAGGAGAAAGAGGAATGAATAATTGTGGGTAACGAGTGGAACAGCCCCTGCAGATGAAGAGTCAGAGAAGTGCTTGAGAGGCACTGGACACATGCTCTATGTCCCCTTTTATGTTAAATTGTCCTCAGCTTGGTATAAACCAGGGGTTCTCAACCTTTTTCTTTCTGAGCCCCACCCCCCAACATGTTGTAAAAATTTCACAGCCCACCGGTGCCACAATAACTGGTCTTCTGCATCTAAAAGCCAGGGCCAGTGTTAAGGGGAAGCAAGGGGGCAATTGCTCAGGGCCCCATGCCACAGGGGGCACCGTGAAGCTAAGTTGCTCAGGCTTCTGCTTCAGCCCCAGGTGGCAGAGCTCAGGGCCCCACGCTTTACCTCCACGCAGACTTCGGCTTTCTGCCCTGGGCCTACCAAGTCTAACACTGGCCCTGCTTGGCGGCCTCCCTGAAACCTGCTCGTGGCCCCCCAGGGGGCCCCAGACCCCTGGTTGAGAACCACTGGCATTTACCATGTATGCCTGTATAGCTGAGGAAGCACGTGGAGGCTTCTTCAGATGCCAGCACAGATACTACATGGCAAGCCACTTTTAGGCCATTTCTTTCACTCTTCCCGGCATTCCTAGGGCTGGCTGTCCATCACGAAGGGCTGCTGACTCAGCACAAGGAAAGAGGATGTCCACACTGGATGCATTTCTTACACTGACCCACCAAGATGAAAGCTGATTGCGCTGGCCCAAACCAAACGTAAGCAAGCTCTCTCGCCGCACCCCACACCGCGCCCCCCCCTTTTTTTGCTTACAAGCGTGCAGAATATGTATTTTTTCAATCCGAAAGAGCTTGTCTGCCAGGTGTGCGCTGCCACATTCTGCTAGGTCTAGTTATAATCCACCAAACATACTGCAGGCCCAGTCTCCAGGAGCAAAACTGCTTCAGCTGGAGATATCTGCAAGGACAGTGTGAAAGTTTCAATTACATCCACATCACAGCCACTTTCTGTATGGATCAGTCTCACTCCCTCTCCTTAAGGGCACTTCGTTCCTAGCAATTGCTCCTTCTGCCTCCCAGCTCCTTATTTTCTTGGGACTGTCCGTACTGGAGCAGCTGGGGAAAATAATTTATAATCCTGGAGTCATTTGGCTGCTCAGAAACTATTTTAAAAGCTCAGCGCAGAGCGTCATCACCCAGTCTCCTTTGCTTGTTCTGCATGGAGAGACTTGATATCAAACAGAAACACTGCAGACTATGGCTTGGTATCAAAGCAGTTTGGAAATGGTGTGTTCAGACCAATCCACAAATGGAATTCTTCGGGTGTGGGGTGTCTTTTTGCCTATAAACCTCAGAGCTAATGAATCCAAATTTGCTTTTAATATTGTCTAGAAATTCTATATGAAAAAAGTAATAAGCAACTTGAAAAGAAATACCTCTGCTTCAAAAAAAACCTTTGGCTTGAACATCTTACTATGAAGACAAATTACAGTGAAACAAAAAAGGTCTGTTATCTTCAGAACCAGATACCTCTTAGAGAGCCTTCAGCTGAGGAGTGAGGTTTGCATGTCATTTAGCTGATGACAGCTTTCTGGATACGGTACAGGTGTATTTTTCAATAAATGGTGAATGTGTTTCTGATCACGATGTTGCAAAACGAAGTGGAGTAAGGCTGTTTCAGTAAACGGAGTAAGGATTTCAGGTAGGGCTGTCGATTAATCGCAGTTAACTCAAGCGATTAACTCAAAAATTAATCGCAGTTTTAATCGCACTGTTAAAAAACAGAATACCAATTGAAATTTATTAAATATTTTTGGATGTTTTCCTACATTTTCAAATGTATTGATTTCAATTACAACACAGAATACAAAGTGTACAGTGCTCACTTTATATTTATATATATATATTTATTTATATTATTACAAATATTTGCACTATAAAAATGAGAAACAAAAGAAATAGTATTTTTAAATTTATCTCATACAAATATTGTAGTGCAACCTCTTTATCGTGGAAGTGCAACTTACAAATGTAGACTTTTTGTTTATGTAACTGCACTCAAAAACAAAACAATGTAAAACATTAGAGCCTACAAGTCCACTCAGTCCTATTTCTTGTTCAGCCAATCACGAAGACAAACAATTTTGTTTACATTTATGGGAGATAATGCTGCCAGCTTCTTATTTACAATGTCACCTGAACGTGAGAACAGGTATTCACATGGCACTTTAGTAGCGGGCATTGCAAGGGGGCAAGGAGCCGGGGGGTTGTATGGGTTGGGGTTTCTGAGGGGGGCAGTCAGGGTGCAGGAAGTGGGGAGGCGCGGGGAATCAGGCTGTTTGGGGAGTCACAGCCTTCCCTACTCGGCCCTCTATACAGTTTCAGAACCCCGATGTGGCCCTCAGGCCAAAAAGTTTGCCCGCCCCTGCTTTAAAGTATTTGTTGTATTTTGTATAGAAAAACTCATTTTCCAACAGTTCACTTTTAAAGACACATGCCTAAATTAGACTGGAAAGCTTTCTGCAGGGAACAATCTAACCCGGGGTCTTTTCCAACTCTAACTTCTATAATTCATATGGACATCAAAAACAATAGCTTACAAAACTTGCACTTTCATCAACTAATCCTGGAGTGAGTTTGGCAAATCACAGCACACAGGAAGTAAGTCGTGGCTGACAGGTAGTTGCTGTGGAGATGACGGAGCTGTTTACTGGAGACAATCTCACCTTTATAAGCATGCATCTAGCAGAGAGGCTGCTGCTGAAAAACATGCCAGTCTAGGGGTCTGTAGAAGCTGGAGTTGAAATCAGTGGCAGCTGGCTTGGAAAAATATACTATGACAGGTTGGGCATTTGACATTTTTAAAGAGGGAAAGTGCTTATGAATGTGGGTGAAATCAGGGCCTAGGGTGAGTTTCTGGAGCCGGGAGGGGAGGCCCAAATATGCTTGACTACATCGATTTCTGTATTTGTTAACCTGGAAGGAGGGGAGGCTTCTTCAGGTAAGAAAGGGACAGTGAGGACAGATGATGATGGTCAGCAATTTCTTCGTTTTAACTAATGATGGACCAAAACCAAAGCCTTGGATTCATTTTTTTTTTCTTGGAAGCAGAGACTCAAACTCTATTGACAAACGGCCAAACCTGCCGCGTCAGCAGGTAAATAAAACTGGCCCGGCCCACCAGGGTGCTTACCCTGGCGAGCCGCGTGCCGAACGTTGCCGACCCCTGCACTAGACCGTCGGCCGCCCTGTTACTGGATAGAGCTTCCTTCAAGCAGCATGGGACTTTGGATTAAGTTCTTGTCACAGATTTATGAACCTCGGGGAGGCTTTAAAAGAAACGGAAGTGTGAGCTTGCTCATCAGATAGACTACCACACTTCCAGGCATGTCCGTCATTTTAACCTGGAACCAGAAGACCTCAGGTGGCCATGCAAGCAGCCTGGTCTATAACAGAACCCAACGGCTAGGGGGAAAGTAAATAGATCAGCTAGACCGTTACCCCTGTACAAAAACAAATGCTTACTGGGTAAATGGTGCTAGCAAACCTAGTATTTCCTGTGTCAGTGGTGTACCATGGAGGTTGCATAATTAGTGTTCATAGAGCGCCTAGGGTTTTGTGTCATTGGGCATAGATGGCTATTGCCAGCAAAGCCAATGGTGTATGAAATCAGAGCTTTCACAGCAGGAAGCAGATACAAGCTTTGCCAACTCATTACAGGCCGGCTATTTAATGTATCCTTGGCTTACTCAGCAGAATAAGTCTTCAAAAAAGAAAGAGAGAGTTGGCAAAGTCACAAAGCTGTTGATTAAACTAATATTTTCTTGGCTGGGCGTCTCTAAATGACTCACTGCTGTGTGCCTATTCAGTGCAACTCTACTGTCTTGAAGCATAGCTGTACAGGCTGCTTAAAATAAAGAAGTTCTTGGGACCAGGACAGAATGTCATTTCACTAGGGACTTTGCAGACACGCTTAAGGAAACGCTCTGAGCAGAACTGTGGAAACTCTTACCACGGATGCAAAATGGATATTCTTCCCCCCCGTTTCAGTGAGGTTATATCCTGGGAAAAGATTGTAACTAAATAAAAATAGAGACCCCGGGGGGCAGGGGGAGACGAGAAAAAGAGTATTTGACTGCCAAGATGCAATACCAAAAATAGTCCGTTCAGTTTCTTCACTGGAAAATACCTTGTTACTCCATGCATAGAGCCTGGGGATGAGGTCAGGAAGTCCTTTAAAATTATGAAGCAGCAAAAAAAGGTTTTAACAACATTAACAAATCATGGGGGGACGGGGGGGCGGCACGCAGGGTGGGGGATCTCACACAAAGGAATTCAAAGCTCAAATGATGCTCAAGGGAGGAATATTTGCTGACTCAAAAATAAAATGACATATTGAATAAACTGGTCCAATTAGAGAGGCTTGTGCAAAGTGGCCAAGTCTGCATCTTCCATCTTATTTGTAGAGCTCTCCACTGACCCATGACTTTGCAGCGGGTTGGATGGCTCAGAAGAGTGGGAACAGGAGCTAAGGTGCATTTTATCGCTAGTGCCAGAATCTTTTATTCAATGTGAACTTCGTTTTCCCTCTTACGTTGTGTTTCTCTCGTCTTTCATTTTTTCCTGCCTTCTGCTGTAACTGGTGTTTTATACTTTGTAGAGTCCCCTGGAGTTAATACCCATAGCTCTTTGAAGATGTAAAGGCCAAATAACCGCTTTAACTTCACTGAGGTACCCCATGGTCTGAGGAGATCTGTGACCCTAGATAGTTACCCATGGTGGCCTTGCCCCACCAAGACAACCTTTCTCCTTTCACTCAAAGCCCTTGTTGCTAGATATTGCCCAGAAACATTCATTCCCTTTAAGCATTTTCCTTTTTCCCATTCAATTTCACTCAGCATTTCTACCTTTCTCCAAAAACTCTACTCAGCCGAATCTCAAAAGTATTCTTCTTCTCCTTCTCTTTGATGGTCTCACTTCAGCATTAATTATGAACCTAATACAATCAGCAATGGTTTTGATGCTGCTCCCACTGCCGTGCAATTGGTCAGGACACATAAAACACAACTGGACAAAGCACTCATTACACATATACTGTAGGGAACAATTCTGTACGTTTGTAACAGATGACCTAATAGTCAGGTTCTCGAAGTTCTAGGATGTTCCATCACTGCCCTGACCTGATCAACTCTAGTCACATCCTCTTCGTTTAGCAGAAACTCCACTATTCTTTTCAGCCCTACATTCAACTTCATCACTGGTTGCTGATTCCCTGTTTCTGAAACAGGTGCCGTTCTGCTTCTGAGAAAGCCATTTTAAATGTCCTCTTCTTCACCAAGCTACAACTTAGGTATATCAATAATTCTAACACAATTATGCTACAGATCCCTCAGTGGGAGTAACATATACGTATGACTTTTTCAGGCTAAAGCTGACCCCTCTTTCACCACCAGAACTGGCTATTTCACAGCTGATTAGACCTTGTTCGGCCCGACTCAGAAGTACAAAGATACATGATGAAATAGCCAGTGTTTCGTTTTGACTGTTTTGGAGCTGAACTGAAAGGGCAACTTAACTGTGAAAACATGCTTGCAATTATCCGTGGCCGAATAATGAATAACTGAAACCAAGAGAAGCATTCCACATTAGATTTACAACAGACATGTCAGAAAATAAAATGAGCAACTCTGGGGTGGGTACTGTCTGCTGCCAGTATTTCCAACCAGCCTTAAGGTCCAGTCCTACAACGCTTGAGATCATTGGAAGCAGGTTTGGACCCCCCTAAGAGCACAGATGGCAGGTACCACAGCATTAGCCACTAGTCTAAGGCCTTGTTTCAGCAAAACATTTAAGTACATGCTTAGCTTTAAGCATGATCTTACGTCTCATTCTTCATCCAGTGGTGTATGGGGGTTTGTAAGAAAGGTTGTGGGGAGTGAACAATGTGTCTGGGGCTATGTGCTACCCAGGTTCACTCAGAAGGGTTTCTACCATAAGTACTACAAACTGATATCAGTGTCTATCATGGTCAACTACAAAAGAAAAAAATACATCACAAGACACCTTGCTTGCTAACAACCCTCCTCTACCATGCTCTATTACTGAAGATGGGCTTGAACCAAAATCATAACTTCTAACATCCATAACGTCCATGAAGTCTGGATCCAGCTCCTACCTTCATGGCCAGCCCCTCTCCCTAGGACCAGACTGAAATGCTGGAATTGAACTGTTCTCCTCCTTGGGAAATTTTCCATCTGTGTCCACAGGTTTGCATCTTGGGGCATCTCTTAATTCTACTGAAGTTCAGTCAAAAGTGGGAGCAAAGAAATAAATCCCACAGTGAGCCCTGAAGTTTTTCAAGCATGGCCTATATGCTGATACTTCCCTGCCTCTGGCCATAAACACGTAACCCAGTGACAACAACTTCTCAATTCAATATAAATCGATGGTCAAAAATCTCTTAAATATCCCCTCAAAATTACAAGGGAGGGACCATTTTAATCTACTTAGTAACCAGGATCCAGTTTCTTACTAGGAATGGGACTGAGCCGAACTTCTGCCCAAATCTTTAACAAAGCCTTTTGGCAGACTGAAAAACAATGATTTCACGTTTTTCTTCCCAGCCTCTTGAATTTCTGTGATTTCCTGCACTTTCACTGATACCAGAGAGCAAACGTGCCTCTCGTGGCATTGACAGGAGAACATCTCACATTCTCATGCGATTTACCGGACAGTTTGAGAGGCCCCAGCAGGTCTGAAGAAAGCACTACGATTTTGGTGCCTATCTGATCACTGGAGCTTTTTGAAGTTCACCTGTCATTATTTCCTCCTACATAACTTCATAAAACATACATGCACAATGTACATACTGGAAGGAGCATGGTCTAGTAGTTAAAGTTCATGACAGTCAGGAGAGCTGAGTTCTAACTCCAGCTCTTCTCCTGTCTCATTATGTGACCTAAGACAAGTTACTTACTTCTTTTCTGTGCTTCAGTGCCCCCAGAGACAATACTACTTCCCTGCCTCACAGGAGGTCCTCAGATGGAAGTGTTGTTATTAACTTCTACTTAAGACATACACAAATACCCACCAGCGCTTCTTATAACCGTTAGCACTGCTGAAATGCAACCAGAGGCCGAGCCTCTGTCCCATCAAAGTCAGCTGGAGCTAAGACTCACTACTGCAGACCCAGCTGGGAGACTAATGCCTTCACTTTACCTCCAGATTTTCTTTTCATGATTATTATTTCCATTTCTAACTGCACGTCGTGCATGTATTTGGCTTAATCTGCAAATTCCAATCACTATCGAATTTGCAAACTCTTTTTAATTAACTGTGTTTAAAAGGAGACTGGATTTGCTAGGCATCAAAATCAGAATGAGGAAAGGATTAAAAGAGTAATTTGCACTTCAATAGCACATTTCATACAAGGGTCCCAGAGCACTCTACAAACATGAATAAAGGGAGCCCCAACCAGAATGATCAGGCAGGTGTTCTATCATAGGATTTTCTATAATGCCCAAGCCTATAGTACTTAAGCACTGCACATGTAAACAGGACTCAATGTTCATGTCCTAGATAGGACCTGAGAATAGTAGGTGAAACCTAAGAAGTACAGTTATATTTTTTCCCCGTGTTGTGGGTTCTCTTTTTCTTTCAAGAGATGGTTGCAGAGACGAAAGTTTTATCAAACAGTCTGGTTTTGCAGCATGCTCTGAAAATCAGTCCACTTAGAGTTGGAACTGTCTAATCTCCTCTTGTACTTTAGTTCCACAGATGAACCCCTTCAACCAAGAATGCTAGATTTCCACTTCTTACAAGCATTGACCTGAGCTTTGTTAATTGCATTAGCCTACAAAGATACAGCTGTCTTGGTGGGTCAGCAATGGAGACAAACTGTTGCAGATGGGACCTGATCTGTTGATGCCTTTGAAAACCAGGCCCAAGGCCTTCAGTTGGCATCAGAAGGGAACTGGATGTGCCCCATTTTACAGATGAGGAAGCTGAGGCGGAGAGATGAAACTTGGCCAGGATGTCACACAAGTGCATGGCAGAGCTGAGAGTAGAAACCAGATGCTCTGACTCCCTGACCTATGTTCTAATCTTTCTGACATACCATCCTTAATCAGAGAGAGAGGAGGCTTCCTGGACCCTAGTCCATTGTCCTAGTCCTCTCTACTTGGATGTTAGCTTGACTATGTCACACCCTTCCTGTACTGAATCCCTCCACAGCCCTGCTATAAGTCTGCCCTTCTCTACTTACCCAAACGCATCTCTTTTCACATCAGCCTCAACTCCTTTGCTGCACCAGTGCTCTCTATGCATTTTTCCAAAATTAGGACTCACGAATGTTACGGCTACAAAGTCAAGCACTCAAAAGTCAGGAAATGCATATTTACAGTTGCCTGTGCTGCCTTCTATGTATGCAGTATGATCATCTTTAATTACATGTTCACACACTATCTTTTCCACACAACCCCTGCCTCCTTCAGTGCACAGCACCGATGCGCAAGAGGAAAGAATTAAGGTAGCACGGGCAACCTTAGGACTGGCATTACCTATCTTTTGGTTGTTTGACTTTGCAACCTTACTAATGTTGTTTGGATGATGTTTTTTGGTCTGTAATGATAACTAAGTCAGCTACTTTATTGCTTTCTGCAAATTAATTCATGTACTTTTACAATAACAATGGGATCGCTATGGAAGAATCATGCCACAAATTCACGTCAGTGTTGAGGTCTTTGCCTGATAGCTGTGTGACTAACTCATGCCGCCACTGAATTTTAACAAGAACATTTGCAAGACCTATCTTTCTTTCCCTGGATTGATCTTGCTGTCAGCCCCATAAAACGCTTTGGGGCTCCTGCTGGTAGGTCAGTGCCTTGCTTGTGATTTTCAAAGTCAGCTCTATAGGAATACATGAAGGAAGCTCTGCTTCTGCTATCATTACAATGAAGAGAGTCAGAAGAGTAAGGTAAGGAAAGGAAAACAAGCCCAGGTGGGAGCGGTTATAAATAAAGGGGTTAATGCTTAAAGTCGGCCGGGATGGTGGAACAGTCTTTGAATATAAATGATACTCCCCTGCCTAAGTCAGGAGAGCTGGTGTATTTTAGGTCAGGCTGTAACTGTGCTGCTGCAGAGAATGAGGAAGGAAATTTTTTTTAATTCAAGAAAGGCCTTCCCAGCTTCCACCGCCCGCATCCTAAATTTCATAATCTTAGGATAAATCTCAGAGGATTCGCAGCAAAGGTTCCAAAATCATTATTATGACATTTCCAGAAACGCTCTTGCTGCTCTACACAGTTCTTTGGCTGGCTGCAAAGCAACCACTCAGTGCTGATTGGAGCCACAAACCACTACATTTAAGGAAAATAAATGGCCTCACACCAGCCTATTGTCCACTCCGGCAGAGATACCTGAACATTCCAATCTGTCTCCTATTTACTCTGGCCTGTCCCCAGGCTCCATATTAAATTTTTAATTTGTGATATGTATTACAGGCAAATCTCCATAGTTCACACATCTGGATAATTGCTTTTTCGACTTCCTGTTCTGGGGATTGGGACGTTTGCTTGTATGCCTACATTATACTGCCTCAAATTTGCAAATACAAGCTGCCTTGGGATGTAATTCTGTACAGATCTTGGAGTTGCTCACGACAAGTCCTCCCTCCCACTTCTCCCCTCCAGGCCTGCAAATGTTTTGACATCCTTCCCGACTCCTTTTTTATATGGTCATTTGCATGACAGGATCTTCCTGCTGGATGCTGTGCTAGACATATTGGGCCAATATTTTACTTTACAAGTCTATCAGCTTACACACCAGCCTACAAATGGAACATTCACTGAAGACTCTCTATGCGCACAGCACCCTTGAAATAATGCCGGTCTCTTGATACTCACTACACAGGCAATACTTTACAAGTACCCAAAAGACAAGTGCATACACTCAGGTCATTTTAACCAGGCAACATGAACTAGCAGGAGTTTCTAAAGCAAATAATCACATTGACCCTGAGACAGAGACTTGCCTGGCCTTACATCCTCTCTCGCCTAGCTCCACATGCATGATGGTTCCAAATAAAAGGCTTTTTGGTTTGGCCTACGTCGGCTTTTTACCTCTTGCTCGTTTTCATCCTCATCTGTTTCAGCTTTGAGTCCGAGACCATGTGGTGTCCACTCTGCTGGCAACAGACTGAATTCGGCCTTTTGCCGTTTATTTCTCTTCATTTTCTCAAGGGCGTTTGACACTTTATGGCCTCCAGCCAGACCACCTCAGGCTGTCGTCTCACAACCAAGGCAGCGCTGGGCTAAGCTAATGCTTGACTAGGAGACGTCCCCACATTCCTTCCAGGAAGCCTCAGGCTGCCCCAGGAAGCAGCGTTGGTGACAGAGCTGGCCTGGAAAGAACATGGCTGCAGCCCACCCCATTCAATTTGGGGGGGGACTAAGGAACAGAAAGGAGGATCTCAGCTTTTATTTAAAAACAAATGAATAAACTTTCTAGCCTTTTTCCTTGCGAAAAGCCTTGAAAATGGTAAAAAAAGAGCAGTGCTAAACTGCCAGGGCCTCAAGTCTCCTTAAGCAACCTTTTCGACAAGCTCCCCCATTGCGGGCACTCCAGTTTACCTCTTTGAGGACAAGCAACAGCGTCCTCAAGGAACACAGCCTCTGCAAAGAGGTTTCTAAACACAGAGTAGAACCTCAGAATTACAAATGCCTCGGGAATGGAGGTTGCTCATAACGCTGAACAAAACGGGATAGTTGTTTTTTCAAAAGTTTACAACTGAACACAGACTTCATACAACTTGGAACTTTACTATGCAGAAGAAAAAAGTTGCTTTTAACCATCTTAATTTAAATGAAACAAGCACAGAAACAGTTTCCTTAACTGGTCAAATCTTTTTTTTTTTTTTTTTTAAACTTTCCCTTTATTGTTTTAGTAGTTTACATTTAAACACAACACTGTACTGTATTTGCCCTTTTTTTTTTTTAAATTCTCTGCTGCTGCCTGATTGTGTACTTCTGGTTCCAAATGAGGTGTGTGGTTGACTGGTCAGTTTGTAACTCTGGTGTTCATAACTCTGAGGTTCTACTGTATTAGGGTTACCATACGTCCGGTTTTTCCCGGACATGTCCGGCTTTTCGGCAATCAAACCCCCGTCCGGGGGTAATTGCCAAAAAGCTGAACATGTCCGGGAAAATGCTGGCCGGGCACTTCCCCTCCCGCGGCTGCTCTGCTCCTCCCAGACTCTTCGCCTCTGTTTAAGAGCCGGGCTGCCCGAGCGCTACGGGCTTTGAGCAGCCCCCATGCCTCCGGACCCTGTGCCGCCGGAGCCCGGGAGGGGAAGTGCCCGGCTGGGGGCGCAGGGTCCGGAGGCAAGGGGGCTGCCCGAAGCCCAAGCGCTACCGGCTTCACGGTTTGCCGGGCAGCCTCCAGACCCTGCGCCCCTGGCTGGGCGCTTCCCCTCCCGGGCTCCAGCTGCGCTGGGGAAGCGCTGGCCGGGGGCGCAGGGTCTGGGGGCTGCCCGGCAAACCGTGAAGCCGGTAGCGCTCGGGCAGCCCTTTCCGCGTGGCTGGGAGTGGGAGGGAGGAGGGGGCAGAGTTAGGGCGGGGAAGGGGCGGAGTTGGGGCTGGGAAATGGGCGGGGCCAGGACCCCGTGGAGGGTCCTCTTTTTTTATTTGTTAAGTATGGTAACCCTATACTGTATGTACACTTCACTCAGACAACACAGGCAATACACAGAGCTACTGAAAAACAACAAAACCCTGCAACCAAACCCCTTTGGGATGTGAACAGAGTCTCTTCAGGGTCCTAGAACCCTCTTCTCTACCTTCTCCCCTTGGTCTGAATTGCCTATTTTTGGTCCCTTTTCTTTCTAAAATGGCTGGTGAGAGAATCCTTTTATAAAGTTGCAATCCCTTGCATCAGGTGACGCTTTTGGTCTGTCTCAAAGCCTCCCCCCCCCCATAAGCGATCAAGGTCTGCTCTCAGGTGATTTGTTGCTTGGTTACTGGCTCACCGGAAAGGAAGCTCGCTGTCCAAGGATGCTTGCATTTGAATAGGAGACCCTCCAAGTTAATGACCTTTGATCGCTTTGCATTGTTCTCCCTCTGTCTTGGAATTGCAGTACAAGATGAAGGCAAAAAGATAACAGGGAAGAGACCGTACAGTCTTACAGCCAAAATGGTGCTCACAAAACAAAATGGACTTAGTAGTTTGATATACATACATATATGAATCGTCACACCACTATTAGCAGGAACCTTGGTAAACACAATGGGTGGGCCATTTGCTCCCCTTTTCACATAGCTTGTCTCCCTACAGTCCAAATATCCTCTCCTTCTGGTTGTGGCCCATTGCAAAATGAGTGCTGAATTTCTCTTAATAAATTAACCTTAAATTAGGCTTCAAATCAGTTTAACAGCTTGGCATGTGGTTTAAATAAAAGAAAACCCAACATTCTTCTTTTCTCCTGCTAAAACCACCCTCGGTTTGGCTCAGGTGCCTTTGGTGTCATTGGAGGGTGAATACGAGGTTCATTTTAATGTTGTTATTGTCCACACAATTCCATTAAACAATTATATACAGTGGAACAGGATTGACCAGAATCTTAACAGGATTTACTGGCTTTAGCTTAGCTACCAAATATCTGTTATTGTAGGTAATGAATATTCAACAGGAACATAAGTAGTAGGAGGCTATAAGCCTTCAGTCAAGAATTTCTAAACAGATTCTTCCTAAACGGCACAATAGTGGGATTTGATCAAGACACTCCTGCTATTTAGGAGAGCGGCTAGCTGCAGAAACGTTTGATCCTAAACACTATAGAGGGTAACTGAGACACAATGCAATCATTTTGATTTTAATGGAAGGGGAGAAAAGGTTCACAGCCCACATGCATGCATGTGAACCTTAATTTTGTTAGGCAGTAAATGTTGATAACCTGCTTTGGGTTAAACCCGATTTAAACGGATTGTGGAAATCTGAACAAATTACAAGTCCATTATCAAAGGGAAGAGCTGAATGAATAGCCCATACAAATGACTTATCCAGTGACTTTAGCCTCTTATCTTGCACATGGGACACCGCAAGCAGATTGAGATTTTGCTAGTTGAAAGTATCTGACAGATTTTGTTTTGCAAATCTTGGTTTAACTATGAATTGATCATGTTCCTTACGACTATCCCAGAATCAGCATTCAAGGTGTGTCAATTAGTTGTGACTGATCTGATAAATAATTTATTATTTCTGTCCCAATTGAATGAGTGTGAAAGCACCTCCGACCTCTATTCAAATCTAAAATTCAATTTCCATGAACAATTTCATATCTGATTCTGAAATTTGACTGCAGTGACTAGTCAACTTGATTGCCCAAATGACTGCAAAAAAAAATTAACACGGAAAGGTGTGACCACCACCTGGACTGAAACACACCTGAACTTTGATGGAACTTTGGATCTGGATGGGAACGTCAAAGCTGACTCTCCTGTTGGAACCAATTAAAACTAGATCTGAATACTCCTCCATTTTGGGAAAGTGTGAATCTAGATCTGAATCTGGCTGGGTCCAACTCTACTTTTCATACATATCTTCCGCCCTACATCTCAACATGTTACATGAAGACTATTCTATAGGAGTAAACCTGGACTTGATCAAAAATGCTACAAGAGACTATTCGCATCACGAGGCAGAGCGCTCGAGAACACAGTCCGGGAAGTCCTGAGTCCTATGCCCACATCCGTCCTTGGATCGTACTCTGAATATATAAAGCACCACAGCCAACCTTTTCAAAACTAGGCTCTTAAATGTAGGCATCTAAGTCCATATTTAGGCACCTCAGGAAGGGGACTGAGGAACTGCTGGGTGCTAAGCACCCTTGAAAAGTCAGACTATTGTTTAGGTGCCTAAATACGCACCTGGACGCCTAACTTTAGACACCCATTTTTCAAAGTCTTGCCCTATGTATATAAGAGCTAAATTCTGCTCTCAGTTACACCAATATAAATATGGAGTAAATCCACTGATTTTGAAGTCTACGGAGTTACACAAGTGTAAATGAGAATAGAATTGGTCCCTAAGAATTATCATCCATCATCTCAACTAATGAGGTTTCTTTCTACTATTTGCATTAAATATGGTATTGCAGTATGTGTGACAGGTCAAACAATAAAGATCGCTGGGCACTGAAATGGTTACTCGAGAAAGCATCCTAAAAATTAAGCAGTTCGTCAGTTTATCAGTTCCTGAGATGAACTGAACTGGAGTTAGGAGATCATAACAGTCACACCAAACCAGTAATTTCACCTGTGAGAATTTAAATCAAGGCAGCAACATAAATATGGCCTCTGTAAATGGAGGAAACTTAAGAATCAACTCTTACTTGTGCCCCAGTTCATGTGCGATGGTAAATGCCAGATTAAGGCCATTGTCTTCAGCAAGCACACACTTCCTCTTGGCACTGCATACACCTCCCAGGTAAGCGATCCCTGCAAAAAAAAAAAAAAAAGGACAAAGAACATTCCCATCAGTGCTGGCAAAATGTCTCACACATTCAAAACCCAGAGAAGTCGGTCAGCCATAAAGCAGTAAAACAACGATGCAGGACTTGAGACCAGTACAGCAATTTGTTCACAAACTCATCTGATGATCTTGTTTAGCAGCCTCATTCAGAACATTCCAGCCTATTTTTTCATCACATAGAAACCATTCAAATTAGGCACGTTCCCCCTTGCTGGAAAATATATTTAATCATTAGTAGAGACTCAGAAGTCCAGGTGAGCTTCTCTATAGAACCTGTAGCAACTGGCAGGGCACCGCTGGGTGTCCTCAACAGGCTTTTAAGTGGAATTTTCTGTTCACCTACAGTATCCTGTTAGAGAAACACAATTAAACAATACAACCAGAACTCCTTAGAAAGATCTTAACCATTCCCTTTGTTGCCCAGTTATTCTCATGCTTACTGATGGGGTCAGAGTCAGGAAACCTGGCACACTATATACAATGAGGAACAAAGTTAATGGAGGTGACAAAAATCTTCTAATGATCTCATGAAATTTAGGACTTGATCCTGCAAATGCTTACTCACAGGAGTACTCTCATTAGCTTCTATGGGGCTGCTCGCATGACTGAGGGTTTATAGGACTGGGCCCCAGTAGTGCCTGTAGGGCATTTTTCAGCTCTCTGCAATGTGAGCTCCCAGTTAGATCAATGGGATTTTTGTAGAAAGACTGAGGGCTACAGTGGAACATGGCCCTGTGTGGTCAAAACTTTTCCTTGGATACCGCTGCTGGACAGGCAAATCTGAAATCCCATAAAAACATTCCAAGTGTTTGCATGCAAAGCAGAATTTCCCAAATAACATGCAGCTAACTAAATGCTGAGGATCAAATTTCCACTTTAATTAGGATCTTGCACAATGCGAAGGAAAAGGGGAAGTGCAGAGACCTTCAATAATTGCATTTTAATTTTTTCAAGGCTTAGATTTTTTTTTAAACCAGGAGACAAGGGATCTATTTACTTGCCGATAAGTGCTGCTCCCACACAGAGGTGGCTTGGGGTTCAGCTGCCTTTAATAATTAGAGTAAAACAATGACAGCAGCTGTGCTATAGAAGTAGGACCATATTTTTCCTCAGATCATCAAAGTACACTGTGTCTTAGTTTATCAGGACAGAAATTGTGTAGAACTTCATGATTAAGTTTGGAAGCTGTCCTTTCCTATTTGTATGAGTTTTGACAAATAATATTGCTATTTATGTCCAAGGGGGTTTTGGATGGAATGGTGAGGTGGGTAATTGACTTAAATGTTTGCATTATTAGTGGGAATGGGGGAGGGAAAACTTATTCAAAATGTACTGTGTGTAGAAGTCCAGATTTCTAGCAGATGAAAAAATAAAATCTGCATAAATTCCTATTTTATCCTTGGTGATCAATGGCTATAGGACTAGATTCTGGAACCTTTTCTCACATAGAATGGCACTTTATAAGTAATCCCACTGAAATCAATGGGAAAATTTATGGTGCAATGTGCTATTCAAAGTAAGGGAATGAGAATTTAGGCCACAGAGCTGATGGTAGAAGAAAACCACATAGCATGTAGATGTGTGCAACATATTCCATGCTTCTAATCCTTCTGAAGGGAGAAGTAGATAATTCGCTATATTTAAGTCCACCACCGTGCACTCAGATGGCACTGTATAAACAATAATACACTTACTGATTACAGTCTACTCCTTCTCAGCCTACTTAGATTCAACCATTTCTGGAAATATTTTCTGCACACAGGAAGGGGCAGTTTGGGAAAATTCTAGTTTACTGTAAAACCAACAATGGAAGGTGTGGAATTAAAGATTAGCTGCAAGACTTCGGGTTAGAGGAAGGGAAAACTGAATAGCTCACAGTCACTGAAGCTCAAGATGGAAAGGATGTATGAGATGGGCCAGGCCACCCTCTGCTAGTGCAGATCTGTGCCTCATACTGTATTTTTGAATTTTTAAATCCTCTCCCAATATCTGAATACCTCAGTTGGTGCTGAGAAGGAGGCATCCTTTGTCCAGGCTGCTGGGCTGCTCTGCAGCTGCTACTCCAGCAGAAGGGATGCTGTATGTGTCACTGACGGATTGCCAACCCCATTTTACATAGGGGCAAGGGACTGAAGGGTCCACAATGGCAGACTTTTGGGGCCCTCCGTATTCCTCTAATATGCATGTGCATGCACACACAGACACACACCTTCCACCTCTCTGTATTGTCCATAGGAGCTGCTCTGTAGCTGGGGTGCATGCCATGCAAGAGGTGCACACCCCTTGTATGATCTCCCCCAGTTGACCCACCAGAGAGAAATACAACTGTTCTGTTGCAGGCGGGACCTCTCTAGAATTGGCCCCTAACGGTAAGGCCCCGCAGATTTTTCAATCCAGCCCCATTTCTACCATAATAACTGTGAAAAGTTGGACGTTGCACTATGCCCAGAAGATTGGTAAATCAAGGCTCTGGCAGACCAAGGAAGGACCAGACATTGCTGTGCCAGTAGCCCCCTTTTTGTACCAGCATGCTCAAGCCCCTTGACTGATCATACCACTGCCAAAGACAACAGGTAGGGTGACCAGACAGCAAATGTGAAAAATTGAGACAGGGGTGGGGGGCAATAGGAGCCTATGTAAGAAAAAGACCCAAAAATCGGGACTGTCCCTATAAAATCGGGACATCTGGTCACACTAACAGCAGGTAGGATTTCAAAAGGCTCATCCCAAAGGCAGTTTCTTGGCAATTACGCTAAAGAAGGGCTCTAACTCCATGAAGAATTACCATATTGCATCTCTTATAAATCAGCTAAAACTGAATACAGCTGCATGGGGAAAGTTCAATGAATCACCCTGGGACAGAGCTCGAACCGCCAGTTGGAGTTACAAAGTTTAACTACCTAGGGTGAAATCCTGACCCCACTGAACTCAATGGCAAAACTCCCCCTCATGTCAATGGGCCCAGGATTCCACTCCTTGGCTTCATGAACCTGATCTGAGGTCAGTGGAAAGACTTACTGACTTCAGTGGATTTTGGATCAGGTCTCATGTTCTCTCTAGTGAGAACCAAGAGAATATGTAAGGACACCAAAGAGGAGATTTGATCTTTTACTGGGGTGACAAGATAAATAGAATGAAAGTGTGAGTATGACAATCATCACATCATGATGGAGGGTTGAGGGGTCCACCACGGAAAGGAGTCTATAAGCTGGCAAGTGGCACAGAATCCATAGAACGATGTGTGAGTTTGCAAAATACCCTTAATGACCAGGTTGCTTTTAAAGATAGATCCAGTAAGAACCGTTTAAGAAGCATACTTCCTCTCAGCCAGCATACAACTCCTATTACCAGGAACTGCTGTGATGAAACACTATGGCATGACGGAAGCCACACAGACTATTCCGTTCCACTCCTGAGAGGTCTTGTCACCGTCCTGCATGGAATAATTCTAGAATATAAACTGACAGCTGGATGACACAGTGCTCGGGGCAATCAGCTGAAATCAAGATACCATAAGAAGGGATTTATAAAAAGATGTGGGATGAAATTCAGCTCTTGTTGCAAGCAGATTCTATTCTACAGAAATACACCATTGCTGAATCTGGCCCACGGTTTTGAGAACATTTCAACAATTGCAAGTACAGTTGACAGTCAAATGATCAAAGTAATGGAGTTACTTAAAAGCCAGACAATGTTTCGTTCAGATCGCTAATCCTGAATCTTCCCAGTTAATCTCCCAATTATCCATCTTGAGTAGAAAAATATGTCTCCTCAAATTAGCCAAGTCTTTAAGATAACATATACCATAACTCCATGGAACATCCGTTGCATGAGAATATCACGTCTACATCTCAATGGTCAGACACACAAACAAGTTTAGATAGTTTTAAAATGATTCTCTCTTTAGATTCTGATACCACTTAAATTTCACAATGAGGGGGTCATTGAGAGCACTGCTCTAGGATGGAGTGGGGCAACATTACCAGATTTCAGCAGTTCTCAAATTTCATTGCACCGTGATCCCCTTCTGACAACAAATTACGACATGACCCAGGAGGGGGGACCAAAGCTCGAGCCCCATCGCCTCAGGCTGGGGAGCCAAACCCGAAGCCCAAGGGCTTCAGCGTCAGCCCTGGGCCCCAGCAAGTCTAACGCCAGCCATTTTGGGGTCCCGACCCACAATTTGAGAACCCCTGCTATATTTGGATGATGTGGGCTGGTAGAAAAAGCTGTAGTTCTTGGCAATAAATTAAAGAGGATAAATCTCAATTGAAAAGCTGAATACAATGTAGAGGCCTCAAATGGCAATCCTCCATGAGGCTGGAAGGCTGTTCAGCAATTCTAACCCGCCCTGGAAGTGATCGGCCACAGCACTGTAATGTGCTAAAGGCCTCACTACTAGATGGTGGAAAACTAGAGAATTGCCAGTGATTAAGGATATGTAAACACAGATGGCCAAGAGAATAAAACGATTCAAGTAAAGAGATTAAGTGTTCCTAGTATCCACGCGGATTCTATTCGGCCACTATAGAATATTGGCAATGACCAACATTCCAAAACTGGGGTGACCTAAAGCTACTTCATTATTATTATTAATTATGGTTATTACAGTAGAGCCTAGGGACCCACCAAGGTCAGAGCCCTATTGAGGTAGGCACTGTACAAACACAGAGTAGCAGACAGCAGAAAGTTTGTCACCTAAAACCATATGCATCTTAAATAAAAGTTTTGGCTTTCAGAGGCTTGGAGCACCTGCAGATTCCACAGTCTTTCTGGAGCATCAATATTAGAGCTGTTGGAAAAACATTAAAATTTTAAAAATGTTGACTCAAAAATTGATTATAAAAAACACTGAGTGTCTCTAGTACCTAGAAATTTAGGTACCCTAGTTTGATAATTTTGAATTCAAACTCTTAGCTCAGAATGTAAGTAGCGATGCGATATTGATGCATAAATGAATACGAGAGTTCTTTATTCCATAAACGTATCTGATACAGTCAACTGTAATCCAGTATTTCTAGCAAATGCCATATGCTGCTCTATATTAAACAACACTGGGTAGAGAAACATTGGACCTAATGGATTTATAATCACAGCTGAGGTACAACCTTGTGTGGCTGGGTTCTGTACAATGTAGGTTCTCTCTTGCAATGGATGAATGCTTATCTTGTTTGGACTTTTTATAACTAAAAAATATCATGAGGAAAAAATGTTTGATTAAGCCCCCTAAGAGTAAGATTCTTATTTGAGCCTCTCGAGTCTCCAAAATTAGACTGGAAACATCATGTATTCAGGCTCACTCATGAAATTCCTGGCATGCTGAGGCTAGCCAGGCTGGGAATACTAGGAGAAGGGTTTCCCGTCATTTGGCAAGTCTGCTTCTGGCCCTGGCTGGAAGCCAGAGGTGTGTAAAAATGAAAAAAGGGGAGGATAAGTGAGCTGAACTTTTTCAAACCTCATACTGTTCCGAGGCAAGTGAGGAGATAAGCTCTGGATGGGAAGACGGATGGAGCGTTCTTATGCAATCCAAACCAGATCACTCACCCCTGACAGGCACGACCACTTCATTTTTAATAATAAAAATGCTGAAACAGGAGCATCAGTGCAAAAGGGAGAGTAAAGCCAGGGCTATTTTGAAGCATTACTTAGATTTTTTTTTTCATTCTTCCCTGAGGAAACTGCATAATTACAGTATGTAACTTCTGAACTTGGGTTTGAACATATGATGCTATCTAGATTTCAACAGAAAACCACACACAACTGTGTAAACTCTGGTTTATCCAAAAAGTTGTCACATGTAAACAGTTTGCAGCTGTTGGTCTTGTTGCCAGCTAATGAGACCTTTTCTAGAAGTGTTTCCAAGGGGAATGATTACTTTCCTCCTACCAGCTCAATTAGGTAGTTAGGACATGACATAATTGCCAAGGTGATTGCTAGCAAGAGCTGGAGGATGTAAACTTCGGAGGCATTTACCCCCCAATTAATCCTAGAATGATATATACTGGGCTTACTGCTGACAACTGGGGAATGACTAATCAGCTCTCTCAGCAAGCGAATTGCCCAGGTACTCCTGCTTTTAACTTTGCAACTTCTGATTTACAACTGCTCTCTCTGTTTCTTAACATTCTCGTCTGCTCATCCCCTCCTGACACAGCGCACCTGCTTTACAAAAACCTGGGTTGTTCTTTGCATTTTTTCCAATGCATTTGCTGCTGGTGGAAGGCTGAAAGCCCTAGACCTTTCAACCTTTCCAAACTACTTAGGGTGACCAGATAGCAAGTGTGAAAAATCGGGACGGGGGTGGGGGGGTAATAGGCGCCTATATAAGACAAAGCCCCAAATATCGGGACTGTCCCTATAAAAAATCGGGACATCTGGTCACCTTAAAACTACTGTACCCCTTTCAGGAGTCTGATTTGCCTTGCATACCCCAAGTTTCACCTCACTTAAGAGCTACTTGCTTGCAAAATCAGACATAAAAATACAAAAGTGTCACAGTACACTGTTACTGAAGAACTGCTGATGTTCTCATTTTTATCATATAATAAAATAAATCAATCGGAACATAAATATTGTATTTACATTTCAGTGCACACTATATGGAGAAATATAAACAAGTCCATTGTTTGTATGAAATTGTAGTGTTGGACTGACTTCGCTTTTTACGTAGCCTGTTGTAAAACTAGGCAAATATCTAGATGAGTTGATGCACCCACTGGAAGAGCTCTGTGTACCCCTGGTTGAGAACCACTGCCCTAAAGCTTGAATTGCTGGTTAGTCACAGAACAGGGACAGCCTTCTCAAAGCATCAGTGTCAGAGGTGCACACATGCTTAAATACAGAGCCATCATTTTTTACTCCTCCATTCCCTGCAATTGCGATTACTTAAATGTGGCTATTCTACACACCCTCCCATATCTCTTCTCTTGATGCAGCTCCCAGACTGTCACAACTAGGCTTTTTTGCAGCCTCTGTCTATTCTATTCTTCCCTCGACCTAAAGGACAGGAAGATCAGAGGCGTGGTTCATTGCAATGAACTGTTCCTCTGTTCAGTGATCTGCTCTGCGTGTAAAAGTGCAATTAGGTCATTCACCAGGAGTAGCTCTCCCTGACTGCAAGGTTTAATAATAAATAATAACAGTAATTCTCTCTTCTATAGAGCCTTATGCATAAAGGTTTCCACACGCTTTACAAACATTAACGAAGCAAGCCTTTCAGAAACGTCCTCTGAGAGAAGCAGCTAAACATCTACGAATTCGACAGCTGGAGAAGGGAAGGTACAGAGAAGCTATCTGACACAGCTGAGCTGGAAACAGAACCGAGATCCGCCCTGAAAACCCGCGTCAGTGGATAATGCTTCCTCTAAATTTAGAGATACTCATGGCAGGACCTGAATCAGGAAAAGAGCACCTGCTAAGACTCCCGTCCAGTGTGTACAGCACCAAGCGCCAAAGTACAGCAGCAGTGCAATTTCAACCATCACTACCGCACCAGTGAGCCCAAGCCTTGGTTGGGAGGGACCATCCAGAAGGGGTAGAGGGGCAAGGTCTCTCCTCATTTGAGGACGATGTGCTAACTCAAAGCCAGCAGTGAAGTTTTAGCAGCACACATTAATTTGGCTTAGTTCTGGTCAGTCATTTAGATGTCAATTTCTGTTATTCTTGCAGTAACAACATGGTTTCCATTACAGTTTAGCATTCGCATGAGAAAACTGTTTTCCTTAGCAACAATTTTCATTGTCACTGGAGTTAATGAAAACCACACTGGAAACAATACAGTCATTATGAACCAGAAGAAGAGAAATTACAATGCAAGTTTCCAATGCACAGGAGACGGCTGCGGTTGGGTAGGAAGAAATATTCACGCCAAACGCCCTACACAGAGTAAGTTACAATGTTCTGAAAGTAGCGAAAACTATTCAGAAAATCATCTTTTTAAAAACAGAGATGGCTCATATAATGGAACATGCAAGCCATGGTCATTACAAGCAGTCAGGAACAGCAAATTCCAAATAGTCTCCTGCATAAATGTACATTTACCCTTCAAGGGAAGGTAGGCCATAAAATAAGCAAGTTTTCAGAGTGCACAGGCAATGGATCTGCACTGTAGATCTGCAATGGATCTATCAATCAGTTTTCTTCTGTTTGTATTTCACTTCAGGACACAGCAGATAGCCCCACTGTCCGTCCCTAACCCTAACCCCCCTGCCCCACACACACACACAGTAGTTGCAAGGCTGCAGTACTGCAAGTACAACTCTTTCTTGGAGGTGGTGGAGGAAGGGGCATTTGGGGAAGTATTTAGTAGAGCTGGTTGGGAATTTTTCAACAGAACGTTTATTTCCTGGATAATGCTGATTCGTTGATTCTGAAATTTTTGGTGGAAATCTCTGTTTCACCGAACTTTGCAGGTCTAAGATAGAAAAGAGAGAGAGCTGCTCCCAGAGTAGCCAACAGCCTGCTCGTTAGGGCACTTGCGATGCAGAGAACCCAGATTCACCTTCATGCTCCAAATCAGCCAAGAATTTCAACCTGGGTCTCGGATATCCCAGGTTCAAGCCCCTGCCTGATTTGGACCAGAATCTGGTTCTCCCACAGGCCCTGACCACTGACTGTTGAAACATTTGAAAGGTCTCAGCTTTGTTTAGGAAAGAAAACAGATTTTTCAAAACCTCGACCTTTTTGCAAAACAGAATTTACGTTTTCCAGCCAGCCCTAGTACTTAAGACTCCATGACTAGCTTTCAACGAGCCGTTAGTGCTGCTCTAAAACTTAAACCATGGGCCTGTCTGAGCATTACTACAGAAAGGAGACCATCTCAGTCAGTAGGAGAGGAAAGCCCTTTTAAACTTTGTACAATCCACTCCTGTAGAGATCTGTTTGGGTCTAATTTTAAAGCCTGACCCGAACCAGACTAGACCACAGCCAATCCAAACCCGACATGAGCCCGAGAGCGTCGAGTTGTTTTCATACCCGACCGCAACCCAACATCGGTAGTCGGGTCCCCTTTGGTTTGGATCATCTTGCAAGGGTCCAGAGTAGTCGACACACTCGGTGATAAGAGACTACCTGACCTGAACTGAGTCCAAATGTGTAACAATTACACCCAACTCGACACTTGGAGTAGGGTCCCAGGGGGGTGCAAAGACCTACTCTACGGCACCCTATTTTTCAGAATGCTACAGAGCACTTTATGTGCACAGATCTCAAAGTGGCGTTCAGATATTGACTAAATAATCCCTACCTCTTCCTTGTGAGGTAGACAAATATTATTACACCTATTTTACAGAGGAGTCCTGTGATCATTGTGCCTTGGTTTACCTACAAGATCATACACTGAGTCGGTGGTACAACTGGGAACAGAACCAGGGATTCCCTATGCACTGCTGTAGCTAACTAGCTTCTTATAAAGGTGTCCATCACCATAGCATCTGAGTGCCTATTCCTTCTAACCACTAGACAACGTGCCACATCCCAAAATTCAATGTGATCTTTACAGAAACCTTGCTCCTCCTCTAAAAGTCAGTGCAATCTCTAGAACTTCACCCCACTTCACCAGCATTCAGTGTACTCTCTAGACCTAGACAACGTCCCTGTGGACTGACTATTGTCATGTGGGTCCCAATAAGCTCTCATCTTCCTTCTAACTCTGAAAACAGTGTAACTTCCAGTACATACAACTGTTGTCACAACTCTGAAATCCCAGCAAGGAAAATAAATGGTTTGAAAAGGAAATGTGGTTACTTTTTGAATCCTGTGGTTTTCATTACACATAACCTTAGAAGACTAAGTAATATAAGCTCTCCCTGACGTTCACAGTGATAATAGCGATGGGTAAAAAGCAGATGTTTCTAGAGCTGATAGCATAATACCCCTCAGGACAGAGTGTCCTAACAGAAAACTGCCTTTAAAGGAAATAAACTGTATTTAATAGCTAAGAGTACAGAAAGATGGCTGCAGACTGAAACATCCACAGCTGTCAGAAAGTTGGGTCTAGTGCTTAGAGCCCTGGACAATGTATGTATCACAAGATCTGGGTTCTAATCAGGAGAGCTAGGTTCAGGCACGCTGTGTTACCCTGGGCAATCCCTAAATGTCTCTGCTGACATGAACACCGTGAGGCTTGATTCAGTCATGTTTGTAAAACACTGTGATCCTCGTAAGGAAAGCAGGATAGCGCAAACTATGAAAGGTTAAGGGTATGCTTTGCTGCCACTTCTTTCTTTTCCCTAACTGCCACCCATTGTACTCCAGTTAGTCTAGCTCAGGGGTCGGCAACCTTTCAGAAGTGCTGTGCCGAGTCTTCATTTATTCACTCTGATTTAAGGTTTCGCACGCCAGTAATACATTTTAACCTTTTTAGAAGGTCTCTTTCTATAAGTCTATAATATATAACTAAACTATTGTTGGATGTAAAGAAAATAAGGTTTTTAAAATGTGTAAGAAACTTCATTTAAAATTAAATTAAAATGCAGAGCCCCCCAGTCCGGCGGCCAGGACCCGGGCAGTGAGAGTCCCACTGAAAATCAGCTCGTGTGCCGCCTTCGGCCTGCGTGCCATAGGTTGCTTACCCCTGGTCTAGTGTTTGGAGCCCATCCCCCACCTCCCAGTTCAAATCTACTGCTTTTGTTTATGGTCTCCCTACCATGCTATGTTTTGCCCTCTGCTCCCTCTGTGCTTCCATAAGACTTTCAGAACCCAGGGACAGTTTACCTGCTCATTCACGGACATGCTCACCTACAAACATCCCCCAAAACGCCAAAGGCGTCCGTTTCTGATCTCACTTGCACTAGCTTTACACCTGTGCAAACCAACAGACTTCAGTGAGTCTGTGGTGATTTACGCAGGTATGTCACAGGCATGGAACCCAAGCCTCTCTCCTGGCCTCTAGGACAAAGTGTTCTTCACCATGGGTAGCATAAAACTGAAGACAAAGAGCCAGATTCTACTTGTACACCCAGAGCAACGCCACTGCAGTCAGTGGAATCACTCATGGTTTACACTGGTATAGCTGAGACCGTAATCTGACCTCCCTGAGCTAAAGACACCAGTTTTAGGCCTTTTTCTTCTCCACAGTCTCTTCTGCATCTGCCCTTAGAATCCCTTCACAATTCTCTTTATCATACACCAGCTCTCCTCGCCCTCAAGGTCTTGTGTTTCAGCCATGCCCTGTAACAGGGAGAACTACAGTGCTTCTCAAACTGGAGTCACCGTAAGTGTAGGGAAAGCCCCTGGCGGGCTGGGCTGGTTTGTTTACCTGCCCCGTCCGTAGGTCTGGCCAATCGCGGCTCCCACCGGCTGCGGTTCGCTGCTCCAGGGCAATGAGACCTGCGGGAAGTGGTGCGGGCCAAGAGACATACTGGCCGCTGCTTCCAGCGGCTCCCATTGGCCTGGAGCAACGAACTGCGGCCAGTGGGAGCCGCGATCGGCCGGACCTGCGGACGGGGCAGGTAAACAAACCGGCCCGGCCCGCCAGGGGCTTTCCCTACACAAGCGGCGACCCCAGTTTGAGAAACACTGGAGAACTAGATGAGGATAGAGAAGTCAGAACTGACTCTTACTTGGAAGAAGTGTCTGAAGCAATAGAGAGAGCCCGAGCTTCTCAACTGGTTGGTGATGGGTAGGTCATGTTAAGGTACCATTGCCACTGAAGAAAGGACAGTAGGGCAGATGTCCCAAAGTTCCTAACTTTTCTAACCAGCCTGGGCCAATCTCTAACATGAAGCCCACCAGTGCTGCACCTACAAAACATGCTGTATCATCAACAGCGCGTTATTCAGAACATTGTCTCAACCGTACAGCATTGGTTACCGACAACATTCTACATTGTGAGAACACAAGGCCATGGGAAAAAATATTCACCAAGCTGGCAAATGGGGGGGCAAGTGGTGGGGTGGGGTGGGGAGAATCCTTCCCTTAAAAGTAATTCCAGGAAAGCTTACAGGCTCCGTAAGCCATATTCCTGGGGATAAAACATGAGATCTAAGAGCTCAGCAAAGAGACAAACAAACGCCCCATTTGTTTGGCATCTCCTCTTTGTTCACTATGACATCCACCATCCCATTAAAGGTATTCCTTAGCTCTGCACACCATAGCCTTCCTTGACTACAGCCAGTTAATAAATCCACTCAATCTGGCATGACAATATCAGTCCCTCAATTACAGAATTACCCAGAACACAGGAAGCAGGGTATCCCGGAATGTTTACTCAACTTTGATGTGCTAATCGCCACATTCCAAAACAACCCTTCCCCTCTTACATCCCAGAGAGATGGCAGCCCAAGGTGCTGCTGAGAGCAGATCTCAAGCAGAAGATAAATACAGCTCTACTTTGCATTTCAGTTATTGTTGCTACGTTTAAAGCTTTGGACATTTAAAGGAGCAACGGGTCAAATCAAGCTAAGCTTTCCATACATGGATGCCTAAAGCTAAGTAGCTAAATCCATATTCTGCCATGTGAGAAAGGGGCCTGGTTTTCAGGAGGGCTGGAGCACCCCCAGCTTGCAATAAAGCCATACACCTGCACAAATTAATATGCAAACTCTATTGTCTCTGGCTCCAATCTCATTAGAATAAGAGAGCAAATAAGAAAAGGGCAGTAAGAACTGGCAATGAACTGAGGAATCCAGATAATAGATCCAGGTATTTAGCTACCTTTGTGTAGTAATTAAAGGTTGCCTGCTCTCAATACTCACACACACAAAATGATGTTTCCTTCCCTGATGATTTACAGCCTAAGACAGACAAGACACATGATACCAGTTGCACCATGCTAAATGAGGAGCATAGGAAGATAAGAGTGTTAGAAAGGAAGAGTACATAGGAGAGAAGAGGTTGATTAGTGGATGAGAACAAAGAGTGCTCTAGGCATACAGGGAATCTTGGTAGAAGGCATAATGGAAATAGGAGACGTAGTGAACAGTAAAGCAAAAGGATTGGCAAGAGAGTCAATAGTGACAGGGCATGATGTGATTGGAAGGGAAGAGGCTTTTAGTAACAGGATTTTGGACTGACTTGATGGAAGGAATTAGAGTATTCTCAGCAGACATGGGGTTCAGCAACAGGGACAGTGAGAAAAGGGTGGATTTGGAGAAGTTAAAGAGAGAAATTACAGAATTAGCAAGGGAGTGGCTATGGAGAAGGAGGGGAAAAGGAAGCCAAGAAGATGCAGAGATTGGGTTTTGGGAAGAGTGAATCAGGCCTACATGGCACCAAAATCCTTTTCTCGCATGACTGAGACCAAAATGGCAGACATCTTGAGAGATCTACTGCTCTTGAAAGATTTCAGGAGCATCAAAATATGAACTGAAGAAAATAGGCCCTTCCAGTTTTGGAACGGATTCTGAATCAGAATCCCAACCCTACCTTGAAATGTAGCAGGGTTCATATCTGAGGAGCTGGTGTTGGCCCAACCTTGTTATGTGCACTCAGAGTGGGTTACAATCATTAAGCAATTATCCTTCTCATTTGAGATGTGCAAGCATGATCTCCATTTTACAAGCGGGGAAACTGAGGCAGAGGATAAGTGACTTACCCAAGATAAAAGGAGGCGCCAGGATCAGCCTGGGGCTTCCTGACTACGGGACCCATCTGCTAGTCACTTGACCACATACCTCTTTTTTTTTTTGCTTAGTCAACACTTGTAGCAATAAGGTTCTGCTGTCAATATAGACCATATTCTCCATTGTTTCGCCTTAAAACTCTACACTGTGCTGAGACGAGGAAAAACAACCCCTGGCACTTCCAAAAGCTGCTGCTTTGCAAACTGCTCCGGGTTCCAAAACCAGCTTGGAGACTATTTTCCTTTTGCTCTGTAAGATGAGCTCAGTGGCTTCCACTTTCCAATTTGTCAGCTTTTCCTTGCAATTTGTCAAGACCATCTGGATCAATAATGTGCCCTGGTTGGAGGAAAGGAGGGGAACAAGGAAAGGGGTTGAATCAGAGACTTTTTACAAGACTGCTAAACAAAGTCGTGGAATTCACCAGTACGAATCCTGGAGGCTTCAAATCCCCTAATATTCCCTTCCAAAATGAAGGTCAGACTTGGCAATAAATTAGAAAAAAATCTGGCGATTCTGTACCAAACAGCATCTGCTTTAGAGGCAACATCATCAGGATGCAGCATTCAGTTCCCGTTGTCTTTCTTTTTAAAGGAAAGACACCCAATAAATTGCAAGCTGTAAGAAATTGCAAGGACAGGTGCAAAGGATAAATCAATAGAGTCTTTTAAAAAAGCTTTGCCACTGAACCAAAATATCCACTTTCCAGGGAGCTGCTGAGGTGAATAAGCAACGGTCATTTCTGCAATCACATTAAACAATATACACCTAGATTATTAGCAATAGTCTTTTAGTATCTACAGAGCTCTTCAATTTAAAGGCCAAGCTGTAGAAGTTTCTTAACAGATGTTCTAGCACTTGTGCTATATTGACAACAGGCACACTTCTGTATCTTTCGGTTAAACCATTTTCATGTTCTTAAGGCATCAGAACGACAAAGCAAAGCAGTTATACTACTGTCAGAAACTGTACAGATCAATTCTTTTAAGAGCTGTTTATGTCTGAAGTGAACTTTATTTTTAGACATCGTATGCATGTCAAGCCGCCCTCTTGGCAAAACAGGAGTAGCTCAGGCGACTAGCAGAGAAGCTCCAGCCCAACAGGATGATTCATAATGATCAATCTTTGAACGGATGCTGTTCCAAATTGTTTCTGTGATACTTCTCAGTTACATTTCCTACATCCTGACATCCCAATTACTGTCCTAGCTTCGACTTGTCAAGGTGCCAATTCACACATACACTGGCAAACTTATTTGGCAATTCTTGGTTTAGCGCCTCTGTTTGTGCTAAGCACTGACCTAACCTAGCAGCTTGTCTGATCTGGGAAAACCGACTGACTAAGGACTCTACCCTCCTAGGACCATCAGGCGTGGTGCTTACTGCCAGAAGTAGTTCCATTAAATCAGACCTTGGGTTGCTAAATGCACACGATGCAACAGAATTAAGGAGGATGCTGATTTCTGAAATGGTAGCCATGGGAAAATAAATAAACGCTTGCTGCAAATTCCACTTATGGCATCAATAGAGAGACCACTGAAGAATGAGTAAGAAAATGATGACATTCTTCTGCACATGTGGAGGATCTGTAACATGACGATCTTGATGATATTCTTTCCACACCGCAGTCTTGGGAGGCAAAATGAGGTTTTCTGTGTTGCGTGCCAACTAGCCTTCTATTTGTAAAATAATACACTAGATGCAGGGATCTCCCAACTGAGTTTTAATCATTAGACGGTGTTGTTGAGCTCTGTTATACTGGCTTAAATGAACACACACAAGGCTTGAGCTGGGAACCAATTCAGCCTCAGCTGGCCCCAGTATCAGGAGAGGAGGAAAGGCGGCTTCGTGACACTTTTGTGTGTCCCGCCCCACTGCTCCAAGTGTGAGCTCACTGCAGCTGAAGACTGTGCCCTCGAGGATCATTCACCAGCAGATATTCACACCTAAGGGAGCGAGGGAAGGTCAGGGGCCTTCTTGTCCCTCTACACAGGCTCCCTGCATCACCAGTCAGAACAGTGTGTGGAGACTGGCTCCGTAGGCAGCTACTTCCCTCCTGTGTAGGGACTGGGCAGGCAAAGGTGGGGAAGGAGTGTATGCAGAGTTGTCTTCCCCCCCCCCTCCCCACACACACATACTCCAGCCAGCACAGCTAAGTTGGCACAGAGTGGGAGATAAACTGCACCGGGACAAGGGCTGGCACAACTTGCTGCCCTGGAACAAGGGAAAAGCAGGCAGCAAGTCATGATACTTCAAGTCTTAGTTCAGTCCCTGTTCTGCTCCTCGGGCAGCGCAACCATGCAGCTTGCAAGGCTAGACTGGCACCTTCGGAGCCTACTTGTTCCTTTCTAAGTCACAACATTCTTTGCCTCCACTAGGAGTTTCACCCGAGTAAGAACAAATTCGAGGATTTATGGCCACTCTCCCGATCGGATTTATAGCAAACTAGGACAGGGAGAGCGAGAGCAGGGCGTGAGCAATGATGCCGCTGTTTGGCTCAAAGGAAATACAAAGGGTTTTCGTTACATGAGACAGCTTCTCATTTTCAAGGGAGAAAAATAATAAAGGGCTAGATTTTGCAACCCTTCCATTAGTGAGCAGGTAAGGAAAATACGTCCACAGGTTTCAATGACACACAGCACTGCTCACCAACTGGATAGAGGGATGCGCTGTCCAGACACAGAAGCATTAAATATAAGCCAAGACTATGGCAAACTCTTCCAAGCAGCAAGGAGGATGTTTGAATAGATCTACCTAAAAATAAAGAACCCCCAGGCTTCCACTGAGGACTAGTACAGCACTTGTACCATTTGGGAATGGCCCCGGCAAGGGGCAATTATACTGCATTACTTCTCATTTGTAACTTTGGGGCACTGGCTTTGGTCTGTGTATAGCACAATCTCCTTCAAGTTGAATCCGTTTCCTTCAACAAGGCATGACCCACTTCTCTTTCAAATCCCTCCCAAGACTCTCTGCTTCCACCATGTCCACAAGTAGGGAGTCTACAGCAAAACAATAAAAATAAGAGAAAACCCCACTAATTCTAAGGTATATTTGTCTGGGTTTCCCCAGTGGATCGCTTCTTATTTTAGACTCTGATCTCTTAGGGCAGGGAATATTTTTACTTTGTGCTCTGTACAGGAACTGACGTAAATAAAATAGTAGTAATGAACAAACGTGACGATTACATGGAAGGGGATACCGCACCTTTTCCACTAGAGAACAAGACCAGTGGTTCTCAACGAGGGGTACGTGTATCCCTGGGGGTACACAAAGGTTTTGTAGGGGGTACATCAACTCATCTAGATATTTGCCTAGATTTACAACAGGCTACATAAAAACCATTAGCAAAGTCACTACAAACTAAAATTTCATACAGACAATGACTTGTTTGTACTACTCTATATACTATACACTGAAACGTAAGTACAATATTTGTATTCCAATCAAATTCTTTTATAATGATATGGTAAAAATGAGAACATCAGCAATTTCTCAATAGTAGTGAGCCGTGACACTTTTGTATTTTTATGTCTGATTTTGTAAGCAAGTAGTTTTTATGTGAGGTGAAACTTGGGGCGTACACAAGACAAATCAGACTCCTGAAAGGGGTACAGTAGTTTGGAAAGGTTGAGAGCCGCTGAACTAGACAATTGGTAGAGAAATTTTCAATAAGATAGTCACCTCATTTATTAGTTGTCTACCTTTCTAACCATTTAAAAACAAAACGCAGGCTTCATATAACTTTAAACTTAAAAATGAGATAGAAAATTTCTTAAGAACCAGTAAGAACGTTCTCTTCTCATAAAAAAAAAAAATGAAATCTCATAAGCTCCATCTCAAACTGCTGTAAAAGAACATACAGATTTGGACAAAGACTACTGATATAATTGCTGTTATTGAAAGCATTTGAAAGAGTTCCTGGTGCCTCTCAGACACAAGTCAAGACACAATCCCAGCCCTGAGGCCTTTACAGTCTAAACAGATTGTCTATAGATAAGACAGCAAGCGAGGCTAAAAAAAAAAAAAAAAAAAAAAAAAAAATGAAGTTTCTGCCACATTCACTAGGGCACAGCACCTGTAGCGAACACCAGAAGAAATCCATTGTCAAGATACCTTGCAGAATGCTAACATGACACGTTCACTCACACAAGCACCCGCTATTGCTTCATGTTTTTGCATTGAAAGCAGCAGCAGATCCAGTTTTTAAGCCTGTCAGATTGCACACGTACCGGCATATACGTGAACAGAAAGGGAAAGTGCCTTCCCTACTCACATACACTTAGGTATAGAACTCTTTCGGGAAGCACAGAGGCATCTATGTATCCCAGTCCAAAACCATGCCCTGAATCTGGTTTTTGTTTAGCAGAGCTCCCCTCTATCCATGAGCCACATATAAGCGAATAGCCACCGGAGTGATAGCAGCATCTTTCTGATTTGCAGATTTAACAGCTGCAAATTCATGATAGGCAGACGGGGTATGGGTTTGTTTTTTCCCCCGCACAGGTTTGCTAGGCTGCCCAGTTGCAGTGGCTTGTGTTGGATGCCATGTGATGAAATGCCTAGCATTTCCCAACAAATCCACCGGATTAATGGCAACATAAACAGCTTCTCGGCACACACAAAAAATATGCTGAATGCGTATTACGCCCGATCTGATTGTGCCAGTCACCATACTCGCTACAGTCCTGATCCAAATTCCATGTAAATCAATGGATGTCTTTCCACTGACTTCAGTGGGCTTTGGAAAACGCCCCTTAACTGTCCATTGCCTCAAGATCTTTCATTACTTCTTTTATCCAGATCCCATCTCCACAATGCTGGAGTCTGCCAGGGCTCTTCTCATTCAGATTTTAGACCAACATGTGGCCAACCGGAGTTGTGGGTTCTCATCATCTCTGAAACCTGGCCACTTTCTCAGGTGTAGAAATATGGATTTAGGTATCCAAACTTGAAAACGTTGGCCCTTGTTTCTTACTCCAATATATTAAACCAAAGGGACAATGAGAAGAGATTCTGAATGGTTCTGAAATATTTAGCCAAAAGACACCACCATTTAAATGAATTGTATTGAACTGCATACACGGCACGCTAACCATCAAATCCTGTACCCATTACTCCTGATGGATCTGCCAATAATGACATCACAGGCCATAGCGAGAAAACTCTGATGTGGATTTTGTATAACACACTAGTTGAGTATTGCGTCTCTCACTCTAATGGCTGGGCCACATCAAGGATAAGACCTATTACTGCTACCAGCTATTAAGTTAACCCTTTAGCTCAAATAATGGAGAAACGTGCTTTTGATGGTGAAAGTCCTGAGCGCCATTCCTGTTAACAACCTCGGGTGGTAGTTCATTACAGTCATACGTCCCGAAGTTTAGTGCTATAGGGTCAGATATTGAGTTTCCCTCCCTTTACACACAGGCACAGCAGATAGGGAACTGGACTCTGACTGAGGAGAGTCTGAATCTGTCACTGACCTGGTGTGTGATCTTGGGCAAATCACCTCCGCTCTCTGTACCTCTCCTTCCTCTCTTTGGGCTGTCGTGTCCATTAGTCTTTGGGGTGTCTTCTTTGGTGGTCTTGTTTATTTAGACTGAAAGCTCTTCCCTGCAGGAACCATCTCTTACTATATGTTTGAACAGCTCCTATCATGATGGGGCTCTCATCTTGTCTGGCAACTCTAGTCACTACCAGAATATGAATACGAATGATCCTATTACACTGATGGATATTTAAGGACATTCATAGTATTATTTAAAAGAGTTTTTATGTTTCTGAACATAACTAGCCCAAAGAAGCATTCAGTACTTCCAACAATCCTGCACAATTCAGGCTTTATAAGAATACCAGATACCTCCCAGGAAGAGCGAACCCTCATAACTCCTCAAGCATTGATGGCTCAAAACTACCTTTGCAGAACTCAGACCAGTGGCCACTGATGAACTGAGCTCCACTGACATAAATAAAAAAGATTACAGCCCACATGAGTCAAAATAAAGGATAAAAGCGATCACCGTCTGATCCTCCAAATACCACTTACTCCCCTGGCACCACCCACCCAAGGACTCAACGTAGGAAATCTGTCCACTGTGTGAAGAGGAGGACAGCAAAGCAATAAGGAATAGATACAGCTTTGACAACTGATGTGAGCACGTGGTTCTCTCTCACAGGGGTTTAAACTGAGCACAGGATTGTGGGAATGTCCCCCTCTTCCACGGCCTCATGGTTTGTTTGTTTGTTTTAAAGTCAGTCACCCAGACAAGAAAAATCCCATAGAATTAACCATAAGTGCAATTACAGGTGTGCCCTTGCATCACAGTGCTTCCTGGACAGTGCCAACTGCAGCCGTTTGATACTAACTAGATGCAGAAATTTAGGGCTCAGTTCTGCAAGATACCGAGCGCTCTGAGATAGTCCCCTCAAAGGATCAACTCCCGTTCATCCATTTCAAAGAATAGATATTACCAGAGCTGCTAAGAAAGTGCAAACATGCAAGAGGATTGTGCTAAGTGCTGCTTTTCTGCATTCTGCTCTGGAGAGGGAAATGGGGAGGTGCTACGTGAGAGCTGACCAGGTACAGAGAGACTAGATGGGGCAGAATGACGAATCCCAGAGAAAAAGGAAAACAGCACCACAGCAGGGACGAGAGGCTGAAATATATCAGACTGGGGGGTGGGAAGGCAACTTATCCTCTTTGAAAGGAAACGACACAGCTGTCCCTCTCCCGTAAGCTCCCAGCCTTGAATACTTGCATGGACTACTTGAAAACAGCAGACTACATCTGATCAGGGATACATATTATACAGAACCCGATTCTGAGCTGACTTGCATCAGTGTGAATCACGAATGGCTCCTATGAAGACAATGGATTGGCACCACTGTTAAACTACGGCATGTAAGAACAGAATTACACTCATTATCTTCAAAACAACCCAGATGGCTATTTCTTGACTGTATTCTCCATTTGATGTTGAGTGAGGTGCTTACCCAAACAACACTGGCTGGGCCTCAAATAAACAGAAAACTGCACACAGCTCTATTCTTCTAAAGAAGCAAGACTGCAACTTCACTAAACCAGCAGCCCAAAGCAAATGTTCACAACAAGCAGGCTTATTCCAGTGCTCACAGTTCTAACATATTGACTGACTTCAAATAGTCCTAGACAACCTATCTAGTTTATAGGACCTTAAACCCATATTCAGGAAAGCATTTCTATTAAGGACAACACTTAAGCACCATACTGAATACAGCCAGACTTAAATGTGTGCTCATGTGCTCTCCTGAACCAGGACCTTAGACCTCACAGACTTGTGACTTTCAACTTCTTTGTGGATTCTAGTGAAAATACAAGAACACCTTTGGACTTGACTGTCAAACATTCATGGCACACAAAAGAATTACTACCAGCACCAACTGCTTAGCTGAATGCCAAGTACATCTGGCCAAAAGAAATCTAAAACGCTATTTCACAGGTGGGATGTCAGGATTAAAGTTTCTAAAGTTCCTTGATGCTGTAAAGTGCTTTGTAAGTATTACAACACTTTGAAGATTTTTCACACAAAACATGTTCATGAGACCAGATCCATGCCGGATATTAAGAAGCACACAAAACCTGATTCCATGCAATTACTGCCTCTCAAAAAGTTCTCAGAGACCAGCTCCGAGGAACATATAATGGATTAGCATCCTGTTTAAATGTAAATGCTAAAGAAAATCTAACTTCCATCTCTTAGCGTTCCCTTCACATCAGAAAAACATAAAGGCTGATTGTAGTTTTTACAGCAGATCTTTAACCTAAAAGTGAATATATGTGTCTGTCTGGTTTTTCCACACTGACCGGGACCAAAAAAGCCATTATTTTAAGTAGCTGCAACATAATACCTGTTTACTACCGTGCTAATTTTACTGTATGCACAAGGGCTCAGTGGATTACATTACTGAAACAGTTGCTCAGCAGAATGTTAACATGTACACAGCAGTCTAATTATGGGCACAGGGAGACTTAGTGCAAACAGATCAGTCAAAGTGGCTGAACAAAACTATATGACACCAATGGGGCAACCACACAAATCCAACAAGTGTTTTGAACCTGCTGACTGCTCATGACCACAAATTAAAGTACAAACACAAGGCTAATTCCAAGCTAAGCAAACAAAGGTCTTTAGCATTTCTGAAACCGCCCTGAAAGAAAACATAAGGGGAAAGACATCTGATGGGTTGAGGGAGGTTTACTTTCTTTAAAAATCAACACATGTCTATTATCCTATTGTAAAGTTAAAAGACTAGCTAACCTGCTTCAGACCAAGAGCTACACCTGAACCTGAAATAAGACATCTGCAGAAAGGCTCCTATGCCCACATAGACTCCCAGAGGTTTCAGTGGGGGCCCATGTGCATTTCAATGTAGGATTGGGGGTCGAAGGTTGTTATTCCTTTTTAGAGTCCCCTTCCCCGCCTATGTTAGAGATTTCCATTTAGAAACCCCAAGATCTGTCAAATTCAAAGTGCCATGCTGAGTATTCATAGAGGGTGCATCTAATTTCCTGGAATTTCTTAGATATCTTAGCTCTCTAAATTATACATATATAAGCTGCATTCACAGATATGAATGTTGGTCCAGATCACAAAATCAAAAATAAACCCAAGACAAAATTATTCATACCCTTAGCTCTCCAAGGTAAGGTATTATCCCACTCATGAAGCCCAGCAAACACCTAATTATACCTGCTGTAAAGGAACCATTTTTGAAAAGTTTGTCCTTACAATTCTATTGAAAGAGCTGGAATAGAATATGCCATGCGTGCTCATAGCTGAACCACCTCTGCAAGAAGCCAAACTTACGAATGAAATGGATGAGTTTTACTTAAAAACTGATGGGAAACCATCGCTCTCTGACCATGGCTAATGCACAGTTCTGTGGGAAAGGTGAGAAAAATCAGAATATACCTAATGATGCAATACTATACTACGGAACTTACTTCTTCCTGATCCTACCTGGTGATCAAATTACACTCTGAATCATGGGGTTGGAAGCGGTTTAAAGTTTCTTAACTTATAACGGTGACAAAGCCATGGACTGTAGTACCCATCATATTAAAAGCATGTTCAATTGGTTGACAAACAAAGGAGAGATTTTCAAAAACAGAGAATGCAGTTAGGCATCCAACTCCCACTGCAAGTCAATGGGGTGCCTTTGAAATTCTCCCCCCAACACGAAGATATGTGATCATCTCATATGTATTACACCAAATGTTAAAAAATAAAAAATCATTTTACTCCAGTTCTGGGCTCCTTTTCCTGGTCAGTTTTCCCCACCAACCTATATTGGATGTATAATTTTTATTTTTTTTTTTGGCCGTGCTAACCGATTTTTCCTGGTCTATCATTGATGAAGTCTCATCTCTCCTTTATTTTAACCTTAATCTCAAAAAATGCATTTACCTTGGTAGCTACAAGACAAAGCAAATGTACAAGTACAATTTGCAACTGTACTTCATTTCCTTCTGTTACTATTACATATCATGTGTGCAACTTGGAATGCTTCTATGTGATTATCCAGTGGAGCAAGTGTTCAGATGAATGCAATCATGCCTTATTTCCATAAATGTCCATACCTTATTACACTGCCACATACAGATGTTTTTACACAGATTAAAAAAAAACACAAAACCAAAGCTACAGGGCGTATAAAACAATAGAAGATACCTGAAATGTTTTCAAGCCAGCAAAGGATAAAGACATCAAAAAGCAGTCAGCTGGATAAGAACCATGTATGTCTGACATGAGAGAAAAAACCTCAGATGATTTTCAAATATAAATTCATCTTCCTTCTTAAGCCGAAAATGATGCCTTCAGCCTATGGCTGATTGACCAGAGTGAAACATGCAAATAAAGATGCACATAAAGATGGAGGGCTGGGAAGAGACAGACATAAGACTGTGACTTGCTGGGGAATTGAATCATTAAGATGTTGAACTGAAGAACCTGTTTTGCGAGATTTGAGCTGCATTATGCAGAGGACATTACTAATCAGCAGTTCATGCCACTCAAGAAAGCTTTTCTATTTCTAACCAGCATAAAGTGAAACAATATTTAGATTTTTTTTTAAAAATGGGTGTTATTTCTATTGGGAAGGCAGGGTCTCTAATGAAAGTCAGGATATCAGAGTTCTATTCCTAGCTCTGCCACTGATGACCTGCGGCATCCCCCTGGGCAAATCACTTCACCTCTATATGCCTCATTTTTCTCTTCTACCCTTTTTCAGTCTTGTCTATTTCAATGGTAAGCTCTTGAAAGCAGGGAACTCTCTTTTATTCTGTCTGTACAGCACGTAGCACAAAGGGGCCAGGATCTCATTTGGGGCCTCTCCCGTCTTTTATACTGCTGACAAATGATGGATTATTTATGAAGTGTGCGTGGAACTGTACAAAATGAATACATCCCTGTTTTCAAAGGCTTACAATACAAAAGAGGAACAATGCAGACCGGACACACTAGGAAAGCCAGAGAAAGGCTTAGCCTTTTAGTTTTTAAATGTTGTTAATTCACTTCTTATGAGCATCCCAGAAGGAGCAAACCTGAAGGAAGGAAATGAATGAGGGTAGAACAAGGGGTTGGTGAATTCCATCCATAGCAGGCAGCATTTAAAAAACCAGTCTCCATGACCAATCTCCGTGTACATGGAAATTGACTTTGGAGACAAATGGCAAAAAATGATACAAAACCACCAAAACAGAGATAAAAGTTGGTAGTTATAATCCATTCCCTGGAATGCTCTGTCTTCAGACCTAATGTACTGAAGTTATTCTGTTCACATCTGCCTCAAAGCCTTCTCAGTTTCACACATACAGTAGCCGGGAGCGATTCCAGAGCTCTTCCTGACATTTGTTTGGCATGATGTGCTAGCTGGACATCAATTAGGCCCTGCCTTCATATGCGTCCGACTGCATATGGAACCGACGGCTTTCAGAGATAAACAGCGGGTTTCTTTAAATTGTGATGAAACGGAATGCAGCCGTCAGTGATGTCATGGTGCTT
Organism: Malaclemys terrapin pileata; assembly: GCF_027887155.1. Taxonomy (NCBI): domain Eukaryota; kingdom Metazoa; phylum Chordata; order Testudines; family Emydidae; genus Malaclemys; species Malaclemys terrapin. The sequence goes on along the minus strand of NC_071514.1, from coordinate 8,254,246 downwards.
AGGCAATGTTCTAGAAGTCAGCTCTAATCAAAATATTAATCCATTCAGGGAACTATCCGGGAGCCAAAACTAAAATTCACGAATTCTAACAGTACATCAGGTGAATCCAAAGTACACAAACTGCCTATTCCAGGAAAGAAAAAGGACCCTGGGAGACAAGCGTCTATACTTCACTTTACACATCCAACTGTTTGCCTGACTGGGTTTACACAGAAATCTACTGCAGTGCTTCTGAACGATGCTCTCAAGCAAGAGCGGCTGTACACTGTTACGTGCAGTAACAGCAAGTGTCTCTTTATCCAGATCAGGGCTTGAGTCACGCTGGAATGCTTTGGAACACCGTTCCAGCACTTTTTTGGGAGCCAACATGCCGTTCTGGCACTCTGCGAGCATTGGAACGGCATTCCAGCACTTCTTTATTAAGGACTTGAGCACTGATCCAAATGAATCCACCCCGAAGTGCCAGACAGAAAAATGAAGGTAGAAGGTGTGATACAGACACATACACCATTGAAGACAAAACTAAACAAGACTACTAAGCTGCAAGACAAATTAAAAAACAAATAAAATTCAAACACTCCAATTTCCACAGCAGTAAAGAGAAAACAAGGTCCCTACAAAATAAAGTCAGCACTCTACTCAACAAGTTACATTTACACATAAATTGGTGAAAAGGGCTAAGGTATTTGACAGTAAATATGCAGTTTATTTAATCTGGCATACTTGACTTCTTTTCTATTTTTACAGTCTGGAAAGAGACCTATACCAGTATACAGCAGCTAGGTTCTTTTTGTTTACTTTTTGCATTTCCCTTGTCTTAGTGAAAATAGACTGGTCAGTTTCACTTTTTTTTTCTGGTTAGTTTCACTTTCTGGCCTTTATGAACCATTACTATTATTGAACAAGATTTTCAAAAGCAAATCAGTGGTTTTGGGTGCCCAAACTGAGATACTTTGAAGGGGACTGACTGATCTTCCGAAAGTACTGAGCATCCTCTGGAAATCAGGCCCTTTGAATGCATCTCAGGCACCCCAAAATAGAGGCATCTAAAATCACTAGTCACTTTATCAAAACCTTGGCCACTTAATTTTACAGCAACCAAAAGCATGCTGGGTGCATCACAGAACATACAAAAATAGAAGAGCTAAAATCCTGACCCAAATAAAGTCAATGGCAAAACACCCTGACTTCAAGGAAGTGAGGATTTCACCCAAAGTCCCTGGCCCAAATAGCTAGTGACTGAAGACATGCTGCACACATGGTTTAGCTTTACAACATGGAAGACGTCCCACTGAAATCATAAACATGAAGCTACAAATAAGTGTAACAAGAAATGGAGTGAGCAAGAGAACAAGGTGAGGAAGGACAAAGGTCAGAGCAGGAAGATCAAGTGGTACTTGGTCGGGTCGATGCACATCTCAGTGGTTTTCGTTAAAATGTCTAATTTTTATTAAACTCACTTGGCATGCAAGTAGTAAGATTTTAGGAGGGATTTGGAAGGAGAGAGACTGATGCCTGATGAGCAGGATTGGAAGGTCTTCCCACATAAGATGTGGCATGCAAAAAATATATATATATATTTATATATTTAAAAAAAAAGGGCGTTGGAGATAGCAGTGGGAGAATATTGAACACTAGCACCATTCTGTATTATATTTAGGTTGCAAAAACTACAGAGGAAGTAGTTAAATCAAAAGGGAAAGTTTGAAGTGAATAGCACGGCTGCTCAAGTCAGTTCAGTAAAACCAGCGTGATTCTCCATTGCCTGGGCCCTGGGGTTTTCACTGACACCTACACAAAGTGCTTTACACAGTCACAAATAACTAAAAAAGAGACAAGGCAGAGGAGAATCAGGCCCCATGTTTTTTTACAAGCCCTAAATCAACCTGACATAGTCCCTTTCAGAAGACCCTTTATTTTGGGCATATATATATATATATAGTGTGTTTGATTTAGATGGCAGCAAGACAACATCTAAAGACATGCATCACTTCTCTAGTGGATTGTTTTCAGGCGAAGGTATTTCTATTTATTCTGCCATCAAATTACCACCACCCCACCTGGAATGTGCAGAAATTCTCAACTTGAACGATTATCAAAAAGATCTTTTAATGTGAGGATGCCTTTTCTTTTCCACTCATGCCATACCAAATAGGTCTTTCCCACTCCTAGTGGATTAATTATATCTGATGGGAGATTCCGATGGGAGAGTTAGAATCAGTACCAGATAGAAAGGAAGCCCCAGAAACACAAAATACGGAAGAGATAGCAGCAAGCTCAGAACCATCATTTGCAGTGGGTAGGAGAGAAGATGCAGAACCTGACTGAACTAGCAAAAAGGCCAAGGATGATGCAAGAAATGCAAGTACCAACTATGTGAGGTTTAATGCAAGGACTATGCCTAGTCAAAGACATAGCAGCATCTTTGCATCATCCAGGTATAGTCCTGAAATGTTTGCTAGTGGGGACCCCAAGGAGACTACACACATCAGCAAGCAGAGGGATGTGGGAACAGAAAACTTCTCCTAAGGAGTGGTGCTATCAGGAGAGGGAACATGAAGCCTCCACAGAACATTACCATCTAGCACATATATAGCTTTTTTCATACTGTTCCTTAAGCACTTTACAAAAGGAGCTGAGGATTATTATCCCCATTTTACAGATAGGGAAACAGAGGCACAAAGAGGGGAAGTGGTCCCTCGCCAGGCCAGAACCAGAGCCAGGAATGAAACCCCAGACTCCAGAGTCCCACTCCATCAGGCCACACTGCCTCACTGTCAACAAGAGTTGGAGAAAGATAGGTGTTAAGACAGAGCACATACAACACTCCCCTCTCCAGAACCAAACCACAGAGAGGCTGGGAGACACACGTGACTAAGCTGGAGGTAAAGACAATTTTCGATCAGGATAATTAAGGAGATTTAAGCAAGACTCTTATTTTGCATTTCATGCTCCTCCCTCTGCCCTCACTTTTTATTATTAACTGAGTCAATGGAAGCTTCGGCTTGGATCCGGGGTGACACACACAGTGAGGAGTCAAGGCAAAGCTTTAAGTCTGAAATATTCAGGCTCATTCCGAACTAACCAGAAAGCTGCTTCTTTGGCATTGAGCGATGGAAATATCCAACGAAAGGGCCATTCTCAACCTGCTTATGTCACAGAGGTTGGATTCTGACAACGCGCAGGGCTCCAAGCGTCAGTCTGATATTAATAGCTAGATGTTGAACTCTCCGTTTGGCTGGCTTGAAGGCAGCTCAGCTGGAACGGAGATTTTTTTTTTTTTTGCAGGAAACAGTAGACCTGGTTAAAGTCACATCACAAGAGATGAGACAGAGAGGCAGCAGCCTGCAAACTGCTGAAGTAGTTTGTGTCAACAGGGAAGGCTGTGTTGTATAACGCGAACCTCCTCTGCTTCAATCCCAGAGGGGGCTGGAAGTCCTACCGGCCATGGCTGTTGAAACACTATTAATGGAATTGTCTCGCACGTGGGTTTATTATTTTTTTCCTCCTCCTTTTAAAAGCCATCTGTTCTTCAGCCCAACTATGGGCAGTGAGCTGCGACAGGCTATTTCCAAAATAAAAGGGATTCAGCTCAGGATATCATCCCACAAAGCCGTACCTCCACATTTTCACCACTTTTGAGCTTGTTTCAGCCATTATGTAACTTTCAACAGTATCACGGCAGCTGGGCCAAGAAAACTTGAACTTGGTCCCCCGAGCAATTGGCATGAGCGACAAACCTCTGCCAGAATACAAATACAAACCTCCTGCTGCTGCTTTCTCTGTGTCTGCATGGCAGGCAGAAGTTCCCAGCAGTTTGTGTGTTAGGGATAGCATTTGGAGCGCCTCAAGCTCAAATGAGGCCCTCTAGTAACTTATTTAAATTGCATAGACCTACCGTCAAACAACTGCATGGGCCCAATCCTCCCACAAACAGCAATTCTACTTCCACGGCAGCCACAAAAGTACAGAAATTAAGGAGTTACTACTCAAACGCCGTTGTTATCAACACTGCTGTGCCTACTTATTGTAGCACGCATAATACTTTATGTAACAGTATGCACTCTTTACATACGCCCTTAAACATACGTGGGCAACATTAGATGTTGGGCTTGTTCTGTCCCTTATAGCCAGGGATATTATAACACAGGGGTCGGCAACGTTCGACACGCGGCTCACCAGGGTAAGCACCCTGGCGGGCCGGGCCAGTTTTATTTACCTGCTGACACGGCAGGTTCGGCCGATCGCGGCCCCCACTGGCCACGGTTCGCCATCCCGGGCCAATGGAGGCGGCGAGAAGCGGCGCGGGCGAGGGATGTGCTGGCCGCGGCTTCTTGCCGCCCTCATTGGCCTGGGACGGCGAACCGTGGCCAGTGGGGGCCGCGATCGGCCGAACCTGCCGCGTCAGCAGGTAAATAAAACTGGCCCGGCCCGCCAGGGTGCTTACCCTGGCGAGCCGCGTGCCGAACGTTGCCGACCCCTCTTATAGCATTTTATATGTTAATTCATTAAGCTACATGATCTCCTGTGGGGTGTGTATTAAAATCCCCATTTAACAGAGATAAACTTTGGCATTCAGAGGTTAAGTGACCTTGCCAAAGGTCACACAGGAAGTCAGGGTCAGATCTGGGAAGAGAAATCAGGTGTCCAGACTCTGGGCTCCCTACTCTTTCTGCATCAGTAGCATCAATCCTCATGCTTCAGGGCATTAACTGATTGCCATTTGACAGCAGAAAGAAGTCTCTTCCCTTATACATAACATGGTAGTGCATTATGAAATACTGGCCAATATCATACACAAGACAGCATGATGTACATTAGGCTAGATGGACCATTGAGCTATTCCAAGATGATCACTACTATGTACTTATGTAAAAACTTCTTTTAACGACAGAAGAGCAGGGCCGGATTAACGCATAAGCAAACTAGGCACGTGCCTGGAGTCCAAATTCATGAGGGAGGCTGAAAATGGTGCACTGGTGTTGTGCTTTTTTCATTTTGGGGGGGTTGTTTTTGCTGAAGCAGATTCATGCCAACTGAAAGAACTTCACTCAAATGAGTGGGGTAGCGACCCGGTGCACGGGGTCACACCACCACTCAAATTTGGGCAGCCGAGCCAAACTTAAGTGGCATTGTGATCCCGTGTGCCAGGCTGCAATGCAACTCCCTCAAGCGAGTGAAGTTCTTTCAGTTGGCATGCAAATCCACCCCAGTGGATGAGTGGGCAGAGATAGTCCTCACACAAGTGAGACTCACTTAGCCATTCCCAGCAGAGTTAGGGAGAGAGGAGGACACTGGATAAAGAAATCACCTCTTTTCCAAGGACGTAAACTGCCTGGGATGGGAATTTACTGCAGAGGCATGTAATGGAGGGAACATCACTGGAATGTATTGCTATTCAAATTAGAAGCTAGGGGCCCAGAAATGTATGTTTGCCTAGGGCCCAGTGATGGGTTAATCCAGCCCCGCAGAAGAGCAAAGCGCCTCTGAAAAGCAACTAATTACCATTTTTTTCTTAATCCTGCAATTTAACAACCACGTCAAATCTTTTGAAAACACTGGAGGTGGGGGGAAGGGGGAGAAGCAAAAATGATGCATGCTTCTGCTGAGACCTGGTTCTTTAAATTTAAAGCCACGTTACAAAAGTGAGTGGGGGTACACGGTGGGATAATATGCCCTATGGGGGCGGGGGATTTCTAAAGCACACCAACGGGTTGCACGTTAATTGGTCCATGTAGACGCTGCTGGTGTGCTTTAAAGCTTGTCTAGTGCGCTTCAACCAGTCTAGTGCACTTCGTTGCTAGGCAACCCATCAAGCTCAGCTAGGCCCAACAAGCCTTCTCCAAGTAGTTGTGCTTCGTGACTGGGCAGGGGAACCGGCAACCTGCTACTTGAGCCTTGCAGCAGCAGGAGCACTGTGGCAGCTCAGTGCATACCACGCCCAAAGCGGAGTTTGCCCTGCTCTCGCTTCCTGCTCCAACCCTTGCTCCAGCCTGGACTCCCACCTGCTTCAGTTGAGTCCTTGCCTCCCTACCCTGATTCCAACTCAGACTCTGACCATTGGCTTGGGTCCTCAACCCTGACTCGTTTCACCCTCGGATCGGTACCCGACTCCCGGATCGACGCTTGCCATTGAGCTGAACTGCCGCCACAACTGCCAGCCAAGGTCTTGCTCTGCCCACTAGGGAGGCCGCCCAGGCCGTGGCAGCTTCCTGTTTGAAACAATCCTCTGTTAAAGTGCACTAGGAACCTTTAGAGCACACCAGCAAGGTATACACGGAACAATTAATGCACAGCACATGCGTGCGCTTTAGAAATCACACCCCTCTAGAGCACGTTGCCCCACCAGGTAGACATGCCCTAAGAGAATGAGAACGTGGCACGAACAAAGCAACGCGAAGGGATCTGCATGAATTCAGGGTTGTCAGGTGGATGTCATTTTGCACTGAACAGCTTTTTCTTTTTCTTTGCTCTACTGGCAATAGTGCAGGGGATGTCTGTTCAGTGACCGAGCTGCTTTCATAGATTCACAGAACTTAAGGCCAAACAGGACCATTAGGATCACTTGGACTGACCTCCAGCATAACACAGGCCAGGGAACATCACCCAGAGATTCCTGTTTCAGGGATGGCCATGAACACTATCATTTAAACATAACAGTAACGGATCACATAAGTATTAGAAAGCAAAACCAGATGCAATGTAGATAGATCTAAATATATCCATATAAAGATCAGCTAAATGTAATAACTTCTTTTAATATACTTTCAACGCACATAATGGTGGTTATTAAAAAAGTCGACAATTCTTGCATACTGGTGCCGGAGACATAACCGCTACTTCCTATTCTGAATAGTAGGGGAACCTGCAGAATCTCCACTATCACCGCGTAGGAATTGTGCATAGATGCTGCTATTTGAAATGGTGAGCCTTGTATTGAAGTAGAAGACCATTACTATAGTTTATTCTTCCCCTTGACCCACCACACACAAACAACACAAGGACAACTTAATTGCTGGTGTAACTTCCCTGATATGCATGGATGACAATCGGGGAGAACTTGACAAATAAAGATAAATCTTAGGGTGATACCACCACACCTTGGGTGAAGAGAGGGAAAGGGAGCTTATATAAATTGCCGTGGGGGGGAAAAAAAAATCACTACTGGGTCATGTTTATCCACAGAAAAGGTAGACAGTGATCTCTAGGTAAACAAAAATCTTTGGTGTAGCCAAGCCGTCAAGAAACCATCATATTGTTTAGGATGTACCCCTTTCAGTACAAGGATGACCAATTTACTCAGACCTATCAAATCAGTTCTGCCTTAGAAATGCTACTTCCTCAAACCATGGCAGCCTCAAAATGCATACTGCACCACTGTGTTATAACTCAATGAGATAATCCTAATCAAGGCAGATGATGAACAGATGGCCAGAGAAGTGACTCTCACCCTTCCAGCTCCACATCCGACCACTTGAGCAGCATTTCCTAAAGTAGGGGGCATAAATGGACACCAGGCTGATGGGCAGACAGATCTCAGTTGTTCTCCAACATTTTTTTTTTTAATTAAAGCTAAAGAGTTCCTAGATCTCATCATTTCAAAGAAAACCTACAAAATTCAATGCTGAGGCATCCACCTGAGTTTGCAGAGAGCCTGAAGCAGCAGCTCCAAGAGAGCCAAACTGTCTCATTAATTTCACTAGGCGTTCACTTGGATCCCAGTGATGGCATTTTAAAAATTGTTAATGAGTTCAATTATCAGAGGGGTGGCCGTGTTAGACTGGATCTGTAAAAAGCAACAGTCTGTGGCACCTTATAGACTAACAGATGTATTGGACCATAAGCTTTCATGGGTAAATACCCACTTCGTCATGCATCTGACAAAGTGAGTATTCACCCACGAAAGCTTATGGTCCAATACGTCCGTTAGTCTATAAGGTGCCACGGGACTCTTTGTCGCTTTTTAATGATTTCAGTGTTCACCATGGCATGTAACAGAGGAGAGAAAGCATCATATTACAAAGATCTGCACAACCATTTCCCGAAGTGTAGGATACATCCCCTGCTGGGGAAGGAAGGAAGAGCTAGCCAGTGGGGCACGGAAGATAAATACATTAAGATGGTTACGTGGAGGGAGCAGGACTGGTTTCATTTTCTTGAATGGGTGCTCAATTTCCAACAGGTTGGGAAATGCTGTACTGGAAAGAATAGGAAACAAATGTGGTATTTACCACCCTATCTTCCGCTACCGCTACAATAATCCCAACGGGCCAAAGAGAAACTATATAGCTATTGCAAGAACAGAAAAGAGACATTGTCATCATCATATTTCCTCAGCCAGACTGCATGTGGAAAGATAATTCCTGAACACGGATCCTCATTAATGCAGTCTTTAAACAAGGAAAGAGATTTGAACACAGTAAGCATTTGTTAAGCAGTAGCATGTGTCTTCCATCAGCTTTATTTTTACGCAGAGATCACCATGTACTGTGCTGGAGCCATATCCGGACTCAGGTACACAGCTTAAACACTTCCTTAGTGGAAGGATGTTTTCCATTGGGCTTGGAGAGAATAAGCACATTGTAAAGAATTCCCACTGGAAAGTCTGGAGATACAGCACAGATCTTGTTAATATTTGAATGAAGAATGTATATATTTTTCAATTATGTTTACTTCCCTCATCTCCTATGATTATTCTCCACACCACACGTAGGGAAGAATCTGTGTACTGAGATGTAATTTTCACAACAGTCTCAGACCTCCTACAGAAGGATGTTTACAGTTATCTTCCCCCAAGCCAACCCTCCCCAGCTATTTATCTCTATCAGCACGAAGTACGGTGTTCTCCCCAACTTCCAGAGACTGAACTGAGACCTGCTGGAACAGATGACGAAGCCAGAATTCACTTGGAATGAAGAAACTGAGGCAAAGGCAGTTTGATTTTGAAGCAAATCTGTAAACAATCATATGATAATCATGGATAGTATATTGAGTTATGCCTCCAAAAGCAGGTAGTGTGGCGATAAAAGAAAAACTGGAGGGCCGGAGATGCAGTCCACCTATGCAAAACAGAGTATGTAAGGTGTGGGATGTAGTGGCACGCGCCATTGGAAAATCAGGGCTGGGATACACTTCAATGCAGATAGGAAGTTAGAAGTGGGAAAGAAGATCTCTAATTTGGCTTTGCTTCAGTAAGGTCCTTCTTTTCTCTCTCTCATACACTTCCTCTACAGGCTGGGAAAGAAGGAAGAGACACCTCATTACTGATGTTTCTATTTTTTGATACTTGAGAGGCAATGAGATACTCCAGTGATGGCAGGGGTCCCATAAGTAGATCAAGATTAGACAGAGAAAAGGGGCAGAAAAAATACCCACTTTGCCAAAGTCTGGCATCAGGTATGAAACTGCCATTTAGATCTGAATGTTATGTAGGCCAGTGGTTCTCAAACTAGGGCCGCCGCTTGTTCAGGGAAAGCCCCTGGCGGGCCAGGCCGGTTTGTTTACCTGCCGCGTCCGCAGGTTCAGCCGAATGCGGCTCCCAGTGGCCTCGAGGGACGTACTGGCCGCCACTTCCCACAGCCCCAATTGGCCTGGAGTGGCGAACCGCAGCCAGTGGGAGCTGCGATCGGCCGAACCTGTGGACGTGGCAGGTAAACAAACCAGCCCGGCCCGCCAGGGGCTTTCCCTGAACAAGCCGCTGCCCTAGTTTGAGAACCACTGACGTAGGCAATTAAGGGCAGCTATAGGACACTTGGTGTGCATTATCTGTCAGGTGTTAAGTCCAGGCAGATTGATCCATGTTTGCATGATGGCCACATTCATAACAGAAGCACGAGAACAAACCCAAGAGTCAAAGAAATCGTCCAGAGAGCTGATCATCTCAATACATAGCTGGCGTTTAAAACATACTCCTCCTAATTGTGCTGACTTACCCACTGTGTCACAGGGTTCATCTTTGTGTACGCAGAAATCTGTCCTAAAAAGAAAACAAAAAACACAAGTCAGGGGTATGCTGTGCCTCAAGAACAGATTAAAGAAAAGCAGGGGTCCATGAACCAAAGTTCTGAAACATTCCCAGCTATCAGGAAAGTCAAGGTCCTTTAACTGCTGTGTATTATACATGATGACAACACGTAACAGCACTGACTTATTTTCAAGATGACAAGAGTTATTTTGATAGTTCCACTCACTACATCCAAAGTCAAACCAAGCAAGGCTTCTTGAGATTGAACATGCAAGAGAGAACTGCCACATTACGAAGTAGGAAACCACATGTTTCTATGACATCAAAGTTTGTCAGTAGCCTAGACTAAAATTGGGCCACTCACATTCACACAGTACTGCACTCAAAAGAAGAAGTCGGCATGCGATCCTGCAGCATAATCTAAAACTAAGGGAGGAGAAATCAGGGGACATTGTACATGGTTATATAGGACTGAGTCCTAGAAAACAAGTTATGTCAGAATTAGGGGTTCTCAATCTTTTTCTTACTGAGACCTTCCCAACATGCTATAGAATCTCCACAGCCCACCTGTGCCACAACAACTGGTTTCTGCATATAAAAGCCAGGGCCAACGTTAGAGGGTAGCAAGCAGGACAACTGCCTGGGGCTTCTGCTTTCCGCCCTGGGCCCCAGTGAGTCGAATGCCCTGCTTGAGGGACCCCCTGAAACCTGCTCACGGCCCCCCAGAGGGTCCTGGACGCCTGGTTGAGAACCACTGGTCGGAATCACAATAAAAACTGCTCTCTTTCAAATTCTTCCCTCTTTTAATCTATTTCATTCTGTATATATATTTTTCTTGCTCCACAGACACCGAAAGTAAGAAAAAGGAAAGAGCCAGAAATAAAACAAAAGAAGGACGCAGAGGGGGGAAAAGTAAACAAAACATTCAGATTAGCGGTAGACAAACTGACTCAAATCAAATATGACCCAGCCTGAATTTTCATCCAAGACTTGAAACAAACACCAGCCTTTCACCAGGTTCAAAAGAGTTCAATTGACCTGTTTCCCCCACCTTATTCACATCTCACTGTACTTCCTGAGTTTGACCAGGATAGGAAGCGGATTATTATTATCACTGCCTGTACCGTAGTGAGACCCAGAAGCCCCAGTCAGACTAAGACCTGATTGTCCTAGATGCTGTACAAACACAGAACAAAGAGATGGCCACTGCCCCCAGGAGCTTACAATCTAAGTAATATCACAAGCATGCTCCTTCTCATGAGATTTCCAGCCCAATTTACAACATAACTTTTTTTTTTTTTTAATTAAAATAAGGTTGGTATACATTTAAAGAAGGATCAAAGCATCTCCACTGTCATCTCCTCACCTTTGGGAACTTTCCTCTTCAGCTCCTGCATGAGCAAAGAGTGCTAGCTTCTCCCAGGAGCACTGCCTTACAGATGAGGAGCCAGGGAAACCTATTAAAGCTGCTATGAGACACCAAAGGGTTCCTTCAATCTGATCAAAGCAACAGCCTGGTCATTGTTCCGACTGCCTTTTCAATCCAGGGTAAGTGGGTGCAAAGGTTATGCGCCTACATTGTGGGTGTGTGGTTATAAATGCCCAGGCCACAGGGGGGATTTTCTGTTTGGGGTTTTTGCGGAGGAGGGAGGGTAAAGAGAATGTCCTGCTGGAATAAAAATTTAAGAATGGGATTTTTCAGAAGAAAATAATGAAGTGAGATCCCGAACTCCCATTTCAATGAGACTTGGGCCCATAACACCATTACTCTCCTTTGAGCAAGTTGTTAAAAAAAAAAATCCCAGCTCAAGTTAGTTTAAAAAAAAAAAAAAATTACAGCAATTGAAAATAATCAATATTAACTGTCAAAATTCATATTAAAAAAGCCACCCTGAATATTTCCGATCTTACATTTCATGGCCAAAGAGCTACGATTACAGCCAGCAACGGGTTAAAAATCAGGCAGAAACAAAATAATCAGAAGCCGCCACCACGCCCTGGTCAGGGATTCCATTTTCCAGAGCAGCGCGGCTGCATCTGACACCTGGACATTTGCTCTTGACTGAGCTGGCACAAGAACAATTCCTGAGTTCCCAGAGCCAGCTTGACAGAGGTTTATTTAAGGACTTATGATGTTATATAAACTGGTAAATCAAACAGATGCTTTTATTGTGACAACAAATAGCTGAACTACTAGTAGATGGCAGAGGCCACCACTAGAAATGAATCTCTCTGATGGGACTGGCTATCTTAGCAAATAATGCATTTCAAGGCTTGCCACTTGCGCTCTGTGGTGCTACCGGGAAAGGTGTCTGGTGGTTTCAGTCAATTCGGAGAAATTACCACCATGTCGTAAAACTAATGGTCTCGTAAATAATTCGGCACAACTTGCAGTCTGTGACCGAACTCTATGGAGGTGAAATAATCCCTCATCTCTAAGGGGGCTGGTCTCTTTTGGTCATGGTAGTGCTCTTAAGTAATAATATAATATAGGTATATCTCCATATCTCATAGAACTGGAAGGGACCCTGAAAAGTCATCGAGTCAAACCCCCTGCTTTCACTAGCAGGACCAAGTACTGATTTTTGCCCCAGATCCCTAAGTGGCCCCTTCAAGGATTGAACTCACAACCCTGGGTTTAGCAGGCCAATGCTCAAACCACTGAGCTATCCCTCCCCAAGTGAAGCAATAAAAGGAAACCTAACATTTCATCTGCCATGCAGGACATTGCAGCTGGGTCTGTGAGTAAAATACCTTCAACTGCTCCCAACACACAAAGCCAAGAAACCCATCCTTCTGCCCTGGGACCTTGCATCCAACCTTTCTGCATTAGGTCATACTGACCATTTGTCAGGCTTTCATAAGAATACAAGAACGGCCATATTGGGTCAGACCAATGGTCCATCTAACCCAGTATCTTTCGACAGTGGCCAGTGCCAGATGCATCAGAGGGAATGAAAACAACAGGGCAATTTTGAGCAATCCATCCCATCATCCTGTCCCAGCATAAGGCAGTCAGAAGGTGAGGGACATCCTCAGCATGGGGTTGCTTCTCTGACCACCTTTGCTAATAGCCATGTCATAGTCATGGATGTTTGTAGTAAAAGTCAGGGACAAGTCACAGGCAATAAACAGAACGTCACCAAAGCCCGGACCTGTCCCTGACTTTTACTAAAAACATCCCTGACAAAATGGGGAAGGAGGAGGGTCTAGCACCCTGGCTCTCCCCTGGCCCCCTCCACAGCAGCTGGGAACTGCAGGGACCCCATTGCCCAGTGGCTAGGAGAGGTCCCCACACCACCCTGTGGGGCTTGGAGCTGCGGGGGGGGGGGGGCGTCACCCGCTTGCCCCTGGCAGCTGAGCAATTCTGGGGTCCTGCTGCCACTGCCAGCGGCTGGGAGCTGTGAGGGCCCCCCACCCGTGGCCGCTGAGCAGCTCTGGGGTCCCTCTGCCGTCGCCGCCACTGGCAACTTGTGGCAGCTGAGCCGCTGAAGGGGGGACCCCTGCCAGCAGCAGCGGTTGGGCAGCTCAGGGGTGCTGGTGGTGCTGGCAGCCAGTCAGTTGCAGGGGTCCCGCCGTCAGCAGCTACCCCCTGCTGCCCATGGAGCCTGGGCTGCTGCGGGGTCCCCAATGTCCTAGAGATAGCTGGAAGTCATAATCTTAGCCTTACTAATAGCTATTGATGGACCTACCATCCAGGAAGTTATCTAATTCTTTTTGGAACTCGGTTATACTTTGGGCCTTCACAGCATCCCCTGGCAATGAGTTCCACAGATTGACAGTACTTCCTTTTATTTGTTTTAAATCTGCTGCCTATTCATTTAATCGGGTGACCCCTGGTTCTTGCGTAAGGCTGCTTTTGTTTGTAAGTGGCCACCCACCATTCCATTGGCGGGATTTTCCTCTCTATGGGAGCATTTAGTATTAAGTACAAATGGGGAAAACACCTATTTTCTGCTTCATCGGGCAAAGGTAAATTCCCAGAAGCAAAAATGTTCATGGCTCCTTTTGGTGAGCACAGCCAGCAAGCGGGAACCAGAGTTCTCTTTGGAGATTGACCCTAAAGATTCTGAGTTCTCAAGCAGCTGCAGCTGCTGAAAATCCAGCGTCTGCTTTTTCTGGCTCAGCTATTTCTGCTGGACATGCTGTTGCTTCCATATCCTCCATGGCTGGTCCATCTGTACAGTCTGGTGAGGATCCAGGGACGCGCACACATGCTTCTAAAGCCAAGAGAAGAAAACCTAATTTCCTTGCTACACAAATAAGAACTGCTGGACCAGAGGCCTTCCAAGCAACACAGCATCCTTTATGTTGCAGGAACAGGAATGGGTTAGAACTGCGGGAATGGGAAAACACTGCAATTACACGCTGCTGGCCTATTGTGCTGGCTAGATGTGGTTCTTCTGAAGAAAACCAGCAGTCCTGGGCCCACTTTTCCCCCTCACAAAATCAGCTGCTCTTCAAGTCTATTATCCAAACTAGCGGCAGCTGTAGCTTTCCAGCTATTATTACTACAAAACCTTCCAAATCCAGTTAGCCCAGAGAGCATCCCTACATTTTCTTCAAGTGACTGACTCCAACTCGTTTAGCTGGACACCAAGCATTTAATTTCATAAGCTGCAGAGGGCATAGATGAAATGCCAATGCCTAAAACCCCATCAGAGTGATTTGCATGCCTCACCATGTCACACGGGATCAAAAGATTCATGCTGGATGCACAGATGAGAGTTAAAAAAAAAAAATCTTATGTATTTATTTAGGTCCTGATCCAGTCAAGCACATGTTTAACTACAAGCAGGATGTGTATTACTCCCACCGACTTCAAAGAGACTACGCACCCTGCTTAAAAAGTTAAGCATATACTTAGGTGCTTTTATGGATCAAGGCCTTAGTAACGGCACTGAATACAGAGCAGATGGGGGATCCTGCACCAACGCCAGAGGAAACTGCACAATCATATACAAAGGTGTATTTTGAGGAACTCTACTAGCCCGTTGCACTGGCACCGCAATCACTGACTGGATATTCTACAGCCCACTTTTATTTAACAATCATTAGCACCCCCAACCATAATCAACATGCCTATAGAAACAAGAGAAAATGCTTTAGGGAGGGACTTTAAAAATGCTAATTGCAGACAGGGTGAAAACTTATACTACAGAATCCTGTTCATTTGGCTAGTCTCTCACACTGACAGCAGCCCTGCGCAGTGAGTGCAGTGCAGCTAGTTCAAAACACTCGTTCTCAACTGTGTTCAAACTGTGTCAGCAACTTAAAGGGGGAGGAAAATGGGTTTTTAAATGGTCCCTGTTAATAAATTACCCGAAGCGCAGACAGAGAATAAGAAGAGAAACCATTTATATAAATGTCTGGGAAATACGTGAAATAAAATTCTGTGCCGAATAAGACTCGGCAACAACGATGCTCCCCGAGTTTAATCTTGTGCAGTTCTGCTTTTAACCCTTAATTTGCTACTCTGCATCAAGCACCTAGAACTTAGAACTAAAGACCATTTAATCTCTTGGCGCTCACCAAATGCATCCCTTATATGAGACATTACTACCTGATTAGCTGTCACTGCCTTTCACCGTCAGTGGGCTAAATCAGTTCCATGAGAGCTATTGCTATAAAGCGGCCAGCCTTATATATGGAACCTTGGTAAAGTATCTCTGCATATATCTGGATCCATGATGTACAAAGATACAGGAAGACTTTCTCCAGGCAAATGCATTATGGGGCATTGAAGTAAGGTGTTGGGAAATCATTTTCCAAAGAGTATCAATACTATTGTACCTATACAGAACTGGAAGAGCCTCAATTTTTTTTGTCGTGAATCTTTGCTTTCTATTGACATTCAAAATCCTTCTTCCCTACAGATACTTTAATTTAAAAATCACAACTGCAGTCTTCTTACAAAATAGAAGAAGATGTGGAAACATTTTTTTCTATTCACATTATAGGCAGAAAAAAAAAGTACAAGGATGGATAATAATGCTGGGTATAGCAGTATTCTGTCCTATAGGTCAATATGGGTAACATCCCTTGGATTTGAACCTTACGCTAGCATGGTGTATTTGATAACTATATAGAGCCACAAAAGGGTGACCCTGAACAATCTGTGCTACGCGCCAATGGAGAGAGCAAATTCTAATTAAATGGTGGTTTAGTGCCATGGTGGAGGAGTTAGTTGCGGATTGATCCTGCTTTGAGCAGGGGGTTGGACTAGATGACCTCCTGAGGTCCCTTCCAACCCTGATATTCTATGATTCTAAGTAGATAAGGTAAGTGCTGGTTCTAAATAGAATATCCACAAACAACACAGCCCAACAACAACAAAAGTGACAGAGAAAGCGGGGACTAACACGTAGTCCAGTAGCATTCAAAAAAGGAGAGACCTTTCTCTGCCACTGAAAGAATTTTTTTCTTTTAAATCAAAACAAATCACTCCATTCTGCTCTGTTTTACCCATACAGCCCAGCATGCCACAATCTAGCATGAATGAGGGACAAACATCAGCAACAGTGGGAAATGGCTCCTGGAATTCTTGCCGATCAGATGGCCCATACAAACAGGAACAGCAAACCATTTCCACTGTACCTGGTAACAAAGACAGCAGCGTCCACAGGAGGGGTATCATCTCTTGCACCAGGAACCTGATTATTGCCAAGATACTTTGCTCCACCATACTCTTCATTTTGCCAGTGACAGAAACTCTCCAGAGACCTCTCTCCATGGTGCCCAATGGACAGTTTTGCCTTTAGAAAACAAAAAGGAATTCAAAGAAACAAAGATTGGTCAAACTAGGGGATACCTAGGTCTATGTAGCATAAAATCATTAAGTGACAAACATACATTCAAAGTTATACTTGTGAAGGTTATATGTGCATCACCACGGCCTTAACCTGGGGCCTGAAATTCAGCACCAAAGCAGTGATCTCTACCACTTCACCAAAAGAGCTAATGCCATCAGCTGGTAACAGTAGCAAGCTTCTTTGGGAGTACTAGGCCCAAAGGGTTTATAGGATTGGGAACTGTGGTTTTGATTCCCTAACCATGTTATTAAATCTTTATAACAGTTACTCCCCAACCTAACTGGTGATTTTAAAGTAAGACCACAGCAGCTGTATAAAAGTTTTGAAGAACTTACAGGACGGTTTCGAAGGAGAACTAGCTTGGTCACTCGAATGCGGACTTTAATTCCAAGGCTCTGGTGCTGAAACATATTGTACACCTGTCAAAATGCAACGGACAACAACATGTCAGAATAACAAAAAGGAAAACGTTAACTAGAAGCAGATGAGGAATTAACCATGACCAAAAAGAGGTTCCTCCCCCCCCATTAAAAAAAATAAATTAATTAATAATAATAATAATAATAATAAAAAACGTTGCCTCAATCCAAAAACAAATGGATCGCATTATTAAACAAAAATACAGAATTATAAAAGGAGGTACTGTAGTGCCGTTTCAACCCAGAATATATGGTAGATAGTAGCAGCTACAACTCTCAAACAAATAAAATGTATTTTCCCTAAGGCACATCTTTTGGCTTCATCACTCTGAACAATTTTTCACACACATCCTCCAGCAAGGTTTACCATCCAGGGTAGATCCACCCAAAAAAAACAGACAAGTCCTTTTAAAAAAAAAAAAAAAAAAAAAGAAGAAGAAAAGAACTAGTAACAATGTGCTTTAACAAGGGTAGCCAAAGGAAAAGATCTGCTGGAGAACAGAGGAAAGGAAATATATTCCAAAGGAACATTAAATAGAAACTAGAGATCTCAGAAATGCAAACACATGTTAAACTGGTAGCTAATACAGACTTTCAGCATTTAAAACGTCAGTGATATCTGAATGCAAAAGTGAAATAATGGTGTGTTTTAGACTTCAGGAAATAGAATGGAAAAGCAATTTCCCTGTGTTGTTTTCATATCTTATGTAAGAAAATAGTAATAAGTCAGGTTTCAGAGTAGCATAAGTGAGCATATAATGACACAAGCCTCAGGAAATACAAAAATTGTGCCGGAAACTACCTTACTGCTATCTCCAGATTTCACATTCCTGCTCAGATAGTGCACCTCATTTATAGGTTAGAACACCGAACTCTAATTGATCCCAGAATTACATTCCGCCCATTTCTCTGTGTACAACTGCTTTGCCTAAACCACATCAAAAAAGGTGTAAGCGGGGAAATACATTATAAAGTATTTTAAACTTTTTATAACTTTGGGACAATGCCACACTCCCTACTCAGGCAAAAAAAAAAATCAAAACCACGGAAGAGACTTTTCTGAGTAACGACGACAAGATCAGGCCCTGTTTGTTACCTGGATCTCATCTGGTTGTAAATGTTATTCAGGCTACATACAGACAGACGGAAACTGGATCTTTTTTTTTTTCTTCCTATGACGAAGCCACTACATGAACATATTTTGGGCGATCACATTTTCAAAAGCCTAAATTTTCCCTAATCATGAAAGCACTCAAGTATGCACTTAAATTTATGCACATTCTTAAGTGCTTTCCTGAATAGGGAAGGATTTAAGATGGTGTTTAAATCAAGTGGTTTCTCAATCCGGGCCCAGATTGGAGCCAGCAGCTCCTGTGCTCTAATCCACATTCAGCCCTCTGACCTCCTGTGTGATCTTGGTAAATCCACTTTCCTTTTCTATGGCCCTATTTACCCATTTGTAAAATTGCTGGTACTACTTACCTATCTTACACAAGTGTCTGACAATCTCTTAGGCCTGGTCCAAATGAACACTTATTTCATGGAAAGCTGGGGAGTAAATCTACCTCGCATTACCTTGCCTCAGACTAACTGGCCATGGGGACCAAGGTGGCATGCACTAACAGTTCCCTAGCGCGCTTTGATCTACTCCCATTTCAAAGCATACCTGGGAACTTTTAGAGCGCAGCAGCAGGGACCACAGGTATCAAAGCTGGGTAGATTTATTTCCCAGCTTGATGTGAAGTAAGTGTTCGTTTAGGCAAGTCCAAGATGTTTGAAAATGTAAAACGTTATGTTTATAGTATTAACATCCTTATTGTTAAATAAACTAAGGAATGAAGCCAGTGCTCCATCCACAGAGTGGGCAAGCTTATGCCCCAATCCGGCCAACTGGCTCAGCATGGGTGGACCCGGACGCCTGCATGGAGCCCCACGGACTTCAAGGGGGCTCTTCGTGGGCAGCGGATTTGCCTGCGTGGAGCCAGTTGCATGGGGCCTAGCAAACTATTCTGGGATTCATCAAGCTACTCAAACCCTGACCCCCATTCCCCTCCAAGATACCTCGATTTTTTTCCCAGTCAGCAATTTCAAATGTACCCCGGCTTGCCCTGCAATTTCAACATGTGGATCTCTACCCTCTGTGTCACAATTAAAAACAAACCATTTTGCAGTTTCTTTATCTGTATTGTTTAAACACATCTATAGATGTCCAAGTGAAAAGGTAAACTGTGCTGCATATAAGAGTAAGAGCATCCTCCTTCTTTCACCCTCCAAATACAAACAATCTGGCACAAGTGGTTGCCCTATCTAGACACTGTCAGAGAGCCCAACCACCAGGTTATCTAGGTTACAGAGACTTTATCATGGGATTTCCTTTCCACCTGCCCTCTGCTCGCTTCCACCACCCTCCGTCTGTCCTAAGTACATAGAAAATCCATCAACATTGGAGTCCAAAATCAAAATTCTGAACCCAGGAGGGCCAAGTGGATTAAAAATTAAGCAAAAAGTTCCAATGTGGTCACGCTAATTCCCTCTCACTGTAATTAATGTCTTATAATGTGTGGATTTAACATACTGGAACTTGCCCAATGCCATTGCATATTATGCGAACGCTCTCTAATAATGCGGCTTGTACTTGCAGAACAAGACAAGGTACACCTTGGCAGCAGGAAGTATTGTTTCTAACATTCCAGCACTGACAGTTTGCCTCGTTTTGTAGGCACTGCAGGGTCATAGCCACTGTGTTCAATCTGAGTAGTCCCACGAGTATGCTGACTTCAATGCTACAACATAAATTTACTAATGGGATTATATGACGGGGTAATCTGCAACAGCAGGTGACTGAACACGATGACCCAGGCAGTCCCTTGCGACACTATGTTCCAATCTCCAAGTAGATAGACCGTTACCATCAAAAGGCTGGAGAGCACTGAAGCTGGGGGCCATGCATTGTAGTAAATAATTATTAATGACGTCTGAAGCACAATTCTCAAAAAATCCTTCACAGTTGCCAGAGGAACAGGAATACCAAATACTCCTCATTTCAAAGGGAATCCCTCTTTTTGTTCCTCGGGGTTTAAACAGGGGTAGTAAATTCTGCCTAGGACGTCAGCACTGTGACTTACAGAACTGCAGTTCACCATAGAAAACATCACATTTTAAAATGCCAATATTCTCCCATTAGACAAGTTCGAAAGTGGAGAGAGCGCATCTCCAGATGTCTTCCTCATTTGTTGTCCTTTGCTTCCTTCCGTTGTTAGGAAAAGGCCACGAGCAGAGGGCGGAAGGTGAAGTCTCATTTATCCATGAATGGGAGCAGTTCAACACTGCCAACAAGTAAACTCTCCTGTCAAAAATGCTCCAACACCTGGGGGCAAGTTCACAGGAAAACTGAACTCTGAATGGGACTTAGACTTGGCACTGCAGGGAGCACCATCATTATTTTTTACAGGTTAGTGCTTAAAAGAGAGGCAGGCGGTTCACACCAGCTACAGAACGGCACAGTCCCTGCCTAAAAGAGTTTACAATCTAAATCAGATTAAAGCTGCATTGGGACAGTAGGACATTTATAGGGAGTGATTCGGGGCACTGGATATTTTCTGTCTGCCTTCTTCTGAGCAGCCTGGCAATTCCATACTTTTCACCAGCCAAATGAGTACTGGGTGGATCTGTGCAGCCACCAGCTACATTTCCTTTGGGAAGTTCTAGCTTGTAGAAACTCAAATAAGATCAGTCCTTATATTATCACACTCTGACTCCAAAAAAAAACCCATCAAAAGCTCAGACCTGTGGAGGGCTTTCCACTTTCTGCAGTGCTCACAGAGACACAAGGTATCAATAGCCTCCTCCCGTTCTTCAAAATGTTCTTCTGCCAAAGTCAATACAGTTCTTCTTACGTCTTCTCTAGCCACAGCTGTTTGTGAACTCCATAGCAGTACGTGTTGGTTTAGACACCACCTATGCCATGGCTCACATCAAAAGGTCCCAGTGCACCAAACTACATGAAGGACACCAACAATTCAGTTATGAGTGCGGTTATGTATGTAACTCTCAGGACATGTGACATCAGCCAGTGAATCTTGGGTCTCAGAGCACTTAGTGCAAAAGTAAAACCTATGCTTTTATTTTAGGAGGCCTCTCGTCTCCTTAGCCTAGGTGGAAAAGCATGCCTACTTCAAACAAGGTATCTAGCCCAGCTGAAGTTTGCCAGCATGAAGGTGAAGCGATGACTGATTTCACTGGGTGACATCATTTCAATATCAGGATTGGAGTCAACCACTGAAGTACTACACCATGCATGGAAACCCCCTCCACATACTCCTTCAGTTCATTTTTCTAGGGTAACACGGAATGCTAGGAAGATGTCTGAATGTTGCTGGCAGACTCTGATTTGCAAGGAGTGTAATTTGGTGAGGAGTCCATTGAAGGACCTCATTTGCCCAATTACTCAACCTAGAAGTATTACAAGTGGGCCTCAAGCCGGTGAGCTGGCTTATCAGGCTCCAGGAGCAGCCAGAAAATATTTCACTTGGGCTTCTTTGCCTTAAGGCAACATCCTAAAATACATACTTCACTCAGTGGATGTGGCACAACCAAGTAATGGTCTGTGATGGAGACCTTGTCATTGCACTTAGGGCAACATCTGAAGCTGCTGGATTGTTTGCTGCTCCCCCAAACGTTAAATAAAGTGCACACACTGGTTAAAAATAAATAAATTCTCAACTGCACTGAGAACTATGGATATATCTATACTCTGTAAAGAAAACCAATCCTAGCTAAAACACAGTAAGGACCTGTCCCAAATCACAGGCCAGAAGGGACCACAGTGGGAGTCAGACCTGGCCCTAAATGAGGTCGCTGTGACACATAGTACCAATTTCCTTGGCATACTTTGGGTATTCAATCCCAGATGCTACTCTGAAACCAATCCCAGATGCTTTATGATAATGAGTTAAATGTAGGTACTCTACAGTGACCAAGCTGGCCTCGGAGGTAGCCAACATGTAGTCAACTTGGGCAAGTTAACCCATGTCCCCAAGTAAAGAATCCCATGGAATCCAAGTTTCTGTTTAAAATAAAATAATTAAAGTCTCTAGGCCTTCCCTACGGCAAGCATCACCTCTGCCTTCTTCACCCAGCCTTGAGGGGAACCACCATTAAACAACAGCATCAAAGATGTTAACGCACTGTGTCTGACTGGCCATAGGCACAACAGGAGCCAATGGCTCTAAGCAAGAGGGTGGAGATAATTACAGTTGAGATATTGGGTTTCCTAGTGTGGAGATTCCCAAGTTTTCTCAGGGTGAGGAACATGTGTTAATACAGTGACTGACTCATGGGAACCTCCCTTCCCATTTGCGAAAACCCAGACCACCCTCCCTCCCACTTGCAACTGCCTCACACCCCTGAGGCCTCTGCATCCATTCCCGGCCTGGAAAAGTAAGAACATTTCCTGTATTTTTAGTGTCTTTTAATAAAATCAGGCCGTTTGGCACAAGGAGAGCCAACACCATGTAACCTGCCAGCTTTTTGCAGACCACCAGCAACTGTTCCATGGACCAACACTTAAGAACCACCATTCTAGGCTTTAACCATATAATTTCTGTCTCCAATTACAGAATTGCAAATATTGGGGAGGGGGGGAGGCACAGGAAGACATGGTTACAGCAGCAGGGAGGGTTCTAAATCACTGACTTGAGGGCAAGTGATGAGAAGAGAGCACAGGACTGGCTAAACGTCATGCCCATCCGCTGGCCCTGCTTATGGTGCCCCCCTTGGAGGGAGAACAAGCAACCAATCTGCTCTTTGCACTCTCTTGACTATCGCTCTGTGAGGAGTCATCAAAAGCACATAGGGAAGGGGGACAGTAAAGGGGAAAGCAGGTACGGAAACAAAGGACGAACAGAGGAAAAGCAAGAGAGGAACAAAAGAATGAGACCTATGTCTCAAAGAAGTTGCTCCTTAAAGCAAATTACCTATTCAGAGCTTTGCTGCAACGTTCTCCCCGCCCCCCTTACATATCGGCAACACTTCAAGGCTGGACCCTCAACCAGAGAATCATGTCTCTCTCTCTCGCCAATGAGTCTCGTTTGCATCTAGTTCAGATTGTGAACTACCTGGGGCAGAAAGCAGAGCTCCTCCTTTGTGTCTCGTTCAGCACCTGCCTCACTTTCTCCCTATTTCTTTGAAGGCATCAGGGATGTAAACGGAGTAAACGCCTGTTTGGCCCAATTTGTCCTGGCCTGCCTTCTCGTGCACAGAACACAGCCCAGACAGGCTGAACTTAAACTGAGAGGAACCAAACTCCACCAGAGTTCCCCTGGCTGAAAGGGCAGAGATAGAGGAGCGTGAACGCATGCATGAGATCGTTTGTTGTAGGCTCTGAACTTTACGAAGCCAGAGGATGGATCGTGTGGTTTTTTTTAACGCCCCGCACGCAAACAGCAGCTCCTGCATAGCCTTGGCTGTCAGACCACATTTATGAGTGAGAGTGTTAGCTAGGTTACCAAGGTTTTCCCTTACTTGTTTTGAAAAGTACCATGGGATCTCTTAACTCCCACCTAAAACTGAGCTTACAAACTACACTATAAAACATTTAAAAAAAAAAAAAAAGAGAGAGAGAGAGAGAGAGAGATTCAACACTTTGCAAGGTTTACTTGACGTAAAGCTTTCTCAGAGCTGAGGGAGGATGTTCTTCCAGCCATCAGGGAAAAGGAACCTATGGACGATGGTGATGTATTTATACTCATTCCCTTCATGTCCCCAGCCCCCACCCCAAGGATCCAGATCATGACCTTAAGGACGTGTGCCAGGTAGCCGAGTAGCCATGAGAACTCCTGAGTCTGCATATTCCAGCCAAAGGGCACAGAGATAGAGATCTGCATTTACGGTCTGTAGCTCTGAACAAACAATGTATAGTATTTTATGTGATTTTGCTACTACAAACGCATCTCAAAGAGAAATGCCAGAATGAACTGTGCACTTCAGAGTGCAAAAGAACACTACAGAGAATAAACCAGTTTTATTCCTAAAGGCCAACATAAAAACTTCTCCTCTTAATAACATTCAAGGAATCATTAACTTCATGTTACGGCTTGCTGCTTCAAGAGGCTTTTACATTAATCAAATGGCTTAGCAACAGCTGCAGGAGAATGAAGTATACACACTACAATTACTTATCCAGGATGTATTCTGCCTCAAAGAGGGGCAAGTTCAAAACCAAACTGCAATCAACTTTCTATCTAAATCCAAAAATGCACTTTCATTTTTTAATCTAAGTATGTCTTCAGGTTATGAAACCAGAAGATTACAGAACAAAAGTGCCTATTTAAATTACCATGCTATGGTTTTGGAAACCCTGACAGCTCTCTGCCCACCAAGCGAGAAATGCTTAAAGAATCAGTTTGAATTGTTTGCTTTTACAGTAAGTTCTGGAAAACTGTCAGAAGCCATCAGAACACCTCAGTGTAAGTGTTACTCGTTGAATAAAGTTACAGCTTCTGATTTCAGGTTTTAACCAATACATACCAACAAGATACCCCCAATACAAAAAATAATAATAATCTGCATTTATCCAATAAACACCGGGAAAAAATCAGAAATGGTTACTTGTATCTAAGTGTTTGTCTACATGAAGCAAAAATGCAGGCTATGGGGGTGTGATTTCTAAAGTGTTGTGCACTAATTGGTCTGTGAAGATCCTGCTAGTGTGCACTAAAGGTTCCCTAGTGTGCTTTAATGTAGTACTGTTTCTAATATTATAAACTACTCTAATGAGTAATATATTATATGCGTTACTCATTACTGTATACAGAGAGTGGGGAAAAAAAACCAAAAAAAAAACAATTTTTGATCATCCACATAAAACTCAAATTGCTAAAAATAAACTCCCCAAAATGAAATTAATAAACCCCAAAAAACAACAGACGCTCTATGTATGGTCCTTCCTCAAAGCTCAGAGCACTGCTATTACTATTGACAGCTTAGCCTCATATTTTCAAGAGCAATTTATTTTGAAGGGATGAAGGGGAAAATAATAAAAACAAGAAAGAACAAAAAGAGGGGAAAATCTTGATGAGAAAGCAGCGTGTGCATCTCCTCAACAGGCTGCATCTGACCGGTCTCCAAAATGGCCACTGCTGTAAGCAGACTGCTAGAAACGTAGAGGAGTAGTAACAAGAAAAAGTCATAGTCTCATAGCTACAGAAAGAGACATGAACCTGAATCTAGAAGGAGCTTTTTTTATGAAGCGAGAACAACACAGCACTTTACAAGTCCACAGACAAATCTTCAAAACAAGCAAAAGGATCTAAGGAGTTTCCACGCTAATGGAGAAAAATGCAAGATCAGATTAAACAAAAATGGGAGCAGATAGCGATGGACTGCCTGCATAGATGAGCTGAAGAAGTGCATTTTAAAGTGGGATTTGAAAAAGAAAGGCAGGACACTTGGCTTTGGGGAAGTCAGAGCATAGCGAGCGCACAAAAGAAGGTGTGAAGCTGAGAGTGGAAGAGGGAGACCTGGCAGTTAAGTCCGAGAACGCAAAGGGGAAAAACGGGAGGCAAGGAGAGCAGAAATGCAGTACAGGAGCATTGTGCAAAGCCTTGAGGCCCAAGGGCTTTAATCTGATGTGGAAAAGGAAGAAATCAGTGAAGAGATTCACCCAGATGAACATTGGCAAAGGAAGATAAATGTAGGAAGATCACATATAAGCAGAAACATGGGTCTTTATACTGTCAGTCACTAATGAAACAGGTCACTCATACATCCATCGATCCTAAAGAGTTTAAGTCTCTCTAGGATTGGCTTGCTGGGGAGCCTCAGGCTTTCCCCTCTTACAATTCTGCTGACATTTTCATGTATCCATATCCCCTACACCAGTGTTTCCCTACACAAGCGGTGTCCCAAGTTTGGGAAAGCCCCCGGCGGTTCGCTGCTCCGGGCCAATGGGAGCTGTGGGAAGCGGCGCAGGTCGAGGGATGTACTGGCCGCCGCTTCCAGCGGCTCCCATTGGCCTGGAGCAGCGAACCGCGGCCAGTGGGAGCCACGATCGGCCAGACCTGCGGACGCGGCAGATAAACAAACCAGCCCGGCCCGCCGGGGGCTTTCCCTACACAAGCGGCGTCCCAAGTTTGGGGAAAAACTGCCCTCCACCATCCAATTTCAAAAAATTCATTATGTACTTCAGGGCTGCATGTTTAGATGGTGGCATCCAACACCTACTTTATTGATTGGCTCATTTTTTAATCCTATCATGAAGCAAGTTGGACTCTCCGATTGGTGAGGAAGATCTTGCCACACCTTTTGAGAAAATAAAGGAAGATTTCATTACAAGAGCAGCAACTTAAAAAAAACTGAACTCAAAGGTCTGGAGCTATGTTGGCTCCTAGTGATGTATTAAGAGAGCACCTTGAATGGAAAATCCTCCATGGCTTTGGAAAAGGTTGTTTTACAACTTCTACTATTGGATTTATTTAATAGACAAGCCTGTGCCTCTAGAACGGCATCTAGGAATAACAATAAATAATAACCCTGTCATCTTAAAAAAATATGTTGTCTGTTCAAAGTGCAGGATCAGAGAGTGCCATTAAAAACAGAGAATTAGCTATACATCATCCAGAGTTTGTCTCATTGCAGAAGGGTTTTGCTTTCATAGCTGTTAAAATATATTATATATATATATTTTAAGATTCTTATTTACCAGCTGGAGCAATAAAATAGCATTTTGTAATGCTGACTCTTTTCCCCAGAAACTCTTGTATCAAACAGATATTAAATGCTTTAAAGCAGATCACTTGATTTAAATAGAACATGCATTAATAAGCCCTTTTAATGCTTATTTTATGGTTTGACAGTAAGCGTAATGGCTTACAGCGACAAGTTAAATTAATAACCCCTGACCAGTAATGTCCTATTTGCTCAAATAAAAGCCTCAATGCCAAAATTAACATTCTGGTTTCTGTTAGAGGCAGCTCACCATTCTGCAGTATAACTGAACCAGCAGAGTCTAGATACTATGGGCAAATCCTATCCACTGACCAATATCCAGAGAGCCCAACAGGCCACAGAAGTGGTGCTGAAGTGAGATCCAGGGACCTTGAGCACTACAGCCAGTGAGGTGTGATCCATATGGACATCTTCCACCCTATTTATATAGGAAAATATCTGGCTCCCATTTTCCACAGAAACATGCCACACACCCCTGTGAGGTGTGGCAGTGCTATTTTACAGATGGGGAACTGAGGCACACTGAGGCACTAAGTGACTTTCCTAAGGTGTCACAGTCTGCCGTAGACTGCGGTAGACCCTCGAATTCAACCCAGGTCCCCTGAGTGACAGTCCAGTGCCTTAATCACATAGATTCAAAGATTCTAGGACTGGAAGGGACCTCGAGAGGTCATAGAGTCCAGTCCCCTGCCCGCATGGTAGGACCAAATACTGTCTAGACTCTAGACCATCCCTGATAGACATTTATCTAACCTACTCTTAAATATCTCCAGAGATGGAGATTCCACAACCTCCCTAGGCAATTTATTCCAGTGTTTAACCACCCTGACAGTTAGGAACTTTTTCCTAATATCCCACCTAAACCTCCCTTGCTGCAGTTTAAGCCCATTGCTTCTTGTTCTATCCTTAGAGGCTAAGATGAACAAGTTTTCTCCCTCCTCCTTATGACACCCTTTTAGATACCTGAAAACTGCTATCATGTCCCCTCTCAGTCTTCTCTTTCCCAAACTAAACAAACCCAATTCTTTCATCTCTCCCCTCCTGAGATGACATTCTGGCCCCACTGAAGCTCATGGCAAACTCCCATTGACTACAGGGGAACCAGGATTTCATCCCTGTATTTTTAATGAATGAGATTCAAGCAAGCTGATCCACCAGTCAACACCCTACGAGCTGATGTCACAAAGAGGCTCTGCTGCTACTCCTCGCCTCGGGCAGAGAAAAAACCTCATGGAAGTCATCTATGTACAACTCATTTATTTTGAGAAATCTGGATTTGGCCCTGAATCCCATCAACGAGAGCTGGAAGACAAAGAGAACATGATGATGCACAACCAGAATAATCACACCCAACCAATGTAAACGTATAGGTTTGCCTCAGACAAAAAGCAGCTTGAAAAACAGATCTGTTCAGAGAAACATATTTTCTACCCACCCCTTGCAAAGCTTGTGGGCGGAATTCAGGATAGGGGCAGTGTGGCATTGCGAAGAATAACCTTTCTGTGCTCCAAACTGAACACATCCTGAAATGCAACAATGCCATTTCATAATGAAGGGATGGTAAAGAACTGATCTGTCGAAAAAGCGCGTTTTCTATGAACCAAGCCAAATAAATACAGACACACAATGAAGTCTTGTTCAGTGAATAGTCTCACAACATGCTAGAAGTGAAATAATAATAATAAAAAAAAAGAGAGTCAGCTTGTTAAAGGAATAGATCAGTTAAATTCCCTGTGGGCTCAACCAGCCAAAGATTTCATAACACAATGGGGCCTCATTGAATCAGCACCTGTTAAAGGAACAACAGACCTGTTTAAAAAAAGGTCATTGCTGTGCAGTGAGGTTATGCATTGAGATGTGTCTCATTCAGCCCTTCATTTGCTGGGTTAGGTCTTGTGGATTACCGTCAAGATTTTGTTTTCATTTTTTCCTGCCAGTTTGGTGCTCAAGAAAGGAGACAGATTGACAGCCCAAGAGGATGAAGTCTTGCTTTCTAGCTACAGAGCTGAAACAGCACAAGCACGAGGAGTGCAAGCTCCCATCACCCACTACTTCCTTGCTCACATGTCTCAATCCTGATCTGGAAGGACCCCGGCCATCTGTGAGTGGACAGTTCAGTGTCCACGGCCATTGCAGCCACTGACTCTTGGGAGCAAATTAGCACCAGCCGTGAGGGGTTTTGCCAATACCTATTAGCAGAGACTGAATTCTTAAGCCACCAGAACAGCTAGCAACTCTGAGTCACCAAACAGCCATACTTGATATGAATTAGCAACTTAGAGGTGAAAGTGTCTCTCCCCGATTCCTAGTTCCCTGGCAGGATTAGTAGCTCGTTCTTGAAGTACAATTCCATCAGCTATGATGCGTTACCACATCTATCTAGCATAGTGTGAACAATCCCATAGGGTTTGGCTGGATGCAGCCTCAAGCTTGCAATACAGGTGCTTGCAATTTGCAGCAAGGTCGCCAAACCTTTTGGTGGTAGGAGGCAGCAGATATTGTCATTTAAAAAAAAAAATCAATTGTACAAGATAAAACATGTCTCTCTAAAAGTCCAGATCCTTTACTGGGATAGCTCCATTGCCTTC
The DNA here is from genome assembly GCF_027887155.1 of Malaclemys terrapin pileata. Classification (NCBI taxonomy): domain Eukaryota; kingdom Metazoa; phylum Chordata; order Testudines; family Emydidae; genus Malaclemys; species Malaclemys terrapin. The sequence continues at coordinate 8,224,737 of NC_071514.1, read as the reverse complement.
AACTGTATTATTCCAGTATCAGAGGGGTAGCCGTGTTAGCCTGTATCCACAAAAACAACGAGAAGTCTTATGCCCAAATAAGTCTGTTAGTCTTTAAGGTGCCACTGGACTCCTTGTTGTTTTGTACTATTCCAGTTTACCACTCCACTTTTCAAAAACAGATGCTCCATGGAAATCTTTAGGAACCCAGGAAGTGCCATGGCAGATCAGATCAGATGTCTATCTATGGCCAGTAATGGAATAATCTGTCCCAATTGGAAAATTCCATTTCCCGTTGGGTTATTTTTGTGCTTTTTCTTTATATAGGAGTCCAAGACCCAAATTTCCAATTTGGATCCCAACTTCTCCATCATTAGGATCCTGGTATTTGATTTAGACCATTACAGAAACAGAGGAGATCTACAACATTTAGTTCCAGAACCAAACTCCCCAAAAGTCTGGATCTGGGATTTCGGTTCAGACTCCATCTCAAGTCCTCTTATCCCTCCTATTAAACAGGCATCGGCATAGAAACACCTTCTTAAAAGCTCCCCTACTCCTTGTTTCAACAACTAACGTCAGAAGCTTCCTTGTTAGACAACAAGCTGCCGTGAAAAGGGACTAGGACTTCAGCTGGAGAAGTCGCCAGTAGCAAGACAACTCTGATGAAAGTATCTTTGTCAATGGTTTTAAGGAAAAATACCTAGTTATAGAGGATGAAGGAAGAGAAATGCACAATACACAATAAGCACAATGTTCCCACAAAAAGAAAAGAAAAGAAAAGGGTGCAGAATTTTCCAAGCTCTTAAGGGAAAACATTTTTAGTGTGCATGTCAAATGAGATCACTGAGCAGTGCCCAAGTGAGAGCATTCCAATACTTTTATCACAAGTAGAAAGTTATGTCACATCCCTGCCCAGCTGTACTTTGTGGGTGTTATATACATTTACACGCACAATTATGAGCAACTCAGCTTGACTTAAGAGGGTTTTTGCAAGTGACTCAGATGTGAAATTCACAGAGGAAAACAGAGCGGAGTCCCAAAGCTAAAAGCACAAACAAGACAACTTGTAATCACCACAGACCCACCCAGGAACCAGTGAATTATCCCAGTTACTGTTTAGAAAATAAAAGCGCTTAGGGAAGCAATATTCTGAACACCTTACAAATCAGTGTGGGAACACAGCTTCTGCATGTCCAGCTGTTGAGAAGACAGTTATCAGATACCATGAATGGACACCCCAGACTTGGAGTGGAGAACGAGGTTTCCCTGGAAGAGATCAGTTCAACCTGAACTAGGATCTCAAACCAGTTTGATTTCCATAGGGCCAAGGAGGTTCAGATCTGAATTTTCAGATTCACAATCACCCCTACAGCTCAGGTCAGACCTAAACACAGAAAAGGGGATGTTTTCCCAGATCTAGCTCAGATACTCTCAAAAGTTCACCAGTGTCAAATTCAAACTGGAGATCCGGTTCAGCCCTCAGCCTCAAAATGAACCCCACCCTGAGCACATTGTAGACCAGAACAATTGACTCATTCTCCAAGAACAAAGTGAATACGTACCATGTTCATAACGGTGAGGATGAACCTTTGGGCTGCCTCAGCACCATGGTATTGCACCATATCAGCATCAGCCACTACCAGGGTTTCTACTGTATACTCATTGGTGAGTCGGATGGCATTTCTTCGCTCTCTCCAGTCATTCACTGGTTTCATCTTCTTTTGTCTCTTCTTTTCTAGAAAATAAAGTAGATATTAAAGGCTCCTCTAGCTCTAGCAGGTAGCTCACAGTAACATGTACCATGCTGTAGCTGAGACTTCCCTCCAAATGGATTGGCCTTTAATTAAATTAAGTTTCCATCAGTGGAACCAATCAGGAGTTTCCATTATAGATACAAATGCACGCACGCAGTTATGCATGTATCAGACCATGAAAATCTATGAAAAGAGAGAAGGGGGGGGAAGATGGATGTACTGTAAAAGAGTGAATAAAAAAAAAAGCAGAATGTAGAGAATAAGTTGCAGTTGAACTAGAAAAGGAATCGCCCTGTCGCAAGAACAGCAGAAACTGAAAATCCTGCTCCTAAACAAAAGCATCTGCACATTTTAATGGAACCAAATGATAGTCACGGAAGGTCTGCTGAAGAAAGGTCACATAGGCCAGATTCAGGATGGGGCAGCATTAGACAACTATGGGATGAGTGCTGAATGACAATTTGGGGAATTTTCTCTATCTTCTACCCTCTGAAGGTTTTGTTTTAGCCAAAGAAGTTCTACTCCTGGGGCTGCTGTTACGATTGGTGCACTTTAAAAATGCACATGACATTAAATGTTATTTAGCCATTGGAACAGATTACCAAAGGATGTGGTAGATTCTCCATCACTTGGAGTCTTTTTTTCCTTTAGAAAAAATCTGAGTTGCTGGGCTAGAAATCACTGGGTGAAATCTATAGCCTGAAATATGCATGAGGTTAGACTAGATGAACATAACGGTCCCTTTTGGCCTAAAATTCTACAGGTCTAAGAAAACCAGAACCATTTTGAGGGAGTCCTGAGATGAAGCAATTGTCAGCTACTATACAAGGAAAAATAAATACTAGATGGTGTGAACTTAATCACTTCAGTGAGGAAATTAAAGCAAAGGCCAAGTGACAAATACATTAATAAACTGCCCCCTTCAAAGACGAGAAATGTTATACATTTCACAGCTCAGGGAGAGATGTGTAAAGCATCTGACGAATGAATAAGGGACAAGCTGGACACAGATGTGACGTTAAAGCTCTACTCCTCATTACAGTCAAAGTGTATTCAAATTTTCAGTTGTAAAATGAAAAAAAAGCAAATGAGTACCGAGAAACAATTTATTCTGCTATATGTAAGATACCAAATCCCAGTATTCACTGAAATTATTAGCACTTGTGCTTAGTGCTAAGGGTGAAAAATATTGTAGTAAAGGTTCTGCAAACCTTGCTCATGTGAGTACTTCCACTACAATCATGGCACTACTTGTGGAATATGGGCACAATCCACGGAGTAAAGTTCCCCATCAGGGTGGCAGAATCTGCCCGTACGTTCCCATACAAAGCATTGATAGAGTACATGTCTTATCTGACAATAAAGTGGACATAATTTTATTTCACACTGTAAATAAATCGAAGAGCAAGGGCATTCTAAAAACACACTGTCTTGCTTTCCAGAGCAGAGAGTTTTACTGTTTAGTTGTTGAGAAAAACCGATTTCTTCTGAGCACCTTCTATTGTGGGACTTGCCTGGGAAAGCAACATTCTGCAATGTGAAGATTCCGGTTTACAATGTTTATTCTATGATGCTGGTTTTCCAGAGTCTGTTTACTAGCTCTCTTACATAATTCAGCTTGAATTGCCCTACAGTACCAGTCTGGTAAATATGCTAGCATCCCGATAGTCCGTTTCCCCTGAATGAATCTGTTTTATTCAGGCGGCCAGACGCCAATGGTTGTTAAGCTTCCTCATGCCCACCTGAAACTGACACCAGCACTTCTGTTCATTCATACATTCATTCCATCTCATCAATGCACACATTCACACATGTTCATCCCAGCCTCGCTCACAGTTGTCTGGCAGTCATTCCAGCACTGCTCTGCGCAGGCTTTTGTCCCTTAGGCATCAACTGTCAGCACTTGGTGCATTTTTTTAAACTGAGAAAACAGCCATGACGTTCGATTTTTTTTTTAAATGCACTTTGGAAATACCCTGTTGCAGATAACAAGATAGACAGGACTCTCTGTGTAAGCCAGAAGGGTTAATTACGTCTCCAGGTGCCCACAAATAATGAGGATCTACACGCTGCCGGCTAGGAGGAAAACAAGCCCTTCCAGAGGTTTGTAGTACCACAGACTGCACAGCAGTTACAGAAAACCATGCAATCATTACAAAGCTGCCCGCAGAGGAGCAGAGCTGTACATTCTTGAGTGCCTGGGAAACGAAATAAAAATGGACTGACTGTGAATATTAGAAAGTAGGAGAGTTGAGCACCCCTTCAACTTGCCAGCACTGAAAGGGAGATGACTTCACTCAACTTCAGTGAATAAGCTTCTGTGTTCTCTCTGTCCGTCCACAGAGTCACTCGTCCTGAGCCGCAGCACCTTAATGGTTAGCATATAAATATGTACGCTGGGCTGCAGGAGATTCATTCCATTAAAAACATTTCCAAGCGATAGTTGGCATTTCTGAACCACCTCCTGGTGAGTGGCATCTTACTGGGCAGCATTTCCCCAATAGAATCGAAGTCCTTGTAATTCCCTAATGAACTCAAGGGACAGATCTTAAGCTGGTGTGACACAGCCTAGCTCCACTGTGCTAGGCTGACTGACACCAGTTAAAAATCTGGCCCTAAGCCTTTAACACTGAAAGGAACATACCTTAGATCATTTTTAACTTCCCCCCTCTCAAATTAAACACACTCATTTTGAAGTGTGCTATAAATATAAATCACACAGCAGCGTGGGCCAGAGTCAAATGCAAGAACGTTTTTACACGGTTGCCATAAAATACAGCAGAAGCCAATACAGACTGCAGGAAGGATATGCAGTGCATTGGATTAGATTCATGCATTTTAACGCCAAAAGGGATCATTATGATCACCTAGTTTTGGTAGCCTGCATAGCACATGGCCAGAGATCCTCACCCAGTAATTTCTGCATCAAGCATTAGGTGGACAGATGGTTTTTGCAATAAAATTGCATTTAAAAGAACACTTGGACATTCCTGCATGTAGATGCAATGAGCCAGTTATAAGCAACTTTGTGTTTCAGGGAACCAAGTAAGGTAAGAAAGATCTTTCTCGAAGTCTATGGAATTAAAAAACACACAGCTGAGAACTGAGGGGCTCACGTTTCACACAGTGCAAGACAGGACATAGGACATAAAGAACGAAATCCAGATCACCTATGTACACCTGGAATCTACCTGTCTGGACAGCAGACGCCTTTCAGCACAAATACTGTATGTGCAGGGGGAATGCCTGACATTTAAAAAGGCACCACACCTAATTGCAAAGGATTTGGGTAATGTCCACTAGCTTTTTTCTGCCCTGCCTTTGGAAAGAGTCAAACCTCTCTCTTGCCATTTTAGATTCTCTCTCTCTCAGCGTTTCTCCCTGAATTAGCAAGCCAGTAGTAAAAGTTCTTTGCTTCATAAAGTAAGCTAAGATCTAATCTCCTCCTACTGCTCCCCCAAAGCAAGTACACTTTTATATTACAGAGACAAGCCTCTTGGTGAAACCTCCAGGGTCACCTAGCTGGAACAGAAGGGCATAATTCCTTGCACCAGCCTTGACACTATGCTGAAGTGGGGATTTAGAAGAGGGTCTCTCTGTTGCCTTTCCTCAAGGTTTCTACTGTGGAGAAGCAGTTTCAAGTTGCGCCAGTGGAGGTTGCTGAAGAGATGCTGAAACAGCACATGTGCTGGTCATGCCTCTTTCCAGCCAGCGCCACCCACTTTTCCTGACCCACTGGTCTCCTGTGCTCTTTTCCCCCCCACACACACACGTCTTGCAGATCTGAGCCAGGAATGACAAAATATTGTCTAGCAGCCAGGTAGGGAAAATGCAGAGCTGGCAGCCCTGTTGGGTCCCAAAGATTTTCAGACGACCCGCTACAGCTGGAGGGAAAAAAATCATACAGCTTGGTTATGCTGGGCGATCCTCTGCATCCCCAGACAAGCGGAATAGCTCTTTCGTGCAGGGAGCTGGCCCTCATCCCAGCTGGCATTCTGAGGCCCTTCGCATCCACTGCCCACTTGTTCCTTGCTGGTGACACAACTATGAGGCGGCTTTTGTGGAATTTTTAAATATTCCTTTAAGAACTTTCCCCCACACTTTGCTATTACTAAAGCTCTTCCTTTTTTAGGTGGTCATTCTTGCCTCGTAACCCAAAGTGACTGCTATTAATAGGGGCGGCACTGGACTTGAGTCAAGAAGTCTGAGTGTGGCAATGACTGAACTGTGAAAAATGCCTAAGCAAAAGAACAATAAAGTCAGAGCACTCACGGTTCTCACTGTTCACTCCGCTTTCTCACTCTTGGTGGAAAAGAAGCCACTCATGGGTCAAGGGAAAAGTATGCCCATTGCATTAGAGCACAACCTGAGCTCTCGGGGGCGAGGCTGGTGTCCGGGGGGGCATACGACAATCACCTGCTCTGCTGCTCATCTGTCCTTCAGCGGTAGGTTTAGAAACTGGCTAAGGTTTGTAGATCCCACTTGCTGCATTCTTGTACAAGGTTGTGAAACTGCAGCTGTGCAAAAATTTGACCAATGTGTTTCTGGGGGTGGGCAGTCGTGCAAACCTCTGGGAAGTCTCAATTTGCACAGAATCAACACCCTTCTCCCGGAAGTTCACTTGGGTTGGCCAACTTTAACAAGGTTTCCATCCACAACCTCAAACTCCTCATCACCTCTCCCTCTGCTCACCTTGAAACTCGGCTGACCTCACATAAGTTTGGGAATCTGGGCTCTTAAGCTCGCCAAGAACTTCCAATGCTAAATATATTAGGGGAAACAGAGGAATCAGCGTCAATCCACGAAGAGCTTTGATGGTCAATGGACAACTTAGAGCGATACCCTAATTTAGGGTAAAGCTAAATAATGTAAACTGCTTTGCTCGAAGTTCTCTTTGCTCTGTACGATACTCATCGCTATACAAATGCCTTCTCCACCAGCTGGCTGAGGAAATTATATTAGCATTTCCATACTCACACAGGGCCAACAGCTCCAAACTGGACTCTCACTGGACACCCCTGCTTCCACACAAGCAACCACTTTTGCCTGCATAACCGAGACAAGCCAGCATCTGTATGTTGAACTGGGGGAGTTAGATGTACAACTACCCCATTTGAATGCAAATGGAGTGTACAAACCAACTGTCATGGATACAAACAGCTTAAAAGTGGGGACAAAAGATTAGAGACCACAGCTGAAAATCCACCCACAGATGTGTGTGTCTTGTACCCAATATAACTGGGATAACTTAATAGAGGTATCCAAAAAACACCCACTCTGAAACAAGCTAGTGTAGAGGGATCTTGCCGTCGTCCTATCTGAGGTATGAACCTTGAGTGGATTATCCTTCCATGAGCACATGAAATCCCAAACTAAAATATCATCAGCCATTCAAACACAGACTAAATGCTTAGTAGAATCTTCATTTGAACAAACAGTTCTTACAAGTTTTGTGGTGCCCATGTTACGTGCTAGCGTGACAACATTAAGGGCACCCCCATCGCTGGGCCTCACCCCTTTCGTCCCTCATGTATGTTGCTGTAGTGAAAACTACAGAATTTGGTGACCTTTCCATGACGTATCATTTAAAAAGTGGGATACCAAAAGAATGGAAATCCAACTATTCCTTTAAAAGAGGATCAATTCTGAATTTAATACAATAGACACAGAAGTTATTTTTCAGGGCCATTCTCAGGTAGTCTAGACCCAAACTTTACATTAAATGAAAGTTTTCAGAATCTAATAGTAAAAAAAATAAAAATCCATTAAATAGTTTTTGAAAACTATGTACCTACAAAAAGGTGGGGGTAAGAGGGAGTTTGTTTGGGTTTTACCTTCCCTGGAGGTGTTTGCAACCCAGAGAGTACAACGGCTGCTGTGCTTGAGGGCCAGGAGGTGAGGTTAACTAGAAACAAAAGGGAAATTTGCATGTCTAGGTTCACTTCCCAAGAAGAGGGAAAAGCAAAATCTAAACAAAGTACATGCGTGTTCCATTGTTAGACTGAATAATCTCACGGGGCTGCCAGAAACACAGCATAGGGTATTGATTTAAAGATACATGGATTTAACCTGAGCACGTTGCTCTTGCATCTTTCACTCTTGGTTTAGTTTCGATGGCAAAGCAGCTCTCAAATTGTTTATTGAACAACTTCTTCGAAAAAGCCCGACAGCTCAGTAGTACTGAGGTGAATGCACAAACGCCATGTGAATCAATGCCCTGGTTGCTAAACCCAGGTATCTAACTGCTGGCATTTATAAGCGAAAGAGATTCAGACATGCTATGGATTCACTAAGCCCCCGTTTTAGGTTTCCAAAGAACTTGCCGTAGCTGGCAGAGCATTCAGTGAATATGTTACTACGCTGAACGGGATGCAGTACACATGCCACTCTAAAGAAGGCATCACAGGAAGGCTGTTACAGTGCAGGCTGATACAGAGGTGTGAATTCCAATTTCACTGCAGATGTTCTACCACACTGGATCTGATCCAAAGGTCATGGATGTCAATGGAAAGATTCCCACTGCTTCCCTTGGGCTTTCTATCAGGCCCTCTGCATGTCAGCTACCTTGCAGCTGCAGGTTTCACATACAGAGGAACAGAGTTAGATTTTTTTTTTCTTCAAAAACCACAGCAATCCTGAAGAGAAAGCACATTAACGCCAGAGATTTTCCTCCCTGCTCCACTACTGACAAGTGGTTCCTTGGCACCTTTCCTCCCGCTGGAAAGGAAGCTAAGTAACTGTTTCTGGACCTACTGTGTGTAGTGAGACAGGGCCACCCCCTCGCCCAGAACTAAAGGGCCGCCCCCTCAACCGTGGAACCACTGAACCCAAGCCACTACTGAAATCTTGGGGCAACAAATGAACAAACCGGAACAGGAGTCAGGGGCAAAGGCTGAAAATCAGGGAACCGTAAGGGGACGCTGAGCAGAGACCCGACAGGAGGTACGAGGTAAGGAGACTGATGAGGAGATACGAGGGATCGCAGGCTTCGACCTCGGGCCCACGGGTACGCAGGCAGGGTTCAGACCCTGGCCCTCACCCAGCAGCTCACCTGAACCAGTGGAGAAGTAAGCCAGCCAAGCTCTAGCTTGCAAAGGGCCCCACCCACAAAGCTCCTGACTGGGGGAGTTGTCCAGTCCCACCGGCTGGTTGGGACGCTCTACTTAAACCGAAAAGAGGCGCAGGAAGAGGTCTGAGCAACTAAGCGAATCCTTGCCTGGCTGTGACTGTGGATGCGGCCTACTTGACTGACTCCTGAGCCCTGCCTCCCTTCCTGGTTCCTGTCCTCCTTATCCCAGACCTCCATCTGCTCCCAGTTCCTGCCTCGCTCCGACACCCTACCCCAACTCCTGCTTCGGCTCTGACCTTCGGCACCTTGCTCTGACCCCGGCTCTGGTGCTAGGCTCCTGACTAACCGCTAGGCCTGACCACCAACAGCCTGTCCTTAAAGGAGGTTTTGCAACTCTGTGGGACCATGGATGGGGTGTCCATGGAGAAGGTGCAGGGAAAATGCAGCCAAAACCTCAGCAGGAGGTGAACTCTACTTAGACACACGGCCGGGTCTCCCTCCCACTGTGGAAACCGGACACTAACAGCCATTCAGAAAAAATCCTCAGACACTGCTGTAGGAGCTGGCAGAGCCCGTGCCTGCCTCCCAATGGAACACGGAGTCCTCGTCACCTCCGCCACGCACACGCTCCGCGCAAACTGCCCCACGCACTAGGATCGGAAACCTGCTTTCAAACCTTGGGTCTGGCAGGCGGACGCTTCGCAGAGTCACATGGCTAGCAGCAGCCAACAAGGCGAGGTTTAACAATCATCGTTTATCCTTCATCAATATCATTTCCGGTGCATCATTCCCCATACAAACTGAAGAGTTTGTTGGTTATGTTGTGCCTGGAGTCCCCTCTGCTCGTGTAGAAGGCAGCAGAAGGAAATTCCCTCTGGGAAATGATACACAATGCAGGTCAAACTGATCACCCTTCCCCCCAACCCACCTGTTACCTCTCCTGTTTGTGAAAGAACAGGACTGGGGGGTTGGGGGGGAGAAGAGAGAAACACAGCACCTACACAACTCTCTGTTTTAATTCTGCTCTCCATCACAGGTCTGGTACCAGGTGATTTGTGTATTCACGCTAGGCAGAGTAAGCAATTTATTCTTCAAAGTGTCACACAGCCTCGACTCTTGCTGACGGCAACGGCAGCTAAGGACACTCGGCAATTTGCAGGATTAGGCTTTAGGAGAATAGATCACTACATCTCCCCCACCAAAAACATCAAAAGCTATTACTTTTCTTTATACAGCAATTTTCAGCACAAGTCACTTCACAAAGGTATCCTCATTTGTTCAGCACTTTGGGGGGATACACGTCACTTCACTGGCTACTGGCTGAGGGGGAAGATGGCGGCACCCAAGAGTTTGTGAGAGGAAGTAATGGACTCTGCAACCCATTTTCAAGCTGCAAAAGAAATTTTCTTGAGTGACTCTGATTACCCAAGTTGGAATGTAGCCAGCACCCCAAAGCCAACACCCTTACTCTTGTCAAAATGCCATTCATCTCCAGCAACATGTGACCAGACCCTCGTCCTCATGACTTATCTAAAGGACAGCACCTCGGTAAGCACAATGCCCCCTGATATCTTATTGGATCAATGGTCCGACAGAGGCTTAAAGGAAAGGCTGCAAATGCCTGAATTACCACCACCACTTCTTCCTATGCCACCAGGGTTTTCTTCGGAGGTCTCAGTCCAACAAGAAACACAGCCTACCTTATAAGATCCCAGCCAGAGGAGACATATTAAAATTAATACGGAGCAGCAGCATCGTCTAGTGGACAACTATTCCTAGCTTTGCCACTGACCTGCTGAGCGACCTGAGGCAAGTCATTTCTCGTCTCCGTGCCTCAGTTTCCCCTCCCACTCGTCGTCTGTGCTATCCAATTGGATTGTAAATTGTTTGAGGGCAGAGGTGGCGTCGGTCACTGCACAAACATGCAGTACGAGACAATCTTGCCTGGAGCCTTTTGGAAGCTACTAGAACACACACAAATAACAAAGTTGGATCCGCTGGGAGTGTATAGCCTATGAAACGTCAAACCTAGGCATGACACGTGAAGAATTTAGTTCAATAATAAACAATATACTTGCACAGGCCTTTGCAGCCCAGGATCTCAAAGTGCTCAACTAACATTAACATGCCATGAAAAATTACCACAAAAATGACATCACGGGGTTCCAGGTTTATTTTGTCTTAGTGAGTCTTCAGCAAACATGCTTAGTTTAACCAAGAGTCTTTTTGCGAATGTCAGCCCGACAAACGCAGCCTGAGCTCTTACAGCCGACCTATTATCACTCCTGGTGGGGCTGAGAGAGACAGAAGAGATTCCACCCAACCAGGGGCTACACATCTATTGAGGGCAGAGTGTGGTCCCCTGGACTGGCACTCTGCCACCCTGCTATCGCCCCTGGAGCTACAGCGATAGAACTGAAAGCCCTGCACGTGAAACGTAACACTTCTGCACAAGCCAGAAGTGAATCCCCATAACAGTGCCGGCTCTGCAGCACTAGCAGAATAGTTATTTTTAATCCCTAATGTAAGCAGATCTGTAGGATTACACAGGCAGCAGATCGGCTGAGAAAGAAGCTGCCAACTTATGAAGGCACTTTCCAGAGCCAATTTAAGCTTCACAACACCCCTGCCAGCTCCGTATTATTAGCCCCATTTTACAAATAAGGAAATTGGGCCTCAGAGAGAGAGGTTAAGCTCCAAATTTTCAAAATGGCCTTTGATTTGGAGTGCCTCTGTTTTGGGGTGCCCAATATTAGATAGCTGGGGGGGCCCGGCACCTATAGCTCCAAACAACAAAGAAATCTGCAGCTGTTAAGATCCTTAGGGGTGTGGGGGGGAAAATCACCTCAGAGGCGTTCTAGCATTGGCCACTCAAAAATAGAGGTGCCCAAGATTAGACCAAATGATCTGCTGAAGGTCATGAGTCAATGGCCTAGCTGGGACTAGAACCCAGGAGAATCCTGATTCCCAGTTCCTGGCTCTATTCCCTAGGTGTGATGCTTTCGTTATGATTAACAGAAATCTTTCTTCAACTAAAATGCTATGCGATATCTAATAGCTTCCTACAATCCACCTGGACTGCCTTCTTCTTCAGAGGGACAATAGAAGGAACAGCAGCATCCTGAAATAAAGGACTATGTCACCCAACTTTTTAGCTCATTAGCACCTGCCAGTTTAAATTTTGTTAAGCTACAAAGGAATCTCACGCTAACTTTTACTAGGAGCTGAACAAGGGAGTAGAACAGCTCTACTCTGACCAGATCCCCAGTGGGTGGGAAAGAATCTACACCGTGCTTATATTTGGATGCCATCTGTTTGCTTCTCTTTTGCACTTGGCCAGTGAGGGACAAGAACGCAGGGCCACTCCCTGCTCTGCTTTATAACTGCTGTACTTGTGCTCGGAGTTTCACACAGCATGGATCAGTGCTGTCGTCACCTACACCACAGCTAATGGAAAAGAAACACTCCCAAACCAGTGGTGAAATGGTCCTAAGGCTGATATTTACCAACAAGAAGAGGTCTCTGACTTGATGTTAGTTCAGCTCCAAAATTGCTATTCAGAAAGCTAGGGCTATCCATCAGGTTTGCAGGATCTGGTTAGTGCTAATGTAAATGCTTTTAATGCCTGCAAACGTAATTAAATTACACCCTCAGCACTGCTTATTGTTGAAATCTTCTTTTTAATATTTCAGCAGAGGCTTCCTAATATGGGCTAACACAGGTTGCATTCCATCTCTCTATTTTTAGTACACTTGGTTTTTTGGCCATAACAACTGCTACTTCAGACCAAGTCAAACCTGCAGAGAAAACACAGCTAAGAGACAATGATTAAAGATGGGGAAATTCATCATACGACTAACACAATTTATACCTGTTTGAGGACAATGGTCCACACATTTGATGCCTGAAAACTAGCACCTATTTAAACTATTACCAGCGCTGTTCAATTGGATTGCAAGAAACTGAAGGCGAGAAGAAACCCCATTGTTATTTTGTGAATACAAATATGTTGATTTTCTTTGTTTTTCCTCTTATTTGCTGCTCTCCACGCAGCACATTTGCGGGCATTACATGAAATCTGTGGTTCATTTAGCTGAACAATGAGCTTTAAGACAGACTTGCATTTAGGAGTAATTTATGGGGTCTGTGTCATAAGCATTAAATAATAACCTTTCATCCAAAGACAATCTGCTCTCTTTCATGCTCCTGGGCTGTATTTTATATCCAGTCCCTTCAACGTAGAGAGACCTTAATATATCACCAGAGACTTTTGGAAAAGTTATTAGGGAACTTTACATTTCCCGAAGAAACAGAACATTTTATGAGCTGGTTAAGAGAGATTACTATTTCGTAATGTGGCTAGATTCTATCTTTTTAATATGGATTTTCCCCTGCCCTCCAAGAAACCTTGAGAAAATCCTTTCCCCATGCACTGGATTGTTGATGGCATATGAAATATGCCAAATACATTGAGCCAGGTTTTCAGCTAGACTAAATCGGTGTAGTGCTACTGAAGTTAATGGAGCTAGGCCTATGTCCACCAGCTAAGAATCTGGCTCATTATATGTAATAGGTTATGTTTGTGGGCCCCCCTCTCTCTCTAACAACTGTAATGAGACTCTAAATAAATATTAAAATGACATAGCACAAGCCTAGTTTTTATATTGCCATTTGAGGGTTCAACGAGACTTCATACAATACCTAGTGGCTGATACGAAACGGTAACATTTTCAAAAGCTCTAAGTGCTTAAGAAGCAAAATCCTGCAGAAATGTGGCCCTTAGGCTCCTAAATACAACTGATTTTCAAGGGGACTGAGGGCTTGTCGACATAGTGAGTTCTAGTAGTACTTTGGGACTTTCACTGTACCGTAGCAATAGCCACAAGGGACGGTTACTGCACACCCCAAGTCACTTTTGAAAATGGGACTTTGGTGCATTTGAAAATTTGATGCAAAGGCTAATTTTGCTCAGGTGACATCACTGGGTAGCTACATTTGGGGGTATTGATAGAGTCAGGCAGAAATGTCATTGCACTTTTGTCCTGTATTTCAACAGGACAGTTACTGTTTAAGCCGACTGGCTTTCCCATGCTGAAGGCCACAAACTCATGAACCGGAACTTTAGGGAAAGGCAAACAATGACAGAACAGACAGGTTACTGGCTAGGCAGCTGAGATCACGACATATTGCACGCATTAGAACTGTCTCTCTGCTGTGTTGTGGTTTTCCAGTTTGGTGGCTGTATCCACCGTTGCCAGAGACGTAAGCTCTTTAGTGTAGAGACCATATTTTCATTATTATAGTGCCTACCACAATAAGGGTCCAGACCCTGATTGTATCACACTAGCAGCTATAAGCCCCAAATTATTAACATTAATAAGCAAGCTGTTAAGAAAATGACTCAACGATCTGGTACCACCCATTAGAGGGTGCCACCCACCCTGACAGCATAGATCAGGGCATTATAACAAGGTTTTGCTCCATACATGAATTCTGCATCTAACCCCTGTACAATTAGGCCCGGGGTAAGAATGTGTTGTACACCAAAGATGGAATCATCAGATTAACTTTCTACATACAGGGCCAAATTACTCCCCAGTGTAGGAAAACCCAGGAGAGCCAGTGGCAAAGGGAGGGGGAACCTGAAAAGATTCCCTCTTGTAGACTTATCTCAGAGGAAGATGGATCGAAGAGCTGCCCACAAACCCAATGGATTCTAGGGGAGAAAGGGAACCAGTGGGAGCCCAGGACACCCCGCAGCATCTCTGACCCTTGTCATCGGGAGCATAGTTCCAGTGGACCCACTTCGAAAAGGAGAATCCCACAGAGAAAAGGCCATGGAAAATAAAGCACAAGAATATATTACCTTTCCACCGTGAGCATCACAGGGCTGGTGACGTGGGATTATTGGTCCCCCCACCAGCCCTACCCCTTGCTCTCCCTGGCTTGCATGCTGTCCATTCCCGGTCCACTGCATAGACCTACGTGGGATCTGGGGTGGGTGGGGAATGGAGATGCTGCTGGGGGGGGGGGGGGAAGAGGGAGGCGCTAAGCCCCCACTCCTGTTCAGATAAGGTGTTCCATGCACAAATCTTGGGGGCCATGATTAGCCCTACAGTTTGGGCACAGTATGATGGATGACATAGGAATGCAGGGGCATCTATTTATGCATGTGTACGCTTTCATATCTATGTACTAAATGCTCCAGACAAGCCATGTTAAGAACACTGGCAGTATGCATACTGCCAATGTAGCATCAGCATGGGCCGGTATTCAGACTGGCCACTGTCCCCTCCACATGTTATTCCAGAAGTAATTTGACTCCCAGCAAGTTACCCCGGTGCCTCTCGGAAGAGGAACAAGGGTCACCTGTGCAGTGTAGCCTGTGGGAGCGTCACTGGCACCAGTTGGACTAAAGGTGACATTTTACAGATGTCTAATGACAACCCTTACAGAGTCCCCAGGGAGCAGTTCAGCTCAGTTTCCCTCTCCCCTTGCACAGATCCTCAGGGGAAGGACGACGCATTTGCTTTGGGAAGGGTCGGGTTCCACACCTACCAGTCACAGGTGAACCCCCCAGATGGGGCATTTTTGCTTTCCCTTTCTTCTACGTTAATTTATTTTGCTTTCTTCTTATACGCACTCCCCCTCCCCCCGGAGCCAGCTGACATGCGTCTTTACAGGTGAGTACGGTGACACGTTACAGGCATTGCAGCCAGTGGGAATCCTTCCACTGGCATCTACTTGCACTGGTCCCACATGTATGATCAGTAATTCCTATCTCCTAACAGTCCCAGGTTTCATGGGACTGTCCTGCTCTGACCCCCCAAACCTCCTGTCCCACATGGCTGGCTGGGCTCGGCTTCCTGCTCCAGGTGTTGCAACCTTGCCCCTGGTGCATGGAGGTCACAGCACCGCTCAGGTTTGGCCCTAGCCCCCACTAACAGGAGGGCAGCTGGGCCAAATTTGAGGGAGTGGTGCTGTGAGTACGTGCACCGCTCAAATTTAGCCCAGCTGACCCTCCAGCGTGTGGGGGTGGGGGGGAAGGGAGGGCAGGCCAAACCTCAATGGCACTGCAACGTGACCCCCGTGCCAGGTTGCAAAACCTGGCTCCAGGAGATAAGCCCAGGCAGCACAAGGGGACAGGAGCAGCGGCTATGGGGTGGCCATGGAGCAATTTCACTCTGCCATTCCTCCTCAGGTTTCCCTCCTGGGGGCAGCACCTAACCCCCTCTCCCCCCACCCCCAAGACCTCCCATTCCCTGGGAGCAGGACCCATCCCGCTTTACCCTTTTCAAAGGTGGAAGGTAGAATCATTGCTATTTAAAACCTCATCATCTGAAGCTTCCCTTATTTTATTTTTTTTACCCCCGAAAACAAAATAATAATCCAAGTGGCGCTAGCTCCCTTTACCGTCCACCGAGTTACAAAGGTTCAGAAGGAAAAACTAAACAAAAAGAGCAGCTTTGGTAAGTTCTAAGAACGCATGAAAAAAACAACTAAGAATTGGTAAATATTCAAAAACGTGGCACTCCCAGAGCTTAAAACAATAAACCCTTTAATTTATATTTGCACATGCCTGAGTGTTGGTATGTATACACAATATACAGTTCCACACTATGGAAGTATATATAAAATTTATAGCGTCTAAACATATTTCTTCAACACTTGCAGTCTCTGAGCGTGCCCGCCAATTTTCAGCCGGTGTGATATTTGACAGCCAAGTTACAAGTCACTGCAAACTCGGGTCCCTAATGGAAATCTGGACAGTTCCTTAGTTCTAAGTAATGAGGTCTTTTATTCCCATGAGAAAGCTTGGAAGCAAGCCGCTCGCATATCATTTCCATGCCGTTTCACTAGGAATGGACCTCAGTGTGGCAGAGAGGATTATTATTTTTTTCTGTTTCTAAACTCCTTGTGCACAAAAGTTAATCCAAACCAGACAGAAGTCAATTAGGTCATTAGTGTGCTAAGCCTATTAACAACCATGACTTACATTTCTTTCCTGCAACAATGAAAAACATTCAGGAGTTTGCTTTTACGCAGGAAGACCCACGAGCAATTCCATTATTTTCTGACATTGCAACTTGTGGCAGCGGCTGCTTGAACCAGCAGAAGATTCCTACATTGTACATTTGAGCTTCACTTCCACCTGGCAGGTTTACAAACTCAATCCCGTAATGCGGCACACAAGATGAACCTTGCCAGAGCGGAAGGACAGTCTTGTGGGTCAACGTCCAGGACTGGGATTCAAGAGGTTTGGGCTGTTCCCAGCTGTCACAGACTCCCTGTGTGACCTGGGGCAGGTCACCTAGGATCAGATCCAAAGCCCATTAAGTCAATGGGAGACTTTCCATCAACTTCAACAGGTTTGGATCAGGCTCTTAATCTCCCTCATGGGGTTGACACTGACCTACTTCACCTGAATGTTGTGAGGATAGATTCGCAAAAGGCTGCAAGGTGCTCAGATACTATGGTATTGAACACCATCAAAAAGCTGTAAATGAACAAGGAGCCCAATATTGCAAAGTTCTGGGTTCCCTGGACTCCAATGGAGCAAATGAAGCTCTGCATCATGCAGAACTGGCTTTAATTCTGCAGTGGCAACTCACTGCGTCTCAGTGGGCTATAAGAATGAAGGTGTAGATGAATAATGAGTGGTAATGGGCAACACTGAACGCGCATAGGCTGTTTTCCTGCAAGCACAGTTTAAACTATTGTTTATACTACAGTAGTAAAAATTGTATTTGCTGTAAGTAATAGAGATGCAGTAACTACAGCACGTAGCTGTCAAATCTTTTCTGGAAAGCCTGAGAGGTCCAAAACGTTGTATGTGCAAAAGCAATCTCTGGTAGGAGACGTGTCATCCTCACTAGGGATGATCCCAAGCTGCAGAATTCTGATCAAGGTCTTGTTCTCCCCACAGTTCAGGGGTGTTTGGAGCCAGGGTTTGGGGGTCTGAACCCATCAAAACAGCCGCCACTGGTGAGGTAAGAGCTCAGCTCTATACAACACACAAGAGAAAACAGGGTCTCTGCTTCAAACCACATTCTGTCAACAACTGGCAACTAATCAACCAGTGCTGACTATCTAAATTAATGAGCTAATTTCTAAAGGTTAAATCCCCAAATGTGGCATCCTTTAACAAGAGGATATGCAAACTTTCTGAGGCCCTCTGTCCCCCTCACCACAATCCCTCCAGCTCCCCAAGTCTAACTGCAACTGCCTTTCCTATAGCATGCTGGTTTCAGTATTGGTGACCTCCATGTCTGCCACCCTGAATGTCCCATGACAGCTCCAGATCTTCTCTACTCTGCCCAGAGTACTTGATAAACTCTACTCCTGATCCCCTCAACTCCCATATCTACTGCTTCCCTGATTGCTCCACAGCAACACAGCATAAAAGAGTCCACACAGCATGTGCAGTTATCTACCACTGCTCCACCCAGCACAGCGTTCACCCAGTACAAGAGGTGCGGATCAGGAATGATGGGAAGCATGGGAAAGAGGTAAGGGGAACAAAACACAGGCACATCGTGCTGCTCACGAAACGAGACCAGGTTTTGCAGAGTATACAAGGAACCGGTGTGTTCAGCCTTCTAGGACAGATCCCCAGCTAGTGTGAACTGACAGAGCTCCACTGAAGTCAATACTACGTCAGTTTACACTAGCTGAAAATCTGGCCCTGGGTCTTAAAAATGGGAGAAGCCAGGACATGGTCACTGAACACACATTCATACCCTCAGAGATTCCAAGAAGATGTATTTTAATATCACCAGCTGTTTTCTTATTAACATCAAACAAAAAATAGAACGGGGCGGGGGAGAACAGCTGCATTTGTTCAATGTTTTCAGTACAGTTCCTACGTACTGAAAGGCTGAGACAATTTGCAGGGGCTCATAGGCACAAAACTCTCCAAGTGGATACACTTACCAAGCTTTTGGCTTTTATTCCCCTGGGGTGACTGAAGAGGTAAAAAGGGGTGTGAGGAAAGAGTGGAGGAAAATATCAATAGGTAGAGAAATGTTAATGAAGAACACAAGTGCCACTGATTAAATGAGATTCTTGTTCTCTCTTATCCCAATGGAGAACTTGAGGATGTAATTATATAAGCAATAAACCCCATCTGTCCTCCTTTTTGTTTAATAAAAAAATAGTTCTAACATGATCCCACTCTGTTATCATTAAAGACTGGCAATTCAGAACTTCCCGAACACCCAGTGATTTCAGCAGACTCTCTCCTCCCTCAGTCATTATACATGTAGACAGGGATTCCAGAGATAGGAATGAGGAGCACAATTTGGGTTCAGAATCCAAACCCCACCTAGTTAAGGGGCACTAGGAGTTGGGTTCAGCACCTTAGAGAGATATGCTCTATTCACAACAATCAGATCTAGGGTTGATATCAAATAACCATCATCCCCAGGGCTTGGATTGGGGTTCTGGTTCAGACGCTATCCTCCAGTTAAAGCCTATAAACCCCACAGAAGACAGACACATGCACACACACCAAAATGACTCGGAAGGTACAAATACAGAGGTGTTGAAAAATGTTTGCAAAAGAGGCTGCTGCAAAGGAGGAGACCACCACATTCACTTGGAGCGCCAACCTGGGTTCACAGGGCTAGAGAGCGCCAGAAGCTCCCTGAGACTCATCTCCAGGAAAGCAGGACATCCAAATAGGTCATTTCATTTATCGTACATGATCAAAAGGAAAACAGTTTTTGTGAGCATCCATTTTAAAAAGATCTTGACTTCTAAAATAGATCAGCCAAAATTTGCCGAGAACGTCACGCTGAAAAATCAAGCAGCAGAAACCAAAGCCAAGCCAGATTTCAGGTGTGAAATCTGGTTCAAACCACTGTACTGGCAATTTCAGATTCACATAAGCATTTACAAATTCAATGAGAAATAAGTTTGCTCATCTGGCTGCATAACTTGCATCACTGTTCATATTAAAAGGTGGGCTGCTCCAACAGTCTGAATTCAGATAGATAAAATGTGGGGAGGACAAACTGACTATTTTTAAATTTTGTACAATTTTTACCAAAAATTAATTCTGCCCATCTCTCCCCTCTACCAGATATTCCGATTATGCATTCCAGACTCTGAGGGAATACACCTTTTCCTCCCTACAAACAATTTCCTGGGATCACGCTCTGCAAGAGGCACCTTTGAATCTTCTTCATTCATAAATAACTTACAAAGCTAGGAGTGTAAATGAGAGAGTTTTCTCAGGCAGGGCCTGATCCTGTTCCCACCGACCTCAATTGACAAAACTCCCATTGACTTAAGATGCTGTAAGATCAGCCTGTTAAAAGTGGAACATTGTAAAGTGTCTTCAATCAGGATCTCACAGCACTTCACAAGCATCCACATTCGCAACACGGGCAAGTATTGTTCTAACCAATTAAGAGATGAGGAAGCTCAAACACAGTGAGGTTAAGAGATTTGTCCAAGGTCAGAATGCCGGGAGACAGGCATAGAAACCAGGGCTCCTAATTCTCTAGCCTGTTACAATCATTCTTCACATTCTCTTGTTACAGTGTAACTCAAAGAAACCCATTTAGGCAAAGGTTTAGACCAGGGGTTGGCAACCTTTCAGAAGTCGTGTGCCCAGTCTTCATTTATTCATTCACTCTAATGTAAGGTTTCGCGTGCCAGTCATACATTTTAACGGTTTTAGACGGTCTCTTTCTATAAGTCTATAATATATAACTAAACTATTGTTGTATGTAAAGTAAATAAGGTTTTTAAAATGTTTAAGAAGCTTCATTTAAAATTAAATTAAAATGCAGAGCCCCCCGGACCGGTGGCCAGGACCCGGGCAGTGTCAGTGCCACTGAAAATCAGCTCACGTGCCGCCTTCGGGCACGCGTGCCATAGGTTGCCTACCCCTGGTTTAGACCATATTTATTTTTCAATTATTTAAACATAGGGTTTAAAAGATACCCGGCATATGGGTCTATTTATCTTTGTATCTGCATAACTGACATTTAAACCCTCTCTACCTGAAGTCGCAGCATGATCCATCACCACATGTCATTCATCACTACCTCTCACTGTCCTAAAATTCAGAGTTGGAGCACCAGTGAACACAGACCTTTGACAGAACAACAGTGGTGACTGTAATGCATTCACGCAGCTGATCTCGTGCCTTTTCTCAAACTCACCTGATATGACTTTGCAGTGCTCGGCAGGGACCTGGGCCTTAGCAGGATAGGTGGATTTTGAGGATCGTTTGTGCCTGATGAAATGCTCTCTTCCACTGAATGAGGTCTCCGAGATATTTACAGGCTGTATTAGCAGCTGTTCTGTTCCAATCTGGATATAGCCAATCTGTCCACACAGGGGAAAAAATATTAGTTCCTTTGGCGTCTTAACTATTTGTACTTCCTAGATCTCATTGTGCTGACTCAGTGCTTTTCTTATTCCCACCAGATCACTTCACAGCAATGCATTTTCAAGCTCATCTGTGAGTATACGTACGTTTTAAGCCCAGAAGGGACCAAGACAATGATCTAGTCTCATCAGCATGACACAGCCCACAGATTCCACCCATTGTTTATGTGTTTGAGTGGAAGGTAAGAGTATTAATTATTTGTATTACTGTAGCATCTAGAAGCTCCAGTGTGCTAGGTGCTGTACATACATAACAAAGAGATGGTCCCTGCCTCAAAGTATTTAGCAGCTAACACGGAGGTCGGACTGGAAAAATCTGTTCCTTTCAAAGTTGTGGGAGCACAAATATGCATTTTCCTAAAATTTTATAAAAACACTTTATGAACATCAGGGAAAAAAACCTTCTCAATATTAGGATATATTAAAACTATGGAGCTAGAAGAGTCTCTGACAAGAAGAGGTGAAAGCTCCACTGATATTTAAAAACTAGATGAGAGAAAGAACTAGCAACAGAACAACCCTGGTATAGCAAAAGGAGATGGGCAGAACTCGGTGTTCAAATACTGCATGGTTTCACAGATGAAACAGACCAGGGACATATGGTCTTGGGATGAACAAACTAGCTCAGAAAAGCTAGAAAAACCCTACGGCGTCCCCAAAGTATAAATACCGGGCCAGATTCTCACCTAGCAAACTGGTCTAGCGTTTTGTGGAGTACCCGTAATAGCTGGGGGAGGAATGGGGGGACACTACTGGAGGTTAAGAAGATAGAGAACCATAAGGGGGGTAGAAATGGGAACCACCAAGTACAGGCTAGTGGATCAGCCAGAGAGCCAAGTGCGCTGGAAAGGACACAAGTGTTGGATGAGTCAGAAGGCCAGAGCCGAGGAAAGGGAAAAAGATCTGGTGGGGTTGAGAGATGAATGATAATGGAAAGGATGAAGCCTCTTACAGTTTGGATAAAGCTGAACGTGCTTCAGACACTCATCCAGACAGTCAGGGGCTCTTCTTTTTTAACAACTCTGAAGATGCCAGTAATAAACGCTCATTGGCCTTTTTCTTTGCCGGACTTTATCTGAAACACTAAGTTTGTACATTTACTGTTACTCAGCATGAACCCCCCACTCCTATAAAAGGAAAGAGCTGCATCTCTCAGGCATGCCAGAGTAGATTTCCCTACTTATGGAATCTGATCGTCACGGTCTACATGATAAAATTGTTTATGTCTTTGATCCTCTTCGCTTCATTTCCAGAACACAAAGTTAACGGGATGTCCATTGCATTCTACATGCCTCTTAACAGAACATGGCCTTGCCTATTTGCAGTGTTGCCAAGTGGACAGAGCACTAGACAGGGACTTAGACCTGGCTTCTATTCCTTGGTCTGCTACTGGCCTACTGCATGACATTAGGCAACTCACCTCACTTTGTGCCTCAGTTTTCCCATCCTTAAAATGGGGATAATGATACTGAACTCCTTCATAAAGTGCTTTGAGATCAATGGAGGAAAAAGTACCAGGCATTACTTGCCATGAAAGCTGAAGAAACCCAATATTTAGGTCCTGTTTCCACAATATTTTAAGCAGAATTAAATCAACTCTGTGTCCTGAATATTCTACCCAAAATGGACTAGTACCAGTTGTAGCCCAACAGACAACCAACCTACACACAAGCCCCACACCAGAGCAGACAAGGATACAGGTGGACTGAAGGTCTCAGTTTCAACAGAACTTTTGCCAAGAACAACCAAGAGATTTTACTGCACAAATAAAACTGTCTTAGAGTGGCAACGTATGACCTACAGGGAAGTCTTGATTTTTTCCTCCTCTAAAGTCACACATTTTATTAATTCCTCAAGGACACTTGGAAGATGGAAAAAGGGAGGCCTGGGGGAGGACTTCGTTTTCAAAACAAAAAAGTTAGTATGAACATGGCTCTAAGCTGTTCTGAAAAGATGCACAAAGGAGACGGGTTATAACCACATATCGATGCACAGATAGCCATTATAAAATCGGGGTACGCACAATTCCAAAGGGGTGCTGCACTCTCAGGCAGGCTGTGCCCCACGTTTACATTTTGTGACCAATAAGCGAAATGATTATTTTGATCATTTCAAGGGAACCAGTTATTTTAATGGGATTGAACCAGTCTCCAGCATTGTTAGTGAACAGTCTTTGCGAGCTCACAAGAGCCAGGCCAGGAAAAATGTTTGTAAACAGAAGTGAGCCTTACTCTGCTACTCTCATTGCCCCAGCTGAACAAACTGCAACCAAGTCAACAAACATCAGAAGTAGAAGAGGGGTGAGATTCTACCTGCCTAGGGAAGGAGAGATTAGGCTGGCTTTGTGTTCTCCCAATTATGACCTTCGCTGCTGCCCTTGGAGTAACATAGACGGCCCTGAGGCCTGTCTGAATACAAGCAGCCTCCCCAGGCTGCCCTCGGGGCCACAGCACAGCCCCAAGTGTTTGCAGTGCTCCAACTGTAGCCCTACCACCAGCCCAGATTCTTATGCTGGGTTTGCGAGGGGGTGCTCCAAGTTGGTCTTCCACACTTCCTGCACCAGGGGAATCCTCTACCAGCCAGATCCAGTACTTATTAGAGCCCCTTTAAGCCATGCTGATCCTTTAACTGGCACAGAGGGGACAGAGTAGGGTGAGGATCTCATCCTAGCCTGAATCTTTTAAAACACTCTCAGTTTTTACTCACCCCCCTGGAGATTACTAACCCCGGGGAGAAAAGGTGTGTGTTGACAATCTGGTTTCGTGAGAATACGTACCGACTTTAACTGCACTGATTCATCAATTATTTAGATTACTATAAAATAAACAGTTTTAAAACTAGGACTTTTTACCCAATATGATCCCTTGAAAGTATGCTACGCAACTAAGGGTCTGATCCAACTTCTACTGGAGTCGACTGGAAGGCGCCTATAAATCCAGCGCCTGCTAGATTGGCCTTTAGTGCACGTTAGCTTGACTTAAAAAGGGCTCAGGCTGCGTTCAGCTCTCTCTGCGGGGCACACGTATGTAACACCCACGGTATAGGGAAAGCGACACTAGATTGGTTTTTTCAATGTGTTCTATGCCAGTCAGGCAAGCATCCAAAGAAGGGATCTGCACGTACGTGCTAGTGCAGGACATTCAACCGTTGACTGCACTAACCTGATTTAAAATGTACATTATATACATCCTGTAAATTCTGTGTTTCCACATACAGCGCCAGATCCTGTGCTCACTTACACCTGGGCCATCCCATTGACAGAGTCTGGCCCCAGATCCCCATAAAAGGATTTTCAGCCAGAAGCTGCTAACTCTCTCATTTCTATAGAACAGGGATCGGCAACCTTTGGCATGCGGCTCGCCAGGGTAAGCACCCTGGCAGGCCGGGCCGGTTTGTTTACCTTCCATGTCGGCAGGTTTGGCCGATCGCGGCACCCACTGGCCGCGGTTCGCCACTCCAGGCCAGCAGGGGCAGCGGGAAGCAGTGCTGGCTGAGGGATGCACTGGCCGCCGCTTCCTGATGCCCCCATTGGCCTGGAACGGCGAACCACGGCCAGTGGGAGCCACGATCGGCTGAACCTGCAGAAGCAGCAGGTAAACAAACCGGCCTGGCCCACCAGGGTGCTTACCCTGGCGGGCTGCGTGCCAAAGGTTGCCGATCCCTGCTCTAGAATGTCTAGGAATTGGAGAGAACTGAGCACCCAACGTGGAGTCCTCCCAAAATCAGAGGCCACTTTCGAAAGTGTGGACTTTAAAACCTCTTGGTGCCACAAGTCAGCCCTTCCCAGTCCTTATACAGGGATAGCAATGACTTCCCTACCTCAAAGGAGGGCTCCGAGGGGAAGTCCATCTATGCACTCTACAAATAGAGAGAGTCCCAAATGGAAGATGTTATTTATGTGCAATAATTATGGTTATATGTGGGTCCTACGGAACACCTAATAGTTTCATGGAACTTGCTCCACACTGGAGTTTCGGAAGAGTGATAGTTTCTTATCTTTAATAACTAAGTGGGCTTTGCCAGGGTCATTTTGAAGAAAGCAATAATTCTAGCTTCCCCTAGGACGCTCTCCACTACATGCATTCCTTATTCCAACCTTCCTGTTGGGAGGTAGCCCCAACCCCCACCCCCTTTTATTTTTTTAAATATAGGTTTTAATTATATAGGAGAAGGGTTGTAAATCTGGTACTTTGGTACTAAAAACCACACCAGAGCTCCTGAAATGATGCCAGCCATTTTCTCTGGGGCCAAAAATATGTAAGAAAAAGTCAGTTTCATCACCACCTAACATTAGCCCAACTTTCTGGCATCAAGTGCAAAAATAATTTAAACCACTGGAAAGTCCTTATGTTTCACATTTGCTTTGGAATTGCAAAAACTCTTTCCTCTCAGTTATGGAGGGAAAGAGCTACACGTCTCTACCCTGGCGCGGATTAAGAAGGAATCTAGGATCTAATCCTACAAGCTTAATAACTGGAGTTTTAGGTATGGAAAGTTTGCAGGATTGGGCCCATCAAATACATCTAAAGAAGTTTACCATTTCCCCCAAATTTGCCTGTAAGAAGTGCTGAAGGCTTTCTGGTTCACTCAGGGACATAATGACCTTGACTACTGACTGACTCAGTTCATTAATTTGTTTTTTTGCAACAAGTACTGTTGTTCAGATTGACTCTTCCAAATCCACTGACTGCACCAGTCTTCAGACCAGACATCAGCATCAGAGCAAGGCTATACTAAACTGCCCTTAGCATAGTCTACCCCTAACTAGCTCAGGCATGGAATGGGGGCTGGTTTCTGGAGTTACTGAAGTCAAACGATGCAACATCACTGCTGGTTTTCCCCAAGTCTCTGGCTGTGGAATGCTCTTCAATCACTCCAATTAAATAAAGTTTCATATCTGTCAATTTAGGTTTACTGGGGAGTGGGGGAGGCAGAGATCACAATCTTGGATACTTCCTGTGGTCTGTATGTTGCTGTTCTCAAGGAAAATATGTAAGCAATAGCATATGACAAGCAACGTCATTACATCAGATAACGGCACAGCTTGGGTATGCTGGAAGGCAAGAAGCCGTCAGCCGACTGCCTTCGAACACCGGAGACATGAGAGTTACCAGAACAGAAAAATTCAGTCTGGGGACTTATTTGCACTCCACAGAAGCTCGATAAATTCACTGTCATCAGAGGTATGAATCTAAGATGGATTTTACAATTAGTGTGACAGGCCATTACAATTGACAGAACCACCCGGTGCAGTTAATAGCAAGTCTGGAATAGTTTCACCCTCACAAGGCATGCAAGTGAACTGCCAAGTCAATTCAAATAAAATAAAAAGACGTCTACCCTTCCCCCAGCCACACCCCACCCCAGTAACAATAATGGTTCCCTACTTTGCCTTCTACCCAATTTTTAATCTCTGATCAACTCAAGATGGCTCACCAGCAGAAAACGTCCCATTCCTTATTTCTTTATGTGATCAATGAGGAGTTCAAACACACTCACAGCTTCCCAGCAGCTTGTATACACATCTAACACTCATGCAAGAAAACATCTGCTAACACTAATCTACTCTTCTGCTACCAGGAGCTCATCACCCTCTTGGTGTCCAGGCAGTATCTTGTTTGCCGCTAAGGCCTGGTCTACACTAGAAAAGGTGGTCGGTTTAAATACATCAGTCAAGGGTGTAAAAAATCCACCCAAGCAGTGTAGTTAAACCGACCTGAGTCGCTGTGTAGAGAGCACTAGGTTGCTGGAAGAATTCATCTGTCGACCTAGCTACCCCCTCTCGCGGAGGTGGATTATTAACTACGCCAGAGATCGGCAACCTTTGGCACACGCCCATCAGGGTGCTTACCCTGGCAGGCCGGGCCGGTTTGTTTACCTGCTGCAACCGCAGGTTCGTCCGCTCACGCCTCGCACTGGCCGCGGTTCGCCGCTCCAGGCCCATGGGGGCTGTGGGAAGCCCCGGCCAGCACATCCCTCGGCCTGCACTGCTTCCTGAAGCTCCCATTGGCCTGGAGTTGCGAACCGCGGCCAGTGGGAGCTGTGATCAGCTGAACCTGCGGACGCGGCAGGTAAACAAACCGGCCCGGCCTGCCAGGGTGCTTACCCTGGCGGGCCGCGGGCCAAAGGTTGCCGATCCCTGAACTATGCCAATGAGAGAACCCCTCCCGTCAGCATAGGTAGTGGCTACCCTGAAGCACTACAGCAGTGGAGCTATGCCGCTGTAGCATTTTAAGTGTAGACAAGCCCTAAGCCCTTATCTACACGCCGCTTTTGGAGGCGATCTCACACCATTACACTGCCACGGATGGTAGCAACAAGGAACTGCTAGCGCTGACATAGCACTGGCATTCCGGGAAGGCCATTCACCAGCATTTTTACCATTGTCCCCTCCAGACTTGCCCCAGGTCCTGGCTACCGCAGCGCTCCCATCTTTGGCTATTACTAGGGTGCTACTAAATTCATGGTCATGAAACACGTGTCACAGGCCATGAAATCTGGTCTTCCATCGTGAAATCTGGTCTTTTATGCGCTTTTACCCTATACCACACAGATTTCACGGTGGAGACCAGCCGTTTTCAAATTGGGGGTTCTGACCCAAAAGGGAGGTGCGGGGGGGGGATGTTGCAAGGTTATTTTAGGGGGGGCTACGATATTGCCATCCTTACTTCTGTGCTGTCTTCAGAGCTGGGTGGCCAGAGAACGGCAGCTGCTGACTGAGGGCCCAGCTCTGCAGGCAGCAGCACAGAAGTGAGGGTGGCAATACCACACTATGCCCTCCTTACTTCTGCGCTGCTGCGGGCAGCGATTCTGCCTTCAGAGCTGGGCTCCCGGCCAGCAGCCGCTGCTCTCCAGCTGCCCAGCTCTGAAGGCAGCACCGCTGCCAGCAGCAGCGCAGAAGTATGAAGTTTACAATTTTTTAAATCCTATGACCGTGAAATTGACTAAAATGCACTGTGAATTTGTTAGGGCCCTAGCTATTACTGATGGAACAGCATCAGTGGTAAGGAAAGGGTGGATGATTTTTCAGTACAAACTAGAGTAGCCGAAGCTCACTAGTGCTAATTAGAGATGGAAATCCAAACTTCCAGAAGTGCACTGCATATGGTTCTGGTCCAGACCACATGCTAATAATACAATCCAGCATTTACGTTGTTTGTCCCACGCTTTTCAACACCATTTAACAGCACTTACCACCACCCATAGAAAGGGAACAAAATATAAATTGAAAAATGACCTGCGGAGGATTATTTTAATTGGGCTCATGTCTTTTTTTTGTTGTTGTTAATTATTCATGCTGAATAAAGAACGTTTGCTTTCTTTTCCTTCGGAAAAATCAGGAATGTTCAACCCAACACCTCGTTTTGTGGGAGGATTTCTCGGAGGGTGATTTTTATACTTGATGAGCCCAATCCTGCAAACCTTTTGCGGGAGGGTCTCAGAGATGTGTAGTGTGAGCTCTCTTTTCTTAACTGGAGGGGCGGGGATGCTGAATCTTTAACAGAGGCTTCCTTGCTCCTAAGTGCTCAGTTGGCGTTGGAGATTAATTCCACAGGCGCACACACCGTTTTAAACAGTCGGACAGTTCCCAACTGCTCAGCTGTGACTCTGAAATGTTTTAATTTCCACGCGTTCTCCAGTCACTCCACATTGCACAACCAGGCTTCAACCTAGCTGACTGGGGCCTTCTTTGTGTATTTCCTAGAGATCACTGCTTCCCCTACAATCCCACTGTCACCCCAGAAGAGATCATGGCGTACTTTTACTGTCGAGCCTCTGGACTGGGCTCCCCAGAGCCAGCCGCTGATTAGAGCTAACTCTCCCTGCCATCACCCAGGCATGATGCACTTTCCAAGGCTTTTAGTTACTCCTGCAACTTCCTGTCTGCCAATAAAGAGGAAGTCATTGAGGTGGGAGGAGGACTAACAATAGGCATGGTCGATATTCCTACCTACTGCAGCTAACTTGTGGGTGCACGGTCTTCATTTCGTCTGGTGCTCTGAAGTCCTGGCCATCACACTATAGCAAGCAGCATTTGGTTTTATTATTTCCACCCGTGAAGCTCCTCCCATGCAAGGTGGGGAAGAAAAATTCCCTTCCGTTTCTCTAACTGCACGGACTTTCTCACAACTCATCTACTGTAGCTTGACTACTTCATCTCAGACTCATAGACTTTAAGGTCAGAAGGGACCATTATGATCACTTAGTCTGACCTCCTGCAAAATGCAGGCCACAGAATCTCACCCACCCACACCTGTAACAAACCCCTAACCTCTGTCTGAGTTACTGAAGTCCTCAAGTCGTGGTTTAAAGACCTCAAGGTGCAGAGAATCCTCCAGCAAGTGACCTGTGCCCCACGCTGCAGAGGAAGGCGAAAAACCTCCAGGGCCTCTGCCAATCTGCCCTGGAGGAAAATTCCTTCCCAACCCCAAATATGGCGATCAGTTAAACCCTGAGCATGTGGGCAAGACTCACCAACCAGCACCCAGGAAAGAATTCTCTGTAGTAACTCAGATCCCACCCCATCTAGCATTCCATCACAGACCATTGGACATATTTACCTGCTAATAATCAAAGATCAATTAATTGCCAAAATTAGGCTATCCCATCCCCCTCCATAAACTTATCAAGCTTAGTCTTGAAGCCAGATATGTCTTTTGCCTCCACTACGCCTCTGGGAAGGCTGTTCCAGAACTTCACTCCTCTAATGGTTAGAAACCTTCGTCCAATTTCAAGTCTAAACTTCCTAGTGTCCAGTTTATATCCATTTGTTCTTGTGTCCCCATTGGTACTAAGCTTAAATAATTCCTCTCCCTCCCTGATATTTATCCCTCGGATATATTTATAAAGAGCAATCATATCTCCCCTCAGCCTTCTTTTGGTTAGGCTAAACAAGCCAAGCTCTTTGAGTCTCCTTTCATAAGGCAGGTTTTCCATTCCTCGGATCATTTTAGTAGCCCTTCTCTGTACCTGTTCCAGTTTGAATTCATCCTTCTTAAATATGGGACACCAGAACTGCACACAATATTCCAGATGAGGTCTCACCAGTGCCTTGTATAACGGTACCAATACCTCCTTATCTTTACTGGAAATACCTCGCCTGATGCATCCCAAGACCGCATTAGCTTTTTTAACGGCCATATCACATTGGCGGCTCATAGTCATCCTGTGATCAACCAATACTTGAATTCGACGACAGCGGAGCATGCTTAGCCCCTCAAAGGGCAGGGCCCCTTAGCTCTACTCAACTTTCCCGAACAATGCTCACCTGATTGGGTCACATTTTCAACAGTGTCCAGCCGAACGCTTTATTGTTTCCTTTTGTCCATACTTGCCAAAGCTTGTCCACATCCATCTAAAGAAGAATGGCCCATGCAAAATGCTCCAGAGCTTAGCTGGAATGGCCTCGCTGCTCTGCTGCTCTTCCCCTTTTGTGTGTGGAGCTGGAAAGAAAAGAAGTTCTCTTCTCTCTGCTGAATATGGAGGAAAATGCTGGAAAACCTTGATGGTTTCCCAGCTTTTAATTTATTCCTTCGAGTGTAACTTCCATCACTTTGCTTCATTGTACAATGGGGACCTCATGGTTTTTATTCGACCAGCTTTTGTACTATAGGTAATCTGCTTCCACTGATCTACTCCACTCAAAGGAGGCTGCACTAAGTCTTGCTTGAACTCAAAGGGACTGGAAACACGGTGGGGAAAGTAAGATAAATTATGCTGGTTGAGGGAAACGCTGAATCTTTCACTTACATCTTGGCTTCAGGAATATATGTATTTAAACTAGCGATAGTCTGAATCCAAACCCCCAGCCTCCGAATTTTAGAATGGGCCAAGAAATTCCGACAAGTCTCTGGATCCAAACCTGCCCCAGTGATTTTGGTTTCAGGTTGGGTTCTAAACCAGAACAGACACCACCTCAAATGAGAGATCCGAAAGTCAGTCTAAACCTAATACACAGAAATGACATCCTCAGTTCATCTCGAAGCGCAATCACTTAAACACTGGCAAAAATTCAAGGCGCACATAACCAAAACTACCTTCACCATTGCCCTGCATACTTGACATGTCACTGAAGTACAAACATACTATTCATTCCACATTTGATTAGTATCTCATTCTAGCAGTTCACAGAGACTCTGGCTGGAACGAGAAGGGAAGGAATTAATACTTAAAATGCAATTGTTGAAAACTCCCAATTCCAAATGGACACATGTTGAAATACCACCACACTGGACACCATGAAGCAAATTAATGACCGAAAGTCACCTGTAGACAGGGTTCACCTTTTCTTTTACTTGGGGGATGGGGGCACAGGGGTCTGTATAGCTGATAAGCCTGCTAGCACTCAGGGAAGAGACAGTGGCAATTAACACATGGAAAGTTCAGCATTTAAAAAGCTGTATCCGTTCTCTGCTATGGTTTCAACCATAAGAGTAACAAAAACACAATGGAAGGCAGCTGTCAAGCACTGCTCTGACAAATTCTGCTAGAGGGTTGGAATCAGTCCAGAATGAGAACAGATGAACTGGGTCCGTGAAGTTATACATAGTATCAATGAATAAATAGAGCTCTCATCTGCCTGCAGCAAACATTGCAATTTCCACACTAAAGGAGACTAGCAGTACCCCATTCCACTCTCTTGTCTCTGATACCGGCTACTACCAGGTGGGACCCTACAACATTTACCGAGCGCATGTTTAAAAACTCAACAGTCCCCTGCTCGTGTTATAACAACACATGGTTTTGCCTGTGCAAATGAGTCAACCCTTTTATTGAGGAACAAACCCCCACGTTAAATACCGCACTAGCTCTGGTTATACCAAAGTGCCAAGGACTTAGCCTGTCTATACCGTCAAAACTGCCGTCTCCCCAACACAATTAAAAACCAGTTTGGTCCTGCAGTGCACCTGGGACCAAAGGGTGTATTTAACCGTGCTCCCTACTTGTAGTACAGCCCTGCAAAGTCCAAGTGTGTAGCACATTTTAGGAACACGGCTAAACCAACAGGTGTGTCCCGCCGACGCTGCAAGTCGGAATGAAGAGGGGCTGCCATGTTGGAAGCAGAGCCGCCAAATGGGACTTTTTACTGTGCGGACACAACCTTAGGTGACCCATTCTTTACAGCCTGACTCGGCTGTAACACGGTTTAGCACCTTACCCAGGTACAACCTGTAGGCAGACACTGTTCCATAGCCCACATAAGGATTAATAACACCATCGGCACAAGCAGGGTTTAAATAAACAAACCAAAAATAACGTAGGTAGGGAAACGGCTAGCAACAGCCCTCCGAGAAGTGACTGTAGAATCCCGCTCTAGCTCATTTCCCTCCCAGCGCAAGAGGGATTTTATTTTTATTAGTCCTCTGCTCGCCCCAATCGTGCTATACTCACCGGACATGTAATTTGTAGCACGGTTACTGAACACGGTCACAACACAACTGAAGCCATCACTAGGCAATGACACCGTGTTACACCCATTCTAGGCTCAAGCTATTTTTAAGGCGTCTTGAGCATCTACAAGCCCTATCAACTGGGCCTACGCTAGCAATTTTCAGGAAATCTCCAACTGCTGTATAAGCAACAGCAACCCTGGGAGCAACAGTGTAGACAAGTTGCCAGGGGTTTTACCACCAGGTTATCTAACCCTGCACACAACAGGTCTGTTTCATCTACACTATAACCTCCACCACTTCCGTCATCCATAGAACTGCACTGCTGGAAAATACAAGTGCCTAGTTTTCTATTGCAGACAAGGTCTAGGTGGCAGTTTGAAATTAACAACCTACTGGAATGATGGTCTTGTGGTTAAAGACCAAGACTGGGAATCAGAACACCTGGGTTCTAGACATGGCATAACCATGGACTTCCTGTATGACCTTGAGCAAGTCAAGTCACACATCCTCTCAGTACCCTTAAAGACTGTCTACACACAAGGCTGCACCCATTTAACTAGAGGCGCAATTTAAAATTGGGTTTAGTTAAACCAGGGGTTGGCAACCTTTCAGAAGTGGTGTGCCGAGTCTTCATTTATTCACTCTAATTTAAGGTTTCGCGTGCCAGTAAAACATGTTAACATTTTTAGAAGGTCTCTTTCTATAAGTCTATAACATATAACTAAACTATTGTTGTATGTAAAGTAAATAAGATTTTTAAAATGTTTAAGAAGCTTCATTTAAAATTAAATTGAAATGCAGAGCCACCCAGACCGGTGGCCAGGACCCGGGCAGCGTGAGTGCCACTGAAAATCAGCTCGTGTGCCGTCTTCGGCACGCATGCCATAGGTTGCCTACCTCTGAGTTAAACAATGCAAAAGACATGTGGGTACTCTTAAACGGATGCAAACCTGGCTTATATCAA
The DNA here is from genome assembly GCF_027887155.1 of Malaclemys terrapin pileata. Classification (NCBI taxonomy): domain Eukaryota; kingdom Metazoa; phylum Chordata; order Testudines; family Emydidae; genus Malaclemys; species Malaclemys terrapin. The sequence goes on along the minus strand of NC_071514.1, from coordinate 8,191,173 downwards.
GTACCTTAAATTGATTAGTCTACACAGGGCTTTGCATGAATTTAACTGAATCAGTTTTAAAACTAGTTGAAGTTTAATTGGTGCAACTTCTCCATAAACAAAAGCTTTAGTGTCCTGCTCCGTGGTTAATGCCTCTTTACTTCACAGGGCTGTTACAGGCTTAATTCATTCACGTTTGTGAAGTGCTTTGAGATCATTCTCCCCATCTCTCACGGCTCACTAGGTGAAAATGTCATGGCCTTATCCAACAGATGAGGAAGAATCCCAGTATGCCGATGTACTTTGTCTCTCAATATATTTGCCTCCACCATTCCCAGCAACAAATGCACAGGTGGCATAAGCATGTGCAATTCCCCTGAATTCACCCATGTAAACAAGTAGCAATTTTGACTACTGGTGTCCAAGTCACTGTCCTCTGTAGAACTTACTTATTTTCTGAACCTAATGTCAGTTCACTCCAATGGCATTATTTTGATGCTTGTTTAGAATTCATACATGCTCTAGAAATATCATGACTAATTTGCAGAGTATAGAACAAAGATCAACTAATGGGGGGAGGGATAGCTCAGTGGTTTGAGCATCGGCCTACTAAACCCAGGGTTGTGAGTTCAATCCTTGAGGGGGCCACTTAGGGATCTGGGGCAAAAACAGTACTTGGTCCTGCTAGTGAAGGAAGGGGGCTGGACTCGATAGACCTTTCAAGGTCCTTTCCAGTTCTAGGAGATAGGATATCTCCATTATTTTAATTTTTTTTTATTTTATTTTAAGTTCCACCCACCGCCCTCCCCTACCCCAACTTTTCAACTGGGAATAATGCCAATTTTTTCTCACTCCCCCTCGCTCACTCCCAGATCTCAGGCAATTAATACTGTGCCTACAACTACATTCCCCTTTCAAAAAAGTTCTCTTCTCTGCCTGTTGTACTTTTTAGCTCTGCTACAATAGGTATTTTTAAAAGTCCAGCACTTCATGAATGGGATTAACAAAGCATGCTTCGTGGCAAACGTGCAGAGCTGTCAGTGAAAAAGCTAGAACCAGAGATATCAGTTTTAAACATCAAGAAGCTTTTGGTGGTATACGGCTCAGTTTACAGTGTCAATCATAAATATGCTAATATTCAATATCTTGGATGCAGTCTTTTACCTGAGGCACAGCGCCCTCATATGGTTCCAAAGGAAAGCATCAAACCCTGCTTAATCCGTGTGCTGAGTAGTTTCTTATTTCCAAGTCACTTTGGATTAACTGTTTGCCAATAGATCTGTACTTGAAACAATAAGCAAAGGCTCCCAGTAAATGTTCCTATACTTTTCAGAAATCAAAGTTACGAACCCTAATTAAAAACCAATAAATGTCCCAAACACCCAAGTACTCGAACCTCTAATGACCAAGGCAAAAAGATCAAGAAACGGGAGAGCCATCCTTAACAAGAATTCCTTTTACTGCTGGAAGGGCAAGTGAACGGCTAAGCTGCAACGCCAACTGTATTTCACGGATTGCACCGTCTGGTTAAACAGCACAAGCAGCCATCCCACCCCAAGATTATCAATGCACCTCTCTTTAAAAGGAGGCCCCACACCAGCTTCTAACTCATGTTTCACAGGCAGCACAATGCTCTCCCATTGTATTACAAACCCAACCATAACACTTAATCCTTCGGTGGAGAAATTCTGCCACCCAATGTGCAAAAAGCATCTTAGTGTCATTAAGCAGTTTATTCCACGGGCTATTCTGTCACCGACAAAGCTATCGGGTATCTCTAAATTGCTGTTCCAAGGCAGAAAAGCAGATATTCATGTGCACTGGTCAGGAAAGAGCCGATGTGAGGAAATGGGAGCAGATAAGGAGTCTAATAAAGAATTCAGACTCATGTTGTACTCTGAGTAAACATTGTAAGGGGTAAGTGCAACCACAAGATGATGAAATAAATAGACTCAAGTTCCAGCTAATGATACTTAGCTCTTATAAAGCAATTTGATCAAGACCACACAGCACGTCAGGTGGCAGGAACAGAGATTAATCAATGGAGCCTAGGGCTGAATTCTAAAACGTGCTGCCTCTCCATGGGAATTTTTTTTTTAAGGATGCCTTGTTCTGGCCAGATGAGCTGTCAATCACACACCACACGACAGGTGACAGTCCAGCAGCTGGGCGAGAAGTAACTAGCTGCTGAGATGGGCAGTCCAGGACGGGTCTTTCTGGAATATAGGCTCAAGACAAACAATGGTTCGGTACTGAGATGTATCAAGGCTACTACTGCAGAGAGCAGCATGTCCCAAACCACTTCTACATGTCCTAAAGAGTAGAAACTTCAGAGGCTTTTCAGTCCGTCCCGACTGGAGCAAGAAGGCTGGGAACTCAGTAAGACAAGAGCAGGCGCCCGAGCCCCTTCCCTCCCTGAGGGCAGGTTTTGACCCCTATGTTCCCATCCAAGCAGAGCACATGAGCGACTGGGGAGCAGCGAGCAGAGCAGGGAGATGCTGCCACCCACCGTGTCTTCAGATGACAGAAATCCTCTATCAGCATGAAGACATTTAAACAAAAGGATAATAATTAAGTGGGATAGGGTCAGTGCGGAGAGAGGCCCCTAGAACCAAACCCCGCCCTGATGGGGATCCCCCAAGCTGGACAGGCTGGAGAAGGGTCCCTAGAGCCAGCCCCACCCTGACAGGGACCCCCCCCCCAAGCTGGGTGGGCTGGAGAGGGGTCCCTAGAGCCAACCCCCTCCCCGACTGGGATCCCCCAGGCTGGGTGGGCTGGAGAGGGGTCCCTACAGCCAGCCCCTACCCCGACCGAGCTCCTCCAGGCTGGGCGGGCTGGAGAGGGGTCTCTAGGGCCAGCCCTGCCCCAACAGGGCTCCGCTAGGGTGACCAGACAGCAAATGTGAAAAATCAGGACATGGGGTGGGGGTAATAAGAGCCTATATAAGAAAAAGACCCAAAAATCGGGACTGTCCCTATAAAATCGGGACATCTAGTCACCTTAGGGCTCCCCCAGGTGGGGCGGGCTGCAGAGGGGTCTCTAGGGCCAGGCCCGCCCCAACAGAGCTCCCCCAGGCGGGGCGGGCTGCAGAGGGGTCTCTAGGGCCAGGCCCGCCCTGACAGGGCTCCCCCAGGCGGGGCGGGCTGCAGAGGGGTCTCTAGGGCCAGGCCCGTCCCGACAGGGCTCCCCCCAGGCGGGGCGGGCTGCAGAGGGGTCTCTAGGGCCAGCCCCCGCCCCGACAGTGCTCCCCCCAGGCGGGGCGGGCTGCAGAGGGGTCTCTAGGGCCAGGCCCGTCCCGACAGGGCTCCCCCCAGGCGGGGCGGGCTGCAGAGGGGTCTCTAGGGCCAGTCCCGCCCCGACAGGGCGGGCTGCAGAGGGGTCTCTAGGGCCAGGCCCGCCCCGACAGGGCTCCCCCAGGCTGTGTGGGCTGCAGAGGGGTCTCTAGGGCCAGGCCCGTCCCGACAGGGCTCCCCCCAGGCGGGGCGGGCTGCAGAGGGGTCTCTAGGGCCAGGCCCGCCCCGACAGGGCGGGCTGCAGAGGGGTCTCTAGGGCCAGCCCCCCCGGGAAGTGCAGTACCAGCCCGGCGCAGGTGCTGACGGAGGCGAAGGAGTCGCTGCGGTTCAGCACGTGTCCCGTGTAGAAGCAGAGCTGCTCGGCCGGGGGGCGGCTGCGGGCCGGGGCCTCTCCCGGCTCCTCCACCGCGAAGCCCCGCGCGAGGAAGTGCAGGTCCCGCCGGAGGTGCAGGTAGAGCTCCCGGCCGGAGGCCGGCAGGCGGAGCAGCACGGCCTCCTCCTCGGGCGGCGAGCGCCGGCGCCGGGGGCTGCTCCCGTGCCCGGCCCCGGCCGGCTGCAGCAGGTGGATCTTCTCCAGCGCCACTCGCTGCGGGATGGCCACTTCCAGCTCCGCGCCGCCGGCTGCGGGGGAGAAGCAGAGGGGCTGGGTCACTCGCGTCCCGGGGGCTCGGGCTAAGCCCACCCGCTGCCCCAGCTAGCGTCAGTGTAGCCGGGGGTAGCGCGGCTCGCCCTGGGGGCACCCAGCAAACACCCCTCCCCGCCGGGCCACTGCGAGTCATCCCGTCCCTAGGGAACACTGCCCCCTCCGAGCCGCAGACAGAGCGGGGGCCAGTCCCCATCGGCCCTGCTGCCCACCCACTAACACCAGGCCCTCGTGGGCCGGCTCAGGCGTTAACTCCCCAGCCCCTGGGAGACCTAGGGGGGTCGGGAACATAAACTGGACTTTTTACAACAGAGAAACCGCTTTCCTCCCCCTGCCTCCAGATCTAAAGCCCCAAGGCCCCCGCTCGGCTGCAGCACCCCACTCCTACACCCTGCTCCACGCAGCCGGGTCCCGGCCCTCGGGGTTCAGCCTCGGGGCTTAATCCCCTGGAACTTCTCAACAGGCTGCAGCCGGTGGAGCCAAGAGGAGGAAAATGTGTTTATATACAGGAATAAATTCATCTACCCAAGGCCCAAGTGTGCAGGGAAGAGGAGAGGGAGGGGGAAACAAAGCAAAAAAGGCTAAAAACGCTACTTGTATCATTACTATATATATATATATATATAAATAAAACAGAACCACAAGCATCGCATTTCACCAACCCCCATAAAAACCTGCTAAGGGGGGGGGGGAGCAGAGCAAGTTAAAGCTGTAACCCAGGACAGTCAGCAGCTCCCCCCATGAAACGTTACAGCAGCAGGACAGGAAAAGAAAATACAAAAGCCTGGAGCAATGTCTCCTGCAAACTGAGCTCTCAGCCCTGCAGCAGAGCTGGTGCATGCCCCGAGGGCTGCACACGCATGCAGCCCACACGCCGAAAACTGCATGCAACAATTCAACGTTGCACGCCCCTGTGCTTCTGCCATTGCAAACGCAGCAGGACGCCAGCACGGTCCCAGCTGCTCAGCTCCCTGACCCCCGTGGCTGTCAGAGCCAAAGGGAGACGGTGATGCCGGGGTCAGGAAGGAGGGGGGGAGAAAAGCGCTACCTGCGGTGGTGTCCAGTCCCCAGAGCAGCAGGAAAGGAAATAAGAGAGGCAGGAGGGAGCCGTCAAACATTTTATTGCAGTGGAGGGGCCCCAGCGACTGGTCTGTGCAGTGCAGAAGGGCTGGTGGCGGCGGCGGCAGCAAGTTTCTGGGCTGGAGTGAAGCCCTCCCAGCCTTTGGAAAAATTAATTAGCGCTGCGGACAAACCCAACGTGGTGAAAGTCCGGCCCCGCCTCCTCTTTGCTGTCCCAGGTGGTGATTGGAGCTCAGCCTCCTAGAGCTCCACCTCCTGCTCTCCCATTGGCCGCCCCGCTTGGAACCCTGGAGTAAATAGCTAGGTTGTAAGGGGAGGAGGGGTACACGTGGTTTGTGCGCAGGGAGGGGGAACTGGCACCAGGTGGCGCCAGGGAGTGAGGCTGCGGGGAGCCCCGTTGAGGTGAGGCTACCTGCACAGAGGGGTTGGGGCTTGGAATGAGCAGAGGGGATGCTGAGTGGGAAGGTCTGTTTGCCAGCTTGAAACAGTAAGCAAAGCATTTTTGCAGCTGGCAGGAGACATTCCAGGCAACCCTGATTCCCAGCTTTAAGGAAGTTTTTAAATAACTTGAGGTGATTAACAAGGAAGACAAAAATGAAAATAAAAGGGGGGGGGGGAGGAAAAACAAAAAAGAGAAACTTTCCCACCCCACTGATTTTGTCCCTAAATAAATCTCCGCCTAAACTCTGTAGCTGGTGCAAAATTTCAAGGCTTCTTGGAAATGCACGTTGGAAAAGTAGAGTAGAAACAATTCATACTCCACCCCACTTTTAAAGTGCCACTGCCAACTTTAAAAAAATCACATGTTGTAGCCACACACATTTCTTCACTTATGTTACTCGCACTAGCTCAGATTACTAAAAGTGAAGGAAATTTTAAAATTCTATTTACACACCACTATTTCGGCTCTTTGTTTACATCATGCGTGTCTCCCAGTTGGGATAAGGAGACGAGAGTGACTATGCTGTAATACTAAGAAAGGGTCAGATGGGACAATTCTAGAAACGGGCCATCGAGGAGGTACAGCATGGGCTGTGGTATTGCAAGCTTTCCCCACCTCCCCTTTTCTAATAGATCAACATGGAAAGTCCACCTCAATGTAGGAGAAAGGAATTCAGTCTCGAGGCCAATTCACCCTTTCATCTCTGTGCTGAAACCACCAGCATTACACAACTTTGTGCCAACTGTGAACTTGAGTGTAGGATTGTTTTTTTGTTGTAGACATCTGATCACTAGGGACTGGAGTGAGACCACCAATTAAATTTGCACTGGCCAAATAAAAGCATCAGAAGGTAACTATATTTAGTCAGTACCACCATATATCTTAACTGAATCCCAGTGTAAATTCTATAGAATTATAGATGCAAAATTCCAAGACTTCTTTGAAATGTTGTAGTAGTGAAAAGCTCCATATTCCACTACCAGTCTCCTAAACCAGCCAGCCTCCTCACACTTTGAAGGTAGTAACAAATCCAGGGCCACTTAGAACTTAACTACTGTTGATATGTTGCACACAAGAGCTCCCTGGAACTTCACAGGGATAAAACTCAGTTCTTCTTGCTGCCAATCACAGGCCCTTTGCCACTTTTAATTAAGAATCTCCATCAGCTGTTAGCAGTACAGCGCCTATGACACAGTTAGAAACAGTTCAATCTTGTATCAGGCACTAGTACGCATAGATCATACTAATTTGTCACAGGATTTACCAGTTGTGATGTTATATCATGTTTTCTGCATTTCCTTTCCTTCATCAGTAAAGCTGAAAATGAATATTTCCTGATTTCTTAAGAAAACTACCTGTTCCTGAATTTCCTGTAATTTATACTCCACCTGAAATCTTAATCTTCTGGTTATGATGTCTCAGTTAATTGCCAGAAAAATGATGAGGTTGGGAATAAACTGCATGAGCCAACAAAGTCTTATAGACAATGCGCTTATAGGTTTGGCAAATCTTCTTCATAATAAAGAACAAAAGAAGAGGAAAAAACTGAAAATGTGAAAGAGAAATGGATTGTCACCAATAGAAAGTTTTTCTGTGATTCTAAGAGGCATAAGCAGTTCGTTTAGGATCTGTTCCTCCCTGAGGCTCCAGAGAAGTCCCAACCATTCTCATTTCCCATAGATATTAACTGACGTTGAGGCCACTTTGGGCCTGATGCAAAGTCCATTGAAAGCAATGGAAATCTTTCATTACCCTCACAGAGCTTTGGATCAGGCTTCATGCACCTGGCAGGAGAGAATCCATAGCAAGTAGCTAAGGCCCAGATTGGTACCTCCTTTAAAACTATTGCCAGTTGATCTGCGTCCTGGATTCCAAAGTTATGTTAAAAAAAAATCACCATTTTGTTGCTGAAATCTTAGACGAATTCAAAGGAAGACCCGTAACAAGGAGCAAGGCCAGGGAAATCACTGCTTGCCAACTGGGAAAAGAACAGCATAAGAAGTGTTACATACAAGCTTGTGAAAGGACAACACAAACAGAGAAAAGAACAAAGAGAAGACCATTAAAAAATGATTGTGAGGTGGGGTTATTCCAAGCCCAGATCTTGGCTCAGAAAACTACACAAACTCAAGTTGTGTCCCCAAATCTCCATGCTATTAATAACAAAACCAAACAATATAAAGACAGATTAAAAGATAAAACCAGGCACCAACTATACATCCAAGCTTGGTTTTCCTCTTCCCTAATTAAGTGCTAAGTCCCTTTACTTCATTTCATACAGGTCCCTCCCAAATGACATTGTCTGTTAAGAGCGAGTTTCTATCCCAGCCTCACCAGTCCCACTGAAAGTCAGGCAGTTTTCCTCTGTCTGCAGAACTATTTAGGTCCCAGTTCAGCAAGGTACACTAGCACATACAGGACTACTCATGCGCTTACCTGAAAAAGCTGAAGGTACAGAAATCTGAAGATTTTATGCAAATATACACTGCCTTAATTGAAATATTTGATTAATATGCATCACCTCACTTGCCTAATTTCATCTTTTTATTCTGAAGGAAGAAGGTTTTGTTTTGTTTTCTGCTTCTGCTCCCTCACCACAGGATTAGAATAATAGAATATAGAATATCAGGGTTGGAAGGGACCTCAGGAGGTGATCTAGTCCAACCCTCTGCTCAAAGCAGGAACAACACCCAGTAAATCATTCCAGCCAGGCCTTTGTCAAGCCTGACCTTAAAAACCTCTAAGGAAGAAGATTCCACCACCTCCCTAGGGAACCCATTCCAGTGCTTCACCACCTTCCTAGTGAAAAAGTTTTTCCTAATATCCAACCTAAACCTCCCTCACTGCAACTTGAGACCATTACTCCTTGTTCTGTCATCTGGTACCACTGAGAACAGTCTAGATCCATCCTCTTTGGAGCCCCCCTTCAGGTAGTTGAATGCAGCTATCAAATCCCACCTCATTCTTCTCTTCTGCAGACTAAATAATCCCAGTTCCCTCAGGCTCTCCTCATAAGTCATGTGCTCCAGACCCCTAATCATTTTTGTTGCCCTCCGCTGGACTCTTTCCAATTTTTCCACATCCTTCTTGTAGTGTGGGGCCCAAAACTGGACACAGTACTCCAGGTGAGGCCTCACCAATGTCGAATAGAGGGGAACAATCACATCCCTCAATCTGCTAGCAATGCTCCTACTTATACAGCCTAGAATGCCGTTAGCCTTCTTGGCAACAAGGGCACACTATTGACTCATATCCAGCTTCTCGTCCACTGTAACCCCTAGGGCCTTTTCTGCAGAACTGCTTCCTAGCCACTCAGTCCCTAGTCTGTAGCAGAGCATGGGATTCTTCCGTCCTAAGTGCAGGACTCTGCACTTGTCCTTGTTGAACCTCATCAGATTTCTTTTGGCCCAATCCTCTAATTTGTCTAGGTCCCTCTGTATCCTATCCCTATCCTCCAGCATATCTACCCACTCCTCCCAGTTTAGTATCATCTGCAAGTGATTAGTCGCTCTACTGCAGTGACAGACGTGTTATAAAAGTAATTCAAAATAAATGATGTGGCAAGACATTTGGATGAACGAAATCCCAGTGAAACTGACAGAGAAAGGGAACATCCCAGTGTCTGATTTTAAAAATATCATTCCCTGACACCTAAATGGGTTCTTTCCTAGTAGACACTACAGCAGCCACTAAAGGAGAGGGAGCAGGGAACTCAGATATAACAGTAAGGGGAAAATACACTCTCAGGTAGACCAAGGAAAATGCCATGTTAACTCTTCCAGTGATGTCACACACTGCAGAAGCCCTGGTTTCTTCACCATCAAACTCTCTTTCTGGGAGCTGCTTCAACCTGCCTAGCTCCCTGAGAGCTGGGATCCTAGAGGCCATCTCCAGGCCTTTCTCTGCCATCACCCTGCTCATGCCCTACTGATTCTGCTGTTCTCACCCCAGCCACAGCTCTTACTGTGAAATATCCCCTACTGTACACAGGGAATGTAAGTCACCTAAGAACTCCATATGGTCTTGATGTTCTGAGATCTGATAGGAAGTGGGATCGGGATGGTCTAACACTTCTCTATGGTCTCAGCTAAGTTATTCTGACCATGTAAACTGGGAGTGCTTTGGGGGCAGAGCATCACACCTCTTACTTCCTAGTTAAATCCCCTTGTTTCTCTGGGAGATTCAATCCCTCCCAGTATCAACTGGAGTCATTACCACTGGATGACCATTCTGTGGCCTGTGTGAGGTAAGATGCTAGTCTCAGACCAATTCTTAGTAGACAAATTTCCCTGTAATAGCTGGCACCTCTGTTGGCAGTCTCAGCTAAATTGCCATGTGGAAAAAACTACCCTCTTCCCACCAGCTGCCCATGAAGTGTGGGGAAGCTCGTCGTGCTGCAGTCATCACTGTCCCTGTCCCGCGGGTGAATGAGGGCCATCGCTCAGCAAGGCTGTTAATCCGGAGCCTTTCATCAGCACTAACTGGGTTTTTTTCCAAAGAGGAAACATAATCTCCCTTAATTAAAGGCAATCGTAAGGCAGCACCAAGCAACGGGAACACCAGAGTGAAGCAAGTCCATTGATTTCAGCGCATGCCAGTCATATTGGCTCACGTCAACTCTGAACAACATGAGCGTTCGTTCTCAGCGTGTAATCCACAATTATACGGCAAAGGCTCCCATTCCGTCAGGGAAAGTCGTTCAAGCTTTGGGAGGGAAGGAGGGTTGAGGAGATGCCAAAAAAAAAAAAAAAGGAAGGGAAAGAGAAAACTAAGGCATAGTCTGTCATTTCTGTAGTGCTACACTTTTCTAGGTGATACCTATCTCATAGAACTGAAGGGGACCCTGAAAGGTCATCAAGTCCAGCACCCTGCCTTCACTAGGCAGGACCAAATACTGATTTTTGCCCCAGATCCCTAAGTGGCCCCCTTGAGGATTGAACTCACAAGCCTGGGTTTAGTAGGCCAATGCTCAAACCATTGAGCTATCGCACCCTCTCTCCCTCCCTCCTCCATGTTCAAACCAAAGCTGACCTTGGGCAGTGAGCTCCTAGTCCTGTCTAGTCCTTCTGACATCGCTGAGTATTATTATGTATTTAACTGTGCCGCCTGTCACTTAAAGATCTCAAGGTGCCTTAGAAAGATGAATTCACCCTCAGAATGCACCTATTGGTAAAACAATATCAACCCCCGCTGACACACGAATAAACAGACACTCAGGATAGGCCTTTCTACCCAGTTCTTACCTGGGTTCTTACCTTGATTTTAGCCTATCCACACAAAAACCTCTGAGCTGAGTTTGAAGGTGCTTTAGGCTAGCTAGCTGACTCAGCTAGGGGGTGTGGGTTAGAGCTCAGGTGCTGCTGTCACTCAGGGTATGTCTACACTACCCTCCAGATCGCCGGAAAACCGAGCGCTCTCCCATTGACTCCTGTACTCCACGGTAAGTCGATCTAATTACGTTGACTTGAGCTACGTTATTCATGTAGCTGAAGTTGCGTAACTTAGATCAATCCCTCCCCTCCAGTGTAGACCAGGGCTCAGGCTGAAACCTGTCCACTTTGCAGTCAGAATGCAAGCAAAAAATCACTCATATGCTGACGGCCCTCCCACACCCTTCCCACAATTCCCCCTGAAGGACAGATAAGTTTTCCCCACAGTTGACGCAATTGGCTGTGTAAGAGGCCTAGAGCGTCTCAGCACAAAGGGCACACGGGACAGGGCAGAAGCAGTGCGGACAGCATCATTTGAGTCTGGATTTGCAAGGGGGATGCTCACATCTGGGCTACGCTAACCCAGATGCTCAGACTCAGGTGCCAATCACCTGGTGTAACTGAGCAGTGATCCCTGTGGAACAAGCAAGGCAAATTAACATCACTCTGTGCTCCTTTGCTGCTAACTGATGCCAGGTCACCTCCTTCAGGCCCAGATGGCGTGTTGCAATAGGAGAGGATTTGCTCGGTCTTAGCTGAAAGCAGGTTGCTGGGTACAGTAGGGAGATCAGGGAAGCTGGGCATAAAGTTCACAATAAAACCTTGACACTGTGAGAATTGGCTGCTTTCTGGTCGTGTCACAAACTCAAAACTCAGTTCACGTTGGTTGAATGTTCCACGAACCTGCTGAGAAAACCTACGACCCGTTTCAAGCAAGGCTGGGGCTAACCCTATGGCTCAGATTCCTTGTTCTGAGGTAAGACCAGGTGAGACTCGGTGGCTTCGTCTGCACTGTCAGCTTTTAGGTTCCGTCAGATCTAAAACTAGAGATCTAAAACACGCCAAAAGCCTAGATCAGAACCCCCTTGAGTCAGGGAAAAGCTCGGATTCGGGCCATAGTGGTGGCCAAACCAAAAGATCAGATTCAAGCACCCCTGAACTTCTGGGAAAGTTCATAGGTGGGGCTGACCCATCACTACCCAAAATCTGAGAGTGAAACTCAGGGGGTCTGCACCAATTAAGACAGGTTGGCACAGGGCTCTAGCAATCGATCAGGTAGGAAGCCACTTGCCACTGCTGTCCCACTGGGGGCAATTCATCTGCACCTTTGGGGAAGATCAGCTTGACCAGTGAGCAGCCAAAGGTGGGCAGGGCCCTGAACAATCACTTAGACGTAAAGCCAGCCCCATTGTTTTCTATAGCCAATCACTAACTGTAGTCATTTGCGAAGGGCGCAAAGACAGCATCATCTCTCTATTTTACAGGCTGGAACCCTTGCTGCTTTATCTTTTCTCCAACCTCTCATTCGATGCCCAATCCTTAGCAAAAAGGAAAAAAAAAAATCCACACAAAATTAGGAAGGGGAGAAAAACAAAAGAAACTTCCATGAGTAGCTCTCTTCAAATTGCTTTGGTCATTTAAACTGATGTCGGACAGTTCGGGCAATAAGTTATTGATGTGGGCATTGCAGTCCTAGGGTCCCAGTAAAGGATGCGCTCTGCGTTGCTCTCAGTTTCTCTCTGTTATCTAACTTTGTTTTATCTCCCCAGATTCCTAGGAATTAGGCACTTGGCAAGTCAGCCACTTCAATCTAGCAGGGCTCTGGTGCACGTGTTTGGGATTAATTGACTATTTGACAGAAGGTCTTACTCAATGGCTTGGCTGGATGGGCGCAGACTGCATCATTGTTGTTCTGGCCCTCAGTCAGCATCGCAGGGCAAGAGAACAGTGCGTGCAGCTGTGAAAGGAATGGGTTTGGAATGACAGAGATGGGGAAAGCGACAGCCTACAATCCAGGCAGGGATGAACGCAGCGTCACGTCAAGAGCCTCGACTCTTGGCAGAAGACAAGCATTTCTTGGCACTCCCCTCTAGGCTGCAACTGGAAATGAGGGGTGAGCCCTCCCAGGGGTGCCTACTGGACAAGAAACAATCTTACAAGTGAGAGAAGTTTCACTAAGTCAAGCAAACAAAGCTCAAATGAGAGGCAGATTTTCCTTCTTAATTTAATGCCGTAGACTGTTCAGAAATCGTTACTGATAAGAATAATACGAGAGTCAAGAGGAGACTACTGGGCTCATTCGGGGCGTTTGCAATTCTCCTTCCTCCCAGACCCACAGGGGGTCCCCCCTGACAGTTTCCAAATCCACTAGAGCAGAATCAGGCTTGCAGGCTCTAGAAAACCAGCCCTTTCCCCCTTTGATGCTCGTGTTTTATTCTTTGCAGTTTTAAATATCCCCTGGGCCAAGCAAGCTTTGTGGCCATTTTTGCAAAGTTAATAACCCTTCCGAGACTTGCAGACATGTGTTATATCCATCTTCCCAAACAGCTGGCGCTCAGCCTGGAAAATGCCAGTACACTAAGGGTTAACTTGGCAGTTAATCAAAATTCTCCTTTTTCCCACCCACCCTTCTTAAAAATCCTGCTGGTCATCCTCCTAAGGGGATAGTCACAATAGGCCGGGCAGGGCTCTAATCACACTGGGAATACACGAACGAACCTCTTCCCCTTGATTCATTTCAGCTAGTGAAGTCATTCGGTGGTGTTTTGCTTCCCCTTTTCTTATGCTGCGTGTAGCCATAACTCTGCAGAGTTTGGCCAGGAGAAAAGGGCTGACACTCCTGCTCCTGGAAAACAAAACCAAACCAAACCCCAGGCCTGGGATATTTTAATGTCAGGGCCTTGGAACCCCCTAGCATCACAGCATTCCCTTTGAGGGCTGAGGCTTCGGTTCGGTGATGCCTTTAAAAGAAGTAGACCTTCTACTGAATCGCTTGCATCTCTTCCTGCAGCAAACCAGCTAAACCCTAGGGAACACGGGGCCTCACCCAGATCCCAAAGCACGTGCGTCTCTCTCCTTGATGAGCTAGTGCATGTCTCTTTTTGTGACAGGGCGCTAGCTACTAGAGGAAGACATATCTGTCTCTCACACACAGCCAGTGCATTGCACTGGGTGGATTTCCTTAGAGATCTCCCATCCACACTCTGACCACATCAACCTTTCTTCGCTTCAGAGCGCTCCTAGCTGCAGTCAGTGGTGACACAGTAGCAGCTGGAGGACATTTTTTCCATTGCGTACAAGAGAAAATAAATGGCAAATATTCCTCCAAGATGGGCACTGGTGATTAGCCTCCTTGAATTCTGCATCACTTCCAACTCAACCACTGTTGAGACATCAGGAAGGGAATCCTGCTATTTGTGTCTAACCTAGGCCATTCCGGCCACCCTGAAAACATGCAACTGGCTGCAGTCAACACCGACGCAGCCTCTTGTCAAATGCAGAATCTCAGTTCCTTGGCTTCCTTGATTCCACAGCCAGGGAATGAGCCAGCGCTGATGAAATTCGATGTAACTGATTCAGTGCATTCAGATGTCCCAATGTGCTCAGAGAAATGGCCATTTGCATAGGTGAGGATGTAATATTGTCAGGAACAGCAAGTCAGTCATCTGCATGTAAACCACTCCTAAATCAGAATGGTATCAACGTGCACTGGTGTAAACCACTACCACTGGTGCGAGGTGCACACCCACATGCACAGGCAATCCGGCTCACAGTACTGGTCATTTAGTGTTCTTTTCATTACACAGGGATATAAGGGATATAAGCGTAGTGCCATCACAACCGAATAAGACTGAGATTTTTAAACAGCTAATTCAGGGTCTGTTTGGTATGCAGGACCAGCAGCAGAGACACCTATAACAATTGGCCACACATCACCCACCAGGCATGAGGTAGCAAATAGGACAAAGAAATGAGCTTGCTATTGTTTGAGGTTGTCCCTAAGTTCAAGAAGGCCCTTGCAGTGTTGCCAACTCTCGTAATATTTGGTGAGTTTTTTTCGTTAAAGCATCAGGAATCATGGGAATCTCCCATTTCAGACTAAAAGTACATTTCTAGCCCTCGTGATTGCAGAGAAAAGCTGGAAAATGTGCTGCAAGTGAGCTCTGAAGGCTCCGTAACCAGAGAGCAAAGAGAGAGACTCCAAAATGCCTTATTGTTTAAGAGCTCATGATTTTTTAAGCCAATTTTTTGATTTGTGAATGCTTGGAGTCTGCAATACTGCAAGTCACTCATAGGGGACCCAGTCCACCTGCCTCCCCAGCAGTTCCCACATCCATGAGGTGGTCATGTCCATAGACAAATCACTCCACAGCTATGTACCTACAAACCTTCCCAGATGCCTCCTTCATACCTGGATCCCTCCTAGGGTGACCAGACGTCCCGATTTTATCGGGACCGTCCCGATATTTCCTTGTTTGTCCCGCGTCCCGACCGACATGCGGTCGGGACAACCGGACAAACAAGGAAATGCCCCGGAGCCTAGAGCCCGGAAGTGCTCGCACCCCCCCCCCGCCCCGACTCCGCCCCCTCCTCCCCCGATTGGCTCCCTCCCCGAATCCTCGCCTCTTCCCCGGGCTCACCATTCCCCCTCCCTCCGCAAGCGCTGGAGGGAGGCCCGGGAGACGCAGGGGGAGCGCGGGGCCGGGGTGAGTAACAGTCCGGCCTGGTCCCCAGCAGGCAGGACTCAGTCGGGTGGTTGGGAGAGGAGGGGGGCGGCCCGCGGGGCCAGGCGGCGGCTGTTGTTGTCCCCTCGGGCAGCGGGACTCGGGAGCAGCCGCTGTGCAGCTCCCACTGCCGCGGGGGAGGAAGCGGCCATGGCGCTCTGCGGCTGCGGCTCTGGCGCCCCCGAACCTCCCGAGCCTGGGCCTGCTGCGGGGACCCAGCAGCGCGCACGCTGGGCCCAGCCCCTGGCCAGTCGCGTCTGGGCTGCTGCCCAGCTGGTGCAATCCCGCGGCGGCCCCGGGGCGGAGGCATCGGCAGCCCAGCCCCGTTCGTTCCCCTGCGGGACCCGAGCGGGACGGGAGGGCTGGGGCCTGCTGCCCCCACTCCGGGGCCGCCGCGGGATAGCACCGGCTGGGCAGCAGCCCAGACGCGACTGGCCAGGGGCTGGGCTGGGCGCAGCGTGCGCGCTGCTGGGTCCCCGCAGCAGGCCCCGGCTCGGGGGTTCGGGGGCGCCAGAGCCGCAGCCGCCGAGCGCCATGGCCGCTTCCTCCCCCGCGGCAGTGGGAACTGCAGCAGCGGCTGCTCCCGAGTCCCGCTGCCCGGGGGGGAGAACAGCCACCGCCTGGCCCCGCGGGCCGCCCCCCTCCTCTCCCTATCACCCAACTGAGTCCTGCCTGCAAGGGATCAGGCCGGACTCTCACTACCCCGGCCCCGCGCTTCCCCTGAGTCTCCCGGGGCCTCCCTCCAGCGCTTGCGGAGGAAGGGTGTTTTTTTTTTTTTGGCCCCCCCCCCCCGCCACGCCCCCCCCGTCTCCCCCCCCCCCCCCCCCCCCGCGTCCCGATATTTGTCTTTGGTGATCTGGTCACCCTAATCCCTCCCACTCCTTAATGTGAAGCTCTTGAGTCTTAGCAGAGTTCTATATGGATCCAGAAGCCAGGAGGTGCAGACTAAGCATAGATTCCTAAGCTGAGAGAGCAAGAAAGCAGTTACAGGATGCAATATTTGGCTGGCCTCAGAAGTGGACAGGGCTGCAGATGGGTCTTTGGGTTGGTGTTCTAGCTGGAGACTCCTGAATTTGCAATGCCTGTGTAACAGGATTGGCCTAAACCTTCCACTCTCTGTGATGAAAGTGCTAATGGGGGAAATCTGTAAAAAAACAAAAGAAATAATATTTTTCAATTCACCTAATACAAGTACTGTAGTGCAATCTCTTCATCATGAAAGTTTAATTTACAAATGTAGAATTGTGTGAAGAAAAAAACTGCTGAAGCATGAAGGGGCATATGAATGTTCAGCATATCTAGCACGTAAATACCTTGCAATGCCAGCTACAAAAGTGCCATGTGAACGCCTGCTCTCACTTTCTAGTGACATTGTAAATAAGATGAAGGCAGCATTATCTCCTGTAAATGTAAACAAACTTGTTTGTCTTAGTGATTGGCTGAACAAGAAGTAGGACTAAGTGGACTTGTAGGCTCTAAAGTTTTACATTGGTTTGTTTATGAGTGCAGTTAGTAACAAAAAAAATCTACATTTGTAAGTTACACTTTCAAGATAGAGATTGCACTACAGTACTTGTATGAGGTGAATTGAAAAATACTATTTCTTTTGTTTATCATTTTTACAGTGCAAATATTTGTAATAAAAAATAATATACACTTTGATTTCAATTACAACTCAGAATACAATATACACCTCTACCCTGATATAGCACGACCGGATATAACAGTAATTCGGATATAATTGGGTAAAGCAGTGCTCTGGGGGGGCGGGGCTGCGCACTCCGGCGTATCAAACCAAGTTTGATATAACGTGGTTTCATCTATAATGCAGTAAGATTTTTTGGATCCCGAAGACAGCATTATATCGAGGTAGAGGTGTATATGAAAAGGTAGAAAAATATCCAAAATATTTAAGAAATTTCAATTGGTATTCTATTGTTTAACAGTGTGATTAAAACTGCAATTAATCATGATTAATTTTTTTATCATGATTACATTTTTTGAGTTAATCGTGTGAGTTAAGTGTGATTAATTGACAGCCCTAATTAGAATTGTAAAAAAGTACAGAGAAAGGCAACAAAAATCATTAAGGGTGTGGAACAGCTTCCATATAAGGAGAGATTTGAAAGAGAGGGACTCTTCAGCTTAGAAAAAAGGTGACTAAGACTAAGAGGGGATATAATAGAGATCTATAAAATTATGAATTATGTGGAAAAAGTGAATACGGAAGTGTTATTTACCCCTTCACATTAACACAAGAACCAGGAGTCACCCAATGAAATTAATAGTCAGCAGGTTTAAAACAAACGTAAGGAAGTACTTCTTCACACAACATACAATTGTGTGGAGCTCTTTGCCAGAAGGACGTTGTGAAGGACAAATGTATAACTGGGTTAAAAAAGAACTAGATAAATTCATGGAGGATAGGTCTATCAATGGCTATTAGCCAGGATGGGCAGGGATGCAACCCTATGCTTTGGGTGTCCCTAAATCTCTGACTGCCAGAAGCTGGAACTGGATGGCGGGGGATGGATCACTCAATAAATTGCCCTGTTCTGTTTTATTCCCTCTGAAGGATCTGGCACTGGCCACTGTCGGAAGACAGGATAGTGGGCTAGGTGGACCATTGCTCTGACCTAATATGGCCATTCTTATGTATTCTCTCTTACCACTGACTATAATGGAGTTAATACAGATTTATGCGGCTGCAACTGATAGTAGAATCTGGCCTTTATGCTGTGATCTGTGGCAGTAAACTCACTACACGATCTAGATAACTACGCCAACAATAAATACCAACCGGATTAGTGCAGGGGCTTTAGGGGCTGCAGCCCAGGGCCTTGGGCTAAGACGGGCCCCGCAGGCTGGATGCGGCCTGCTGCTTCTTTTTAGGGTGACCAGACAGCAAGTGTGAAAAATCAGGACAGGGGGTGGGGGGTAATAGGTGCCCATATAAGAAAAAGACCCAAAAATCAAAACTGTCCCTATAAAATCGGGACATCTGGTCACCCTATTTCTTTTCATCCGGCCTGCAGCAAGTCTCCATGCCCTGGCCTGGACACTGGTCCCCGAGCCTCGGCACACCCCCCCAGGGCTGGAGCCACGAGTGCCAGCTTACCGATGTGCCCTTGTGGCCCCTAGGTGAGGGGCGTTCAGGGAATCTGTGTGCGCTGCCCCCAGCTCCAGCACCAGCTCCGCAGCAACCATTGGCTGGGTACGACAGCCAATGGGAGCTGTGGGAGTGGCGCCTGCAGGCATGGGCAGCATCCACCCTGCAGGGAGGCCTGGCCCCTCTGCCTAGGGGCAGGACATGCCGGCCATCTCAGGGAGCAGAGAAGCATGGAGCCAAGGCAGGCAGGGATCCTGCCTTAGCCCTGCTGCGCTGCCAACCAGGAGCTGCCCAAGGTAAGTGCCTCCCGGGCGGAGCCTGCATCCCACACCCACTCCTGCACCCAAACTCCCTACCCCAGCCGGAGACCCAAACTGCCTCTCAGACCCCACACCTCCACCTGCACTCAACCCCCCTGTCCCAGTCCTGAGTCCCCTCCTGCACCCAAACTCCCACCCAGAGCCCACACCCTGAACCCCCTGCTGCACCCCAACCCCTGTCCCATCCCTGGCCCCACCCCAGACTCCACCCACCCCCAACTGGAGCTGCATCCCCTCCCACACCCCTCTTCCCCGCCCCAGCCCTGAGCCCACTCCCCCACTCCAAACCCCCAGGGGCCCCACAAAATCTAATCGCCCCTGGCCCTGATACTAACCTGCTCAAAATCACTGGGCATATTATCCTCCCTAAGGTTTGCATTTAATGCAAGGTTTAAGCGTTTCATTCTGGAGTCACAATGCCAGAGATTCAACACAGGACCTGAGATGGAAGAAAAATAGTTCTAAACCATCTTTTGTGTCCCACAATCTGGGCCAGTCAGGAGCCATTTTATCCCCCAGCATAATTTAGAGCAATCTTTAGGATGCTCTAAATTATGCTGCAGGAACAGTTTCCTAGGAAAATTCTGGCCACACCCCTTCCACCTTTGGCCACACCTCTGCCCTGCTCTGGAATGCCCCCCAGGAGAGAGGGGAGCTGGTGACACAGAGCTAGCCACCCTGGTTTTGTGACATCTGGGATTTCTTTACAGCAGGAGAACCGTGATAGGATAGCTTTACAGCTGCTGTGAGCTGTTTTAACTACAGCAAGCAATCAGGAGTCTGAAACACGTTATGTTGTTTAATCGACAGTATACACCAATACCTCTTTTCAGTCCATTTAAGACAAACATTGTCGTTATTCGCAAGGTCACTGTTACAGTGAGTGGGAAAGCGAACTCTCACTCTCCTGCTCTAGCCTCTAGACAACACTCCCTTCAACTGGGCTAGCCATTAGCTTTAGTTTAGCACATCCAACCAAATCATTTGTTCTATTCATAAAAATAGAATGTGAGCATCACCTGTTCAAGATCGATCCCTCCTCTTGGACCTCCTGGTTTGGAAGCCAAGAAAGGGGGGGCAGCAGGAAATGTTCAGGAGATACCCTTCAATCACACCTGCTGACAGCAAGGAATCTATCCTACACTCAGTCTGACCCTTAATGAAAATAATTGCGAAAATGGCCACAGTCCAATATTAAGGTAATTCTGTATGTGCCTGGGCAGTTAGTGCTCAAGTAGGGCATATGTCCCCTTAGGGACAAGGACTCTGGAATTTCATTAGTGGTGAAATCAATAGGCTTCGACAGAAATTACTCTCAAAACCTATGGGACTGAAAGAGCAGGTGGTGCTGGACTGTGTATCTATTCTGAAACATGCTTCGCCCCCAGCGGGAACGAGTGGAACCCCCCAGTGTTTGGCGCTGAAAGAAAAATGATCACAAGGGCTGGAGAAAGAAATGCTGCAAGTGCGAGAATCCCTTATCGCACGAGGCTTTTAAGAGATCTCGGGGAGTTTCAAGTAGAAAGCGGGAGAGCAAAGAGCACTATCAGAATGTGAGCTTGAGCTTTTTGTGAAATGTAGAAATGGAAAACGATGATGCCAGTGCATGAACTATAAAGCCGTCAGTCTCAGAGCATCTTCCGCCCAGACACCCCCGTGCAAAAGGATTAAACAAGGAAATGTTTCATCTTGACATCAAAGCAAAGCAAATCCGAACTGTCTACCCAGTTATAACTGTGCTGAACATAACACACAAGGGTTGTTTATGAGCGGATTACAGAAGTTTAAAGCAACAGAGATGCAAGACTTGCATCTGAAGAAGTGAGGTTCTTACCCACGAAAGCTTATGCTCCCAATACTTCTGTTAGTCTTAAAGGTGCCACAGGACCCTCTGTTGCTTTTTACAGATTCAGACTAACACGGCTACCCCTCTGATACTTTACAGAAGTTTGTTTACACTGACAACTCCTCTTTTCCTGCTGGCTCTTGAGGAGGGCATGAAAAGACCCGGTGTATTTTCTGGGTTCAATAGAAAGTATTTCACCGCCATTTTGCACAGCATAAAATCCACTGTGATCCTTTAGCAGAGATCGGATAGGACCAAAGTCCAAAAGGTCTTCCCCACAGGAAACTGACCATGGATTCACCATTAGATTCTAGTGAATAATCTCTGCTTTGTGCTTCACCCCAGGAAGGCTAAATCTCCTCTGCCCCCCACCTCCCCATCCCTCAAGGTCTCAATCAATTGTCCCTGGGGGGAAATTCCTATGGATCTCAGATTTTAGTTTGGTCTTACTCTCTACTATATATTTATAATGCACCCATCACCATGGTATCAAGGTTCCAGTACATAGTTTCAACACCATGTGTGTAATGGACTAGCTTAATGACCCCTTGAGTGTCTGGCTCCAGTGACTACAACAGTCTACTGCTTACTCCCAGCTAAAAGAGATAGAGGTGAGATCTGTATAAATATAGACAGGTGGTATTTTCAAAAGTGCTCTGTGTTGACCTAAGGCCACCTGGAGTATTTTCAAAAATGCCACCAATACAGTGGCGGGTAGTGTTTTGGGAGCTGTAGGTACAAGGTTTAATCCTTGCTGATGCCTACAATGCCTGTATGTAGGATGCAGCCATAGCTTATTTTACATACGTGAGCAAGATGCAAATGTAGCATCAAAACTCCCTTATACCTCATATGCTACTGGCATCCAAATAATCGTTCTTTTGTTGTTGTTGAAATCCTTGGGAACTGGATTGAGGTAGGACCCTTGGGGGAATCGATAATTCTGAACCCTGGTTCTTTCTGATGCAGCTCATCTCATTCCCAGCTTGGTGAATTTCACCATCTATGATACTGATGGATGACATTCTTGAGACAACGAATCCTCATCGTTTGAAATTTCCACTGCCATCTTCCCCCAGCAACCAAAACAGTGGTAAGGGATGGGCCAGCACTTCACTTGAGTTAGCACAGCAGAGGCTAGAGCATGGAGAGTGGTGTCCTATCAGTACACACTCAAAGGTTTGTTGGTTTGTTTTTTACATGAAGCCGGTGTTTTGAATTCATACGTGCTTCAATTGCTAGGCCCGAATGCTCAGCCCAGCAGACTTGAGAGCACTCAGTCTGCAGTTGAAGTCCCTATGTCTTGTTCTCCATTAAAGTTTATATAGAGATAGCATCCACACCTAGCTACTGACACTGCACACATTTTGCTGGAGCTGGTCCAAACTTACCTCTTTTCTGAGCTTTGCCTTTATTAACAACCATTAAAACATTAACCTCATCAGGATCTTCCAGCTGTAGGGTCTTCTCTGTCCCTGCCCCAAGTTCCCTCTACCTCAGTCAGGGACATTCAGACTCCTGGGCTGGAGCTTTTAAGAACCACCTGATCCGACTGCCAGGGTGAATCAGCAGAATAGCTCTACATCTCTATGCAGAATCCTGTTATTATTTGCATTATAGTAACACCTATAGATCTCAATCAAGACCGGAGCCCCATTATGCTAGTAAGAGACAAAAAAAAGTTCCTGTCCGAATGTGCTTACAATTGAAATAGAGAAGATAGACTAAGGACCAGAGGGGAAACAGAAGCACAGAGAGAAAACTGACTTGTCCAAGCCACACAGGTCAGGAAGTGGAGCCTGAAAAGACAATGCAGGTCTAAGTCTCAGTCCAATAGCCTATGCACAGATCTGACCTAAGGGAGAACCATAATAGCTCTGCATTGCTATGCAGAGAGACAGTTACTGACACCCTGCCACCAAGTCATAATCCCCTGTGATTTAATCAAATAAAGTAAAAATCTTAAATGAACCAAACTGTACCATAGAATCTCTATGGATAGTAATTCCGTGCTTGAATAATAAGAATATAGCAGTAGGGATATATTATCAACCACCTGACCAGGATGGTGATAGTGACTGTGAAATGCTCAGGGAGATTAGAGAGGCAATTAAAATAAAAAACTCAATAATAATGGGGGATTTCAACTATCTCCATATTGACTGGGTACATATCACCTCAGGAAGGGATGCAGAGATAAAGTTTCTTGACACCTTAAATGACTGCTACTTGACGCAGCTAGTCCCGGAACCCACAAGAGGAGAGGCAATTATTGATTTAGTCCTAAGTGGAGCACAGGATCAGATCCAAGAGGTGAATATAGCTGGCGGTTGGTAATAGTGACCATAATATAATTAAATTTAACATCCCTGTGGCGGGGAAAACACCACAGCGGCCCAACACTGTAGCATTTAATTTCAGAAGGGGAACTACACAAAAATGAGGAGGTTTTAAACAGAAATTAAAAGGTACAGCACCAAAAGTAAAATCCCTGCAAGCTGCATGGAAACTTTTTAAAGACACCATAATAGAGACTCAACTTAAATGTATCCCCCAAATTAAAAAACATAGTAAGAGAACCAGAAAAGAGCCACCATGGCTAAACAACAAAGTAAAAGAAGCAGTGAGAGGCAAAAAGGGATCCTTTAAAAAGTGGAAGTTAAATCCTAATGAGGAAAATAGAAAGGAGCATAAACTCTGGCAAATGAAGGCCAAAAAAGAAATTGAAGAACAGCTAGCCAAAGACTCAAAAAGTAATAGCAAAAATTTGTTTTACGTACATCAGAAGCAGGAAGCCTGCTAAACAACCAGTGGGGCCACTGGACAATCGAGATGCTAACGGAGCATTCAAGGACGATAAGGCCATTGCGCAGAAACTAAATGACTTCTTTGCATCAGTCTTCACGGTTGAGGATGTGAGGGAGATTCCCAAATCTGAGCCATTCTTTTTAGGTGACAAATCTGAGGAACTGTCCCAGATTGAGGTGTCATTAGAGGAGGTTTTGGAACAAATTGATAAACTAAACAGTAATAAGTCACCAGGACCAGATGGTATTCTGAAGGAACTCAGAACTAACTACTAACTGTTGTCTGTAACCTATCATTTAAATCAGCTTCTCTACCAAATGACTGGAGAATAGCTAATGTGATGCTAATTTTTTTAAAGGGCTCCAGAGGTGACCCGGCAATTACAGGCCAGTAAGCCTGACTTCAGTACCGGGCAGACTGATTGAAACTATAGTAAAGAACAAAATTGTCAGACACATAGATGAACATAATTTGTTGGGGAATAGTCAACATGGTTTTTGTAAAGGGAAATCATGCCTCATCAATCTACTAGAATTCTTTGAGGGGGTCAACAAGCATGTGGACAAGGGAGATCCAGTGGATATAGTGTATTTAGATTTTCAGAAAGCCTTTGACAAGGTCCCTCACCAAAGGCTCTTAAGCAAAGTAAGCGGTCATGGGATAAGAGGGAATGTCCTCTCATGGATTGGTAACTGGTTAAAAGATAGGAAACAAAGGGTAGGAATAAATGGTCAGTTTTCAGAATGGAGAGAGGTAAATAGTGGTTTCCCCCAGGGGTCTGTACTGGGACCAGTCCTATTCAACGTATTCATAAATGAGCTGGAAAAAGGGGTAAACAGTGAGGTGGCAAAATTTGCAGATGATATAAAACTACTCAAGATAGTGAAGTCCCAGGCAGACTGTGAAGAGCTACAAAAGGATCTCTCAAAACTGGGCTGGGCAACAAAATGGCAGATGAAATTCAATGTTGATAAATGCAAAGTAATGCACATTGGAAAATGTAATCCCAACTATACATACAAAATGATGGGGTCTAATTTAAGTGTTACCACTCAAGAAAGAGATCTTGGAGTCATTGTAGATATTTCTCTGAAAACATCCACTCAATGTGCAGTGGCTGTCAAAAAGGCGAACAGAATGTTGAGACTCATTAAGAAAGGGATAGAGAATAAGACAGAAAATATCATACTGCCTCTATATAAATCCATGGTTTGCCCACATCTTGAATACTGCGTGCAGATGTGGTCTCCCCATCTCAAAAAAGATATATTGGACTTGGAAAAGGTTCAGAAAAGGGCAACAAAAATTATTAGGGTATGGAACGGCTGCTGTATGAGGAGAGATTAATAAGCTTGGAAAAGAGATGACTAAGGGGGATATGATAGAAGTCTATAGAATCATGACTGGTGTGGAGAAAGTAAATAAGGCAGTGTTATTTACTCCTTCTCATAACACAAGAACTAGGGGTCACCAAATGAAATTAATAGGCAGCAGGTTTAAAACAAACAAAAAAGTTTTTTTTCACACAACGCACAGTCAACCCGTGGAACTCCTTGCCAGAGGATGTTGTGAAGGCCAAGACTATAACAGGGTTCAAAAAAGAACTAGATACGTTCATGGAGGATAGGTCCATCAATGGCTAGTAGGCAGGATGGGCAGGGATGGTTTCCCTAGCCTCTGTTTGCCAGAAGCTGGGAATGGGTAATAGGGGATGGATCACTTGATGATTACCTGTTCTGTTCATTCCCTCTGGGGCACCTGGTATTGGCCACTGTCGGAAGACGGGATACTGGGCTAAATGGACCTTTGGTCTGACCCTGTATGGCCATTCTTATGTTCTTAATTCAGAATGACAGTTAGTAAAATAGTTCTTATGGCCTTTGATTGGCAGGAAACATATTTTTACCTAAACCGTTCATAATTACACTTGTGTTTTGTCCCCTTTGAACTCATTATTAACTTTGCTCCCTGCAGGTCTCCAAGTCTGATATTAGAACTCGACTGACAAGGAGCCCAAGCCTGAAACCCTCACTGCGCGACATGCATTTAAACATATCGCCATCAGAATCTGTCTCTTCCTCTGGAAGGAGAGAGAGAATAAATGTGGAATGCTACCAAGCCTGAGAGACTTCTGAGAGAGACACTTTCCGGACTCTAGCTGCACTGTAAGGGAAATCTGAGTCGCTACGTGTGAGTCCTTCTGGAAGAGGACATGTCTGCAGTGCAGAATTCATATAAAATACTTGACGTAAGTATATACTGTCTGACCCATCCTTAGAGATAAAGTGTGCAGCACCAGTTTGGCAAGGAGCTACCGGATGGTGCCGTTTGGGTAACAGGTATGCCAAGCGGTTCTTGCCAGCAGTAAAAATAGTTTCCCCAACTCAGTCTAAACAAATATTCTTTGTTTGTTGTGAAGAGAAAATAATTAAGCGTTTTATAACAAAGATGCTGTAGAGTAGCCAAGTTTTTTTTGGTGGGGAGCAATGTCACCCTAGTGCCCCCTGGTGGTGTGCTTTAGCAATAGCTAACTAATCAGATGATCCAAGCTAAGGTGTGTGGTTTCTTTTAACCGGGTCCAGTCCAAATAGACAGCTCGGCTCTACCCTGCTCACCTATAACATGTACAGGGCGGTGGAATTGAGCTGGGATCGCTATAAATATTTTGATTACACAGATCGATCTTTTGGGATTAAGGCACCAAGTACATTTTCACTATTCCAAGAGCCTGCAGCTCTTCACTACTCATTCTGTTGAATGCCTCAATCTCTTTCCTCACAGGCCCAGAATCCTTTGCATTGGCAGGCAAATGGGCTGGGTGATCAGTTTCATCCTTGCTGTCTCTAATATCTAGGAGTCTGTCATTGGATGGGACAGAGTTATATCCATTTTAAATTACAGTAAGTAAATTACTAGACTGATAGATAAGATCGGAATACAGCTGGGGTTCTATTCACATGTTTTAAACGCCCTTATCCCCAGTGCTCTGTTACGCAGGGGGAGTTCATTGGCTCTGCATACAGCATTTAACAAAAGGAGTTAACCAGCATCAGTGACCCCCCACTTGACTGGGGATTTTCAATCATGGGCAGGAAGCTTCCCTTACGTTTTCCATTCCCCAAATGTTGGCTGACCAGGAGTCTGTGTAGCCTAATGAATGACAGCCTGGATCCAAAGCCCAGTGAAATCAGAGTCTCTCTATTGGCTTTGGGTCAAGCGCTCGACAGATATAATTGTGAACAGTCACTCGGTGTAACAGAGAACGACGTGATGGTTCTAGACAGCAGCACTAAGAGTGTGAGACGTTCCTTTCCTAGTCACCCCATTTATTTTGACAGTAAGTTCTTTGGAGCAGGGACTGTCTTTTTGTGTGGCGTCTGCACAGCATTTAGCACACCGGGGTCCTGTTCAGGGACTGGGGATCCGAGGTGTCACCACATTCCAAAATCAATAAATGAATACTACCATGCTTCATAATCATTTGTTGATCTTAAGGGTGTAGCTGTTTCTAGCAGCTAGGGCACGTGTCGGCATTGTAACGTCAGGGCGTGATTGCTTAGGTCCTGCTGCAGCAGGGATATGCAAGTCGGACACCTGTGGAGCGTGAGCTTTAATTTCTGTGCACAAGGGCATCCCCAGATCCTTTCTGTCTGAGTGATTCATTGTTTTAGATTCGAGGGAACAATGAAACAAAGAAGAGCCAGGTGGATTCTCCAGAAAGAACAGCATGTATATTGTCTTTGCAGCACCGCCCCCCCCCCCCCCCCCGAACAAAACAGCTGCTATCTCCGCACACAGGCAGACTCCTTAGTCATTTAAAGGTGTAGTACATACAAAAAAATACCACCCTGCCCCCAGCATCACAATTTCAAGTTACATACGTCACCGGAAGGCCACAGGAAGAGTCCCCCACCCCGCCCCCGAAGAGAAGCAAAGGCCTGAGCTTAACAGGGCAGAGAGAATGTTCAAGACAGGACAGCCATGTGGCACTAATTAACCCCCGAAATGCTGCCAAAGAGGGTGGCACAGAGTGAGCTGGGTCTGGAACGGGTTAAGGTGCCACTGGGGTCTGATGGGGAAACCCCCCTTGCTGCTCAGGGAGGAACTGCTTCTGCCTAAGAAGGACAAGGGACCTGTATATGTTGGTTGTGTCATGTCTTAATAAACCAGGCCACATGGGGAAGGGGCATCATTCACCTAAGAGTCAGAAGGGAAACAGAGGCAGTGAGCTGTCCTAGAGCAGGGGACAGGCAGGCTGCTGCTATAGAAGGCTAACGCTTGGGGTTATCTGCCCTGACAATGTCAGTCATGCAGGATAAAGCGAGAGGTGCCAAACGATTGGGGCGTCCAAGGATTTCCCATGATCTCGTCTATAGATGCAGACAGCCGAGCCCAGTGTGATCAGATGTCCAGCTGCTCCAGCACACACATCACCGTGCCCTCCATGCAAACAGCATTTCTTCCCTGCCCTTCATGCACGGTTCGGTTCCTTTCTAACTCACTTATTGCGTAGCTAACAGAGAACGTGCCATGCAACGTGCAAGGTAAATTGTCTCAGGTAGCTCAGTTACCCTGGGCCAGATTCTGCTCTGTTACATCAGTGCACGGCTAGACTCACTCCACTGTCTGCAGTGGAGACACTATGGATTAATGCTGGTGCAAATGAGAGCAGAATCTGGTTCCATTGTCTTTCTGAGGCTGAGGATGCCTGTTAGAGCAATAAACCAGCAGAGCTGAGCTGAGATAGCAGGAACCACCCAAAGCAGATGAGGAACCATCTCAGCCAAGCCGCCCACTACCTGCAAGGAGCCCCGGTGGTAGGAGGTGCACTTGTACAGGCTAAAAGAACAGAAGTACTTGTGGCACCTTAGAGACTAACAAATTTATTAGAGCATAAGCTTTCATGGACTACAGCCCACTTCTTCGGATGCACTTGTACAAGCTAAGAATAACTGGCAAGAAACCACTTAGCCCAGAAAAAGACAAAAAGGAGGCCCCAGTGGCGAGTTGGGGATCCCTACCCCGTGACAGTGCTAGCCCAGCCAGCCGCCTTTCGGAGTCCAGTCCCACTGAGTGTGTTGGAATGAACTTAGGGCATTCCATCCCCCAACATTACCCTTTGTTTTGTGCTGCGGTCATGCCCGCTGCTGTACAAGATATGAATGGAAGCAGAGTCCCTGCCCATGGAGCTCACCTCCTCTGGGAATCTCAGGAGTGTGTTAACTCCCCTCTTTGCCATGCTCTCTGTCCCTTGAGACTCCACCCTCAGCTCGGCCGCTGCTCTCCCCACCTCTGCTCAGCACATTTGGAGAAAGTCCCCTGACTGCGGTGACCTGGGCACTGAAAGTTTTCTCTCTCTCCCCAGCACTGTTCTCTTCCTTTTTAAGCAACCTTACTTCTTCTCCCTGCTCACTTCCTGTGTAGCTTCTCCTCACAGTCCTGTCCCTTCAGTCTGTCCTGCAATCCTCTTCTCTATCACTTCCTCCTCCACTTCCTCTGCCTAAGAACTTGAAAGTTGTAATAATTCTCCTCCCTCCTCCATCCCAGTGTCTGACTCACAACATCCCTTTTGCTGCCTACCTCTAATACCCACAAACTCCCTTCCCGGCTCCCATCCTTCATCACTCCTTTCCATCTCCACCCACCCACCCACCCCTGATGACCCGACAGGTACCTGATTCTGAAATGAAGACCGTCCTAGGAAGCATAGTGTTAAATTTAAAGTTTTACCATATAGGACATGGTAAGAAGGAATTCTGGGCAAGTGCTGTGCTTTAAAAGAGTGTGAATGCTTTAGAACTTCCTGTAGACAAGGTCTCAGTGCTGAAGGGAGCAGTTACTTCTAGCTAGACTCAGTTTTATGCAGGGCTGTTTATTGTCTTGCCTGGTTACTTAACGTGTGATCCAATTCTCATCAATGTCAATGGGAAGTCCTTTGGACTTCCGTTGGAATTTGATCCGCCCCTTACAATTGTTTTTCTGCTCGTATCTGACCAGCTTTTTTTGTAGTGATAAAAAAATATGGACTTTACATTTACACCTAAAACAACAGGCTGGAGGCCAATTCTTTCCCTACCCCTCTCCACAGAGCACAGTAGTACGCCATCGCTGTAACGAGACATGCCTCTTGGACTTCTAGGGTTTACACTTGTTATTCCACTTAATGTTTTTGACTTTGAAATGATTGTGGGGTCTCCTCGGAATGCTTTACGGGGTAACAAAAATCCAGAAGAACAGGGGTGTTTCCAGCTGAGTAAACAGAAGGTATTTTCATAAATCTCTGGGCTATCAGAACATCAACAATGTTATCCTATGTGGATTGTTATGACTTTATATTTGCAAAGTCATATGTTGACGCTCAGACCAGTTCTTTCAGCTTTGTCTTCTAACAAGCCAGCAACTTCAAGTAATCCCACAGAGGGGACTTCAGTTAATAATAATAATAAAACACCCTCTCAGAGCCCTACTTGGAGTTCTATATGGTCAGCTGGGGTGAAGATTAGGCTGACTTTGATCACATCCATTGGCTTGATTGGGAATCCCTTTCTTTGACAAGGGATTAATGTCGGGGCTTTACTTCCTCTCCACTGCTTAAGATCTTGCCATACTTAGATGACAGGATGGAAAGTAGGAGTGTTTTTCCCCCCACAGGTGTCCTAGTTTTCTGGCCAAAGGACTTTTTCTCCTGTCAAGTCAGAGCACTTTATGGCATTTCCCCCCTCTCTCTCTGTGATCTGTAGGAATAGGTTGTAACTTAGCAATCAGAATGTTTCCCTCACAATACATACTGTGGTGCTACAAGATAGTATTTAGAAGAAATGGGGGATAGAGCTGCAATAGCTGATAGGGCTGAACAGCTGTGCAGATGACCAAACCACTCATGAGGCATCAAGTGATTTGACATGCATGTGGGCTGTGTACTTGGTACACCGAGAAATTGTCTGGGATTGAATGAAGCAGCATCTCATGCATGCTGGGCGCAGCTCCCACTGCACAGAGGAGACTCAAACAGTGACTAGATAGTCACTGGAATCAACAAGGATATCCAGAGGTATAATAGTTCATGCTAACAAAAAGTATCACACAGGAGACAAAGCTTCATGTTTCCGGGCAATCTCTAACTCTTAGGGATTGGGATCAGACCTCCACGGGGGGCAGATTATCCCACATCTGCCAACTGAGGCACTTTCCTCTGAAGCAGCAAGTTAGAGGATCCTGCTGGTCCGATCCAGCCTGGCAATCCCTATGTTCCTAAAAACATCATGCAGACATAGGAACAACAGGAGAGTGACAGACAGGGCCGGCTCCAGGCACCAGCTTCTCAAGCAGGTGCTTGGGGCGGCCGCTCCGGAGAGGGGCGGCACGTCCAGGTATTCGGCGGCAATTCGGCGGACGGTCCCTCACTCCGCCTGGGAGCGAAGGACCTCCCGCCGAATTGCCGCCGCAGATCGCGATCGCGGCTTTTTTGTTTGTTTGTTTTGGCTGCTTGGGGCGGCCAAAACCCTGGAGCCGGCCCTGGTGACAGAATACACTTTTTACCTGAGAATTGAGTTGGAGGAAGAGCAAGCCAACACATAGGCTTTGGTTTTGGAGAAGGTCTTTAATATAGCCATGCTGGCTACAGACCAATATTAGGAAGCCCAAGAAAGTGGGGGAAGATCTAAACAAGAACTTCTAACTCTTTTTGCAGAGTTTGGTACCTCCTTAAGGCCCTTATATTGAGCTCTAGACACGATCAGGTGGCCTAGATTTCCAATCAGCATATTTGTCTTTATTGCTGCCACCTTCTTGAATTCCTCTTCATCATTACATTAGCTTGACTCACCTGATATACTGATCCTTCCCCCTTCATGCCTGGCAGGCTATAAAGGAGAGGAACAACAGAATCAGAAGGTGATATGAAATAAGGACCAAAGACTGAGGTTTTAGGGATAAATTAACGTTCAGATTTCGACAAGACATTTGACGCTGAAGCTCATTGACTATCTGCAGGTTTCATTTTGCAATTCTAGGAACAGACATTTGTTCTCTGGTGGAGATGCTGCTGCTATAATTGAATCAAACAGTACAATATTCACAGAATTGTAGATAGTATATACTGGTATTAATTAGTTGTACCATGGTTGCGCCTAGAAATTCATAGATCGCAACTTTGGTTCATGAAAATCTGAACATAGAGATACAGTTGGTTTCCAAGGGCAATATGGAAACTGAGCTCAGAAAGAGTTCTTTGGCTGCATTTTCCTATTCAGATCCCTAAAGAGTAACCTGCATGTGTTTGAATGAAACTTGGTAACTAGCTGTGCCTACAGTGAAAGATTTTATTTAGATTTCCCAGGTATTGTCATGCATAGATTGTAAGGCCAGATGGGACCATTATGATCATCTAGTCTGTTCTGCTACATAACACAGGCTAAAGAACCCAGTAATTTCTATGTCAAGCCCATAAGGTTTCCCAGGAGAAAATAATTGGCATTTTCCCACTACTCTCATTGGCTTCAATGCTGTTTCCCCACATAGGGAACTCCTGGCTGAGTGTATCAGACAGACTGATTTTACAGGGCACCTACGTGGGCTTAGCTGGATGTAGCCAGTAGTCTAGGACAAAGCTACCATTCGAAGCTGAAAAATACCAGCTGCTGATATTCTGCAACAATAGCTTTTATTTCTTTGTCGGATTCCCTGATGCTTTAAATAAAATACTTCTCTTTAGAGGTATTGTCTGTGTGTCAAATTCCAGGCTCCCGTTGATTCAGATTTGTATCTTCCTCTCTCTTATTTCTCTTCTTAAGTAAGCACATACAGCCACATACTGTCTTTGCTACACTTGATCTATGGCAATTGTTCCCAACTTTTTGGGGCATAAGTACCAGTTTATCATAACGGGATCAGACATTACTTAGGTCTTGCATCTGAAGAAGTGAGGTTCTTATCCATGAAAGCTTATGCTCCCAATACTTCTGTTAATCTTAAAGGTGCCACAGGACCCTCTGTTAGTTTATCATAAGAAGATGCTAGATTGTACCAGCCAGTGCCTAGCACTGTCTCTTTAATTGCACATGCCTTTAACATGCAGAAGAGCTATTCAGGGCCTTGCAATCACAAAACTGAGATCTGAAGAAGCCCCAAATGCTCGTGGAGTTCATAGTCATAGTCCTTATAACTGAGACATATAACATTAAAGATCTTCTGATGCCCCTCATTCATTTGAACCACTCATTCCACCTGCCAGTAAAAGGGAATACACATGTATAAGTACTTGATCAAATTCCCATGGTGCCTATGGGAACCAGCCTATTACTCCAGTAGAAATGAAGAGATTGCATGTGTCAAAGTGGAACCTGGCAAGCCATCATTTTAAGCACAGCTTATAAAAAGGAGAGAAGTATCGACAGCAGGTAGCAGCTGCCTACCTTCAACCAATTGAAAACGAGCGGAATCCCACACACTAGGTATGTCAAGAAGGAACAGATGGGAAGCCCCTGGCCAAGCTAGAAAGACTCTCTGGGGTAACACCATTACAGACACGGCTGTGAGGAGCTGAGGGTATGTCTGAACGGGATCAGACATTACTTAGGACTTGCACAGAGACTTTGCCAGAGCTGATACAGCACAACGTTCAGTTTTCTCACACTTTATCAAGCTACATACAGCTGTTCCACTTCAGCCAGTGCCAATAGCACCTAGAAGGAGTAAGTGTCACACATGCGGGAGGTTCTTTGAAAAACATTAGAGAGGGAACCAAGCTGGGAAGCAGATAGCCTGCAGAAAACGATCCAAGACATGACTGGTAGCATCCAGTGGGAGTGATAAAATCAAGAAAAGCCACAACAGTGAGCAAGTCTATGGCTGCTTGTCAGGAGTTTGGTACGTTGCAGCCACTCCCATCATTTGTTGGAGACCAACCAGAATGAGTCAGGGACTTAGGAACCTCATTGGGCCAAATTCTTACTCCACTGGGTCACATGACTTCAGTGGCTGTCCACAGAGAGTGATGAGGTGCAGAACTTATTGTAGGTGAGGTTTTCAACAGTGCTCAGCTCTGGTTTGTCTCAGCTTAAATGGGGGCAGAGCTAGGCCATCACTGACAGCTTTTGAAAATCTGACCCTATATGTTTAGCCTCCATACTATAGCCAAGCCTGGATGTTAAATATGAAGGGACCAGAGCAAGAAGAGCCCAATATACCTTTAGAAAATTTAACCAATGTGATGGTTTTAATGATTTCAAAACACAACAAAAGAAACAGATTCTCAATTCCTTTGCTACTCCGTATAGGAAGGTTTCCAGCTCTTTGATAACTGATTCATCAAGACATAGCTGTGGCTTTTTTGTGGCCAGGTTATGTTCTTATCCTCAGCACGGACTTTTGTTTATGTCGGCCGATTGTCTGTTGTTCTAAGCGCCTGCAGCTGGGGGAAGGTGCCTGTGGCGACTATGTTTTCTTTCAAAATCAGCACAATGTATTTTTCTTCACAGTTTGCAACTCGCTTATAGCCAAAACTCACATATTCCTGCTCAATTTGTTTTCCATCTACTCAATTGTTAGTTGTAATCGTAACAAGTGAGTAAATACAGATGACGGATCCCAAATACTCTACCTCACTTCATTATTTGGATTGCAGGACATAATTTAATAGTTGTTTTCAAAGAAGAAATTCATTTGAGCTGATATCTGCTCAGAGCCCATGTAATCTTTTTGCCAGGGGAGAATAAGAATTACTGTACTAATCCTCAACTGGTAGCTCCATTAAAATCAATATCTCTATAAGCTATCTGAAGTGCACAGAATAATAGGGTTAATGTTACTTATAATAGCAAATAACTGTGGTATCTCTGATAACATTGTGGTAACTGTTGACTTTTTAGGTGACAACCCTTATAAACTATGTATGAATATAAATCCTCCTATAATGGAACTTCTTATAAAGTTACAATACCACATCTCTCAAATATATATAGTTTAAAAAGTGGTCTTAATATTAAGCACAACAGAACCTCAAGCAATGAAGTAAATATAAAAGTCAGCCAGAGACACTAGTCTTCTAAGCAGAAGAGCTCCTTTTGTACTGGTGACCACTGACAATATTTTAAGTCAAAGCACTGGGCTTCAACAGCACAACTGAGTGAATGAATTTTGCTGTCTTTCCATTGAGGAACAGCTCATGACTTTTCTCAAATTAACTTGTAATTAAAAACTACTTGGAAAATAGTTCATGATCTGTAAATGGTACTCAGGCAATTTGTTGTGAGAATTAGATATGCACAATTCAAACGGTATTGGTTAGGTCTGATGTGACATGTAGATCACATGGTATTGTTTCTGATCCGATTGGATTACTGTCACTGTTAGAATCAGGTTTCTAGTGTGTGACTCATATTTGAGAGAGTTCAAAATGTGCTCTCCATGGAAGTTAGTTCGTTTGGACGGGGAAGGTAATTTACTCTGTGACTGTAGAGCGTGACGTGAAATGGGCATCTGACCCTGATTGGAACATTCAGGTGCTGCTGTAATATCAGTCATAATATTCAAAAATTTCACATAAGAATTGCTGTTGTCAGGAACATTCTTGCCTGTAAATTCACTTGCTAGAATATTCACATAAAATGATAGGCAGGAGCGTAGTCACAGTGAATTCATTTTCAAATGTGGAAGAAACTTCCCCATACACTTCTCGTGGTGTTTGCCCCGCTCTAAATAGTAAGGTCCGTAACTATGAGCCAGGGGCGGCTCTATGTATTTTGCCGCCCCAAGCACGGCAGTCAGGCGGCTTTCGGTGGCGCGCCTGCGGGCGGTCCGCTGGTAATGCGGATGCGGTGGCATGCCTGTGGAAGGTCCGCGGATTTGGCAGCATGCCTGCGGGAGGTCTGCCAGTCCCGCGGCTTCGGCATACCAGCCGCCAAATTGCTGCTGAAACCGCGGGACCGGCGGACCTCCCACAGGCAAGCCACCAAAGGCTCCCTGACTGCCGCCCCCACAGCGACCAGCAGGCTGCCCCCCCATGGCTTGCCGCCCCAGGCACGCGCTGGAGCTGCCCCTGTTACAAGCTGTATTACGTCTGCCTCATATCCACATTCACAGAGCCCTCCCCAAACTCCCCACATCTCCTGGGCTCAGTGGAAATCCTGGGATGGATTCTCTGAAGGCAGTCCAAAGTCCTGGTCAAGGGGCTGGAGGTCATGTCTCCAGGACATTATAGTTCCTTCTCCAGCTACACAATTAACCAGATAATCCCTGCAATGCTGTCCTAAAGCGGTCTTAGCTGGCCAAAGGAGGGTCAGCCCGGCACCCTCAGATGGTGCCACCATGACGGTTCTCACACTACTCTCTCAACGGCCAGCACAGTGTGGTGGAAGAAAAAGGGCCCGGCTAGGGCATCCCTGCACCCAGACAGCCTCTGGCTGATGGAACAGCCCCTTGAGGCTGTTGGCAGCCACTGCAGGTGACAGCAGCATTCAAGCCGGGGGACCGGCTCGGTGCAGGATAGGGGGTGTACAGCTATCTATGCACACCCCTTCAGCACCACTGAAGTGCAGCTTAGCTGAAGCTGAGCATCTAGCCCAGGGATCGGCAATCTTTGGCACGTGGCTCTCCAGGGTAAGCCCCCTGGCGGGCCAGGCCAGTTTGTTTACCTGCCGCGTCCACATGTCCGGCCAATCGTGGCTCCCACTGGCCGCGGTTCGCTGCTCCAGGCCAATGGGGGCTGGGCGGCCAGCACATCCCTTGGCTCGTGCGGCTTCCCGCAGCCCCCATTGGCCTGTAGCAGCGAACCACGGCCAGTGGGAGCCGCGATTGGCCGAACCTGCGGATGCGGCAGGTAAACAAACTGGCCCGGCCCGCCAGTGTGCTTACCCTGGCAAGCCGCGTGCCAAAGGTTGCCGATCCCTGATCTAGCCCCATGAGATTGCTAAAATTTTATAGCTATTAAATTCCAAGTAAAAATAAGTCTGCCTGTTAAAAGCCATATTTTATTACTTATCCAGAGCCCTACTTGAACATTACATAATGTCACAAATACAAAGGGCTTTAGCAGAGGCAGAGGCACACACACACACAGCTGTAGAATTCAACAGCACAATTTACTTCAGAGATTTCAATGAAAACTGCTACTCACAGTGGCCAATGGTGGTAGACGAACAATGATCCAAGAGCATTTCTAACTTGGAGACATTTTTAAAAGGTTTATTTATAGATTGTAACACGTTTGACAAGGCAAAAGTAGTGACCATGAAGTATAAAAACGGTGATCGTACAAAAGGGCATGATAATGACTGATTACCAATGAGTCCCATGAAGTCAACAGCTCTGGTCCAAAGTGGAATAATAGGTTATCTAGCGATCAGATTATCTATTTTATCTGTCTAAATAACTGGCATAGAAGCAGCATAATAGACATTTTTCATAAATACAAAAAGGTGAATTCGTGGCACCATTGACTTTAGACTGGGGGTGAAATCCGGACCCCACTGAAGTCAATGGCAAAGCTCCCATTGACTACAGTGGGGCCAGGATTTCACCACAAGGCTATAGGACTGCTGACTGTTCATATTCTGATATGGTCAAAATGTCATAGCAAAGTCATCTTCACAACTTCAACTGGTTAAACTCTCCACTACTTCATACCTCTCAACCTGCTAAGGTCCAAATGCAGAACACACTGTGGTACAAAGATCCAAAACAGGGGACATGGAAAAGACAGGACAAGGATCTTGAAGCAATGTGAAATTAATTTCTTTAGCATGAATCACATTCTCTCTAAGGCCAGCTTCTTGCTTCCATGTTCCTGTTAATAATTTGCAGGATATGAAGCAAGTTCAGAGTGGGGAAGAGGCATATTTGGGGCTAATGTGAGGAATATCCCTTCTAACAAGGGACAGTCCAGAGATATGCATTAAGGAGCAGTCCAGAATTCTGACCCAGTCAAAACTCCAGGGAATTTTAATGGATTTCAATGGAAATTTTGCCCAAGCAAGAATGGCAAGAGTTGGCAACAATTTGCATTATAAATTCAGGCTCACTCCCTGGAAGAGTTCAGCATTCTCTCTTTCCTGTTATGGGTTCCTCTCTTTTTCATATCAGGAAAGATTTTTGGAATCAAAATTAAAAAATATGCACTGGCTGTCTCCCAGAATCACTCAACATTTGCAGAAAATATTACTATATATCCACTGCTCTTATAAAGGAACATATAGCCTGGACCTCCTATGTTCACATTTTGCTGAGAAAAGCCATTTGAATGCATTTAAATTATTAGTCGTGAGCATTTATAAGCAAGGATGGCCCAGAAACACTTGCTAGCTGCTGCTGGTGACTTAAGTACTGGCAGTGAGATACCCTGAATGCTGCAGGAGATTGTATTTCCTACAGTAAGTACAAAGTAGTACAAGGGAATACTGCAGACATTGAGATAACTGGCTACTCACCCCAAGCAGTGCAAGCAAGAAATATAGCACTGACTATCCCGACTGGTGTTTTTCCTTGTATGCTTCCTGCTCTTTTCAAAACACACTAGGCCAGATTCCATTTATTTATAATAAAGCATCATCCACTGCTCATGGCACGCGACTCTCTCCTCCTCCCCCCAGATTAAATACAGTTTTATAGGTCAAAAAGACCACAGGCAGACATCCCGCAATTTCCACTCCCCATAAGAGACCACTCCCATAGCTTATAACAACACAAAACGCGAGTCCCAAGCCCCTAGCAACATTTCCTAGCCCAGCAAATCCTCCAGCCCCTCACTCATCCTTCCCTCTTCCAAAGGAAGCCTGGAAAAACAAGTGAATTCTGCAGCGTGCCCTATAGGTCACCAAATTCAGGCTCTTGCAGCCAGAATGGGGAGACGAGTATTAAATACAACGGCCTCTCAATGAGGACCTTGTGTCAGTAGCCCCCTTTTGTCTCTCCTGAGCTGTTAGCTTGAGTGAATCAG
The DNA here is from genome assembly GCF_027887155.1 of Malaclemys terrapin pileata. Lineage (NCBI taxonomy): Eukaryota > Metazoa > Chordata > Testudines > Emydidae > Malaclemys > Malaclemys terrapin. The sequence continues at coordinate 8,152,787 of NC_071514.1, read as the reverse complement.
ATCACTTCAAGGGCTGCAGAACCACATGGGCAGAAGTTGTCTTTACAATAAGGGGACCCAAATCATTTAGGGCAGGGGTTCTCAAACTGGGCGTTGGGACCCCTCAGGGGGTTGCGAGGTTATTACATGGGGGGTCCTGAGCTGTCAGCCTCCACCCCAAACCCCGCTTTGCCTCCAGCATTTATAATGGTGTTAAATATATTAAAAAGTGTTTTTAATTTATAAGGGGGGGTCACACTCAGAGGCTTGCTATGTGAAAGGGGTCACCAGTACAAAAGTTTGAGAACCACCGTTTTAGGGCTTTATAAGTCAATAACCTGTGAAACGTCGTCTGGAAGTTGGTCGATAGCCAGAGTATTGGAAAGCTCAGAGCTCATTTTGTGCAAGACTCCAATGACTGAGTAGACCATGGCACCATGGACTAGCTGCAATTGCTGAGTGGTTTGACAGTGTAGCCTCCTGCAGAACTCAATGCAGTAATCCAGTCTCAAAAACGTTACAAACCCTATTAATGAATGAGATTTTATTTTTTTTGCCACCACTTTCTTGAAAATCTTCCCCTGAAACAGAAGACTTGAGATGGGTGATATCTGGAGAGATTATCTGCCATTGCAAAGAACGGATTTTTTTGAGCAAGGATCTAACAATTGCTTCTTTAAGTGAAGGAGGCATTTCAGGGAGGCACAAACAAACTTGAATAATAGCCACAGAGCCTACTTGCTAGCTTCCCCCAGCCACATGGGAATTAGATCTAATTCACAAGCAGCAGCCCAGTGCTAAGGGCTGAAATGCAAACAGGATGCGTAAAATGCTAGATAATACATCCCAGTGTTATAGATTTCTCTTGCAAAGATCTTGCCATTCTGATCTTTAGTGGGGTTCACATCAGCTATACACTTCTAAAAATATATGGAAACGCCACTAAAATTATTGGGTAAAGTTGCCTGGCTTTTCTCAGATTTGCAATGTATGATTAAATCCATTAGATTTTAAGTGTTCTGAGATAGTTTTGAAATTCTTGAGCATTTCAAGAGAGATTTACAGAGTCTAGATATGTTTTTCACACACTTGTATGCAGTAATTCAGAAAGTGGGTCATTAACACATTTTGTCATGTTAAGCAGTCCCCCCACCCCCTTTCTAAAATGGGCTTCCTTCCAGATCTAGTAACCAGCAATAAATCAATCACAGACTCTTTTAAGCCTGTTGACTTTAAGCTCTATACTGTAGGTTGGGTTAAGGACACAGCAAGCGACACTGCAGGAGATGGTGCAGGGTTGGATCTAATGATTGTTGTTTAAGAGTTGGTGTCTGCTCAACCCACAGCCATTCTTGCTGCCATTCTTGCTGCCATTCTTCATGCACTCTTCATTATCAGTGAGGGAGTCTTCCTCTTCTTCATCACTCCGGTCATCTTTCAAGTCCTAGACAGAAGAAGAAAGCACGGTCACCTCATGCAAATATTTACTATCACAAACTGCATTTATTACACTTGCTGTCCGACCAAGTATATGCTTGCATTTGGCAGGGCAGTAAAGATAATGGGTGAGATTTTCAAAAATGGATTATGGGGTTTGGACAAGCAATTCTCATTCATTTTAGTGCAAACTGCATATTCAAATCCTCTAGGTCAGTGTTTCCCAGACTTGGGATGCCAATTGTTTAGGGAAAGCCCCTGGTGGGCCGGGCCAGTTTGTTTACCTACCACGTCCGCAGGTCCGGCCGATCGCGGCTCCCGCTGGCCACGATTCGCTGCTCCAGGCCAATGGGAGCTGCTGGAAGCAGCACGGGCCGAGGGATGTACCAGCCACCACTTCCAGCAGGTCCCATTGGCCTGGAGCAGCAAACCGCGGCCAGTGGGAGCCGCAATCAGCCGGACCTGCGGACGCAGCAGGTAAACAAACCGGTCCGGCCCACCAGGGGCTTTCCCTACACAAGCGGCGTCCCAAGTTTGGGAAACACTGCTCTAGGTGGCTTTGGAAATACCAGCCAATAATTGTACTTATATATTAATTTATCAAGTACACTTATAAATATCATTGGGGTAGAGATAGTGTACAAAAGACACCAGAAATGACAGCATGCCCACTTGCCAACTCACCACCAACCGCTCCGTGTTCCACCCTCATCAGCAAAAGCCTGTGTGAGCAGATGGGTCTTGCAACAAACACAGAAGGTCATTGAATGTGGGCTGCATGAGACCAGTAGCGGAAGGCCAATGTCAGACTAGGGCTGAAGGCCTTTTGCTCAGAACTTCCTGCCACTAGCCACACGTAGAGACTTGAGAGTCAGTTTAAATGTTCTGGCTGCTCTAAACTGATAGGCTAAGGGATGGAAGGAAAGATGGTCTCTAATGGACACACAGGACAAAATACACATAGGACTTAATAGATTAGAACCAACACCTTGAATCACACCTGGAAACAGAATGGAAGCTAGTGCTATCTATGGCACCCAGGCCTTGCATCTGAAGAAGTGAGGTTCTTACCCATGAAAGCTGATGCTCCCAATACTTCTGTTAGTCTTAAAGGTGCCACAGGACCCTCTGTTGCTTTTTACAGATTCAGACTAACCCGGCTACCCCTATGATACTTGACCCAGGTATAATGTGAACTATGTATGAAATACTCCTATGGATGAATATGCTGTCCAAGTTGTTTTCATGTATTACCCCAAGTAAAGCATATTGCAGCCATTCAACGGGGAGGTAATAAATGCGTGAAAACTGCGATGCAGCCCACCACCCACGAGGAAAGGATGCAACCTTCTTTTCACATGAAGATGAAAAAGTGCTCTCAGCAGCTGCAGATATCAGGATGTCCAGGAGCAACCATTGTGAGCTCTGTTAATAAAGGATGGACAACTCTCCTCCATCAAAGGGGAAGATATGACTGCCGACATCTCCTCTGTTGGTTCCCTCAGGCAACCAGAGTCATTTTCCATTTTATCTGGACTGAGCCAGTCTCAGCCAACTCATCTAAACCTCAATATCTTCCAGAGACTGGACACATGTCAAAAATCATCGTCTGGGTTTGATGCAGAGAGGATAGAGGGCTGAGTATCATCTGCCCCAAATACTTCACAATCTTCCTGCAAGTGGGGTAACAAAGCCAAATCCCTTTGATGCCCCATATAAGAACCCTTGTTGCTGGATAGCAATTTGAGACATTGTACATGTTCACACCCCAATGTTTAATGGTATCCGAGACCGCTGCCATATTTAGAGGAATCAGGAGGGATATTTTAATCTTTGTCCATCACCAGAAGGAGACCAGCAATCACACAGGTGAGTGTAGTCTCTGTCTCACATCCAGATCGCCAAATAGACAAGGAAAACAGAAAACTCTAGAAAATGTCAGAGCTGCTATGCCACTCAAAAACAGATGACTGGCCTATAATTGGCCAACACTTGATAACACTTTCATCCTGACATATCCCAAAGCAGTCTTGGCCTGACAAGTCTCTTGACCCCTTCAATTTCCCCTGTTTGGAAAATGGTAATAACAAATGCCAGGGATTGTGAGGATTAACTAATGCTGGTGAAGTGCAGGGAAGATGAAAGAAACATTAGGTATGTGCTAAGCATTATTAATACAGTAACAAAGAGGCAGAAGCTAAGAAGTTGCTCATTACTAATAGGTGTAAACTACTGCAGCTCCAGAATTCCTGTTTGCATCTCAACGTCTCCTGGGGTTACCCTAGTCCTTAGAAATTCAGTAATCACAAAATACTCTTCCTTGCGCCATAGCACATGTATCACCTCCTCATTTACAAGAGACAACTCCCCCGCCCCCCCCAAGCTCCTGTTTTACACAGATTAACCAAGTCAGATTTATTATTAGAAAAATTACAGTATCTGCAGTAGTGATATAAATATTCAAAGCCCTGTGAGAAAGGAAGGGGTCATTTTCTGGAGCAAGGGGCAGATGGGCAAGGGAGGGACTTTGTTCCTAAATAGCTTGGGAGGGATTTTTCCTCAGAGGAAGAATGTTGAATACCTGGTCCTTCGTTCTTCCTGCTCAGATGACCAAAACCATGACAGGTGGTAACTCCCCCCCTCCTGCAGCTAAAAACAGGTGTCTGGCATCTGCTGCAACGCATCACAATGAGGTTTAGAAGAAGCTAAGAAAGATCATCCGAATACAGTGACAATTTGACGACATTTGGCATAATACATAAAATCTACTCCTTTTCCACTTTTTGCCTCGCCGCGCCATAAGCAAAACACTGCATCCGTTTCTGGAGTTGGGATCAAACAGCGAAGGTTTGGTTTAAATACACCAAATCTTTGCTTCCTTTTAAACGTAACGGTTTTGGCAGAGAAGTACCTGAGCACTTGAATGACATCAGTGGAGTGAGGACAGTTTACATCAGTTGAGCATCTGCCCCTCTGACTGAAGTGTCTTTGTCCTGCGGGGAGGTACGAGTGGGTGCTTGTAACCAGGGAAGGGGGCCCCTGTTTGAGTATCTTAGTTATTGTGCGTGCAGTGCCCAGGTGCGTGTTTGGTGGCAGGAGCTCCATGACAACTAAATGGGCATTGGGTGGCTAAATATTGCTTTTATATTCCCACACATAAAATAACTTAGCAAATTTCACACAGGTCTCCAGCATTCCCTCTCTTGCCTTCCAGTTACATTTCCTATAGCAAGGCCATTCGGACTCTACACGTTGGTCCCCTTTGTTATCAATCTCAGCCAAGGGCTCAACGGGGTTGGAGATTGACATCCATCCCAGCTCCAGCCAGGTCAGAGATGAGGTGCACTATGGGGGAAGATTGCTCTGTTTCTACCCATCCTGTACCGGCTTTGTGAATAACTGATGATTTCATTCCCCAGGGCTGTTAGTCTGGCACCATCCATCAGCAGTACATTCAGACATAAGAATAAATTACCACTACAGTAGTAACTTATCTGACTGCAATCCTACTTCCCCTTTATATATAAAGTTTCAATGGAAACATGTAGGACTAGAAAGAAAATTAAAGAATAAACTCCACTGGTCTCGTCACAAAGTATAAACTTCCTGGGGCTCTTCTTTTGTCTCTTCCTGAACAACATGTAAAGGGGACCAAAACAAACAAATCTTAGTGTAAATACTGTAGAATAAACTTGGCATGTCATCAGTTAGAGTAAAGGAAAAGCAACCTTTCCCCCACACGCAATTTATGAGGTCTCATCTCATTCGGATCACCTCTGCTACTTCCTGTTAGTGCTGTGTTTTGTACGTATGGTCAAAGGCAGAAAGGTTTGCTGGGGTTAAGTTTTGCCACCGGAAATATTTAGGAAACAAATACAAATCAAATCAGAATATAGGGCCTGATCCAAACCCCATTAAAGTTAATGGAAAGACCCCGCTGATGTCAATAGGCTTTGGTACAGGCTCATACAGCTGAATGCTAAAGGAGAATGTGGTTTGGTGAAGCCAAACTGTGTGTAAATTTAGGCAAAACATTTAAGCATATACTTGATTTTAAGCACCTCCTCACGCCCCATTGAAGGCAAATGGGACTTAAGAAAAATGCTTGAAGTCAGGCATGTACTTCAGTGGTTTGCTGAACAGGGATGGATTGCTGAATTAGGGCCTTGGAAGGACAGTTCTGTAGACCTTGCAGTCAAAGGCATACTTCGTCCTCCCAAAATAAGTTACAAAAGGGTCACCATGGGATGCTTTTTCAGTAGGAGTTATGTTATTGTACAAAAAGGATATATTTGTCCATAGCGCATGGGCCTTTTCATAAGTACATAGTTTAAAAAGCTCTGATCACCAGATAACAGACATCTTTAAATACAGGACAGGTGGTTGCCCTATCAGTCTAACTCCTCAACTCAGGTCTTCCTCCTTCCACGGTAGCTAAACTGTACCATGGAGTTTTCTGGGTGTGGGATCTTCTGAAAGAAATTTTATAAACCATGGTCTGGTCTTCTCTAAGAACGGCCATACTGGGTCAGACCAATGGATGGTTCATCTAGCCCAGTATCCTGTCTTCCGACAATGGCCAATGCTAGATGCTTCAGAGGGAATGAACAGAACAGGCAACCACTGAGTGATCCAACCTGTTGTCCACGCCCAGCTTCTGGCCATCAGTGGCTAGGGACACCTTAAGCATGGGGTTGCATCTCTGACTATCTTGGCTAATAGTCATTGATGGACCTATTCTCCAGGAACTTCTCTAATTCGTTTTTGAACCACGTTATAGTTTTGGCCTTCACAACATCCCCTGACAATGAGTTCCACAGGTTGACTGTGCGTTGTGTGAATTAATACTTCCTTTTGTTTTAAACCTGCTTCCTATTAATTTCATTTGGTGACCCCTGGTTCTTGTGGTATGAGAAGGAGTTAATAACACTTCCTTATTCACTTTCTCCATACCATTCACAATTTTATAGACCTCTATCATATCCCCTTTTAGTCATTTCTTTTCCAAGCTGAAAAGACCCAGTCTTTTTACTCTCTCCTCATACAGAAGCTGTCCCATACCCTTGATCATTTTTGTTGCCCTTCTCTCTACCTTTTCCAAAGCGAATATATCTTTTTTGAGATGGGATGACCAGAACTGCACACAGTATTCAAGGTGTGGTTGTACCATGAATTTATATAGTAGCATTATGATATTTTCCGTCTTATTATCTATCCCCTTTCTAATGGACATAGACATTAACAATCTCACCCCACTTTTCATTAGCCCCGGTGTGCTTGGCCAAAGATTCTTCACCGCACGCTTGAACCCAAGTTGATTCCTGCCCTTCAATCTGCTAGTAGCTCCCTTGCCCATCTGCCCCGTTAACGGTACATAGCTTGTGAGCTGCTTTGGAATGCCTTGGGGTGGAAGGTGCTAAATGCAAGCTACAGCTATACCTACATGAGTCCGTACTCCCCACAGGGGTGGAGTGTGGTCTAGCATTTATAGCTTGGAACTGGGAGTTAGGAGACATAGGTCCTATTCTCAGCTCTGCACCTGATTTACTCTGAACTCAGGCAAGGCATTTTACCTGTTTGTGGCGCAGTCCCCCATCTATAAAACGGAGATAGCAACAATCACCTATAGTACGTCAATCAATGTTTGCTAGGCCCTTGAAGTGCTTCAGTGAAAGGTATTAAATACAGTAAGGGCAAAATATGTTATTCGGAATTATCATCTAGAAACACAATAAACTTCTCTACGAGAAATAATATCCTAAGGATTTCAGACCAGTAAGTGTGTATTTCCTTCGTGTTCTGAGCACAGCACCGGTTACAGAGTAAGCCTGTTCAGTTCTGGAAAGGTTTATGACATTTCAAGTCTTGACCACTATCCAGATGGAAGCAAACTGCAAAGGCATAAACTTTCATTTTGACACTGAAATCGATCTAGCTCTCCCCATTTGCATCTTTAAATCAAACAAATGCTTTCTGAACAACTGATTGCACTTGCAAAGCCCTTGCTTTAGAAACACTGTCTTTAGTACTGCAGAATTGTTCGAGCAATTGGAGGGCACAGGAAGTTAAGACAGGACAGAACTTTAAGCAGCAGTAACTTCTTCTGTAACTAGAAAACAATTCTGCACTCAGCTTGTTTACAATGGACTATTATAAAGCTATTAGAATATCATGAATTGAGCTAGTGCTTATTTAACTCCGACCCTTTAAGGATGACAGATAATGTAACAGTTCCGAGGCTCTCGCTGCTTTACTTCCAAGATACTTTATCTGACCCCAGCACATCCTATATTATGCTGGTGTTTTCCAACTCAAAGAAAAGGGCTCCACTGTACTATAACTGATTAATATACTCCCCAAAGTTTAACAGCTGGTAAACTGTAGATATAAGAGTCGAGGCTGCCATTCATTACCAGTGCTTTTGTTTCATAATATTGGCTGAATTTTCTATAAGGGGCTTGGGGGAACAGACATAATGGACCTGTATATTTTATGTTCTGGATGACTAATCAATTTAATCTTTCTAAATGGGTGAATGGTTTCAAAGTTCACGAGAAGCACACTAATGCTCTAAAGTCTCCAAGAGAGTCATTTGTAGTGAGGCCAAAGCCGCACATGTCTGTAATCTTTTCCCTTTTCTTTAACCTTCCACCTGCTACTCAATCTCCCTCTTTTAGTTAAATCAACCGTATTTGTCAAGTCAGTTTTGGCTCCTTACCTTTTTATTGCTGTTACAATTTGTATTATGCAAACTGCTAGCACCAAAGCCTACGGAAAGAACAGTAAAGGGAGCTTGACAGACACAATGGGCCTGATTACACCAAACTTGCAATGGTGTAACTCTATTGACTTCAATGGGGTCGCCCCCAATTCATGCCAGTGCGAGAATCAGGCCTAATTTGTCTAGTTAATACAAAGAAAAAGAGCCTCCCCCCAAAAAAATCATCTTTTTAAAAAGGATGATTCTTAAATTCATAGATTTGACGGTCAGAAGAGACCATTAGGTTGTCAAGTCTGACCTGCTATGTAACACAGGCCAGAGAATTTCATCTAGTTACTGTTATGATTCCAGCAACTTGTGTTTAACTAAAGCAAATCTTCCAGAAAGGCATCCGGTCTTGATCTGAAGACCCCAAGAAATGAAGACTGCACTACTTCCCTTGGTAGGTTGATCCAAAGGTTAATCGCCCTTGCTGTTAAAATGTGTGCCTTATTTTTAATTCAAATTTGTCTGGCTTTAACTTCCAGCCATTAGTGCTTGTTATGCTTTCCTGTGCAAGATTAGAGAGCTCTTTCATGTCGGGTATTGTCTGCATTTTGAGGATTCTACAGGTCAATGGGAGCCATAACCATTCCCTGAGAGATTTGCCAGGAAGTCTAATGTCTATGTCTAATGTGGTCTGCTGTGGTTTAGCTATCTTTCCCCTTCACTGGGATTCATGGGCTATCCTGTCCAATGTTCTAGACAAGTTTATAATCAGAGCTAGTTAGGACTAAGAAGAGCAAATGCATTCTGAGCTCACCGGGACGACCCCGAACCAGAAACAACTGAGTGAAAAAGATATACTATAACCTACCACAAGAGCTCCGTCCTGCTTCCCCTGAAGCCAATGACATAACTCCCACAGACTTTCACGGGAACAGACTGAGGCCATAACTGAAGAGGTGAGCAGACTTCAAATTCTCTGCTGGTATAAGTGGGTGAAATTCCACTAACGTCAATGGAGCTGCCCCATTTAAAACAGCAGTGAACTTGGCTCCAAATGTGCAAGTGAACACTAGATAGTCTTTACCTTCTTGGCCTCCTGGTCAAGTTCATGGTTCTGCATTTTGCCTGGTGCTGCTGACAAGGCACCATGAGAATATTAGGACCAAATTATGGCTGTCACTGGGTTGAGGATGGAGGTGCAAGGAACCTCTTATTCCGAATGGTCCTTTGCCAGAATAGCCAGTGTGGGTGATGTAGGCTTGTAAGCACAGTGAAAGGGGAAGAAAAGGGGTTTGTATGAGTGCTGCAAACAGCACCTACCACTTCAGGGAAGGACTGTCTGGGCAGAGTGTGCCCAGCACACTGGCAAGCAGCTGCAGAACTCTACATAGGGGAGCACAATTCGGCAGCCTGTGTTCAATAGAACCTAACCATGTTGCAAATTGTCAGAGCCCCACCCTTCGATCTTAAACTGTCCCCACATCAAAGTACAGATCCGAATTAGAAACATTACAGGGATGGCACGGGGAAAAGAAAAAACTGAGCAGTCTTAGCAGCCTATCAAGGCAAAGGTCTGGTTATTCATACGGCCCGGACGTGATCAGAATAGAGAAGCCCGAAGAGAAGTTCTGCTATTAGCTCTTCTGATATATCAAAATTCCATCTCCAGCCAATCTTTGACTTGCCCTTGAAAAGGCATTCACTTCTGTCAGGGATCAGAGGTAAGGGTCATTCGGTGTGGTAGAAGTGATAGGTACAAAAACTGCTCTATACTTGTAAAGTTGAGGGTATGTGAGATCATTTACCCAAGTTATTTACTTGCGTCTAATGAAACGTACTAGTACGTTCCTCGGCCCGCGCTGCTTCCAGCAGCTCCCATTGGCCTGGAGCGGCGAACCGCGGCCAGCGGGAGCCACGATCGGCCGGACCTGCGGACGCGGCAGGTAAACAAACCGGCCTGGCCCACCAGGGGCTTTCCCTACACAAGCGGTGTCCCAAGTTTGGGAAACACTGCCTTACAGGTGAAGGAGGGATTTTATGCTACCCGTAGCTGTATGTTTATGACAATGATGTTTAAGTTTTTTGGAACTACAACCTCCTAATTACCTGACCTTCAAACATGTGAATTTTTATGCAGAATTTTCATACTTTCTAATGTTTGTCATTTGTTATAACAATAATGTGCTCAATAATGGGGGTTTGATTTAACAGGTATCTATTTACAACTTTAACTTTATCTTAAGAACGTTTTTTTCATTTCAAAATCTAAATATGTGTTGACTAGATCCTGACTTTCTAAATTAAGGGCAGTACATTCCACAGCATCTTACAATGCAAAGATAAAAAATGAGATAATAAAAAGTCAGTCCCAATAGATAGAGGGGGTAACTTTCCAAAAACCAGTACTATAATGTTGATAAAACTCGAAACTCAACATGTGCAATTCAATCAGCTAACATTACGACTTAATGTGCCTTCAGTCTCCACAGGAATGTAAGCAGTCTATATTTGGACTGAAGCAAACTGATCTACATTTCCAGCATGGAAGGTTTTATTGGACAAATTATTTTCCTTTCAGTTTATCATTCTCTAGTCAATGTAACTAACTATGATCCTCAATGGAAGATGGTTTGTCTGACTGTTTCCTTCGTTGCTTTCAAATTAAGATGCAGAATCTTTATGCTAATTATCTTGAGCATCTTGTGGCCACAAAATGACTTTAACTGAATCTTCCCCTTCTATGCCCCGCTCAACTCCCAATGCTTCCCATGCAGAGTTTTCAGGGTGTATTCAAACAGGGATTCGAGAGCACAAAGTTAAAAAATGATTACATTACTTCCTCAAATATTGAAAAGAATAACCTGGTAAAATAAAACAGATTTTAGATGCAATTGTTACAGTAAGAACCTTGATTTCAGTTAAAAGGAATAAATTCTCTCTTACCAAATCTAACGTGTATTACCACTCAGCACAACATATATGTAACTGGAGCTACAGTACATTAATTGTTCAGAAGAAATAAATCATTGTGTTCAGTTAATCAGGTTCTCTGTGGTTTCAATAAAATCTCCTGGTTGCGTTATTGAAATCCACTACCTAAATCTTGCACTCAAGTATACATGGCTTTACGATAATGTCAAAAGCCCAGGAGGTACTGAGTGAGTCATAGCGTCCCACTGCTTATTGAATGATTCCAATTTTAAATCCACAGTTGGCAACGAAACAAAGAGCAATATAATAAGCATTTTGATGCCATTTTGTAAAGTGAACTTTTTTTTACCCTACGACAAAAACTTGCATTAAGCCAAAGAGTTTGGTGTTGTGAACCTTTATCAGGACATGCACTTTTATTCCTTATTATGAATACCTGATTAGCTACAAAACAGCTTATCAGACACTTAGTGAGGTATAGTATTGCATTTAGGTTGAGTACCTGAAACAGCACATTGGTTATGAGCATTCTTATATAATCCCCATAATGATAATAACTATTCAGAGCCTGCAAAATATCTAATCACTTGAATGACAAATGCCTCTCTCTTACACAATATGTTTCTTTCTGGTTTTCCTAATACGAGAGCATGTCATTCAACCCTGGGAGACAGATGTAATTAAAGAACCCCCGCATGCCCACAAAATATGATCTTAGCGAAAATAGCCACCTTAGTTATCGCTTATATCAGGTACAAACTTGGTTACCTCAGTTGGCCTCATCTTTACCACTGTATGATGAATATACAGCCCTTTGAGACCACGGTTCTCAACACAGAATGTTTTAACTTGACATGAGATGAAGACCATCACTTGGATCAAGATAGAGCACAACATACTCAGAGCAGTAGTCTTACCGGCTGCACCTCTGTATTAATGATACCGATTGAGCACACAGTGGAACTCCGGGGATCCCATTGGGCCTGTGGACTGCACTTCGAACTCTTCTGGTTGCTGACATGTTACTTACATGACTGCAATGAATGGCTTGCCACGTTAGGCAGCAGATGGGACCCAACCTGTTTGTGCCTAAATTAAAGCTGTATATGTTTCAGCATGGCTCTGGCTTTACACTAATTACTCCAGGACAAAAAATAACCCACTCAAAAAGCCAAAAAGAGTATTGTGGAGGGGACTTTCTCCTATTTAAAGTAGATAGATGATTCAGATAGGAAAAAACCTTCCTTTGGTTTAAATTAAATACAAACTAGTGTTCTCCAAAGATTTTGTTTCTTTGTTTGTTTCAGTTTAACAGAGCGTAGGTCCACTGGGAGTTCATCTGGAAATATGAGAAATAGGTTCCTAACTATCTGCTGTGAACTGGAAACACATTTCAACAATCCCTCAATCCCTTCATATTTCCTTTGAATTATAAACTGAAGGAACTAAAAGCTGGCTAGCGTTTAAGGTTTGTTGTGATGGTGGTGGTGTCTGTTTGTTTTCTAATTTATAGTTTTAAAGATATGTATAACCAGCAAATAGAGCATTTCATTAATAGTCTCCTGGGAAATTAAAACACACAAGTTAACCAATTACCCACAAAAAGAGCAGCAATAAAAGTTGTCAGCTAGTGCCAAGGCATGAGGAATACTGAGAGCAGAAAGGCAATTATTGAATTGGAAAACAAATGTTTGATCGACATCTACCCCTTCTCTGGGCTGGCAATTTTCACAAACAGGGAATTTTTAGATCAGGGATTTACCAAAAAGGAGTTGTTTCATGTCAACAGACAGACAGACAATTGTTGGGCCCGATCCTCAGCTAGTGAAAACTGGCATTGCCCCATTGACTTCACTAGAGCTGTGTTGATTTATGGACCAAGATCAACAAAGCAAACTTTTGCTGAATTGCCTAGGGTAGGAGGCATAACATTTGGTAGATTGCAAGAAGCTACAGATATTATTCTTTATTCTCACGAAGTGCCTGCAGCTCCTACTGAAGTCAAACTCAGTACCTTTGAAAACATTGGGGTTTGCTCAGGAGCGGCGCCAGGGTTTTTGCCGCCCTAGGCGGCTTCGCTCCTCCTCAGAGTATTCGGCGGCTGGGGTCCGTCTGCTCCACGTCTTCGGGGCGCTTTGGCGGCAGGTCCTGGAGACAGTAAAGGACCCACCGCCAAAGCGCCCTGAAGACGCGGCGTGGAAGGACCCCCGCTGCCGAATTGCCACCGAGGATGGCAAAATGCCGCCCCCCAAATCCTGCCGCCCTAGGCGACTGCCTAGGGTCGCCTAGTGGAAGCGCCGGCCCTGGGTTTGCTGCACTTCCTATAAGAGGTCTGCATGACTCTATTCATGACACAGCTGATAAAGCAGGGACACTGAGGGTATTCACACCCATCTTTCTGGAATGAGTCTGGAAGATTGGTCACTGCATAGACCTCTTCTTGCAACTTTTGCATGTGGCATGATGAAACGTGGAGGGTTACTTCACCCTAAGGCATGTGCCCCATTATCCATCTGCCCAGCTACTCTGGTCAACTTGAACATTCATCCTTAAACCGCTCTGCCTTAGTTCACCCACCTATTAAATGGGTATAACGATACCTAACTCAGATGTGCATTCTGAAGTTTGACAGATGTTCATAGAGTGCTTTGAGCTACTCTGATAAAAGGTGCTACAGAAGCACAAATTATTAACAGAGCTGGTCAAAACTTGAAATTCCAGTGAAAAATGGTTCACTATTTTGAAAATTTTATTTTTTTAAACCATCTCTAATTATTAAGTACTTCCTAGATGTTTTCTGAAGTTAAGTAGTATCTGAAATGTGTGAACTCCTAACACACAAGTAGTAGCAGGTCAAAAAACTTACCCTCTTCCTGGATTTTATTCCTGGAAGGAATTCAAAGTGCGAACACCTCAAAATCCAGCCCAAATCTCTTCTGCGGGCACGGCTGCTCCCAGTGGTCCTCCATTTAGAGCCTAAATCTTATGCTGTTATATTCAGGCTCTTATCCTGCATCCATCACTGTGGTATCTAAGCACCTTCCAGATAGGCATTAAGTGACATGACTAGCATCTCTGAGGTCCTCTCCTTCTAGAAAGATAGTCCCACCCTCGTTATACCCAGGTGGGGAAAAAACTGCTCGAAGAGCCAGTAGAACCCAGTTCATTTTCCAGCTGGTTCAACACCTCCTAACAAGGTGGGACTTTCAGGTAAACATTGCCAGATTGTTGCAAGAGTGAAAGTCTTCCAAGGCCTCCCTCCCGTAGCTGTTCTAACTACATGGATCCATAAGTAGGCAACCAAGAAGCTTGTACAAGACTGAAGGCTGCACTATAAATTGAAGGGCTATACTTCCCTCTGGAGATTTGTACAAGGGTGAGAGGAAGATGCCCAACTCAAAGAGAGTGCAGGTAGGCAAACAAGTGCAGGTTAAATCCATTGGCGATGGGATTGTGATGTTAAATCCTTGCCAGAATATTGCCAATGTGTATCATGGTGACAAGCAATGATTCTGAATAAACTAGTCAAAACTGTCCTTACAATGTTTCTGTGAAAATAGACTCTGAAGAAGACACTCTCCTACCTTCAATCAGGTTTCTTGGAAATTCTCTGCACCAATGGACTTTGTTCACAATCTTGACTGACAGGTGGAGGACTCAATTAGTAGGTGGAGCTTTTATTCCTCCACATGTCATTGGATGCCCTCTGCAGGTTAGCTCCTGCACACTTTTCACTAGACATAACACTTAATAATAACAATAGCAGGTTAACATTCCTAACAGCGGTGCTATGAGCAAAGAGCCCAATGTGGGGAAAAGAGAATCCCTAAGAATAACTGCCAGCTACAGCAACCCTTGGTGCAGGGAACTTCCCAGAAATTGATTAATTGGTAGGAAAAATCTCCCTTTCTGCTTGTTCCTTGCATCAATCTAAAAAAAATGGATACTTTAAAAAAAAGCAATGGTTTTCCAATGTTTCGATTCTGCAGACCACTTTATAACAGAGCACTCTTCTCACAGCCCCACCTCCTCCTCCGTCCACTGCTTGGCTCTCAAAATACATCATCCTATGGTCTGCCAGAGAAGGCTACATAGTCTACAGACAGCAAGAAATAATTTCTGCTGGAAATAACAAAGGAGTTCCAAAAAGACAAAGGCCTCATGAGAACTAGATTGAGGCCGCAGGGAAGAAAAGACAGGACTTAGAAATTGCCTGGATGCATGCGGACATCAGTGGATAGGACCCATCTGCCAACCCCTCAGGCAGACAGGCCTATCAGCATGTCACATTGCCATGCCACATTGTAAGATCTCCAGCTATTTGGCTAGGGAAGACTTGGCCTTTGCTGTTGACAGAACACCATCAACAGAAGCTGCAATGGGAACAGGCCAAATAGTCCAGGAGGCTGATGAATGTTGTAAGGAAAGATTCCATCTTTTGTGGCACGGTTGGAAAAGCCAGTGAAGAAAGACAGGCATCACACCAGTCTGGAGTTACTGCTTCCCACTCTTGTCAAGGAGAGGCAATCCCTACCTCAGAGGAGAAGGTCCTGGCAGAGATGAGGCAAATGTTAAAAAGCTTTCTCGGAAGAGGAACTTGTCTTGTGATGAGGCTCCTGGCAGCCTCTGAAACCCTCTCCTCTGGAACCTTTACCATGGCCTGAATTTCCTAGATGGATCTGTCACAGAAAAGGTCTCCTTGGCTGATCCCACAGGGAGATGCACACCATATAGAGATGGTGGGTGAAAGGGCACGAAGTTCCACACTTGCCTGATTTGTTTCCCCAGATTTTCTGCATGAGGATCTCTGACTTGTTCGAAATCCTCAGTACCCAAATAGGAATCACACGCTCCACCCACTTCTAAAGTCGAGCAGTGGCAGACACGTCTCTTTCCGTTCTTCCTTTTCTTCTTACAGATTGTAGTCAGAGGCCTATAATTAGCAGGAGACTCGTGTCTGGAATTAGCTTTCACCGTTCTCCATCTCACAAGAGGGGAATCATTCCAGGCAGGGCTCTTCTTTTTTGCCCTCTGCTGCCTAGGCTTGCTGAACTGATCCAGACGTCTACTCAGACATGCTGGCCTGGCATCATGCATGTTTCTTTTGCTTCCTTGGTGCTAGCACAGCCATTTAGACAGAAGTCACTTGGATGTGAGTGGAGAGAGGGAGGTGGTTACTAAAAAAGGATCTCCTGCCACTCCAGGAATGCCCAGTGCATCAACTTAATTATTTTCTTCAGTCTAGGCTCGACATGGCTGATACTTTGAGCAATTGAAGCTAGCTGGTTGAAAAGGGGGCCCAGGTGGTAGAAATCACCTTAGGAATCTCTTGAGCCTCTATGAAGCAGTGACCTATCATGAGCTTGCACAGGCAGAAAGGAGACTGGAGCCAACCTGCTGAAGTTGTCCAGTTAGCAGCTTCTCAGTAGGAAACTCCTCCACCTTCAGAATGGACTGTCTCCCTGTCAGTCAAAGGTGAGAACTGAAGCCCATAGCCAAGACTGGCACAGGGGTTGAGGAGAAACAGAGTATTAGTGTCCCAGATTCATAATGTACAGTCTTGTGCATTTTAAAAAGGTGAGGTGGAAAGCTCCCTCCATTGGAAGGGAGGGGAAGAAAAGAGAGGGTGTGGAGGAGGGAGGTTTTGTAGAGATTTCAGGAAAATCAATGAGCTATCCCGATTAGATCATTATCTGAAACCCAGAACAGATGAGCTGACACACCAGTTGGGAAAGGATCATTATATAAAGATCTGGCTTAACAAAGAGATACAGACAGATTTCAAAGGACACCAGACAAATTTGGACCATTTCTTGAGGAAGCATTCAGAGTAAATGCATGCAACTTACTTTTTTGCCATCAGTTTTAGCCCAAGCAGGTGTAGGCGTCCTGAACACCTGAAAAGCATAATTTCAACTATAGCTAGAGCATAATTGACAATAAACCAAGTCCAAGATATGCTACAGGAAAACAACTGTTGCAATCAGTATGTTAAAGGTAGCTTTGAAAACAGCTATTGCTAACAAGAGAAATACAGTTTGTTTTTGTCC
Source organism: Malaclemys terrapin pileata (assembly GCF_027887155.1). Lineage (NCBI taxonomy): Eukaryota > Metazoa > Chordata > Testudines > Emydidae > Malaclemys > Malaclemys terrapin. The sequence goes on along the minus strand of NC_071514.1, from coordinate 8,135,681 downwards.
TTTGCTACAGACGGTTTGGATTAAAGTTCTCTTTGACTGCTGCTCCCCCCAAAAGCTATTAAAATGACACGGTAATGCAGTTGTTAATGCAGAAGGAACCACTCTGAGCATCTAGCACGGCCTCTTACATAACACAAGCTATAGAATTTCACCAAATGGTTTCCAAATCCAGCCCAATACCTTATGGCTGACTTAGCGCATAGCTTTTAGAAAGACATCCAGGCTTTCTTGAGAAACTTCAAATGATGGAGAATCTGCCACATCCCTAGATAAATTAGTCCATAGGTTACTTACCCTCACTATAAAAAAAAAAAAAGTCACGCTTCGTTTCTAGTCTGAATTTCTCTCACTTCATCTTCCAGCCTTGGGATCTTTTTATGCCTTTGTCTGCTAGATAAAGAGCCCTCAACTATCAGAAATTTTCTCCCCATGTAAGTGCTTATAGATTCTGGTGATGGGGATTCAAACACCTTTCGAATGATGCAGTTTGTGGAGCATTGTGCTAGGGAGCCATGACAAGGATTATGTGCTCTAGTCTAAGGGAGACATGGGGACGGTGCAGACCTGGGTAGCAGATGGCGCAGAGCATCCTATCCTACTCATTAGTGATAAGCTTTCTCCCAGAGAAACACAGCATGCAACTACCATTGTTATTGCCTAAAACAGGTATGAACTAGTAAAAGACCATCATGCATAGCCATGGCAAACACCACTTGGACCTGCAATCAGGCTTATTATTGACATTTTCCTCCTGCAGGTGAATTTGGCAATCCTGTAAGGTGAAACCTGTGGCCAGGCCTTGGGTCTTAACTAGACTGTTGTAACAGAATGGGAAACACTGCAGATCAGAGAAAGGCACATACAGGAACTCATTTCCCTTGACTAGGGAATATGAGCCTCCCTCTGACATGGCTGGCTAGCTCCTTAGCTTCAGACTATAAAAAAAAAGCCTTGGCCCCAAAGGAAAGGGGGCCAATTCGGAGTTGACTGTTACATGATGGAAAGCTCCCGGAAAAACTGTAGCCGACTCGCACCCAAACACTGGGTCATTTGAAAATCTATAAGAAAGATCTATCGGTTAATTACCAGCACACCAACCTCCCCATGCCCATCTTCAGATACCATACCAAAACATTTCCTAAAGAAAATCAAACAGTGCTAATCTAATGCAGGGCCCGGGATGCAACCCCGCGCTCAGGGTGGCCATAAAACTCTGACTGCCAGAAGCAGGGAAGGGAAGACAGGGGTAGAGAACTCTCCAAAATTGCCCTGTTCTGTACACTGCTCTTGAAGCTCTGGTGCTGGACACTGTCAGAAACAGGATATTGGGGCTGGATGGACCATTGGTCTGACCCAGTCTGGCTGTTCTTATATTTAGTCTGACTTGTGCTTAATCTTCATCCAAGAGAACTCCACGCTGGGATTTTGTCTGAGTAAGGAATGAGTAAACACTGAGTAAGGATGTAGTCCAGGAGGCTTACATCTGAAATGGCAGAGGCAAAAACCACTGGTCCATCACAAAAGACCTAGGGGATTTTGCAAATATGGAAATAGTATTATTTAAGGAAACTGGCATGTTTTAAAGGATGACCTTTGTATGTGAGAAACAACAGTTATTTTCTACTTTATGTGTAGGGAAAGTAACTGTTGGTAATGGCGGCCATCACGAACCCTAACTAGGAATGAGCTTTTTGCTTAGCTGGAAGGCAACGTATTAAAAATTAAGAAAGCTACAAGAGTTTGAAAAATAATTTCTGATCACACTGAGGACCTGACGCAATGCCCATTGAAAGACAACCCATTACCTTCTGTCTTTGATGAGCCTTATAACAGGCCCTTAGCCAGCTGACTCACCTGGAGTCCCCTCCCATTGTCTGCTAACAATGCATATCTTCAGGATTTAAAGCACTATTGTCTTAAGACCTCAACTCAGTCTCTTATGGTTTCAACATATATTTTACATCTTCATCTGCCACACTGCTGTGACTGTATGTTGCTGTCACTCGCTCAGAGGCTGCTCTACCCACAGGCAGACTAGACAGCTGCACAGGACAGCAACTTTCTCCCCGCTCTCCCTCTCTTACGATGTAGGGGCTATGGGGCCAAATTGGAGTGGTGGTGTGAACCTGCGTGCCAGGTCGCAAAGCCACTCACTAAAATATGGCCTGGCTGCCCCTCAGTTATGACGGAGCAGCAGCCAGGTGTAATTTTGTGTACGGTGGCAGATCATCTTGAGTGGCTTCTGCATTCACTCTCTTTCTGATGCTAGGAACAACACGTTTAATCTCCATGGCATTTTCCTGGTATGATATTCTAGATCAGTGCATACGTACATGCTTGTCTAGATGCTTTTGTTTCATTTTCCTAAAATGTTCTCATATATGCTGACATGATGACTAGACATGTTTCAGTGGTGTTTGACACCTGATGCAAGAAGATAATTTAACCGTGTAATTGGGCAAGATTACAGAAACACACTAGCAACAAAAACCACTGGACAGCAAGATGGCGGCCAGCAGTTCTGTATTTCAATTCCCTGACCTAAACAGAAAAGAAGTTACCGGGGAAAAAAAAGTTTCCAACAAAAGTTACCCAAGATAAATGGCTGTGTGTCTGACCTTGCAAGTCGTCCTTACTTCCACAAGTACTGCATGGAAGCAGTGTGTGTAAGGCAGCAGGTCTAAGGTATTTTATTCAAAGCTTTTGATACGGTCTCCCACAGTATTCTTGCCAGCAAGTTAAAACAGTATGGATTGGATGAATGGACTGTAAGGTGGATAGAAAGCTGGCTAGATCATCGGGCTCAATGGGCAGTGATCAATGGCTCGATGTCTAGTTGGCAGCCAGTATCAAGTGGAGTGCTCCAGGGGTCGGTCCTGGGGCTAATTTTGTGCAACATGTTCATTAATTATCTGGATGTTGGGATGGATTGCACCCTCAGCCAGTTCATGGATGATGCTAAGCTGGGGGGAGAGGTAGATACACTGAAGGGTAGGGATAGGTTCCAGAGTGACCGAGACAAATTGGAGGATTGGGCCGGACTGAAGAATCCCATGCACTGCTACAGGCTGGGGACCGACTGGCTAAGCAGCAGGTCTGCAGAAAAGGACCTGGGGATTACAGTGGACGAGAAGCTGGATATGAGTCAACAGTGTGTCCTTTTTGCCAAGAAGGCTAATGGCATATTGGGCTGCATTAGTAGGAGCATTGCCAGCAGTCCGAAGCAGTCCCCTCTGTTCAGCACTGGTGAGGCCACCTCTGGAGTATTGCATCCAGTTCCCCCCCCCCCCCACTACAGAAAGTATATGGACAAATTGGAGAGAGTCCAGTGGAGGGCAACGAAAATGATTAGGGGGCTGGGTCACATGATTTATGAGGAGAGGCTGAGGGAACTGAGATTATTTAGTCTGCAGAAGAGAAGAATGAGGGGGATTTGATAGCAGCCTTCAGCTACCTGAAGGGGGTTCCCAAAGAGGATGGAGTTCGGCTGTTCTCAGTGATGGCAGATGACAGAACAAGGAACAATTGTCTCAAGCTGCAGTGGGGGATGTCTAGGTTGGATATTAGGAAAAAATATTTCACTAGGAAGGTGGTGAAGCACTGGAATGAGTTTCCTAGGGAGGTGGTGGAATCTCCATCCTTAGAGGTTTTAAGGCCCAGCCTGACAAAGCCCTCGCTGGGATGATTTAGTTGCGGTTGGTCCTGCTTGGCAGGGAGTTGGACTAGATGACCTCCTGAGGTCTCTTCCAACCCTAATCTTCTATGATAGTATGAAATATTTTTATGTTTCACTAAAATAAAAATAAAGTTTGCCTGAGAAATGCAATTGTTCTGTTCCTTTAAGTTCTTGTCCATATCGATAGAGAGAGATTATGCATGCACCAGATTCTCTGCTTTGATCTGACCAGGGCAAAGAACCTCAACACTCCAGTCATCGGAGGATTCTCCCTACCCAAGGTTCCTTAGGTGGTGCAGTGGTTCCCTACACTATTCACTTGGCTGCCAGCACAGAGGTTATGGCCGGGGAAAAGGGAGTGGGAACAGGGTCTCCTTACCATTCCAACCCAGAGGAAGGTTTTTTCCAGCAGTTAGGAGTCTAACCTGGGACTCAGGAGACCTGGTTTCAGTTCCCTGCTCTGCCAGACTTCCTTTGTGACCTTGGGCAAGTCACTTAGCCCGCTCTGTCCCTTAGTTTGCTATCTGCAAAGTTAGGAGAATAGCACTTCCCTAGCTCAGAGTGGTATTGTGAGGATAACGCCATTAAAGATCGTGAAGTGGCTCAGATACTCTGGTAATGGGGGTCATAAGGCTCTAAGAAAGGTAGGTAGATTCCTAGCTCATGGAACAAAGCCTTGGAGCTGTTGACTGTGGAGCTGCTATCATTTTCACCGGGGATCCAGCCCACACAGAACTGGTCAGGTCACAGGGGATGCAAAGGTGATTTAGAAACATTTTGTGCTTCAGGTATGCTGAGCACCCACCAGAGGATCTGGCCCTATGCAGTTCATCATCATCAACAGCTTCTTCCCAGTTCAAAACTGACCTACTTTTTCCATTCTAAGCCTTTGAGCTGTTGCTTTAAAAAACATGTCAAAAATGGACTGTTTTCTGAATGAATTCCCTTCATTTTGGGCAGAGAAACTAAAACCTTTGCTGATGCAAGGGTGATGGTTTACTGGTACTCCACTAAAATAGCGACAGCTATTGGCACAGCGTCTTTGTGTATAATAAATGTGTTATAAAAAACAGTATTAGCCCCTTCTATAAGTGGCTTTTCCTTCATGATGCTGCCTTGCACACAGCATTCTTTTAAAAGTTGGCTTTGCATCTTTGGAGGCCCAAGCTGATTTCACAGCCAAGTTTGCCACTGCTGTGGAAAACAGGCTCCACATGCAAGCCAGCTGAAGTCATCTGGGCTGGACAGGACTAGCGCTGCCACTGTAAAAGTGCTGTTGGACACAGCCTTTTCACGGGGCTGTGTAAGGAATCAAAAATCCACGGCGAGGATGCCAGCTTGACATCTTTGTATTGCTTACGTTGGCTAATCCTGGGCAGTGGTTACTTACAGTAAACCACTTCTGACCCTCACAGAGACATAAGCAGTTAAGTAAATGGGGAGCTCTTCTATTCTGTAAAGAGTCTTGCACCGCCCTCATTGCTGTAGTCCATGAGCACATTCCAGCAGCGCCCTCCCATGGCACCAGCCAACCGGGAAGGGGGAGCTGTGCCAAAATGCTACCCAACACAGGGAGAGCAGATTTTAATAACAAATGGAAAGCCGCGCTTTTCACCCTCTTCCTCCTTTACTTCAACTCCCCTGTAGAAGGAACATACAACGTTCAGTGCCGTACGGTGGTAGACTCATTTCCTGCCCCATGGCCTCTCATATTATATAAACCAGCTCTGACTTTTCATTTTCACTCAGTATTCTGTTCCAGGAATCTACATTTTCCTGATTTACACGGAATTTATTTTCTGCATCTTTCTTAATTAACATCTGTGCCTGCGCAAAGTTCTTGACTAGTTATTTCCAGGCATATTCCAGTAATTCATGGCATATTTACACATTTCTATTCTAAGTAAAATAATTAAAAAAAAATAGAATGGAATATTTCTGTTCTCCTAACATGTTCCACACCGTCAACTGTTTGAGATAACTGTTGGCCCTTTTTAAGTTACATAATTTGGAGCCTCAGAAAAACTCACTAGTTTCAATAGAGTGGCACGGGCTTAATTAGCAGAATGTTAAACATTTCTTCTGAGATCCTTTTTCTAAATGCTGCTTTTGTCCCTGCCTAAGCTACAGTGAGAAGATTGCACAGTTCACTACAACAGCTACTCTATTAGGCATTCAAATGGTACATGGCTCCTTGCAAAATGGTCTTTGCTGTCAGTTTCACATAGGAGCCCTCCATTCACAGTGGAACTAGTTTATAGCCTTAAATGGTGCACTAGTCTTCTGTTGGTGTGCTGCCGACGGGTGAATTTCACCTATAGTGAACTCTAATGAAACTCCAAATATAAGGAAATGTCCAAAGTGTTTCAATGCACTACACAATTCTATTTAAAGTCAGCCTCAGTTTAGAATAAAATGTCTCGGGGGTGGAGGGAAAGGAGAGAATGACATTGCTACAAGAGAGTCCACTGTATTTCATTTTAGAAATGTGCACTGCAACCAAGTGCACCACAGCATCATTCAGTCCTTATCTGGACACTCATTCTATGGCTCTAGGCTGAAGTGCATTAACAGCAAAATATACTTTATCCATTTATATGTCTACATCTCATGGAACAATATTTAAAATTGTTTGCAATTTACAATTGAACAGAGCCAGGGAAAAATAACTAGGAAATGGCAAACTTTTTTACCTTCATAAGCAATTACACTCTAAGGGCTTTGACTGGGGTGAATTGGTGTAGCATTATGGGCTTCAATGGTGCTATACCAATTTACGGTCTGGCAGTTAATACTCATCTAGATATAGAGGGCTGCCTTTACTAAAGACTGTCTCTAGTAAGTCATATTGTGTCTTAAATCAACCAGTTTAGCCATTCAATTTACAGTAGATGTGTGTTCAACTTTTAGTCAAGCATACTTCCACCAGGCAAATTAGTCTTGTTGGTCTCTTGGGTGTTGCAAAGATAAGGTTTTACTGTTTCATGATATAAGACAGTATCTGGTTTTTTTTAGGGTGACCAGATGTCCCTATTTTATAGGGAAAGTCCCGATTTTGGGGGCTTTTTCTTATATGGGCACCTATTACCCTCATCCCCTGTCCTGATATTTTACACTTGCTATCTGGTCACCCTATTTTTTTTTCTAATATCCAAGATTATAATGGGTAAGGATAGAAGATGCAGGCACTGGAGCTCAGAGTTAGACACTCATGTAGAACTTTGGTTGCAAGTTGTCTTATTTACCTTGATATGGCATTGAAAGATTTGATTCCATTCCTTTCCTCTCATTCTTTAGAAAATTGACCTGCTCATTTTCATAAGCCAAGTAATAATTTCTTACACTGGGTGCCACATTTTCCAAAAAGCTCTGCTTTGGGCTCAGATTTTCAAGAAGGCTCAGCTCCCTTGGAAGCATCAAATAAGGGGCCAGATTTCCAAAAGGGCTCAAGGCATGAGGAACTGAGGTCATATAAAAATCCAGCCATGGGTGTGGCAATGGGAGCTGCTGGCTGCTGCTCAACTTTTGAAAATCTTTCCCTCATTGAAAATCTGGTCCTAACGGGCGAAGGGAAAAGTAAGAATCTTTGTGTAACTCTGTCAAAGTTACAATTCAGTGTTTGAGGTTTCCCACATCTTTCGGCAGAAGCCTGAGTTACTTACCTTTAGGAACAGGAATTTATTCAAAATTTTGAGAACAAAGTAGCCCCAGTATAGATGGAGGCCTTGCAGAATTAGAAGCTGCCCATTGAAGATGAAATATGCTATGACGATTGTTGAGGAGTAATATGAAGGCAGATATAATGTGCCAGGTAAAATCCTGAAAAATAAAGGCAATTGTTACAAAACAAGTAACCCCTGGTGCATGCCTGAGATATTTAGATTTTTTTATTTTAAATTGATTAGCTTCATCACCTTGCTACATACTCAAAATATTTAAAACTGCAAAGACTAAACATTCAATAACAAATCTTAGCTCTACTGGAATGTACAGTATGCTATTAAAATAGTCTTCTGAAGCCAAGCATTATGAGAGTTGCATGAAAATGGTTTAAATATAGTTAAAAAATTCCATTATCTCCAAACAGGAAAGTGTATGTAGGATACATACACTGCTACTCAAAAGATTTTCTCCATCATTTTCAATGCTAATTCCCTCCAGTCTCTAGGCCCAATCCTGAAATCCTTATTCCAGTGAAATGCTGAAGGAATTTAGGATTTGGCTCTTTGTTAATGAATTCATGTGTTTATTTTTTCTTGAGCCTCATCTTCGATTTCATAGCTAGGTTGTTTGTTTTTGTTTTATACTCTTCAGTTGCTTCATTTACTGTTTCCAAACTTAAGAGTGATGACATAAGACTCCATAAAGCAAAATGACTGAAGCCCACTTGTGCAGTTAATTAAAAAAACAAAAACAAACAAAGAAAAAAACAACAAACCACCATCAAAAACCAGGAAGACAAAAGATAGGGGCATTTGGGAAATACAGAAAGTGACAGAGAATTAAGAAAGGATTGGGCAATCAACATGCAGGCATATTATTAATATAACCAGCTTGTGTCCCTGAAAAATGCAACATAAAATCCATTGTAGTAAACTCAACCTACGCTGCACATTTTAAGAATTTTAATGAGCTAAGATTAGGTACTGTCCCCATTGTATTTGTCATTTAATGGTTGCTAATCTGACCTCTGAAAAATAATTATAATAGATCTTCTCCTGAAGCCATAACACAGCCAGTTCCTTTTCCTTTTCCTGCAAACCTTAACCAACCTCCTTCTGAAAAGAAAATGAAACAGGAGTTGTGACTGAATCAAATGTTACTTACCAAAAAGGGAAAAGGATAATCCGCGTGATGAAGAACACGACAGAGAAGATGACGAAGAGAACATTGCAGGTTTTTTCCCAACGAGCGTAATTAAACATTTTGGCTGACTGCAATTGAATAAAAACCAACCAAACATGTTCAGAGACATTTATTAGCCTCAGAAATAGCTCCTCTTTAAGTTCTTATAATTAAGGATTTAGATTAAAGAGAATTCCCATCCATTTTGGCAAAAATAGCAACCATTTTAACGTTACTTGATAAAATAACAACAAAACATATTCCATGTTGATATTGCTCCTTTCATCTCAAAGGAAAGGACTCTATGTGAAGGGCCTTCCAACAACTCTCTGATTAGAACATTAAGTTAGTTGCAAGACCTTCCATTCCCCAGGTTTACAACAGATTTAAAGGGGCTGCAGTCAGGGAGGGGAGACTTAGGCCCTTCTACACACTCAGGAATAGCCCCGATTCAGCCATCAGTGACTAGCAATCACCAGAGCTGACCCCTTACACGTAGATAAGGGCATGTTGATGTGTCTCCCTCAGGGCCTGATCTACAGAGGATAGGAGTCTGTTCCAGCTTGGCTCTTTAATTCAAACTCTAGAAGCTCATGCTTTTAGCTCTGGAAGTCCCTGGTTCAATCCCCAGTGTATTGGCCAAGCCTGCGTCTGTCACAATGAGGTTTTCACTGACTGAGTTAAATGAGAATTGTCTCTTTCGTGAAGCCACAGCACACCCTTGTCTACGCTTAGAGGGTCACCACCAGTGCCGCTACCCCAATTACTGGCCCCAAATTACTGATTCAGGGCTGTTTCCAAGTGTGGACAAAGGTTCATGGGCCATACTCCACTGACGTAAGCACCGCTTTGTGCTGGCCCCGCTGCAGAGGGGCAAGTTTCATCTCGTGGAACTCAACAGGAGTGCCACACTCAGAGAGCGTTAAGGGTCAGGCCACAGAGGTAAATGCCTAAGAAGTGAAGCGAGTCTGGATAACGTCTCAGATGCTCATCCAGACCAAACCTCTTAAGATTTGCCTATCGCTACAAACCGCCCACAGGTTGGCCTATTTTGTCTCATTTTAAGTGCAAAAGAAGAACAATCCAGGTGCACAGCTGAAATTCTAGCCCCAATTTCACACTACAGGACTTCTCTTCCTGTCTGTTTTCAACTGCCCAAAGTTCTTCAATGACAAGAGGTCAACTAGGTAATCTAATGGTCCCCTTGGCCTTACAAATCTATAAAAACATTTCGTAATGGGGACGGAAGGAGGAAAAAAGGGGGAAAAACCTGACACTGAACAAAACCTGAGCAATAAAAATTAACTGTGAGGTTTACCTCAAGCCAGAAGTCTGCAGTATCATGTACAATCATCACTAAGGTCCCAATACGAACGTAATTGCCACACCAAGAACAGGCCATCAAAACAATGGCTGCCAAATGGTGAACGACGTGGGCCATAAAGTCCTACGAATAAAATAAAAAACAAAACTTAAAGCAAACACCATTGCTTTCCAAAACAGACATTTAACAATTGAAGCAGCACAGCAGGCACCCAAATGAGAGGTTGCAACGGAAGCAGAGAGAGCGAGCAACGTACTGGCTTTGTGTGTACAAGTTCTAGAGTGATGCTGTCCTCTCGTCAGCGATTCTCAACCTTTTTGGCCTCAGGACCCATTTGTAAATGTTTATAGCCTGGGGTGGAGGCCCTGAAGTGGTTTCGGACAGATCCTGCCCACTGGAGGGGTTGGGTCCTGCCTGGCGCTCACCCCACAGTGGCATCTCCTGCAGCTCCTGTGCTGGCTGGACTTGGCTCTCCAATCTGGACATCGCAACCTCTGGAGTTGCAGCATCGCTCAGGTTTGGTCCCGCTGTCCTGACTGGAGCAAATTTGTGTGAGTGGAGTTATGACCTGGCTCATGGGGTTACAGTGCCAATCATTCAAATTTGGCCTACCTGGACTCCCATCCTCATGATGGCTGGGCTAAACCTGATTGGTATTTGGGACCCCAGAGGCTGCAATGTCTGGAGCAGGGAGGCGAGCCCAGCCAGCCCCGTGGTACAGGAGCTGCTGTGTGACTCTGAAATATTCTGGCAACCCAATTTTGGGTCCCGACTCATGGGTTGAGAAACCCTGCTCTAGTGGCTGACCCCATGGAGAGGCTAGATGACCTGCTACTGTTACCAGGTATGGGAATTCTTCTTCAGCTTAGGTGGTAGAAGCCTGTGGTTTGGGAGTGGAAGGACCAAGCTTTTAGTCCCCCCCCCCCGCCACTCCCCACCCCATTTGTTGGATTTGGTATAACCGTGATGTTGGTTTATTGCAGGGGCGAGGAATACCTCTTAGTACACACACAATTATTACAGGGGTGAGAGAGATACTCCTGGCCCCTTCTCCCTGCCTCCTACCCAGACACAGAGAATATTACAGAGGTGAGGTTTACTCCTGGTTACACAGACCGATTATTTCGGGGTGAGATATCACTCACCCCTTCCCCCACCACTCGTTATAGGGGAAAGGGATGGCTGGGGACATCCTGGCCATATCATATTCAGCAAATAGCTACTGACTTGAAGGTTCAAGCACTGATTATTTCAGCACCTGCCACAGTGTTTTCTTAACAGAAGAGTATTATTCATAAGAGAATCAAAAGACTTTGCTTGCAAATAACTGTAAATACTTGCCTTCCTTTTGATGTCAGTACCAAGGGTAAACAACAGAGACCAATAAAAACTAATCTCGACCATGTAGTACCAATATTGGGATGATAGCAAGGGCTGTAAGGAAGAAAATATCAATTTTTTCTCTAGTCATTTCAACACATTGCAACAGAGAGTACAAAATACCATGGACTTATTTACACGGCTTTTGCTCTTCTACTTCATCTGAGTTTGAAAACTGAAATAATGTTCTGAGCTTTATTAAGGAGCAAAACATTCTGAGGGCCAACTCTTTCAGCCTTTATTCAGGCAAAACTCCCAGTTACTTCAGCTGCTCCGCTTCCAGATTCTAGTATGCCTTCTCCGTCAGCAACCTGCTCCATATGAAGATTTCAGAGTAGCAGCTGTGTTAGTCTGTATCCGCAAAAAGAACAGGAGTACTTGTGGCACCTTAGAGACTAACAAATGTATTTGAGCATAAACTTTCGTGGGCTACAGCCCACTTCTTTGGATGCAGAGTGCATCTGCATTTACTTGCAAACCAGTGAAAATAAATCAAGTCCATCATTATTATTTACAAATTAAAATTGTAACATATTCACACATCTGATAACTGAAACTGAAGTAGTTTATTTATATTAAAAGTCTATGCATCTATCTAAACTGTGAAAGGGCCATTTCCTCCACTGGGGAAAACAACAAAAATACCATGTTGATCAATGCAACAGTTCTAAAGAGCTCACCTGAAATGGATAGCCAACCCACACTTGCCATATATCATAAAACCAAGGTTTCTGGGGAAAGACAAAACCATGCAAAGAATGAGCAGTTAGTCAATCTTAGCTCAGAAATATTTAAAAAGTAACTCTAGGTTGAAGCAGGATTACCAGTTATATTCTCATACTACATTTTCTCTATCAACTGTACTCTAAAGCAATCACGTGCCAGTCCCAGTTCTTCAGATGATGTCCCAAATGTCTCGGGAGATTTTTGGGGCACCTGAAATGTTTCATTTGACCATTTTATCATTCAAGACATTGGATTTCTTTTATAACTACCGTTTGTTCAAGATACATTGCTACAGCGATTAGAATTTGTACTGTCTTTATCAGGCACAGTCTTTCCAGCGGAACACGCATTCAGCAAGATGAACAGTGCTTGGAGTGAAGAAAAAAGCCAAATGGGCACTTAACCCATCCAAGCAGTTCTTTTGCTCAAAATGAATGTTAATGACATCTGTGCAGTGTGTCCTGAGAAACTCATTCAGAACATTAGCTTACAGGGAAAAATCCTCTGCTCCAACAAGAACACACATATTGATGTTGAGTATTGACAATAGCAACCACGGTGAACATTTAAAAAAAAAAGTGGCCTTTTAGTTTTTGTCTGAATGTGACTCTAAAAAAATGTTACAACAAAAGTCTCCTGGTTTTTGATTTTGAAAATATGACCACGTTACATGAAATCCACGGGATACATTGTAAAACCATCACCCACCCGTCTATTAAATAACGCAACACTGCCTGACAATAATAATTTTTGCAATTCTTCCTTAAAATGCTGGTTAGATGTAAAATTACATTTTATCGAGAAAGAATAATAGTAAGTTTAAATGTAAATAAAATCTGGGTGAAAAGACTAAGCTGTAATTTAGATTATAATACTTTATAAAACAGCATTATGGTCTGAATCCAAAGCCCATTGAAGTCAATGGGAAATCATCCACTGACGGCAAAGGCCTTGGGAATACGCCCTTATTTTGTTACAAGTGTGATAAGAATTGAAAATCTCCTCCAAATTAACTTACGTCATATAGAAATATAAATCCAGCAATGGATGATGTGAGATAAAATGAAAATCGCCAGCTGCAAAACAAAAACAAAAAAAGGAAAATCAGAACATGGATTGCTCCTGCCTAGATATTATGCAGAAATGGAATTGTGGCAGCCAATCCGTGTGGCTGGAGACTGAACAATTCCCGAGACACAAAATATACAGCTTTATCCTCTGCCTGGTTGTGTCTACCAGTCACCATATGATTATCTCTCAATCGCCATTATGCAAATATTTCTCTTTTGGATTGGCTAATCGTTATTAACAACCAGGTGTAGGGATCTACATAACCATAATAGGGCTAAGGAATGTGCACATTTCTCTGTTATGATTGTCTAAAGTAACCCCTCTCTTCTGATGGCCTTTACAGAATGTATCAATATTTTTCCAGTGTGAAAGACAATGAACATCCATAGCAAATGGCAATTTGATTTACCGGTATATATGTTATAGGCGAGGCTGGTAGCACCATCTTATGTTAAGTTTGCCCGACACTTGCCATTGCATAGTCTCTCTCTCCTACTGCCAGATAGTCATATTTGAATAAGAACTTTTTCCTGTCATGGGGCGACTGGTCCCTTTAAGGGGGATCAGGGCCCAGTCTTCTTGGAGCTGCCTTCTGAAGACCCAACTAAGGGGTAACTGACTGCCCCGGGTAGCTAATTAAAGGTTAGTTAGTAAACAAACATCTGGACCTAGCATAAAGGTTATTTCGGGTTAGGGATGGTAGGTACTCTCATGGAGAGGTGCTCCGAGAGAGAAGTCTCCCACAGAGGAAATGTTTGTTCCCAGGGACAGGAAGCTGGTCAGGGGAACTCACTGGGGAAAGGACCTACAAGGTATGCTCCTAGAGAGAGAAGATCCCTAAGGGAGAGCTACAGTTAGCAGGCCACCAGGAAGGCCTGGTCCCAGTAAAGGGATCTCGAAACAGTGACCGGAAGGTGTGGTGTTTAGATGCTGCTTGTATTATTAGAACTGGGAGCACTGGCTGTTGGGAGTCTGAAAGGACAGGAAACAGGAAGGATGGGGGAGGAGTTGAGGAGGCTGGGAGAGTTACAGGGTGTGCAGCGACAGCTTGGAAAAGAGACTTCCGCTGTAAATAAAGTTCTGTTAAAGTTTGTTAATACCTTACGTGGTAGATACAACATTTTGGCGACGAGGCTGGATCTTCTGCCTCTGAACCCACTCGCACCCTTTCTGCAAAGCCCAGGTGAGCCTCCAATTGCTTTACTGCCTGGATCCATATGTTTGAGACTTATCTGCTTGCAATCAGCGCTACAGAGATTTCTGAAGTAAGAAAGCGTGCTCTGCTAATCCACTGCCTTGGAGCAGAAGGGCAGTCTATAATATAAGTGTAAAATATACACTTTTCCCCTTGCAGATGATAAATATGAGACTGCACTCACTGCATTAAATAATTTTTTGTGCCAAAAGTGAATGTAGTAGCTAATCGCTGCAGATTTCGCCAGCGTGAGCAGAAACCAGGGGAGACTATAATGCAGTATATTGCCTCCCTGAGGAGTCTGATTGCAACATGTGACTTTGGGAATATGGCAGATGAGATGATTAGAGACCAGCTCACTGAGAAAACAACCATGCTTCATGTAAGAGAACGCCTACTTCTAGAACCACAACTTACACTAGAAAAAGCAATACCCATTGCTATTCAGATTGAGTCAGCTACAGCTGAAGCCAAAATAATGAGCAAAGATACAGGAGGCCCAGTCCAGACTGTGACTCCTTTGCAGAAAAGTTCACTATCGCTACAGACAAACAACTGCAAAAGGAAAACTAATGAAAAGCCACTGAATCAGCGAATGCAAAATACAGTACAAGCATGCTTTCGCTGTGGAGCCCCACAACATCTTGCAAGCTACACAGGATGTCCAGCAAAAGTAGCTCAGTGCAACCATTGCAAAAAGATTGGGCATTTTGCTAAAGTATGTCGCAGTAGCCAGTTCAATCAACAGGTGCATGCAGTTACAATACCAGACGTTACTGTGCTGAGTGTAGACAAAATCACTACTGCACATATTCCAGAGCAGATAAAGTGCACTGTGAATGTTTCTGCCATACCCTCAGGCAAATCACACTCTGTTCAGCTAATGTTGGACACTGGCTCAGCAGGATCTAGACAACCTGATTCCATCTATTTGCATTACTTTAAAGATGTGCCTCTTACTGAACCCAAACTTCACTTGGTATGCTATTTGAAAAACCATATTCCAGTACATGGCTGCCTGCCAGCAATAGTTACTTTTGGTGATCGCTGTGTAACTGCAGAGTTCTACATTGTCCACAAATCAAGTATCAGAGGGGTAGCCGTGTTAGTCTGGATCTGTAAAAAGCAACGGAGGGTCCTGTGGCACCTTTAAGACAAACAGATGTATTGGAGCATGAGCTTTCGTGGGTGAATGCCCACTTCGTCGGATGACGCATTCACCCACGAAAGCTTATGATCCAATACATCTGTTAGTCTTAAAGGTGCCACAGGACTCTCTGTTGCATTGTCCACAAAGGCACTGCTATCCTTGGCAGAGATTTATTAGCTGCTTTAAATCTCAGGGTAGTTAATGGACGAATTGATCTTCCTGAGCAAAGCACTCTTGCGGTACACACACCAGTTTCAGCTGGGACCCAACTCCAGGTTGTGGAGAAACTCGGCTGTGCTTATGGGTTTCTGCATAAAGTTAAAATGCGGAATAATGTGATCCTATACGACAGAAATTACGGCTCTTATCATTTTCAGTCAGGGAAGCTGTTTCAGAGGAACTTAGAAAACTTGTTCAAAAGGACATTATTGAAGAGATTAACTCCTCGGATGGGTTTCACCTATAGTAGTGACGCAGAAGAAGGGTGGAGACATTCGCCTTTGTGTGGACTTAAGGGAGCCAAATAAAGCTATTGTGATTGACAGCCATCCTCTTCCTCACATAGAAGAAGTATTTGCAGAATTCCATGGAGCAAAGATGTTTTCTACTCTTGATTTGCAGAGCACATACCACCAGGTTATGTTGCATGAAGATAGCAGAGACCTCACAGCATTTATTACACATCAGGGACTATTTCGTTTTAAACGTGTTCCATACGGTCTCGCATCAGCCCAAAGTGCCTTCCAAAAAATGATGTCATTGATTCTGAAGAATCAACATGGAGTTCAGTGCTATTTGGATGATATTATTGTGTTTGGAAATACTGGAAATATTGTGTTTGGAAATACTGAGGAGCATGACAATAACCTGCAGTCTGTACTAAACTGCATCAGCAAAGCAGGCCTCAAGCTCAATAGGTCCAAATGCAAATTTAGACAAACTGAACTCTCCTTTCTGATGCATACAATTTCACAGGCTGGACTAAAACCTGATACAGATCATATCCTGGCAATTTCAAATGCTCCTCCTCCAACAGATTTGCAAACCTTATGTTCCTTCTTGGGTCTTACCTCCTGGTATGCAAAATTCATTCCCAATTATGCTTCTGTCATTGAACCGTTACGAGAATTACTACGGAGAAGTTCAACCTTAGTGTGGACAACGGATGCACAAGTTAGTTTCGAAAGGGTGAAAGACTTGATTGTACATAGTCCAGTACTTGCATTATTAAGACCCGCATTGCCCACAATTGTAACTACTGATGCTTCTGATTATGGACTTGGGGCTGTCCTCACACAACTTCATGAGGACAACACAGAGAGGACTGTTGCATTTGCTTCAAGGACACTAAGTAATGCTGAGAGAAAGACAGTTGAACAGAAAGTCTAAGGCTTTCACAGACAAATGGCGGGGTGCTAAGGAACCAAAGTTTGAGTGTGGTTCCTTTGTTAGAATATGAAAACCTGGAATCTGACGCAAAGGGGACCATAAATTCACAGCTCCTCTTAAAATCATAGAGAAGAAGGGACCTTACACCTATCGACTTTCTGATGGACGGGTATGGAATGCTTCTTATCTTGCACCTGCCTATGCACCAAGAGGAGATTATGCCAACACCCAGTCTGAGTTGGAGGACTTCACTGTAGAACCAACACAACAAGACATTGAACTGTAACCGGGGCTTGAGAGATGGCCTGTCAGACTCAGACAACCACCTGCCTGGACTAAAGACTGTATGTTATGTAGTATCTACAGTGTTTTCAGTGTAATATTCCTGCCAACAGTATAGTGTCTTGTTTCATATTTGTTCCTGGGGTTAGAATAACAATGTTTATTTTAATTTGGAAGTTTCTTAAGAGACGAGGGAATGTGGTGTTTAGATGCTGCTTGTATTATTAGAACTGGGAGCACTGACTGTTGGGAGTCTGAAAGGCAGGAAACAGGAAGGAGGGGAGAGGAGTTGAGGAGGCTGGGAGAGTTACAGGGTATGCAGCTGCAGCTTGGAAAAGAGACTTCCGCTGTAAATAAAGTTCTGTTAAAGTTTGTTAATACCTTGGGTGGTGGATACAACAGAAGGCCAACCTGTCAGGAACCACAGGCTATTCCTGAGAAGAGCTGTGGTTGGCAGGTCTCCATAGACCTCTGGCTCTGGGGAAAGAGTTTTCTGAGGTAGTGGCAAGAGATCCAACTCCGGGAAAGGAACTCGAGTCAAGAGAACCCTGCTGGTAAAGGACCTGGATAGAGGCAAGCAATGGACTCAGGTGGGACAAAAAATAAGACTGACTCTGTCTCCCAGCTAAAACACTGGGGATGAAGGTTTTACTTATACTTTGTGCTGGCTTTTTCTGTTAATAAATGAGACCCTCCAAAGGGCAAAGTCTTTAGTACCTGAAGGTCTGATTAGACTTCTTTATACCCCAGGTGAGGGGAAATCAAGGTAGAGGTCAGCTGTGGCACCATTTCTGGGGTGGCCTGCACTATTACACTTTCACAATCCTATTTCTCCTAAGAACCACATTCTGCAAGGTGATGAGCGCCATTAACTACTACTAAAATCTATGGGGCCTTGAGGGCACCACTTACCAACTTGTTTTAGTTCGCAATCAAACTAACTTCTATTGATCTCTTAACAGAAAAGGTAGAAAACAGCAGAGCTGTAGCAAACTGAGCAAATTGATGTCTCACTGCCTGATTTTGGCTGACCCTTGGGCCAGGTTAGCTAGCATTTTGCTGAGCCCGATTTTTGGTTTTGGGTGGCAGTCATGTGGTACTTGGCTTTTATCCAAACCGGGCAAAACATGAACTGAAATCTCCAAACAAAGCTTACAAGTGAACTGAAACCATATTGTTCCTTACAAATCTAGTAAAGAGATGTTGTAAATTCCAGCCAGCCCAGCACTGGTGTAATAGCTAAGGAGTCTGAGTAGGAGGTAATGGTCTTGAATTTGGGAAGGGCGAAGGATTGGGCAGGGGCATTCCAGGCCTATTTTTTAAGATGATGGAAATGCAATACATTACGCTTATTTCCTTTTCTTCAGGGATTGGTCTGACTCAACCCCCAACTTATCCCAAAGCAACTCTTGCTGGCCAAGGAGTGGCTCCAGCCAACATGAAAATGTTGCTTGATTTCAGGTGTCAAGAGTGGGAGTAGAGATAGACACGAGACACAAAATCTGGTGAAAACATTTTCTTAATTAACAGTGTTTCATAATACTGTTAAGAAACAGAGTTGCAGAATGACCAAGCAGATTTGACATGCTGAAGAAGACAAGACAAGATAGAACCCTGACAAGGAAGCTGCCTACACTAAAACTAATCCATAGACAGATACAGAGACGATGACTATGGGCTTCTGCTAACTCACGCAATTCATGTAAATTAGCATCTGAGACAAGATGAGAGAGCTGTAATATATGCTAGGAGAGCATATATGAACAAAGGCAGCCCCACCTTGTCTTGCACTGCCCTGGCTCAAAGCCAGCATCACAGGTGGAGCCAATGAGCGGATCAACGTGTTAGCCAGCATATGCAGTTTGTAGGGGTTCATGCAGATTTTCCCCCTCCCCCAGTTTTCAGCCCATTGCAGGCCTGATCATGCAAGGTGCAGATATCTAATCCTGTGAAGCAAGTGCTTAACTTTAAGTACGTGTAGGGTTACCATACGTCCTCTTTTTCCCGGACATGTCCGGCTTTTCGGCAGTCAAACCCCCGTCCGGGGGGGATTGCCAAAAAGCCGAACATGTCCGGGAAAATGGCGGCTCTGCTCCTCCCCGACTCTTTGGCTCTGTTTAAGAGCCGGGCTGCCTGAACGCTACCGGCTTCGGGCAGCCCCGTGCCTCCAGACCCTGCGCTGCTGGAGCCCGGGAGGGGAAGTGCCCGGCTGGGGGCGCAGGGTCCGGAGGCACGGGGGCTGCCCGAAGCCGGTAGCACTTGGGCAGCCCGGCTCTTAAACAGAGCCGAAGAGTCGGGGAGGAGCAGAGCCGCGGCGGCTGGAGCCTCCAGCCACTGGAGGCTCTGACACAGTGTCAGTTACACAGAGCCCCAGCCGCTGGAGGCTCTGTTTAAGAGCCGGGCTGCCCGAGAACTACCGGCTTCGGGCAGCCCCGTGCCTCGAGACCCTGCGCCGCCGGAGCCCGGGAGGGGAAGTGCCGGGCTGGGGGCGCAGGGTCTGGAGGCATCGGGGCTGCCCGAAGCCGGTAGCGCTCGGGCAGCCCGGCTCTTAAACAGAGCCGCGGCGGCTGAAGCCTCCAGCCCCCGGGGCTCTGTGTAACTGACACAGTGTCAGTTACACAGAGCCCCAGCCGCTGGAGGCTCTGTTTAAGAACCGGGCTGCCCGAGAGCTACCGGCTTCGGGCAGCCCCCTTGCCTCCGGACCCTGCGCCCCCAGCCGGGCACTTCCCCTCCCGGGCTCCGGCGGCGCAGGGTCCAGAGGCACGGGGGCTGCCCGAAGCTGGTAGCGCTGGGGCAGCCCGGCTCTTAGAGCCTAAGAGGAGCAGAGCCTCCAGCTGCGGGGGCTCTGCTCCTCTTCGGCTCTGTGTAACTTATACAGTGTAAGTTACGTAGAGCCGCCGGAGCCCCGGAGGGGAAGTGCCCGGCTGGGGGCGCAGGGTCCGGAGGCATAGGGGCTGCCCAAAGCCCGAGCGCTACCGGCTTCACGGTTTGCTGGGCAGCCTCCAGACCCTGCGCCCCCGGCTGGGCGCTTCCCCTCCCGGGCTCCAGCTGCGCTGGGGAAGCGCCGGCTGGGGGCGCAGGGTCTGGGGGCTGCCCGGGAAACCATGAAGCTGGTAGCACTGGGGCAGCCCTTTCCCCCTGGCTGGGAGTGGGAGGGAGGAGGGGGCGGAGTTAGGGTGGGGAAGGGGCGGAGTTGGGGCGGGGCTAGGGGTGGGGAAATGGGCGGGGCCATGGCCCGTGGAGGGTCCTCTTTTTTTATTTATGAGATATGGTAACCCTAAGTACGTGACTAGTTCTGTTTACTTCAATGGGCCTATTCCTGTGTTTAAAGTTAAGCATGTACTTAAATGCTTTCCTGATTCAGGGCCCGAGTGTTCAGCACCTTGCAGGATTTAGCTCTTAGACTCTAACCCTGCAACGATTTATGCATGTGTTTATGCATGTGAGCAGTCCCACTGACTTCAGTGGGACAGCTCATGTGTAAGTCTTTGCAGGACTTTTTGTGAGTTATGGTCCATACTATTTGCTAAATATTTCAGAAACTGTGTTTCGTTGTGAATTTGTAATGTGAACAAATCCCAGGACCCAAAGCAAAACTCACTCACGGGTTCTAATGAAAGACAATGGGATTTATACTCCTCTATCACTTAGACTCATCTATACTAGTAAAGTTTTGCCAGCATAATTATTCATTTTGCTAAAATAGTTATGCCAGTAAAAGCCCTGATTTGGATGCAGTTATATAGCTATAAATCTGCCTAATAGAGGCATAGATTATTTTGGTTCCCCCAAGCCAGTATAAACTATACTGCTATGAGCACTTTATACTAGTATATGTGCATCCATACTAGGAGTTTAGATCACTTTAATTATGCTAGCAGAGTTAAGGCAGTCAAAGTGTAGACAAGCCCTTAGCTGCTTTTGAAAATCTCACTCTTAAATGCTGTGTCTATCTTGGAATTATGAGCACACAGGTTTTGTGTTGATGAACATTTTTGTCATTCAACATGATTTATTAATGTCTGATTTATGAGACCATATTTCAGTTTATGTTCAGAAGCCGTTCTCCATGAGTATCCAGTATTCATTCTGTGTCACTGGCCACTTAATTCACAGGCTGCTGTTACTGCTCCCTGATATGACCCCTAAACCCCAAAATGGCTTTCACAATAGCAGCATAAATCCACATTTGAACAAGGACTAACAAGACCTTCTCTTTCAGCCCACATTTTTTGCAAACAAAACTTTGTTCCTATTCTCTGCAAGCTTCCATTGACAGCAAACTGGAGACAGATGAACAGAGGACATCCATTTGCTTGCAAACTTAAACAAAAAAAAACACCTGATAAGAAAGAGAAAGAACTTCATTTTTTAAAAATTATTCTTTTTGTGTGTTATGGTACATACTATTTGCTAAACATTTCAGTAAAGATTCAATAATAAAAATATTACCTATTAAGTGAACTGATATTAAATGGCACTGAATGCATGTGAAAACACATACATATATATATTAAATAGCACATCAGTAAGATGAGTGAGAGGAGTCCAGAATTTAGTGTCGTCACAACCATATACGTTTTCATCCCATCCATTGTGAAACATAGGACCTACAGAATTGGGATTTTTTTTTTTAACATAAATAATTCTCTACTGAAATGTAACACAGATGCAATATTCTACCATATCATTAGTTTTAAGATTCAAAAGACTCCCTAAATCCTGCCCTGAAACCCACTCCATTTAGTGGAACATGGCAGGCAGGATTTGGACTTTACATAGCACTCATTATAATGCTAATCCTTATGATGGTTCTTTCATTAACTGCCAAGACAGCAAAAATAATTGGGCTATTCCAAACAATATGGGCTTGGGAATCCCTGGCACCAGGCAAATGAAAAGGACCATGGTGATTTTATCTGCTCTACCATTTTCCTGCAGTGGGGCCTTGGTTAAGTCCCTTCACTTTCCTATGCCTCAGTGTCCCCATCTGTAAAATGGGGATGATTAGAGGGGCTCTGCTTGTCATACCTTAGAGGCCAAAAAGCTCTATGCAGCTGCAGTAAATGAGCCCACTTAAGGGGAACTCAAGTTGGGCACCCAAAATTAGTAGCCCCTTTTGAAATACGCAGGCCCACAATAAAGGTAGTTTTCTCTTCCTACCAAGCTTCCTGGAATTTCCGAAGCATCGTTGGGAGCTCAAGATTTCGCCGTCTCCTAAACCACTTTTCCACCAAACGAACTGTCCAGTTACACTTTTTGGCCAGGCCTTGAATCTCAGACTGTAAAAGGAGAGAAGTGTGTCAATGGCAAAAAGTAACATCTACATCAGGTACCAGCTCCACCGACTTCGTATTTTAAACAACAACGTCCCGAAATAGGCAGGTCAGTCAATTTTTTAAAAAACAAACCATTAATGTGATCTATTTACAGTTTGCCTGATAGCTTTTGGATCTAATTCTTGAACATTCATCATTGACATGTTATCTGTCAGCTATTCTCTGTAAAAAGGACACTGATTCGCCCCTCGCCATGGACATATTGTGCAGTTTTATGACGCAAGCTCCTTAGGTCTCATGCATGTAAATGAAGCAGATGTGAAATGTACAGGCCTAGAAGTTGAACAATTGTCTTCCTGTTCGCCTCAGAGGATTCAGGAAGTTAACATTTGTTTTTCATCACTGCAGCATTTACTGCTATGAATGAGAGATTTGAGCAGGGAGGATTTGGTACAGTGCCATATATGTTACTCACTTACACTCTGTGGCTTCTAAAGTGGCTTTAGCCAGTGACAACTGGTTATTATATTATTTATTGTATAAAGTGAGGGAGGATGATCTTGTGGTTAAGTCACAGGTCTGGGAGTCACAGGAGATCCCAGCTGCCAAAAGTTGTTGTATGACACGCTCTCTCTCTGCCTCAGTTTCCTCATCTGTTGCATGGAGATAAAATAATTAAAACTTGGCACTTATCTTCAAAGATTAATCCTCATGACATTCCTATGCTGGTCGATGCGTAATTGTCACCTTTGTTGTACAGATGGGGAAGTGAAGAAAAGAAGTCTAGCTACTTGCCCAAGGTAGAGGAGTTTGCCTGTGCAATTTAGGTCTGATCCCATTAGCAGGCCCCTCTTTGGCCATACCGGGCTAAAGAGAAAGTAAGCCAGTGGTGGAGCCAGGAACTGAACCTTGCAACTCCAGTTCAGTTTGTGGTTCTAGTCCTTACTCCTTTCTCTTAGGCATGGGAAGTATATACCACTGGCCATGTTAAGAAAGGGAGTGTTTTCAGACAATGTCCATGCTGCGGTATGTCCCTCCCACGAACAGACTGATTCATTTTCTGCATTTTCAAAATGCTGGAGTTTTATTTTAATTGCTCTTGTTTTGGTTTCCGAACCGACCACACGTTATCAGAGGTATTTTGATCCCGCATGCAGCCTATGACTAAACACAGAAGAGTCCATCAGACTGCTTCCAGCCCATTGTTTCAATTTTATTCCTTTAAAGTATAGCATAATATTGTTTTTAACTGACAGCTGTCCACTGCTGCTTTCTCCAAGTGGAGTTAGAGATGGATTATTGATCTTCACCAGAAGGAATATTAACAATCTGACCTAGAATAACATGCCAAGAAATTACACCATTTTATTAATGTTTTTATTTTATATTTTGGATGCTGTATACCTTGCCAGCAGGGTAGTAAAACAAATCCAAGTGAATTACATCATGCGCCGATCAGCTGGAATCCATCCCTTGGATGCATGATGTCACTGTGGATAGCTGATTGAAACATTAAGAGTTGGGATTTTCCATCCCCAAAGCACCTTAAAAGAATTAGAATGCTTACTTGGGATGGATGTTTTGTGCATTTTCGGAAATAATTCTCTAGAATAGCATTTGGCTGCGGCTTCACTCGCGTTATGTTCTTTATACCTAAAGCTTTTGCTAGAGGTATGGCAATATATCTGAAAAAGACACAACAGAAAAGCTCTCTCAAAATGCACAATGGTTAATGGCATTCAGCTAGCCCTCGAGGATGCTAAGGAATTAAATCTGAAACCTGGTTCATCTGTCATAGGAGACGTAGAACATTCATGAGCATCTTCAGCAGAGCTGCCTTAAGAGAAAACAATGGTATCCATACAGCAGAAGCCTGGTTCAGCAGAAAACAGCATTATCCTGCTTGCACAATCGCTCGATGGATGGTTTTTAATTAAACGTGGTCCTGAAATGCTGTACATTGCAAAGGAAAGTTCTTGGTTCTTCCACCCCTACATTTTTCAGAGGCTGGGCTGCTAGTGGAGAGATGTTATGCAATAGTCAAGGCCGCCTAAACAGAGAGGGGAGCTCTCATCACATGAGTCTGAGGAGGAGGGCGAGCTACTGGGGAGTACTGCTTACCCAGGTCAGGGGGAGGTAGGGGATCTATTCCCTTCCAAGGCTGTCTCAGCACCTTCCAGTCAATAAAGCACCTTGCTTATTAGGAGGGTCACCATCAGCCAATTGACGTTCTCTGAGAGGTGTCTGGTTTGACTGACAAATAGCACAGCATCTCACACAGCAATGGAGGGCAGAAACAGCTGTTTTCTGCTCCATCTCCCACAGCTGCGGAATGTGCTGTTGGCATGGCTGACCTAGTTAGGTAGGTCTCTTTGGAATAAGCCCTCTCACCCCTGCTGGTGTCCTGCTTAAAGTGAGTTCTTATTACCCAGAACAGTGGTCAGCGTCTTCCATGTTCAAAAGCAGATACACTGCTGGCCAGCTGGATGGCTAATTGAGCAGATGAGCCGTTTCAAAATGGCAATGAAGCAAGGCACAATTGGGCAAGCATTTGCTCAGGAGAGTAAGACTCTGAATTGTTATAAACATATAATCCACATTATTTTTGATCCTGAACACAAGTGATTTTATCTGGTTTTGTCGTAAGTTTGTCCAAATAGCCCCATTCTTCCCTGAAATAGTTATAAAAACCATACTAATAGCATTTTTTAAACAAAAAGAATAAAGTAAAAAAAAAAGAGGGGGGCGGGGGGCTGCAAAGCTTAACATGCTCATGCCTCAACCTCACGGGGCCAACCACAATCTGTCCTGTAAGATCACAACTGCAGTAACAGTTCTATGTTTGGTGCCAGATTTTAAAAAAAAAATCATCTTTACTAGAACTGCATGAAATACTCACACAGAACTTTGTGACCCCGTCCAGAACGTGTAGATTTGCTACATTTTGCGCACATGGGATATCTCAATCCTACACACCTGATCTGAAGACTCAGGGAGAGGAAGGAGGAGCTGGACCAGTGTGAGGTAAGTAAAGGGCATCAGAATATTTTATGGGTTGGTTTCATCTAGGGGGGAGGAAATGATGATCTCTTCTCAAACTCCAGCCTCTAAACATACCTTCAGGAGCAATCACTTCCCACTTTTGTAAACTGAGCTGCAGGATTCAAACTGTGAAACTGCAGGTGGTGGAGAGTCACATTACCTTCATAATGGCAAAATTCCTATAAACTTATTCTACCTTTATCACCTGCTGTGTTACCTGTAATATGCCTTTCTAGTGTAACCATTGGCCAAACCCATCTTTCTGAAAGAATTCACATACAGAACTAAACACATTTTAGTTTGCTAATATCCTTGGAGCTGAGGGGAGGAAACAAAGTAAAATTACATACAAGTTTCTTACCTTTCTATCACGAATCGGACCATCAGCATCACAAAAGCGTATGGTATCGTGGCATATAATTGATATGGCTTTGGAAAGACAATGCCATCGTGGTCTTCAAGATCTGCCCATGTGCAATTGGCAGGTATCCACAAGCTCTCCCACCAGAACCAGCTGTTGAGTGTCTTTAATACATAGGCCATGCTAAGCGGGTAGAAGAAGAATTTCAAATTTGTCCTGACATTGAAGAGAAATCACATGTATAATATATTGAGAATTATTGTTCAAAGTATGTAGTTAGGATTAATAAAAATAATGGCAAATGAAAAATTAAGGTGTCAATTGGTGTCATTCCATGACTTCAATGACTCTATGCTGATTTATACCAACTGAGAATCTGACTGGCTGTCTATATGAAACAGCTGCCGGAGGAATTCCTTGTTTAAGGTAAGCAAGGGGTTAACTTCAGCCTAGCATCTCTCTGTCCTGCACAGATGCTCAGATGTTTGGAAAACAGAGCTAGCAGAAAGCATTTGGGGCAGCTGATCTCCATGTTCAGGATTACAGAACTAGAATGATGCCTCAGGCTGGGGCATTTTCTGTTTCCTTTTCCACTTATGTTTGCTTATTAATAATTCAAAATAAGATTTGTCCCTTTGGGAAGAGACCTTGCTGACTGCAATTTTTTCTCTGTGCTGGCTCATTTCAATTTACAATAGCTTAGTTAATAATCAATCAGATCTACTGAACCCACATTTATAGTCTAGTGTATAAATACACAAGATGGGCTCGCACAACACTTGTGTAGAGTACTGCTTGTCTAAATTAAGTGCAAGATAAAAAGGGATAAAGAAGCAAAAGGGAACCCAATTTTGTATTGGTGAGGCTGCTAATGTTTGGTTGTCAAGTCACTCCTGCTTAGTAGGCTGGTTGCAAAGGACTCCTGGATCCTAATTCTGCAAACAGAGCTATCCATAGTGCCAAACATCATATTTACAGAGAGCAGCCCCACAAAATAGAGCTGTGCAGAAACCGGCTATTTTGTTTTGTGGGAAATTCTGCAATTTTGAAATTTGCCTTCATTCCAAAAGAGAAGGAAATGCCCCCCATCCCAAAATCAGAATTTCCCACTGAATTAAAAGTTTGGGGAAATTTTGTTTTGGGTTAATTGAACATTGTTTTGATAAAATAAAGGGTGTTTTCCCCAATATTATTCGTAATAATAAGGTCAAAATGCATTGTTTCTGTACAAAATTTCACCAGTCGACAGCAAATGTATCAATTTAATTGAATCAGCATTTTCAGATGGAAAAGTGCTCTGTTGGGAAAATTTCAACCAATTCTACCTAAAGTGTGGTACTTCCTCCCCATTGGGATGGTTTGCAGTCTTCAGTGTTTTAGCCCACGAAAGCTTATGCTGAAATAAATGTGTTAGTCTCTAAGGTGCCACAAGTACTCCTGTTCTTTTTGCGGATACAGACTAACACCGCTGCTACTCTGAAACCAGTCTTCAGTGTGTGCAGGATTGAATGCTAAGAGTTTAACCCATTATTTGCATGCTGAAGATTGCATGTGAGCTCATGTCTCCTCAGACATGCCCATTCGCCCTTCATACCCAACCCATTTTTACTCTATCCAACTGTGAGTAAAGGATTGTTCAGTGCAGAGGATACCACCTAACTCTTAACTTTGCACTCACATGCAGCTTCTATCTGCACTGGCTTTGACACGCAAACTTTCCAGATTCAGACCTTAGTCCATTTCGGAGATGCATTTTTACTCAACTGCAAAAAGTCAATTTATTGTGCATCCATTTTTAGATGCTTTCTTAAAAGAGAGTGGTCTCTTCTAGACCCTTCCAGCAGACCTGTGAAACAACTTGTGTGTCACAGGACTGTGTCATATGGAGCTGCGGTAATCCAGCTACTTTTAATGAAGTTACTGGCCATACACAGTAGTCAGTATTGAAACATTAATAACTCACCCACTGAATATTTTTAAATACCAAAAGGGGATTATAAAAATCTACTGCATGGATGGTGTTGGTATATATTTATATGTCTAAATTAAAGGTGGTGGGAGAGGGGGTAATCATGTTATTCCTGGGCAGAGACCTTGTATGCTGAGTTTTGGCCCACAGCAAATTTTTATTGCTGAATTATAAACCCCTAGAAGTAGGGATTTATAATGGGACTGTTAACAGTCTCTTAACTACAGCTAGCAGGCACCATGATAATGAAGCAGAGCTTTAAAACCTGATTTTTTAGTTCAGACCCAGAGGTTTACAGACTATGTTGAGAGACTCCATTATATAGTCATTTTCCTGAATGTTTTTTTTTTAAACAGACTAAATTGCAAACTGTCAAAAGCTGTCAGAGTTGACAATGCACATAAAAAGAGACCAGTCTGATGTAACAGTGGACAGAGCACCAAAGTTTCCCCCCATGCTGTGATGCAGCATGGATTTATACACCCGACATATTGAAATATTGAGGGCAGCATATATCTTTATACTGGATTCTTGGGATGTTAAAATCTCCTCCGTCCAGTACTGTGTGCCAATACTACTGCTACTGTAGTATTTAATAACTTTACTGTTTTAGGACCAGATGCAGCAATTCATTCCTTTTCAGCAAAGCATTTAAAAATAAAAATAAAAATATCTATCTCACAGAATTGGAAGGGACCTTGAAAGGTCATTGAGTTCAGTCCCCTGCCTTCACTAGCAGGACCAAGTATTGTCCCTGAGTGTGTTTTTTTTGTTTTGTTTTTGCCCCCGGATCCCTAAATGGCCCCCTCAAGGATTGAACTCACAACCCTAAGTTTAGCGGGCCAATGCTCAAACCACTGAGCTATCCCTCCCCCCAAAGCACATGCATAAGTGCTTTGCTGAATTAGGGCCTTAGGGTCTGAGCCACAACCCACTGATGTCAATGGAAATCTTTCCATTCACTTCACTGGGTTTTGGATCAGGCCCTTAAGTTTAAATTGTACTCACATACAGATACCAAACATGAGCGGCAGAGTACAATTCAGGGGGCTTCTGCAGCACTGGGAAGGCGAAGGATTCATCCAGTCCCAGCCAGACTGTGCAGCAGCAGAATAGAGCCCCTGAAGTTTCTACTACAGCATGAAGGCTTCTACTGTAGCCCTCACAGCTCCTGTCTCCCGGCTTCACAGCAATGACTGGTGGATCCATGCAGCAGGAGATTCACAGGCCCTGCTTCTTCTCCTCAATAAACCCGAATCCATGGGAGCATGCAGAATGCCTCTATGAATGGGATTCTGGGGCATATCCCTGTGGCATAGTTCTCCACTTCTGCACCACAATTCAAACAAAATACAGACCCTCCCATTCTACTAGGAAGTGCCTCATGATGCCAAACAAATATGCATGCAACTTTTCCTATGCTAGACGAGGGAGGTCCTCTGAGATTCCTCTTTTCTCCCCCCACAGGACCCTTCCACCAGGCAAGTAATGCTAGATGCAAGTCCATTAGGAACATATTAATATTACTCTGTGCTTTGGTGGGGAGGGGGGCGTAGACCCTTGAGAGTGGCAGAACCGTCTCTTCCACCAAGAAGTTGCTCAAGGCACTACCTTGGCCTGAGAGTCAGGACTTGGTCTCTGATCTCAGTTCAGCACAACAGCATGGTCCGTCTGGAGTGCTGGACTGTCTAGTAGTTTTATCCCTTACATTTACCATTTGATTGTTTTTTGGTATCCTAATAAAATGGGTGGGCAAACTTTTTGGCCCGAGGGCCACATTGGGGTTGCAAAACTGGATGGAGGGGAGGGGAGGGAAGGCTGTGCCTCCCCAAACAGCCTGGCACCCTCCCACTTCCCACCCCCTGACTGCCCCCCTCAGGACTCCTGACCCATCCAACTGCCCCCTGCTCCCTCTCCCGACTGCCCCCCAGGGCCCACCGCCCCTTATACAAGCCCCCGGCCCACTTACCATGCCGAGCAGAGCATGCAGAACAGCATGTCTGGCTGCCACGCCGGCCGGAGCCAGACACGCTGCCGCTCTGCTTGGCAGAAGCGCACAGCTCCGCCGCCCAGAGCGCTGCCTGCGTGATTCTGCGGGGGAGAGAGAGACAGCGGGGGAGGGGCCGTGGGCTAGCCTCCCCGGCCGGGAGCTCAGGGGCCGGGCAGGATGGTCCCGCGGGACGGATGTGGCCCGCGGGCCGTAGTTTGCCCACCTCTGTAATAAAAACACCCTGCAACCACTGCCTGCTCCATGTCTGTTTCAGTTATGCCAGATACCACCTTCCTAAATCCAGTGGAATTTTGAAAACTCCTCCCTCTAAGTCCACATAAGCACGGCCATACTGGGTCAGACCAAAGGTCCATCTAGCCCAGTATCCTGTCTTCTGACAGTGGCCAGTGCCAGGTGCCCCAGAGGGAATGAACAGAACAGGTAATCATCAAGTGATCTATCCCATTGCCCCCTTGACACTTTATTTTTCCTTTCATCAAGCTTATGAATACATACAATTCATCTCAGCTGCCCCCCGTTATCCCCATCCACCTTTGCTCACCAACTCTCTCTCCAAGCACTTCCACTGATGCGCAACAGCTGCTCCCAGAAAACCTCCATTATAGCCTTATGTTTTAATACTAGAGCCCAATTTATTTTGTAAGCATGGTCCAAGGACCCTGCCTAGCCTGGTTTTTCTGTGCGTGCCCCCTGTTGCACCACACAGTCCATACCCTGTGCCATGTTCACCACCCATCACCAGTAATGGTGATCCTCTTTGTCTACTTCAAGTCGGTATTTTGACTGCTTTTGTTGTTGTTGCCAGCCACTTTGGGTGATTTTTGCCCAGTAAAGACTGAACGGTGGCTTTGAAGGCTGTGAGATGCTCGGGGGAAAGGAGCACACCCTGCACCTTAGCCAGCCCCTTTGCCTCCAGGACTCTGAGGACAGGGAGGGGCGCATGTAGCATTTCTCGTTACACTTGTTAGGAAGGTGTCGCTGCACTTGTTCCCCTTTCGCTTCCCTGCAGCCACAAGCTGGCACAGGGCCACGATCCCATCCAGACTTGCCCCATTCATTGCCTGTAGCAGTGCTGGGGGCACTTGCTTCTTCCTCCACTTGTACTCCCTGTTCTGGGTGTCCCAGGTGGGAGTGGTAGGAGAAGCTTGCTGGGGTCCTTCTTATACCTGGGCATTCCAAAAGGGCAGGCTATGGGAATTTCTACACTGCAATCCTAGCAACACAAATACATACCCAGGGTTCCCCGCGTGCTCTTACAGGTCATGCTGACACAGCTCCACAGCTATTGTTAGTCATGCCGGTGCAGGGAAAGCTAGTGCAGGCCTACCCAAGATGCAATCCCAGCTTGGATTGCAGTGTTGACATACACTAAGTCTGAACCGACAGTCCAGGTCAGGTTTAAGGCACATTGCCAGAGGCTTGCCCTGTTAATGCTTATGCTATATGCATTCTGCAGACAGACAGAGGACTTCACTCCCCACGGCTGCAAATCTGGCACTTTCCACGAGCACTCATTTCAAACACACGCTATAAACACTGGAAATTGTTTCAACCCTAAATATAGTAGAGCAAGTACTTGGTAGTCGTCAAATGCCAGCATTTCAGAGAGGTTGGCAAACCCTGCTCCAGTGCCACAAAACCCAGCTGCTCTAGTCAGGGCACTCCCCCATGCCTGCTATTTTCTGGCTGCACTTGTGTTTTGGTTAAGCGGCTTTCACAACAAGCCTGTTTCAGGCTGCCATCCAACCTGCAGCTCTAACAGAAATGTGCTACTGAACGGCAATTTTTAGAGCCAGATTCTGGTCGCAGGTCACACGAGTGTAAACCTGGATATATCCCACTGACTTTTGTTCAAGTTAGTTACAGCGGCATACATCTAGGGTACTTGCACTAGCTATAATGGAGTTTATCTGGATTTACACCAGAGGAACTGAGATCAGAATAAAGCAACAGAGTGTCCTGTGGCACCCAGGGCCGGCTTTAGGAACTGCGGGGCCCGATTCGAATACCCGGCGGCGGTCCGGGTCTTCGGCGGCACTTCGGCGCCGGGGGGGTCCTTCACTCACTCCGGGTCTTCCGCAGCACTGAAGGACCCCCCCGCCGCCGAAATGCCACTGAAGACCCAGACCACCGCTGGGTGAGTAAAAAAAATTAAAAAATTAAAAAGCACCTAAGGCACGGGGCCCTCTTAGGCATGGCCCGATTCCAGGGAATCAGGGGAATCGGCCTAAAGCCGGCCCTGGTGGCACCTTATAGACTAACAGATGTATTGGAGCATAAGCTTTCGTGGGTGAATGCCCACTTTGTCAGATGCACCACCCACGTATTCACCCACGAAAGCTTATGCTCCAATACATCTATTAGTCTATAAGGTACCACGGGACTCTTTGTTGCTTTTTACAGATCCAGACTAACACGGCTACCCCTCTGATAATTGAGATCAGAATCGGATTCATGGATTCCAAGGAAAGACAACTTTTTTTGTTTGCATAAAACTCACATAGTTTTTTTTCCCCCGACAGTAGTCCCAAACCTGCTCCCATTGCAGGTAAGAGCAAGATGCCTTGATTTGGGGCTGGCTCTTGCATGAATTTTGAAAGCATGTCCAGTGTGGCAGTCTCCTGCTTGCTCAAAGAACTATGTTCACCATTCTTTTCTTCTAGTTCCAAACAGAGCCAACCAAACAGACTGTGTGTTTAGTTTGGAATTAAGTTCAGTTGAATGCACCATGCTCTGCTGAACCACTGTGAAAAGACCTCCACTTCCCTGAAGTCCAATCCTACTTCCCAGTAACAGGAATAAGAGCTTTGCCATTGACTTCAGGGCCTTTGCAGAGATGATCTCCCAATAAAACATACTTTGGGAAGCTGGAAAATTCCCTTGAATCCTAGAAATTAGGGAAGCTCATCCACCACTTCCAATGAAAGACCTTCATTTTTGGCCTGTCCGGTCAAGTTTTAACGACCTGCCGCAAAGACAGGAAAATCAGGACTGATCGGTTGAGGAATTTCAGACCGGCTGTACTGAATCCTTAAGTAATTTAAGCATGACGCACACACGCAGCCAGAGAATACCAAAGTGATGCTCATTTTACAGATCTATTTCTTAGACTTCTTGAGATGTTCTGTTAAAACATTTTCACCTTGTACTTTTAATAGGTTTGGCAAAGGAGGCCAGGTTTTGATTTGCCTTAACCTAATTGGTTGGGTTTCCCCACCCAAAGCCAGGCGTTCTTTGGAACCAGGGTCCATTGCATCTGGGCCACCAAACTCTGAGGAAAGTACAGACGAACAGCTAGGATTTTGTCCCCTTTCCACAAAAACTAGAATGGCTTTACAAAAATCTCAGTTGAGCTACTCTTTTGCAAAGCAAAAACCAGACTCGGGGATAGGTGAGATTTTATCCAAACCAAAGTTTGGGGGAAGGGTAGGTAAGAGAGCCTTTCCTTAGCTTTTAACATAGTGAGAAAGCATATAGAATGCAGGGGTTGCATAAGTAGGGGCAGGAAGCCATGGGTTCTCTAAGGGTCTTGCTAGACTGCCTACAGGGCAGAGACAGAGATAGAACAGATCCAGCAGACTACAGAATGATCAGAGAACTAGGAAGGTTAAATTATGTGACAAGACTGGAAAAGCTGGTACAGGAACTTAGAGGAGAGCAGATCTGACTGAAGTTTCCCAGATGCTAGGAGAGATAGTGAAGCTACTCCGAGCTATTAATCATCAATGCTAATCAGGGAAAGGGCTGGGGGGGTAAGACTAAATAGGACACAGACTCACCAACCACAGCATTTGCTGCTTAAAACCAGGCAACGAACGCTACAAAGGTGCTGCTTGTTGGGTTTAGCAGCAGACTTTGTGGGTCTGCTAACACCAGGCAGCGTACATCCGTCACAGTAAAGGATCCCAGGATCTATTGTCGATTGCCTTTATGATTCCTGAACACAACCACTTAGCCGGTGAAAAGAGAAAATGTTTTGCCTAAACTCAAATTCATGAGATTATACAACCTCCTACTATGTAGAATAGGTACCTTTAAAAAACAAAAAGCTAAACAAAGACAGGCATTTAGAAAACATTCAGAATTATTAATGCGGTGTGTCCTGACACTAATCAGCTGACAGGATAGTATTCCTACAATTGAAAGTTCTGACACAATCAGTGTCACACTATCAAGTCTTTCAAATGCACAATGGTACATGGGAACTTGAAAGAAACAAACACTGCATCATGCCTGGTGTTCATCATAAGGAGAATATGAATACCTCCCAAAACAAGCACAAACCTGGAGGACACAAATCCAGACTTGTTATTGTTTAAGTGCGAGGCAGTATCTTAAGCACAGAAAGCTACAATGCACTGTCCAGAAGGGGCAGGTCCTGATTCAATGCTCACTGAAGTTAATGAAAGCACTGCCTGGGGTCAGGTCCATATATTCTAGTGGATGACAGGCAAATCTAAAATAAAAACAAATTCCCTCCCACTCTGCACCATTGCCTTTTCGTTCTCACCACATCTTCCAGATGTTGTCCATGTTCTTTATTTACTTTACCCTTCCCCTGTCCTGTTCCACTCCCCCCACCACCTTCCATTCTGCTCCCACGAGTCCTGCTGCCTTCTTTCCTCCTTTCACTGCATCCTTTCACACCTCTCTTGATTGCCTCGGCTCACTCATTCTTGTCTGCACCCCCGCCTCTGGCAGTACACGTTCTACACAAGCACTCCTCCTATGCCCGCTCCCTTCCTTACCTTCAGCTACCCGCAGGGGCTCTCTCCCTACTAATCTTCTTCCCATCCCTCTGCTCTCTGGTTCCTTCCCTCCCACTCCATACAGAACTAAAGCCCCATTTCCAAATAGCTTATTTCAGTTTCTGATCCACCCTCTGCTTCCTCCTCCTTCTCACTGAAACTTGGCTATCTCCCTCCGACTCTGCTCCAGGGGTTGCCCAGTCCTTTGGTGAGCTTCTCTCCCACCCCAAGAGGTGGATCTCCTCCACATGTTGACATCCTCCTGGTCTTTTCCATACTTCCTCCTCCCTCCCACCAACTTTTTCCTTCTCCGAAGTCCACTCCATCCAACTCATCTCTCCCCTCTCCTAACATACATGGGGTTTTGGCTCCTTTTCTTCCTTCTCTGGCTTTGATGCCTGGCTCTCCCATTTCTCTCTCATCTCAGTCTCCCTCTCCTTTAACTTGAATTCGTTCAGCATCCACATTGATCACCCTTCCTACCCCACTCATGGCGTCTCTTTCACCTATTTGTGTGGACTTCAACACTGGAGTGAATCACCACCTCAGCCACTTCCTCTCTTTCTCCCCCACTCCTTTATGCCATTCCCCATTTACCAGGCACTCCATCGTAATCCTTTTGTGATCTCCGGTCAATTGGCCTCAGATGCCTCTTCTCTAATTACCTTTGCTGTCTCTTGACAACATAGCTCCAACTCCTTCAACTGCACCCTTCCTTCTGCGATCAAACTAATCCCTTAAAGAACTGCTCTCCCTCTCTTCACTCTCTCATACCAGTCCCCAGCCTTGCCTCGCCTCCTGTGCTGAAGATTGGCTCTGGAGAACCATTTTTCTATAGATGGGACATTCTATTTTCCCCAGTGAGTAGCTAAGGAGGTTCTTGATGCAAGCTGAATCCACTCAAGACAGAGGTGATGCTAGTGGGCAGAGAAAAGCATTCTGAAGAGTTCACAGAAACAGAGTAGTTTTCTTTGGTTCAGGGCTAACTGGTCAATTCAGGGTACATCTACACTACAGCGGGGAGTCGATTTAAGATACGCAAATTCAGCTACGTGAATAGCGTAGCTGAATTCGACGTATTGCAGCCGACTTACTCCGTTGTGAGGACGGCGGCAAAATCGACTTCTGCCGCTTTTTGTCGGCGGCGCTTACTACCACCTCCGCTGGTGGAGTTAGAGCGCCGATTCGGGGATCGATTGTCGCGTCCCGATGGGACGCGATAAATCGATCCCTGAGAGGTCGATTTCTACCCGCCGATTCAGGCGGGTAGTATAGACCAGACCTATGTCTGTAGCTTAGGAGTGCTCCTGGATACTAATCTCTCACATAACAGAATCTGCACGTAACACTTTCTAGCATTTCCAGTTGGCAGGGGACTCCATCCCATCCTAACTGACAAAGACTTGGCCTCAGTTATACATACTGTTGTCTCCTCTGAGCTGCACTATGATAATGCAATATAGGTAGACAGAAAGCCATCAGAATCTCCAACTAGTACAGAACACCGCAGCGTCTGCTCAGCAACAACGGCTACTAGGAATGCATCAGACTTGTTCTTCACTCTCTTCACGGGTTTCCCATAGGATATCCGGTCAAGTTCAAGTTCTCATTCCTTATCTGTAAGGCCCTGGGCCCAGCATATCTAAGAGATCACCTAAAACTTGGTATGAAGACCATGGTTGACAGTTGTGCTCCTGAGGCACAAGTGAACTTTCTGCCATAACCAAACCAAAAACCTTCCACGCCCCATACAATCCTCCCCCTGGAGAGAATGCAAGAGAGAGAATGAACCACAAGTGACAGATATTAATCGTGTTGCTTAGTGCACTTTTGGAGACACTCAAATACTACAGTGATGAGGGTGGTAGAAGACCCTTCATAGAATAAGAAATAAAAGAGTTGATAAACTTGGCAGGATTCTAGAGGACCCAAAATGGTCCAGGCTCATAAGTACTGAGACACAGCTGCTGAATGATGTTCCTTAGTAATTCTGTAAATAATTGTAAAATGGCGAAATTCTTACAACACTGCCAAGTGACCGTTCACATTCCCTCTAGCAAGCTGCTGATACACGACTAACAAAAGGATCACATTTGGCCCAAAATTAAGATTTAAAAAAAAATGCTTTTACAAAAATCTAAAGCCAAGAAAAATAGTTCTGTGAAATTAAAGTAGAATAAAATTTAAAATTATTCCAATGAATAACAAAATAAAAACAAAGCCAAACACACCATCCTCTGTATAAGGTACAACTTCAGCGTTGCAGCATTGTGCTTGTGCATGAGAATCTGACAGTGAAATTGGCTCTAAACTAACGACTACATTTCCTTTTCCAAACTGAGAGACATGCAAAAAATAAAAACAAACAACTTATGATCTGACTTTTCAGAAGTTCATAGTCAGGTGTCCGTTCTCTTGCCCTTTGCAAAACTAGCCCACCCCAATCCTTTTCATTTGGTTCCCTAAACCCAAACTAAGTCGCCATCGATTGGATCAGTTACAGGCTTAAATCTACCATTCATCATTTTCCCAAACCCTGGAAATCAGTAGAGCCGTTGAAAATGATGTTAGAGTTAAATTCAATTGCTGTCACATGGTTATTCTGTATTCACAGTCAAGATGATCTTTTATTAAGGTGGCACATAGTTCCCTACATTCACATTTGAGCTTTAATTCAATTGCATCGATTAGGAATGAAAAGACAAATGTCTCATGGGTAAAAAAACAATTTCCTGGGGTTACAGCACCTCTTACAAACATATCCATCTCTGCACCAAATCCTATTCACCTTCCGCCTGCTAAATAAGAGCTTTATTTGTATATGTAACAACGCTAGACCTACCATGCGGGGAAATAGCACCAAAATGCAAGAAATGATTTCACTAGAGTCCCAGGAAAAATGACTTTCATCTTTCGTTTGACAAAGCACCTGACCCCATGTCATGGGTTTGCAAGCATTGCAGAGTCAGACCGGTCAGGGGAGAAGGTACAGCACTTTTATTAACTGGCAGAGAATCGGCTCTTTTGGATTCACTGCAGCTTTTCTAAAAATCTATTTTGTACTGGACATGCTTAGAGTCTTAGTACAGTGACACATGCACCCTGATGCCTACCCTAACAATAAAAGCCTTGCTCACTCTTCTAATTGGGAGTGCAAGACAGGCAACCACCTCCCAGGTGCCGCCTCATGGCCAGAGGTCTCTCTATGGCATCCTACCTCTGTTTTCCCCCTCTACAGGGCCCTTTAAGAAGAACTCACTCAATCCCAACAGTCCCCTCCTGGGGTCCAGTTTACTGAATCCTCAGGTGCATACCAGCTGTAGGCCCCACCCCCAGTTCAGTGTCTCTCTACTGATAATCCAAAATAAAGCAAATTTTCATCCCAGGTTCAGCAGGGCACAGTCCCACCTCCCCGAGGGACTATCCTTCTGCTTCCCAGCACCTCATGCCTGCAGTTTGCCCTTCTCCACAGGCTTTTCCAGGTGGGCCTTTGCAGTCTTTCCCCAGTTATACAAGGTGCCTCCCTGCCTGGAGAGCTTTCCTCACTCTCTCCTGCTTCTTGAGCTTCCCCCCGTACTCAGGGCCGGTGCTACCATTAAGGCAAACTAGGCGGTTGCCTAGGGCACCAAGATTTGGGGGCGCCAAAAAGCAGTGCCCCCAAATTTTTTTTACAGCGTTCCTATGTTCCCTCCCCAAGCGCGCGGTCGCCGCTCCACTTCTCCCGCCTCCCAGGCTTGCAGCACCAATCAGCTGTTTGGCGCCGCAAGCCTGGGAGGGGAGGAGAATTAGAGCGGGGGCAGCGTGCTCAGGAGGAGGTGGAGCAGAGGTGAGCTGGGGTGGGGAGCTGCCGCCCGGCTCCCCAGGCCAGGGGGGTGCGGAACTGCCACAGGGGTGCCTCAGGGCGGGGGGTCGGGGAGCTGCTGCAGGGCTCCCCACCCCAGCTCACCTCTGCTATGACCCCTCCCTGAGCATGCCGTCGCTGCTCCACTTCTCCTGCCTCCCAGGCTTCCGGTGCCAATCAGCTGTTTGGTGCCACAAGACTGGGAGGGGAGAATTAGAGCGTGGGCAGTGTGCTTGGAGAGGAGGCGGAGCAGAGGTGAGCTGGAGTTGGGAGCTACCGCACGGCTCCTTGGGGGGGAGCTGCCCCAGGGTGGGAGGCGCCTCAGGGCAGGGGGGCACCTCAGGGTGGAGCGGGGAGCTGCCGCAGGGCTGGGGGGGGGTGCAAGGTGGAAGTTTTGCCTAGGGCGCAAAGCTTCCTTGCACTGGCCCTGCCCGTACTGACTCAGAGCCCTGAAGGAGCCTT
This sequence comes from Malaclemys terrapin pileata, assembly GCF_027887155.1. Taxonomy (NCBI): domain Eukaryota; kingdom Metazoa; phylum Chordata; order Testudines; family Emydidae; genus Malaclemys; species Malaclemys terrapin. The sequence goes on along the minus strand of NC_071514.1, from coordinate 8,096,930 downwards.
CTTGCTCCTACTGCCATTTCCTGGGCTTCCCCCCCTGTGTCCTGCTCCTTTTGTACTGGAATCACCGGATCCCTCTCAGGTGAGTTTCATCCTATAATCAGGGCTGGCTTAACCCTGGATTCTCCAGCCCATGGGGCAAGCCACACCTTGTTACAGGGAGCATAAAACCCTCTGTGCTCACCTCAGGCAGGATAAGAGTCCCGTTGAAGTAAGTCAAGAGGAACGTAGGGCGCCATTGGGGTGAGGTGTGCTTAGCAATGGCAATAAACCTTCACCCCAATTCTCTGTGCCATTCACAGCAGTTATTTATCAGAATAGCTTCTCCTGATAAGGCAGCCATGAGGAGACAGCCACGCCAATGCCCCAGACTGCACAGGCCACGTCTAATCATTCAGATAGGAGGCTCCAAAGCAGCGGGACAATATTTAGCCTGACTGCTACAAGGAGGATTAAAGAGCGCTTTTCAAAAGGATTAATAAGGATTAGTGTCTCACCTAAACTTTTGGCTTTGAGCAATGAGCAGGGTTTGAAAATTCTGGGAGGCCCTTGGGACCAACCAACCGCTTGTTGAAATTACACTTATCGTGGAGAGATGTCTGAAGCAGAGCTAGCAACAGCATTGCCAACCCCAAACATTAAAAAAAAAAAAAAGTCAGGCCTCAAAAAAAAATCATCAGATTGGCTTAAAAACAAAGATGGTGAAAATAACAGACTATCAATTCTTCTAATTTGCCTTGACTCTTTACATTTCATGCTTCCACGATTTTCTTTGCGAGCAATCTTTTCTCCTGTACCATTGCAGTTAACGGGAATCTTGCCATGGACGTCAACAATCACAAGACCACGGTCTAAGTATGTGCCTATTTGTTTTGTAACCCCTGAGTGAAATCTTCCCAGGATTTGTTTTTTTAAGAGTTAACTCTAGAGCAGAGCAGTTCCACATGATCTAAACTCGCTCCCTGTGGTTGCCTTCACTTCACTGTTGGTTAGTTTCACTGCAACATCCTCCCACCATCACATTTTAAAATTAATTTCACCATTGATAATATTTATGTTAAAAATATAGTCCCAAGGGCCATTTTAGTGCCAATCAAATTCAATCTGAAATGGGGATAGCCCTGTGCATCTGTCCGTCAGAGACGCATGGCCCAATCTGCATCCTTGGCATCAAGTGTCTCAGGTTTAGATGGATTGTCTGTTTTGGTTGACAGGTGCATAGTCTGCACTATGTTCTAACCTGTGAAGTGCTGAAATGCAGGGTGGGAGCTCTGAGCCATCTCCATCAACTTTATTTGAATATGCAATCACTCTGTTCCATTTAAATTTTGTTTTCACAGGATCTATGCTGCAGCATGGACGGCACCCTGAGGAACATGCAAATATAATTGGTGGCCGAGCAGAGTAAAACTGAAAGTAGTCAAACTTGCTGGGTCTCTTATGATGGGAACAGTAGAAACTAATATGCAAGCACAACAGAGCTGAGTTATGATTGCTGTAAGACCTTTAACTCCAAGTTTCCTTAATAACAACTATAATATCTGAACTATAGCATTTAATGTAATTATGAGTCAGAAGATTTTTATGTCTTTTATTACTCTATCGCATTACCTATTATTCGATGACTATTGTAGCATATATAAAATAGTGCTCGCACAGTAGCAATTGCTATAATTAAGACAGCAGCTCAATTTTTATTATACTTTCCCTGTTTTCACATGTGCAAAACTTTTGGAAAGAGTCTCCTTTCAGGCTGAAAATGTTCATGCTGTGTCTCTGCCCAAAGATGAATTGTTCTAGAGAGTTTGACTATATCCATTCTGCTGAGTTAGGAGAGAAAGTGAAAAAAATTCAACTCTCGCTACACAGTTCTTATCAGAGCTAGGTCAAAAAACAGCTACTATTTTAAACTTGAAATAATGCTGGATAAGGAGTATGATAAAAAACCTCTGAACTGGTTTTGAGTTAATTTAGTTATGACTTTATGAACAGCATGCTCTGTGAAAAATGTGGTTAAATATACAGGTACCAGATTCATGACAGGTGTCCCATATGTTTGGCCAGTCCCAGAAATGCACGCAAATTGGTTCACGTGCCTACCAGTAAAGTTGGTCAACATTTATTTAATGACAAGAGGTGTGTGTGTGTGTGTGTGTGGGAGGGGGGGATCTGACACAGAGGCTAGGAAATTACAAAATCTATCTTTAAAAAAAAAAAAAAAAAAAAGGTACAGGCCAAAAACTGAAAGTAATAGTTGTGGTAACTCATTTCAGTGTGCGATTTGTGGCAACACCTGTTTCAGCTCTTTGGTCAGAATGATCTTTATATAGAACAGACATCTCGTGTTCTGACATTAAATCTACTTTTTTTTTCCCCTTAGAACAATTTTCTTACTGTTTTTTACACACACACACACACACACACACACACACACACAAAATCTGTGTAGTTAGTTCACCGAGTTTTCCTGTTAAAAATGATTTTTCACTCCTTGAATTTAAGAATTTAGCATTATCCCATTAAAACTTTATGGGATGGTGATCAAATAGGTAAAATAGGAGCAGGGCAAAAGCTGCTATTCTAACCTTTACTCACGAATTTAAAAAGTAAACATATTGCAAAATACAAGAACCATCTCCGAATGAATCAGTCATAAAATATAAAAAGGAGTTTTCAAATAAGGGCTTGCTAAAACCTATCCAAAACATCTGGCTCATTCAAACACTTAGTTTTAAGTTGAGCCAGACCATGCTAGAGACCACTGCATGCTAACAGCTCAGATCCTCAATATACAGCGTGAAAGGAAAAAGTGCCTACCTTTACAGCGGTTCAGTCACAGAGCATGCTAGTATGTTAGCAAAAAACAGGCATATATGCTGGCTACTTTCTCATAGGTAAACACGCCCCATCTGCAGAACGCCTTCAAATTCTTCAAGACCCACCCAGTAAAGCTGCAATTCAAGATTTCTGACTGAGGGCAATCCTGATGTTGTGCAAAACCACGGGATGCAACTTTTGAGTAGTAATGCAGAATGTCTTCACTATTGCTGGTTTTAACATAGTAAAGGGAGAATGGTTCTAAACCTTATGGTGTAGCTATTTCATTGTACATCTGAGCATTTCTCTCCTCTCTTCTAATTTTGCTTTACACACAAACACAAGGCTGATGTGCTGGTAACACAGAAAAATAACCTCACAATACACAAAACTGCACAGACATGTGGGCATAATTAGATAATTGCGTACTCCAGGGTGGATTTGAACATAAAAATTGGGAAAGGGACTCCCCTTTTTCTGACTATATAATGGAATACTTCATGGCTCAGTGTCAACTGGATACTTTACAGAAACTAATTCCATAATGGGGTCCAGTTGCTTAGGTGGTATAAACTGCCATAGCTTCATTGATGTTTATAGAGCTACACCGATTTACACCCACTGAGGATCTAGCCCTTCATATTTATGATCTTCTCAATTTTGTTTCACTTCAAATGAATATTTAAATACAACATCCAGTTATAATTAGGATATGGTAGTAACCAAAGGCCATTCTGGACCACGTCTTCCACAAAACAGCGGACAGAGTCTGGAATTGATGACATCACTGGGAATACAAAGGCACCACCTCTTGGTGCTGCTGGCAAGAGAGATGGGGATAACTGCTGGGGCCATGTGGCCCCCAAAGTTTTGGATCTGGAGGGAGGCTGGTAGGCTCAGTTAGCCCTCTCCCTCTGCTCCCTGGTTCTGCTAGCAACAACAGAACAGTAATCCATATACAATAATGCAATAAGTTTGCACTGGGGTCTAAATTTCCCCAAAGCTCAAGGTTGTTTGGATCAAAGGGTGTTTTTGGGAGGGTAGGAGGAGGGGAGAGTACAGCATCCTTTATGAGCTGGGTGCATTTCATTTCTTCAGTCCTACTATATAAAACTGGGAGGGGTATTCAAACTGAAGCTGTACAGAAAAATTTAACTTGAAGGCTTCGTTCAGAAAGGCAACATTACTACTTTGCTGCGCAACTCAGACTATTTCTACATTTTCCCACATCGGAATCGTGACTGTGAGCCAAACAAACAGAACATCTAAGAACGCTTTCCCAACTAGGGAAGCATAGAGCAAGTTGATTCATGCATCATTTGGTTAATACAGTCCCTTTCATTTCATAAAGGCATCGGGATATTTGTGATGCCTTGATTCACAACCTCTTCACTGTTGCTCTCATCGGCTCCAAACCCGTGTTTGACTGACGGAAATTCAAACCTGTTTTAGATGAGCTTGGAAGAATTAGATTTTTATTGATGTCAATTTCACGGAAATATGCAAATCGACAAAAATATATTTCCATCTAGAATCATTCAAATGTACAGTGAAGAGGTTGTGAATCAAGGCATCACAAATATCCCGATGCCTCTATGAAATGAAAGGGACTGTATTAACCAAATGATACATGAATCAACTTAATTTCCCAATCAATCAAAAAACAAGACACTGATAATTATTCCCCATTTTCCAGCCAACTGTATTTACCTGACTCAATGAACCCAGATCCTGGTTGTGAATTCTACCCTCATAGTTCCTAAGTAGCTATAAAAAAGGGAAATGCTAAAACCAGAGTATATTTTAAAAGATAAATCCCAATTGGATGTCTTGTCAGGGAAGGCTTATTTAGCAAAATAGTTGTGCCATGCTAAATCTTTAACTTCTAGAATTCAGAGCTGGTGAGTATGAGAATCCAAAGTCAAAAGAAAGGCCTGCAGTTTAGTTTTAAAAGGTTTCGTTCTGCTAAACTATCTCAGTCAGATGGTAGTTATTTATTGTCTGATAATAGTCGATAGTGGCATAACAGTTGTTTCCAATAGCTTAAGACTGAGAATGTTCTACATCACCTGGCATTTAATAAAAAAATAGTAATTTCTCTGCTAACCTCTCCCCCCAGCCCTACTAACATTATTTCATCAAGATTTAGAAACTGATGAAAATAAAGCACTCTGAAGCAAGGAAATGCATGGGTAGGCTAGAAAGACACATTGGCATCAAAACCCATGGAGCTGACTTGGGAGCCAAATCCCCTGCTTCTTCATGTGGGTACAGAATGCCTGTCAATGTATTTCCTCCCCCACCCCATGGAAAAATGTGGGGGCAACTTCATATGGGAACCACTGCAAAAATTTCCTCCCCAGAACCAGTCTTGCAAGAAGGTATGATCCAGCTCTTAATTTACATTGGTTTGCAAGTGAGGGGAAGTTCCTGTCCCGTCAACCACGTTGTCCCATCTCTCAGGAGTGATATTTAATGCATTATTCTACTGCTGCTCACTTGGAGGAGAATAAAGATTTCTAAAGCACTCTCCCATCAAGGGCTTTACCAACAATAACAGCACACACATCACACCAGATTTGGATTTATGCTGAACATTAGGGACACAAACGCTCAAGTGAGTGCGCACCAGGGTTTTTGCAGGCCTAAGATGGAAGCAGACAGACATGAACATTTGGTCCCAAAAGGAAAGGGAGGATGCCAATCAGCATATAAGGGGCCAGCAGTGGTCATACTAAAAGAAAAAACCTACACCACTGGAGGGGAAAGGAGCGAGTTCCACTATTTTGTTTTCACTACAAGTGAGCAAGCTATGTTTTCAAGGTGTAGAAATGAGACCACTAATTGGTTTCCAATACCCTTCTGGACAAGGCTTAAAGAGGCGGTCTTGAATTTAGCTGGGGGTCTACATTTGTCTGTATTGTTCATTCCGAAATATTTATCACTACTCCTGTGTATAACAATTCAAAAGTGTCAATGTGGCAGTTCTTTTGTGAGCTCTTTCAAGCTGGTGCAACTCATTTCCTTAGCTATGTACTTTATTACTGATAAATGCTCTACTTATGATATTACTGATAAACCTTCAGATGGTATCTGTTGAATCATCACATGCTCATTGACTCATACAGGAGGTGGCTAGAGAAGAATTGGTTGTGACCGATTTTTAGTCAGATTTCTGCACATGCGATATTCCAACTTGTTCTGTTATCAAATTCTCTCCCCTGGGATAAAGCCATTCTTTCCTGCTTGACTGGCATGATCTTGTCCATTCCTGTCAAATGAACCTCCTGGCCAAAGGAATCTGAAGCATAGAAGTATGTAACGTTCTACTGTAACTGGAACTAGAAGTAAGTTTCTTCCTTAGCATTACATTTAACATCTCACAACTTTGTTTCTGACAGAGTTGTAAGCTCGTACAGGCTGGAGCTTTAAATGGGTGCATTTGAAATACGTCTAAATAAATAAACATGGCAAAAGAATGAACGCTGTTGCTCATATTTATAACACGGACTATGTAAAATTTTATGAATAGTATATATTCTCTTTGAACTCTGTATTAGCCATAACTAGATGTTGTTAATATGTGGTGTTTATATTGCACCCTTGCCCCCTCAAGGTGCTAATATTAATTCAGTATTTAGTCCTCACAGCACTCCTTTGAGCTATTCCCATTTCACATAGGGGGAAACAAAAGAAGAAAGGTTAAGTCTCTCAGGATCAACCCTTCTCAACACTCAATCAGCATCAAAGCAAGGATTTGAACTCAGGAGCTCCTGTCTTTCTGGTTTTAGAGTCAATCCCTCAGACCAGAGATTCCCAAACTTCTTTTTGCTGCACCTTCACATTCAGATTCATGTCCCAGGTAAGTCCCCCTCGGCACAGGGGAATACAGATGGTGCAAAGTTCAGAGCCCAGGAGGTTGGGGATGAGCGAAGGGGGAAATCCCCATGTGACCAGCACATGGGGGAGGAGGCTCACACTTCCTGTTCGAATGCCAGTTGCCCAAAGCGACAACTCATGCCTGTGTGCAGCAGTGCTGCCCTCTTCCTGCATGCATGTGCACACACGGTGAAAGACATTTGCTGTTGGGCCAAGACACAGGTGTGGTGCAACTGCCAGTTTAATTCCCAGCACAGCAATGGGAGAGAGGAGACAGGGAGAGTAACGGTGAGACAGAGAGAAAGGGAGAGGGGATCAGAGTGAGTTCTTGTCCTGTACAGATCCTGTGGGAGCTGGCCAGCAGCAGGATGTGCTGGGTTTATTCTTAATCAGTCAAGTCCTTGAGCTCCCCTGATAACCCTCGCTGGGGAGGATGGCCCACAGTTGAAAACCAATGCAAGCAGACCATACCTTCTCTTATATATATATATATATATATATATATGCATATGCTACACACACACACACACACACACAGATATATAAATAAAACAAACCACACATCTAGTTTAATGCCTTCTCCCGCTCCTATTCAGCGGCTTGATAGTATTCTGTCCATTGTGTAGATCAGTCCCTTCTGTTTATTTCCAGACTGCAACTATGCCTCTAAGGGGTGCACAATTTCGGTATATAATCATTTTTCTCATACGGATAATTGATAATAAAACTTGGTACCTGAGCATAGTGAAACCAATGCTCCTTTCCAGTATTCCCATTCATCACAGTACAATCAGATCAGGCAGGTGGGAGATTTTAAAAGAAATAGTTTTTGGTAACTTAGGGAGGGAGTGCAAGATGAAAGTGAGCAACTCCCTTATTAATCATTAGAGTCATGAATAATGGTGTAATAACTGTGTGAAGAAATAAATCCTGATAATACAAAAACCCCAAGCATATGTACTAATTACAAACTTACATAAAATAAAACCTTGGGAAAAAACAGCTAGAGTATTAAATTAATAGGACATTCCTACCCATTCAACATAGTGTTGTTCTCTTCAAGGAGAATCAGAGGGCATTCAATTGCACCTACTGGAAAGGACAAATTGTCTAAGTGCATAAGGACAATTATTCCTCATGCTGTCAGAAAAGAAATAAGTCCAGTATCATGATGTTTTAACTATGAGAGTAGGTTGTTCTCAATAGCCTTTTAGGAGGCATATATTACTACCAAACACTGCTGTTTTCTTTAAGTGAGCATATATAGATGTTGGTGCTGAGTAATCTATTGCCTTTCTTGGCTGACCCTACAAAAGGAATTCTCTGCTGTGGAACCCATTCCATTTGTATCAGGACACCAACAGACACACAGGAAATGGTGTGGACAATAAACGGTCATGGAGATCTCACCACATCTGCTTCCTTTGTTGATTTAACTGGGTCAGTAATAGATACATTAATATAGCATTCCACAAGGCTAGGTTATGAGAAATGTATATGAACGTCAATAATTATGCCCTGTTGGGACCTTTTCTGTGGGTTGATCACTCCTACTCCCTTTTTGGCGTCAGCAACTAATGTGGCACTATTTCAACTTTAGTGAGCACATGCTGGGGAAAGTAGTTGCAGCTTCTTTCAGAGTACAGCCAATAAATCCCATGCTTGGGCTCTGTTCCTTTCTGAAACAGAAAAAGCTTGATTTTCTTAACTCAATTTTCATATCTCACAAAAGACAGCTAAACAGAAGCGGGCCACTGATTATAACAACCTTATAAAAGGATGTGTATGGATGAGGCATTACACAAAACTACTAGAGACTAGGCAGTGGACATCATAGTGAAACTCAATAAACATTAGGGTGCCAAAAAAAAATATTGACTTCTTCTTATACAAGAACAACAATGCCCAAAATTCAAAGGCAATATATACCTCTACCTCGATATAACGCTGTCCTCGGGAGCCAAAAAATCTTACCGCGTTATAGGTGAAAGCGTGTTATATCGAACTTGCTTTGATCCACCGGAGTGCACAGCCCCGCCCGCGCCCCTCCCCGGAGCACTGCTTTATCGCATTATATCCAAATTCGTGTTATAGCGGGTCGCATTATATCAGGGTAGAGGGGTACATAAAAGAAAGAGACTTGTTTCCCTGTAGCGCAGATTAAAAAGACCCACTTTATGCACTGCCACAGGTTATTAGTGAAGCAGGCAGAGGTACTTTTTTTAACATAAAGAATTAGCTACTCATCTAAAGAATAATGGAGTTACACTAAATAGTTTAAGCCAGTGCCTAGACTGACCAGCTAAAAAGGAAAAAATAGAAGTGCCACCTACAAGCCATTTCACATCTCTTTCCTCAAGGCTTGCTTTATTTCCACAAAACAAGTCTCAAAACCAGAAAAATTAATTCCAGCTCCTGGCTAATAACGTAAGAACAGCCGTACTGGGTCAGACCAAAGATCCATCTAGCCCAGAATCCTGTCTACTGACAGTGGCCAATGCCAGGTGCCCCAGAGGGAGTGAACCCAACAGGTAATGATCAACTGATCTCTCTCCTGCCATCCATCTCCACCCTCTGACAGAGGCTAGGGCCACCATTCCTTACCATCCTGGCTAATAGCCATTAATGGACTCAACCACCATGAATTTATCCAGTTCTCTTTTAAATGCTGTTATAGTCCTAGCCTTCATAACCCCCTCAGGTAAGGAGTTCCACAAGTTGACTGTGCGCTGTGTGAAGAACTTCCTTTTATTTGTTTTAAACCTGCGGCCTGTTAATTTCATTTGGTGACTCCTAGTTCTTGTATTATGGGAATAAGTAAATAACTTTTCCTTATCTACTTTCTCCACATCCCTCATGATTTTATATACCTCTATTATATCCCCCCTTAGTCTCCTTTTTTCCAAGCTGAAAAATCCTAGCCTCTTTAATCTCTCCTCATATGGGACCCGTTCCAAACCCTTAATCATTTTAGTTGCCCTCTGAACCACCTCCAGCCTCTTCAATTTCAGCTAACTGGCAGGAGAGAGCACATATCCTTTCCTATAGTAGTTTCTTTCACCTTATATATATAAACCCCATTCAGATCAGCCATATACTGTACTAAGCAGGAACCACTTACATGCTGGAACAGTTTTACACCTTGTAATTTTAATAATGTTTGTGACAAGTGGGATCAAACTTGAATGCTTCACAGCCAGCATTAAGTCTCCCACACGCCATTCATCTCTTGATATAGTATTAACAAAAATCAGCTGTACTACAGTGCTGGATATTTTTACCCTCCACTGAAGAGGCCAATATGAATTACTAATCTAGATGGAGCACTGTTTTGTTCCTGTGTACCAAATTCTATGTTCTTTTCGCAAAAGGCTGAATGCAATATTTTGTCCAACTGTTATGGCTTACTGCCATAGCCAACTCTGCGCTTACACAGAATGGTCTTTAACATTATTCTTGCTGCAAAGTACACTAGGCTAATAATAAAATAATAATAATAATAATAATAATTAGGGTCACAAGCAGATCATCATTTAGAAACAGTTTTCTTCAAGACAGCAAAACTGAATGAGTATCAAATAGATCAAAGATGAGGGTGGATTTTAATTTTCATTTCAGCTGGTGTGCAAAAGGCCCTTTTCACATCACATTGGAGGGCGTTCTGGGGATACACGTGCATGCATGATGTAAACATTCAGAGGACGAATAACTGATTAAAGCAAAACATTATCACCCCCTCTTGAAGGAATTTAGGTTGTTTCATAGTACTGCCATCTCCCTGAGGAATTTGGTATATAATGGAGGTCAATCAGTACAACATGAAGACTGCTTATTCTGGGAATGGAAGTCCCTGATATCCGGGAAAAAGACATTCCATGTAATAAACTTATCTCATGTACCAAAGGCTCCAAAGAAACTTTCGTCACCTTTATTAGGACTAGTATCCTCTGCTATAAGGAATTCCCTGTTTGTGGGGAAGAGGTTAATTGCATCCAGACCTGAATGACCTGGATAACAGAAAGATGGAGTAATACCTTCATCATAAACCATGAAAGTCCAAAACAGCTGCCATATGAACTCCAAGGGAAGATGTCTAAGACAGGTTGACAGGTGAAGGAAGTCAAGCAGTATTTGTGCTGGGAACATAGGAATAGCCGTGGGGGGTTTTGGCACTAGGCTGCAACCCTTTCCCACTTAAGATCTGCATAGGTCCTATGTTTGAATTCAAAGTTGTCTTCCCATGTTGGCTTTCACTAAGTTGCCTGTTGCTTTGTATACATCCTTTGGAGAAGCTAGAAGGATGAGAGCCACCTGCTTGGAAATGTCAAGCCTCTCATTCTCTACCTTCCTTGGAGTTATATAGACAGAGAGAGGTCCCAGGTTAAGATGCAGGGCAGTAGTTGCTTCATATAATCATACGTGGTCAGACTCCTAGCCTGTTTGGATCAGCTACTACAGTTCCTAACATGATCAAGACAAATTTTGTCTCAGACAAAATGAGACAATTGGGACCGAGGAACGTTTATCTTTTCTCCATGGGGAGTAAAGGTCTACAAATCAGTCTCAGGAAAAAATACGTCAGCTTCCCCTCTTAGCACTGTGAAGGCATTATTCAACAGTGCAAAAACAAACAATCAGTTATTCAGATACTGAAGCTCTGCTTCAACTAAACCCTCATTGAGGGACTACTCGTGTGGGTGTACCATTGACTGGCATAGCTTTTGTTTTCTTTACCTTTCAGGAAAGTACTAACCAGTGCTGCCTTGCAGGACACTCATTCTAAACAAAGGCTTTCTGCCACATACAAGGTGCAATTCTGTTCCTTCCTTCCTTGCTTTATGTAGAACTTGGGAGTCTGGATTATCCATTTGAATTAGGACTTCCTTTTAGGATACCACCAGATCTTTGAAGGTCCTCAGAGCAATCACAACTATCCTCATTTCCACATTTAAAAGACACTGCACCAGGAGAGAGAGTAAGTGCCTTGGGAATATAGCTCACCTACCAGAGTTATGTATTACAGGGACTATACTTTAGCTCAAATGAATTTGAACATCCATAACCAAGTGTAGATTGTTCCTGGCTTATCAATAACCAGGTGAGCACAGGAGATTGCCTGTTCTCCTATTACAAGACAAGCATATACTCTGTTTTCAGGGAGACTTCAGCACACATTGGGGTGGTCTGGTAAACATATAGAAAAGCAGCAGCAATAGCATTGCAGTTAATGGTACATTCAAAGTTCTTGGTGTGATGCTGGCTAGCTCTGCTAAATCCTCAATACCAGATCCTAGCTGAAGTCAGGATGGAATAAGTTGTTGTTCTACTTTGGAAGAAATATAAATATCATTTGCACTCCCCTAACATTACTGGAGTCACAAATAAAAGACAACACCATGTCAGGCTTTTTATTCACAAATTTGCCAAGAAAATTGTTCTACTGTAGATGAATTCAAGAAGAATTCTCCAACCCATAATGGGAGAACAAAAAAATAAAATGTGGAAAAGTAGAAATATTGGCAGAAAGAGTCCACAAAGAACCACAAGTGTCCTGGATTTAGACAGATTTCCAGTAGAGTTCTAGAAATTAATACCTATTCTTAAAGAGATGCATGCACTGTAACAGCTTTTAATAGTAAGGAGGCAAGTAATTACAGCACATTTTATTAATTCTTACATCCAGATCCTCCCCAGGATACTATGGCACTTACGATATTGCTTATAGAGCAGTGGTTCCCAAACAAGGGGCGCCGCTTGTGCAGGGAAAGCCCCTGGCGGGGCCCCCATCACTCCCATTTTCACCCATTCCTAACTATGTGCAAGATTCAATGTCGGGCAAAGGCCAAGCATGGAAAATTTCAGCCTCAAAAGGTGAAATCTGGTCTGGAAAGTTTGAACAAACCGTCTGCAGCCATTTTTATTGCAGCAGGGGTAAAAAAAATTCTCATTTCTACACAATTTAGCAATGAATTATTTTTATATACTAGTAACACAATCTTTAAAAAAAAATAATCCCAAAATGTAGGGCCTCTCCAATTTTGCTGCATTCTACAATATCCTGAAAATTCTAAGCTTCCATTTAAAAAAAAAAAAAAAAATTTTTTAAGTTGTGAAGCTAGTCATTGTAGCTAGAGTAAACTGATAGAAAATTGGCACCTGCCAAACAGGAAATTTATCCACCCACCCTTCTTACTTCATTAATATGTGAAAGATATTGCCCAACTGGCAGTATTTAAAATATATATAAAATTATAACATTATGCATAACATTAAGCAATTTAAATGCATTAACACAGCCATTAGCAACAGTGAGATTAGTCAGTTAATCACAGGTAGTGAGTAAATGCAGAAGATTTGTTCTAATAGTAATGTTTACATGGTATATTTGCAATTCAAGCCAGTTATCCATTTTTTAATAATTGGTGTATTTTAATATGCTACGGTGCTATGCATTTTATAACATAACACCCTATATATTAATGCACCTCCATAAGCATTGCCATTGAAATTTTACTTGTGCATTGCACAATTTTGATTTTAAATTTAATGCTGCATTAACAAATTTTCATTTAAATAGGGAATTTATATACTAGTTCAACTTTTTTTTTTTTTTTTTTTTTTAAAAGGAATGCACCTGATTATGTTTTAGGCATTAATTTTAAACTCAGTTTTTAGTGACATTATCAATTCCAATTTGGACCGATAAAAGTGCTATGCTACTAGCTGATCAGACCTACAGAAAAGGCCAAAAAGCGAAACAATAAATATAACTTAGCATTAAAATCACAGAAGTGGAGGAATGGGATATAATTTTTGGTTTGTACATCACCTAGCACAACGGGGTCCTGGTCCGTGACTAAGGCTCCTAGGCCCTGTGGCATTACAAACACAGAACAGACGAACCTTGCCCCAAAGAGCTTACATAGCTGTGCTAAGTACTTGAGCCTGGAATTATCATTGCAATCTAGTTGGCTCTTATGATATTAGAATGACATTAGGAAGAATTACACCTTACACTTCAAATGGAAGTACTTTATTATGTCTTTCTGTGAATAATCAATTTATTGTTAAATTTGCTAATACCCAGTAACTCACCCTCACTCTGTCATACGTACCATAAATAAGTTTGGGACCATGAAACAACAGGTTGAGTACTTAAACACCGCTGCAGATTTGTCTTTTCAAAAGTGTCAGTTGGCAGCCCGTTGAGCCTGCTTGGTCTAAACACGCTGATAGGTCCAAAAGGAATGTATCTCTGAGCATGTACACTCTTCTTGTGGAAACATTCCATCACATACTAGTGTGAAATCACTTCAAAATGTCAACAATAGCACTTCATTGTCTTATAGTAGATTCATGCTTTTATTGGTTGTCTCAATGTGACTCAATAGTTTCAACAATGCAGCTGGGTTGTATGGGAAAAGGTTTCTTCTCTGTAACCTAGAAATTGCTTTTTGCAGTTCTTCCAGACATTTCACTGATTTGAGAAGCATTCTTTCTACAGGCACAGGGTTATTTGGAGACATATTACATACCCCGAGTGACAAGGGATTAGAACTTTTTTGTTTCAGGGGCAACACTTTAGGTTCAAGTGTATGGGGTTTGTCATGTACGTCCATACAAACAGTTTCCCTTATCTTTGTACTGCCTTGATTGTTTGAAGGCATCTGCTTCATGTTTGCCAAACACTCCTTTCCCACTGATTCCAATTCAGAATCGTCTGAACTGTCATAATTAACAAGGCTTTGAAGGCAATCCAATGCAGAAGTGTTATCAGTCCATATCAATGAGTTAGACTTGTTGGGTTTTATAACTTGGTCATCACCTTGCTGTTCCATGGGTATAGAAGGCTTCTGGGAAGAAGCCAAAGATACCAGAGAGTGTTGTACTGGATCACAACAAGCATTTTCCAAACGTAAATCTGTCAGACAGGTTTTTTTTTCTTGGTGGGATGAAGTGACAAAAGAAACACACACACCTCTTTTAGACGCAATATCAAAGCAGTTAGAGATGTTGACAAAACGATGCCAGTCTTCTCTAAGAAGTTTTAAATATCTTACAAAATACTCAAGGAAGCAGGTTTCTGATGAAATCAAAAAGTCAAGAAGAACTGTGGAATCAAACGCAATACTTTTTAGGAAAAATAAAAAGATACAGTGAGGATTACAGCCACTCTCATGTGTCAGGCAGACCCAGGTTTCGTCGTCTTCTGCTGCAAGGCACAAGTTATCAGCAGCATCATGCCATAACCTGAAAAGTTACCCAAACACAGATTAAACCGAATCCAATAGAACAGTTATTTAAAAATACTGAATAATTTTCCATAAACATTCTTGCTTAACATTTTTAGTAATTTTAACTACAGAGGTAGAAGCAATGTATGAGAGATCAGCAGGATACACACCAGATCCTATTATAGTTTAATATTAAAGGCAAGGTTTTCCAATCTATATATTGAACTCAGCAAAACTATAATATAACAATATATGGAGATATACATATCTCAGAGCTGGAAGGGACCCCAAAAGGTCATTGAGTCCAGCCCCCTGCCTTCACTAGCAGGACCAGTTTTGCCCCAGATCCCTAAGTGACCCCCTCAAGGATTGAACTCACAACCCTGGGTTTAGCAGCAGTGTTTGAGCTGGAGCCCCTGTTGGTATAAAAACAAGAGGGGACTGCTAGCATGGTGTTCTCTGTGAGGGCTCCACAGCTTTGGAATTTGCTCCCCTTCTTGGTCTGAAATATCCTTAATTTGATGACCTCCAGGACATTAAGATACCTGAAATATTGGTGGTCAGTTATCGTAAACCGTACTACTCCATTTAATATGTATTTATATGTTATGTCAAAGGTGCCTCGAATATGTGAGTAGATATCCTTTTCACATTTTTTTAAAAATACAAACAATTAATAAAGGTTACTTCATTCACAAGATGCTATGCACCTTGGAAAAAGTTATTTAGGTTCCTAAGTATAGATTTAGGTGTCTAACTTTAAGGCCAGCATTTTCAAACCTGGGTGCCTTAACATTTAACAACAGACACTACTAGCAATAATGCAATCAAACAAATCTGAAATTACAAAGTGATTCACCCAGCCAAGTTTCTTTTCATAAAGTTGGGCTGCATCTCCTGTCCCCTCCCCTGTACAGGAAATTGAATGAAAATGAAACAAAAGGGTTTGCATGATAAATTTATAATGCACAAGAACTCAACACATTTTAGATATCAGTATTGCCACTTCTCAGCAAGTTATGGGGATCCTGCCTAAGAAACCATTACTGTAAGGTGTGATTACAGTTCACTTCAGCAATCCTCAGATTCAACTTCCATTCATTCTTAAAGTTTAATCATAACATGAAATCCTTCTCCAAAAAGTTGAGTGTTCACAAAAAACACTCAAGTCTTGCCTTTCAGTCAGCATCTGACCATCACTCAAATTCTGTGAAGTCAGCTACTGTGAATTAGAGGGTAGGATTGAACTTGTAATAGAAAGACTACTATAAACACCACTTACAGTCTGATCTGAAACATATTAACATCAATGTAAGACTCCCAGTGATTTCCAACTACACCTCTACCCAGATATAACACTGTCCTCAGGAGCCAAAAAATCATACCGCATTATAGGTGAAACTGCGTTATATCGAACTTGCTTTGATCCGCTGGAGTGTGCAGCCCCGTCCCGCCCCCGGAGTGCTGCTTTACCGTGTTATATCTGAATTCATGTTATATCGGGCCGCGTTATATGGGGGTAGAGGTGTACTGTTGATGTCAATGGGAACCATATCAGTTCCTACAAAGTAGTTCATTAAATCCATTAAAGATTGTTAATGTATTTTCTTGTGTTATTACTTTATGTAATGGTCATATAAAAAGACTGCTATTGTGAACTGTATGATCTCACTAAATAAAAGCTTAATTTGTCTTCAAAGATCTAACAAAGAAATTAATATATATACCAACCTATCAAACTTTAAATAAACCGTTAACAAAGATTTAGCAGCTTCCAGCATGTCATCATCTTGTTCTATAAAGACCATGGAAAGCCACTCACAAGGATGTACATTTGAATGAAAATGTGGAGAAGACTTCAGCTGTTTCTTCAAGAATATCAATAACCGGGACATGAAACTCTGCAAGTCTGCTAAAAATAGAGAGCATAACTGTGAAATTTTGCTTTCATTTTTTCATATTGAAAAGCCAAACCCACATTTCCTTAAAAAAAAAAAAAAAAAAAAACAGTGGACAGTATGGAACCCAGTTGTCCAAGCACACATCCCTTAGCTCAACTGAACTAGCACTGCATTGAAAAATGCATTGCAGAATTATACCATTTATGGAGTCAAAAATCAAAGCCATCAAAGCAAAGAGCCATCGGCAAAATCATTTCACCTCAAATCCAACATAGTTACTTTTTGCACAAACGTATATGTAAAAACTCTTATAAAAGTAAATATTGTATGTCTAATGCAAAACACAGATTTCACTGCTCAAGTGGAGGACAACATCCAGAAGAGTTAGCATTGACGCAATTTAAGGACATATGCAAATATATTATTTGAAGAATGGGATTCTTAGGCTCTTGTTACTTCCTCCCACAGAAAGACCACATATAAGAGATGGGAGGCGGGGGGAACCTTTATGGTTGTGGGGTGGGAAGGGGTCAGCCCTCTCTCTCTCCCAGGCTTACTGCAGAATAAACAAGGAGATTACATCTCCATAATCTGCTGGTGTCAGGAGAGCTGTAAAAAAATCCAAGGCCGTCTACATAGAAACCCTATATTCCCACACTTGCCCTGGGGTCTCTGACTCTCATTTGGCTCTCTGACTGCATGTCTCCATTGGCCCTGGCCTCCAGCAAATGCAAATGTAGAGAGAGGGGTGAGATATAATCCACCTCATGCCACAGATAGAATGATCTGATAAGGCCACCTTGCTGTAATTTATCCCACTTGGTCCCTCCCATGCAAAGGAATAATCTGGTGCAGTGTTAAGACTAAGATCCCTATGGTCCAGTTTTTTTTAGCGTCAATGAATTGCAGAATCAGGGCCTAAACTTTTGCAGGAAATATAAATGTATGAAACTGGTAATACAAACATAGCAAAATCTACTCTGACAAAAAAAAACCTTCAAAGATTAGATAGGTTCTCATATGTATCTTGGGAGACTGCTGTGACTGAACATAAATGCTGAGAGATACAAACCAAACCTTGCCAGAAAATTACATTATTCAGGAAGATGTCCATTTTCTAGGTCACCACAGAACTGTACCATGTTTGTGGGGATGGAGGGGCAGAAGGAGAGGCCCATCTATACGCTTAGCCCAGCAGAAGGATCTGTCCTATCTCGGGGCCTCTCCTTCTGCCCCTCCACCCCCACGAACATGGTACAGTTCTGTGGTGACCTAGAAACGAAAGCTTATGCTCAAATAAATTTGTTAGTCTCTAAGGTGCCACAAGTACTCCTGTTCTTTTTATTAGTAAGAATATAAAATTTTCCTGCAATTCTTCATTCTGATTGCAACACCCCCTAATTTTAAATACTACCTGTACACTGCATGTCAGCAGCACCTGCATTGCCACATACGGCCTGAGGATACAAGAGGAAAGATTCTCCCAAGACTACCATGCCATTTTATTGCTGTGGCCAGCTCTTGAAAAACAACCTTGTGTGTACCATATAAACACCCTTCCTCATATGAGAGATTTACCTCTGCAATATTCCAGTGCATAGTAAAAAGATTCCTCAAATCCAAATTTGGGCCCAATTTTCCAAACAAGTGCTCTCAGCATTTTAAAAAAAACAATGGCATCTTAGATTATCAGAAAGTATTTCTTAGATTGTATTGGAAAAGCTCTATGGATTGAATGATATAATCTGAATGGAAGCTAATGCTGTAGCAAGATTTGTTACAACATGGGAATCACCTTTGTTGTAAAAAAGTACAATGTAGCTCACCCTAAAATTAGATTTTTAAAGGCTTGCCTTGCTTCTCAGCAAAAGACTATGAACCTTCAATCATCATACATGCTCAGGTACTTTTCAGACTGAAATCAGGGATCATTCTATTCCCCCCCACCCCCTCAGAACTAGAATATCTGGTAACTACCACCAAGGGTTAGTTTAGTTCAAATTACGCAATTTTAAGTCTATAATATAGCAAACAAACAAAACCCCAAACCCATATTATCATCCAACCACCTGTGCCTAAATTGTGTTCCTAACATTCAGTTCTATAGAATCATAGAATATCAGGGTTGGAAGGGACCTCGGGAGGTCATTTAGTCCAACCCCCTGCTCAAAGCAGGACCTAATCCCAACTAAATCATTAAACTTAAGTGAAGTCATTACTCTTAATATTTTAATAGTGTTTTAATCTAGCTGGTTGCACCCTTTGTACCTTCTGGAGGCCGAGCTCATTGTATATCTCTGGGGCTCACTGGATCCCTTCATTCCCCTCACAATCTTCCTGGGTGCCACCATCCCATGCCCCTCTATTTCAGGGACTCCTTGCAACTCCCACTTGAATATTCCTTCCGCAGTAGTTCTGTGTGCACCCCATTCCATTCTCCTCTCATACCAGGGTCCCTCATTTTCTTCACTATGCCAGTGGCTCTATGGGCACTCCCATTCCCACTTCCCCACCACAAATAGCAGAGGCTGTGTGTGTCGCTCCTTCCTACTCCCCCACCCCAATGGCAAAGGCTGTGTGCGCTCCCTTCTCCGAGTTCCCCATTCGCCCCACCAGGCCAGGGTTTCTGTTCCCCACTCATGCCCCGCTCCCACCATACATGGGGCCCCAATCTCTGCATCATGCCAGCAGCTAGGTCTCTCTCCTTTCTCCCTCCCAAAGTACCTTTCTTCCCCACCCCAACTGTAAGGGAAGGGGCAGATAGCTGGTTCCTCTCTCCCCCACCTGACGCAGGCATTGAGGAGGCCGGATATTAAGAAGAAAGAAAGGGATTCTTTTCTCTCCCTCTGCCTGCCCCCATGGCTGACAATTCACCCCAGGGACCCAGCAGGAAGAGCAATTATTTCTCTTCTGTTATTCAGGGTGTCAACACATTACACTCTACTGGGAGGATGAGTAGGGGTACTGTTATGCTGCAAAGTATTAATAGATGACAGTAGCTCCATGTGTTCCTATGTTCCCTCTATCAATGTTCTGATTGTCCCCAAAATCAACAGGGTTCTGGCCACTAATTCCTAGAAATTCCCTGAAAATCGAATTGGTCGGATGTGGCATTCAGAAATAATTGTGTTACACACATAAAGAGAAATGCTGTTGTGTATAAGACTTTGCAAGCTCAGCCAACAATTTTAAATTGCCTAAATCAACTATAAGCTTTAGAATGCATGCTACTTAATGAATTTAAACAGAACATTACCTTTTATTTCAGCTGCTTTAGTAGAGTTCTGCACCTTGATCTCTAAAGCTTTAAGTAAAACCAAACTTAAGGCTCTGAGGATTACTTGGTCAGGACCACTGCGGATGCCATCCTCAGGTTGGGCTTCACTGCCTCCAAAATAGCTGGCTTTTTCAGAAACAGGTATTTGATTCAGCCACCCCAAATTCACAGCTTGCAAAACAACATTAGCCAGCGCTAACATATCCTTATCCAAATAAGGATCCTGTAGGGATAAAGTGGGTAATGATCCACTTATGAAATCTTCACCAGCTTTATAAAGGATGCATTTTTTAAGGAGCATAATGGACTTCTTCTTGATTAAATAATGAACTGATGAATAAGTGAGGTCCAAGATGCAAGAAGTATTCAAAAATAAAATTCTTTGGCATTTGAAATGTGACTCTATTTGGATTCTTGAGGCCACAAGAACTTCAAGAAAATCTATGAATCCGATCAAGTTGTTTGCAGCTTTAGAATACAGTGAAGTATCCTGGAAGCTGTTAAAACGACGAGACAAAATGGAATTGTAAAATCCTTCAAGTACAGTATCAAGAGGAGTGAAAACCTTTTTCAGGATATCTATAATAAATAAAATAATGTTAAGCAGAGTTGAAGTGGAGTTCCTAAAGTACAATTCAATTAACCAGATAATTTAAAACAACTTTTCACCACTGAAATAGCATCAGCAAGGAGGAGATCATGATAATCTCTCAAATTCAATGTGTATTGGGGGCACTGTATTTTCATTTTTAATATATTTTTTTGTATTATGACAAGGTAAATAACCCATTGCCATTAGTATTTTAAACAGGCTGATTTCTCTGAAGGATATTAAGTAGCCTTCCTCCCCCTAGTGGACACTTGTATATTAATATCAAAAAAATCTTACAATACCTGCTTTGTGCAAATCTTTATCTTTCAAAATGTCTCTAATAATAGCTCTAAGAATCCATAGACATTCTGCTACTTGATCACTCTTAGGGAATTCTGACAGAGTCTTCAAACAAAAAGTGAGCCAGGTGACATTAAATGTATTCTAGAAAAATAAATTAAAAAATCATTCTGTATGCACAAAATGTGATGTGATATTACTATGCACAACAGTTATAACTTTTAAAAAAAAAAAAGTAAGTTAACACACTGATACATATAAAAGGAGTAAGTGTGGGAATGGACAAAGAGACAGACAGAATATAGAAGTGCCAAGCAGTTTTACTAAAGCACCTATCATTCCTTTACAAACATTAAACTGCACAACAGCAATTTGGTAAGCAAAAATCCTCCTCATTTTACATACAGGAAAACCAAAGCCTGGTGAAGTTATGTGATTGATCCAAAGTCCCACAAAAGGACTGTGGCAGATGCAAGAATTGAACTCATAGCTCCCACATTTCTTGTTTCTAGAGGCTGGTAATAGCACAAGTGTGGGTAGCAAGCACGTGTCAGATAGTAAGTGTCAAAAATCGGGACAGGAGGTGGGGGGTAATAGGTGCCTATGTGAGAAAAAGACCCAAAAATCGGGACATCTGGTCACCCTAAGTGTGGGGAACGGTTTGCAAGAAAACACAACCATTCAAACTTTATTTTGTACATGTGCAAGTTATTTTCTTACTAGTGAATTAAGCAGTAACACATTAGACAGAAACTGAATTAATGGGCTTCATCATTTTAAGACCCCTGTGCAGGAAGTATTAAAAACAAATATGTTCTGAAAGACAATACCATCCAAAGAAATTGCTATAGGGCCTATAGTATGTGCCCACTAAGTAAACAGGGTAGTTGTACCTTTGTCAGTCCCAGGATATTAGAGAGACAAGATGGGTGAGGGAATATCTTTTATTGGACCAATTTCTGTTTGTCTCTCTCACCAACAGAAGTTGGTCCAATAAAAGATATTACCTCACTCACCTAGTCGCAATAAGTAAACAGTAAGTTTTGGTAACTGGGGACATTCAGAAAACAAAAAATGGAAAAGTATTCTATTAGTTATGAACAGGTTGGTGCCTATTTTTATTTGCTGAAGGATTTAGATTTCAAATAAATGTAAATATAGTAAGATTCATGAAGTTCAGCAAGCTGCACAATTAATATTCTACAATGCAAATCGCCTAAAGAGAATATCTTTGTGACACAAAAATAAAACTATTAAAAGCATTTTAAAACAAAAACCACAAGCTTGATGTATTTACATTAAAAGAAATATTCATGCTCACTTTCAGAACGTTGCTCCTGCCTATGTTTCTGACCTCACTTCTTCCTACACGTTCTCCTGATCCCTGTCAGAGCCACTAACTGCTCCCTTTGTCCACTCCATGCTCAATTTGGGTATGTCTATACTGGAAATGGGAGCCAGTCTTCCAACCTGAGTAGACAGACTTGTGCTATCAGGACTCGATCTAGTGCTCTAAAAATTGGAACTATGGATGTTCCGGTTCGTGCAGAAGCTCAGGTTCTCAACCCTAGGGGCCTGGGTGGGCTTGAGAGGGCTTTAACTATTGTAGAAGGTCAGCTATAGTTAGATGGAACAACTAAGGAAAACTGGAAGGAATGTATCCACCAAGTACTCATGTTTGCTTTGATAACTTACGTACAAATTCAAAGTCCACCCAGGAACCTGACACACTCACCTCTTTCTTTAGTTGGAAATATATAAGGGAGGCTATACTTTTTGAAGCCATGTGAGACAATAGTTTATCAGAACTATTGCATAGACAAATCTGCAGACATGTAAAAAAAAAAAAAACACACAAAAAACTAAGTTACACTCACTTTTTACTTTGTTTTGAAAAGTTTTGAAAATAATTAAAAAAAGCTTACTAATTTTGAATCAATTTTTGTCTCTTTCAGAAGAATTGTTATTATATCAAGGTACTTCTGTCTTATGCTGAATTCAGTTTCCTGGGACTGTACTTTGGCAATCATCATCTTGATCAATGTTAACTGTAGCAGTATCATTTCCCGGGAACAGAACATTGAAGAGCTCGTGTTTGCAAAGCTATCCGATTTATCATCTGTCACAAGGGCAAGAGCATCTGAAACAGCAGAGTCCTGATGGCTCCAAGTGCCCCAGTTCGGAGATTCTGGGCATATTTGATTATGTGACTCATTAACTCTTGTGGATGAATCTTGTGGTGAAACATGCGGATTGAGGAAAGCAGCATAATCCTGGCTGTTCTTTGTTAAAGGAGTGCCTACCAGCACATCCCTATGCAGCTGCTGGAGAAGAGACACATCTCCCATTTTGGGAAAAATTTTATGAAATTTTATGTTTTGGAGAAAGCCTCATGCCTTCACTTATTACTTGTGGACATTATGGGTCACTTCAGAAATTACTTCTGTCCAATCAAAGAAATGGATTTGTAGCTTTAGAAAGGCATTTCTTCTAGGGTATCTAGGAAAAAAGTAATGAGATTAAATCATTTTTGCTATTAAATTTAATAGATTAGCAGAATGATACAGCTGAATATGGATCATTTACTGAGCACCATAGTTAAAATGAAACTACTTTTAATAAACATCATTTGAAAGAAAATCTGGGAACGTGCATTTAGCACAATATTCCTTAAACAGCAAGGACGATAACTAACATCCACACAACACTCTTCATCCAAACATCCCAAAGCACAAAATGTGTTATACCACAAATCCAGGAATCTTGCCAACCTCTGAAATGAAGCCATTTGGATGGAGTCATGCAGGACTGGGTGCATAGCAATACTTCTGAAATGGGGCAGAAAGAGAAAAATACTGTGACCATTTGAAACTTCAGAGGAATTTTAGGCAGGCAAGGGGAAGTTACTGAGTCGATTTGACCAGCCATGCAAAAATACCATGCCATCCTGAATGATCGAGATCTCAATTTAAAGTCACTCATGTAAAAGCTCCAGCAACACACAGTGCCTTCTAGCATCATGCTGGGACACTGATTTAGACATGAGGGAACAGTGCCATCTACTGCATTGCCAGCACCCTTTCCTACAACATCCTGGGTTTTGCCAGCTATAAGTATTTTTTTTTTTTTTTTAAAGAACCGAGTAAAGATGCATTGCCAGTATGTCTTGATGTTTGTCCACTGGAGAAAATGTATTCAACCTTATTTTCAAAACTTGTATTCCATGGATGTTCAACCATAGTTTGTTTTGACTAAACACATACAAATCTGCATTTTTTTTACTGCTACAGACATCCCAACAACTGATCTACTTCCCTTTTAAAGCCATTCACTGTACCAAGTTTTAAGCCACTTGGTTGATGGACAAACAAAACTCAAAAAAAAAAAGGAAAACAATACGTTCACACTGGATTTTAACTAAAGATAATAAGGCCCCAATTCTGTAAATGGATCCAGGTGAGCACACCCTTGAACCAGTATAGAGTCCCAATGAAGTCAGTGGGACTATACAGCAGCATCAAGATCTGCCTACATATATGTGTTTGCAGGATGAAGGCTTCAAACTTAAGTTTATTAAAAGTACTTGCTGATAACTGTGCAAGTTTTTGCAGGATTGGCACCAAAATATTTTTAAATGGCCAAACATTAAAAGCATTACCAAAAAGTTGTATTAAAAACAAGCTAACTTAACTGCTCTTATGTAGATTCTTCTGGAGTTCACAGATATTAGCGAGGGCAGGATTCAAGTGCTCGCTGGAACTGATGAAGGCAAGGCAGACTATCAGAAGACTCATTTTGATCTGAAACACAAAAAGAGAACGTTGGGGAAACACTATTCTCTTTCTCCAGAACAATATAAAACATTGGTTTCTTACATCTGGCTTCTCATTTCTTTTTTACATAGCTAAGCTAAGGTCAGTCTGAAGTGGGTAGGGTTCAAGATTTTCACCACAAGAATTCTTAAGAATCACTCTTAAAAAAAATGGAGATGAATGACCCAATACTACACTCTGTTGCACGTGAGCTCCAGGGGAGTAATACATACTGAAAAGCAGAACTTGGCCCTTGCTTTAATAAACAGAATAAAACAAAGCTTGTGTAACTGCATTAGTTAACGTCTACATTTTCAAAAGTCCCGGTCTCTAATTCTGGGTGCCTGATTTCTAGAGGTGCTGAGCACCCTCCAGCTGAAGTCAATAGAAACTGCAGGTGCTCACTACTTCAGAAAGTAAGGTTCTTTTTACCGTCTGCAACTGAGACACTCCAAATAAGAAGCTACTTAAGAAGCTGGGTCTAAGAATCTGTGAACACCCCTAAATATACATAAAAGTCCTTGCCAGGAAGGCCATACAAATACTTCAACCACATGTAGAAAGACTGACTTTGTTATCAAAGATTATACTTTAAATAGCATAACAATTATTTAGTACAGCTTAAAGAGAAGTTACTATGAATTTAAGTATCACTCTTTAGTTTCAAGTGGGAGTATCTATCTAGGTACTTACACAGCTCCATCACCACACAAGTGCCTTGACAGACAGATCTCCATACCAGAGAACTAAAAAGACACACTTAAGATCATAGCAGTTTCTCTTTGCATACTATTATCTTTATGTGACAGTTACGACTCATAACACACTCCAGAGGCACTTCTTTAGCACCTTTCTAGTTTCTATTAACTCTCTCTACAACATTAGAAACTTTTCCCCCAGCATGCCTTTTTGGGGCTGGGCCTTAAAATTTGGCAGAACTAAACAAGCACAGTCCCAGAGTGGTCATTTTGTAACTAGCTGCATTTCTTTTTCCAGCTGGTAAGTACTTATATTCCCTTTCTTATTCATGAAAAGATAGCACATTGTCATAGCATGATTCCCAGCACATCTATCAATTATACTTGCAAGCAGTAGCAAACAGAACCACGTACATATTTTTAGCTTCTGCTTATTTTGACTAGGAGAAATAGAGTAAAAGTATACAAAATGTTAGACTGTAGCACCCAACATATATATACAGTACCTTTTAGCTGAAGATCTCAAAGTACTTTCCAAAGGTAGGGAATATTCCCATTTTATATATGTGGAAATTAAGTTATAGATAAATAAAGTGACTTTCCAAGGTTATGTAGCAAGCTAGTGACAGACTGAAGAATATAACCCAAGTCTCCTGACTACCATAACTAGACCATATTTCCTCTGAGGCAGAATCTAAAATTGGAATTGGAAGATAAGACATTATCCATAATGAACTATAAAAATTGTGGTAGCACTATGTTTTTTACACAGACATCCATGTATCTTTGAGAATATCTTTCCACCGCACTTGTGACAGCTGACCTGCAGCTTTTAGAACCTTACAGTGTTCCTCAACCAAATCTCAATCAGGCTGACGCAGGGACCGCTATCAGTTGTCAAAGCCTGCACCTTACATATTAAGAATAAATCTGATACTTCAGGCTATACATTTCACCTTCATTTGCAGAATATACTCTGAATTCTACTGGAGATAGAAATTTATGATCTGAAACCTCATAAAATTTCTTTGGAAATCACCCTGTGAATATTTTATACAACTCTGAGTTTAATCTCTATCTAAACCAATACATAAAATTATTTCAACATATTTACTAATGTACTCAGGACCAAACTGAATTACTGTCCGAGATGTTAAATGAATGGATCTCTCGTGCACCAATTTATACAATACAGTGAGGCTGTTAGTGTGAAATAAATTTAGAACTCCTCTAGGACAAGCACTATGAAATTGTACCTTTGCAACATGATAGTGTTTGTGCTTTCCTTGACCATATATCATAGTTATACAGCACCATTAATTTACACAGCACTTTACCAAACATTGATAAGACATGTCACTTGCTCAAGACCTCAATCTAAAACAGATTAAACCAACGTAGGATACCAAGTCAGGAAAAAGGGAGAGAGTGTCGGTCATTACAAAATGGGAGAGGGCTGCTTTAAGAGATGGGTTTTAAGAAGTTAATTTGAAAGCGCGAAAAGATGCCAAAGGACAACAGAGATATTTTTTCAGCTATAAGAAGACACCATGGCAGAGGGCACAAAGCTAAAAGAGAGGGAATAAGAGACAGCTGTACGATAATAGGGATATGTAAGGAATAATGTACTCCAATTGTCCCTGGAAACCAATCAAGAGCGGGATCCAGAATAAGAGACAATCCCTGCCCTGAAGAGCTTGCAAGGTAAATAGACAAGCCAGACCAAAGGTTGAGAGAAAAGGGATATAGCATATAAGCAGCGTGAATAACGTGATGGTTGTCAAACATCATGTTAATGCCATGATTGTTTTGGTTTAACTTAAATAAAAATCACAGGGATTGGTAAATAAGAATTACCTAAATAGAAAGTAAGGGAGAAGAAACACTGAAGGGAAAGGATTGGGGTAGGAAGCAAGGAGGACAGTTGACTTGAGGTCAACAAGTTTTGAGGAACACTATAAACCACAAAAGTCAATGGCTAGTCAATGACTCCACAATATCCCTAAAATAGCATTATAAAGTCTGTATTTGTTTTCAGGGTATAGTACTTCAGCTAACGTACTATATACAGAAATCCATCGCTCATTTGATAACCACTGATGTTGAAATAGTTTTGTTTTCAAATCACATTATCTTCTACATTCTCCGACTGCATTTTAAGTCACAAGTGATTTTTTTGGTTACAGTTGACCTGTGTCTATGGCATATCATGACTCACATAGGATACAACTAGCCAAGGAAGCATGTGTTTCTCACAATCATGACTAAAGGAAAGTCCTGTTAAATCATTATCTTTGTTTTGTCCTTCATTGGAGCATGATCATATTAAATGCTGTTGCATGAAAAGTTCCTCCTGACTGCTATCTTCACAAACAGAAAACAATGGTGGATTCAGCTATGATGCATGAAATATGGGGCATGAGCATACTCAAGTTTCACTGAAAGGCTCTGGCACCTGTCAAGGAGTCATGGCAGATCCACACACCACAGGATATAGATGAACTATACTCTGGCTCTCTGAACTTTATAATTGGCTGGAGAATTGTGTTTCAGCTTATAGGCTTGCCTTTAAAAAGCTGTTACATTTCCAGCCTCTGTGTGGGAATAAATATTTCCCATGTAAATCACAGTTCATCCTGCCTGCCTGTGCAGTCTCCAACAACTGTGAGGTGTGAACCATCTGTTATCTTGATAATCTGCAGTGTTGTTGTAGATAGGTTGGTTCCCAGATAGGAAACAGAAGGTGGGTGAGGTAATATCTTTTATTGGACCAACTTCTGTTGGTGAAACGGACAAGCTTCAACATTTAGACAGAGGTCTTTCAGGTCTGGGGAACCAGCTTGAAAGCTGGTCTCCTTCACCAACAGAAGTTGGTCCAATAAACAATATTACCTGAGCCACCTGCTGTCTCCTAATAACAACCATTTAGAACATCAACACTTAACTTTTTCCACTGCTGGTCATTATAGTAGCAACACCCAAGCTAATGTCCTGTCTGACCAGAGCAGTAATTATTGGAGCACAGTGGGGAACATAACCAATCACGTGAGGAATTCATTCTCCCACCCCAAAATGTGCAGTCATCAACTACACCACATGGGGATGGGAAAGAGTAGAGCCTCCTCCCCACTCCCACCAGTACCAGATGTCTGCCAATAGCAAAGACCCCACACTTTTGCCTGACATTTTTTTTTTTTTAAACCTGTTACTACAGGGAGCAAAGAGCCCGAGGAAGGAGAGCTCAGAAGGTGGAAGCGTCCCTGGCTTCATCTGCATCACGCCTAGAACAGCAGGTTTCCCATAGGCAGCCTCCCCTCCCTAGATTGCAAAGTGATGCTGTGAAAGATCAGCTCCTCCTCAACCTGCGGCCCTCTCCCCTCACCATCCGCCTCAACCTCAGCCCCTCCTCCTGCCTTCGCACACCCCCACCCACCCAACTGTCCTCAGCCCCTCCGCCTGCCTTCACACACCCCCGCCCGCCCCAACTGTCCTCAGCCCTTCCGCCTGCCTTCGCGCACCCCCGCCCGCCCCAACTGTCCTCAGCCCCTCCGCCTGCCTTCGCACACCCCCGCCCGCCCCAACTGTCCTCAGCCCTTCCGCCTGCCTTCGCGCACCCCCGCCCGCCCCAACTGTCCTCAGCCCCTCCGCCTGCCTTCGCGCACCCCCGCCCGCCCCAACTGTCCTCAGCCCCTCCTCCTGCCTTCGCACACCCCCGCCCGCCCAACTGTCCTCACCCCCTCCTCAGCCCCTCCTCCTGCCTTCACACACCCCCGCCCGCCCAACTGTCCTCCCCACCCCCCTCAGCCCCTCCTCCTGCCTTCGCATCCCCCCCCCACCGCCCAACTGTCCTCAGCCCCTCCGCCTGCCTTCGCACACCCCCACCCGCCCAACTGTCCTCAGCCCCTCCGCCTGCCTTCGCACACCCCCACCCGCCCAACTGTCCTCAGCCCCTCCGCCTGCCTTCGCACACCCCCATCTGCCCAACTGTCCTCCCCACCCCCCTCAGCCCCTCCTCCTGCCTTCGCACACCCCCGCCCGCCCAACTGTCCTCCCCACCCCCCTCAGCCCCTCCTCCTGCCTTCGCACACCCCCGCCCGCCCAACTGTCCTCCCCACCCCCCTCAGCCCCTCCTCCTGCCTTCGCACACCCCCGCCCGCCCAACTGTCCTCCCCACCCCCCTCAGCCCCTCCTCCTGCCTTCACACACCCCCGCCCGCCCAACTGTCCTCAGCCCCTCCGCCTGCCTTCGCACACCCCCGCCCGCCAAACTGTCCTCCCCAACCACTCAGCCCCTCCTCCTGCCTTCGCACCCCCCCCCCACCCAACTGTCCTCAGCCCCCCCTCAGCCCCTCCTCCTGCCTTCGCACCCCCCCCACCACCCAACCGTCCTCCCCGCCCCCCTCAGCCCCTCCTCCTGCCTTCACACACGCCCGCCCAACTGTCCTCAGCCCCTCCGCCTGCCTTCGCACACCCCCCACCGCCCAACTGTCCTCCCCGCCCCCCTCAGCCCCTCCTCCTGCCTTCACACACCCCCACCCACCTGTCCTCACCCCCCCCTCAGCCCCTCCTCCTGCCTTCGCACACCCCCGCCCGCCCAACTGTCCTCCCCACCCCCCTCAGCCCCTCCTCCTGCCTTCACACACCCCCGCCCGCCCAACTGTCCTCAGCCCCTCCTCAGCCCCTCCGCCTGCCTTCGCACACCCCCGCCCACCCAACTGTCCTCCCCACCCCCTCAGCCCCTCCTCCTGCCTTCGCACACCCCCCCCCCACCCAACTGTCCTCAGCCCCCCCTCAGCCCCTCCTCCTGCCTTCGCACCCCCCCCACCGCCCAACTGTCCTCCCCACCCCCCTCAGCCCCTCCTCCTGCCTTCGCACACCCCCGCCCGCCCAACTGTCCTCCCCACCCCCTCAGCCCCTCCTCCTGCCTTCGCACACCCCCCCCACCCAACTGTCCTCAGCCCCCCCTCAGCCCCTCCTCCTGCCTTCGCACCCCCCCCACCGCCCAACTGTCCTCCCCACCCCCCTCAGCCCCTCCTCCTGCCTTCGCACACCCCCCACCGCCCAACTGCCCTCCCCGCCCCCCTCAGCCCCTCCTCCTGCCTTCACACACCCCCGCCCGCCCAACTGTCCTCAGCCCCTCCTCAGCCCCTCCGCCTGCCTTCGCACACCCCCGCCCGCCCAACTGTCCTCCCCACCCCCTCAGCCCCTCCTCCTGCCTTCGCACACCCCCGCCCGCCCAACTGTCCTCCCCACCCCCTCAGCCCCTCCTCCTGCCTTCGCACACCCCCCCCCACCCAACTGTCCTCAGCCCCCCCTCAGCCCCTCCTCCTGCCTTCGCACCCCTCCCACCGCCCAACTGTCCTCCCCACCCCCCTCAGCCCCTCCTCCTGCCTTCGCACACCCCCGCCCGCCCCAACTGTCCTCAGCCCTTCCGCCTGCCTTCGCACACCCCCGCCCGCCCCAACTGTCCTCAGCCCCTCCGCCTGCCTTCGCGCACCCCCGCCCGCCCCAACTGTCCTCAGCCCTTCCGCCTGCCT
The DNA here is from genome assembly GCF_027887155.1 of Malaclemys terrapin pileata. Classification (NCBI taxonomy): domain Eukaryota; kingdom Metazoa; phylum Chordata; order Testudines; family Emydidae; genus Malaclemys; species Malaclemys terrapin. The sequence continues at coordinate 8,065,887 of NC_071514.1, read as the reverse complement.
TCGCACACCCCCGCCCGCCCCAACTGTCCTCAGCCCCTCCGCCTGCCTTCGCGCACCCCCGCCCGCCCCAACTGTCCTCAGCCCTTCCGCCTGCCTTCGCGCACCCCCGCCCGCCCCAACTGTCCTCACTGCCCCCCTCAGCCCCTCCTCCTGCCTTCGCACCCCCCCCACCGCCCAACTGTCCTCCCCACCCCCCTCAGCCCCTCCTCCTGCCTTCGCACACCCCCCACCGCCCAACTGCCCTCCCCGCCCCCCTCAGCCCCTCCTCCTGCCTTCACACACCCCTGCCCGCCCAACTGTCCTCACTGCCCCCCTCAGCCCCTCCTCCTGCCTTCGCACACCCCCACCCGCCCAACTGTCCTCACCCCCTCCTCCTGCCTTCGCACACCCCCCCGCCCAACTGTCCTCACCCCCCCAGCCCCTCCTCCTGCCTTCGCACACCCCCGCCCGCCCAACTGTCCTCCCCGCCCCCCTCAGCCCCTCCTCCTGCCTTCGCACACCCCCGCCCGCCCAACTGTCCTCACCCCCTCCTCAGCCCCTCCTCCTGCCTTCACACACCCCCGCCCGCCCAACTGTCCTCCCCACCCCCCTCAGCCCCTCCTCCTGCCTTCGTATCCCCCCCCCACCGCCCAACTGTCCTCAGCCCCTCCGCCTGCCTTCGCACACCCCCACCCGCCCAACTGTCCTCAGCCCCTCCGCCTGCCTTCGCACACCCCCACCCGCCCAACTGTCCTCAGCCCCTCCGCCTGCCTTCGCACACCCCCATCTGCCCAACTGTCCTCCCCACCCCCCTCAGCCCCTCCTCCTGCCTTCGCACACCCCCGCCCGCCCAACTGTCCTCCCCACCCCCCTCAGCCCCTCCTCCTGCCTTCGCACACCCCCGCCCGCCCAACTGTCCTCCCCACCCCCCTCAGCCCCTCCTCCTGCCTTCGCACACCCCCGCCCGCCCAACTGTCCTCCCCACCCCCCTCAGCCCCTCCTCCTGCCTTCACACACCCCCGCCCGCCCAACTGTCCTCAGCCCCTCCGCCTGCCTTCGCACACCCCCGCCCGCCAAACTGTCCTCCCCAACCACTCAGCCCCTCCTCCTGCCTTCGCACCCCCCCCCACCCAACTGTCCTCAGCCCCCCCTCAGCCCCTCCTCCTGCCTTCGCACCCCCCCCACCACCCAACTGTCCTCCCCGCCCCCCTCAGCCCCTCCTCCTGCCTTCACACACGCCCGCCCAACTGTCCTCAGCCCCTCCGCCTGCCTTCGCACACCCCCCACCGCCCAACTGTCCTCCCCGCCCCCCTCAGCCCCTCCTCCTGCCTTCACACACCCCCACCCACCTGTCCTCACCCCCCCCTCAGCCCCTCCTCCTGCCTTCGCACACCCCCGCCCGCCCAACTGTCCTCCCCACCCCCCTCAGCCCCTCCTCCTGCCTTCACACACCCCCGCCCGCCCAACTGTCCTCAGCCCCTCCTCAGCCCCTCCGCCTGCCTTCGCACACCCCCGCCCACCCAACTGTCCTCCCCACCCCCTCAGCCCCTCCTCCTGCCTTCGCACACCCCCCCCACCCAACTGTCCTCAGCCCCCCCTCAGCCCCTCCTCCTGCCTTCGCACCCCCCCCACCGCCCAACTGTCCTCCCCACCCCCCTCAGCCCCTCCTCCTGCCTTCGCACACCCCCGCCCGCCCAACTGTCCTCCCCACCCCCTCAGCCCCTCCTCCTGCCTTCGCACACCCCCCCCACCCAACTGTCCTCAGCCCCCCCTCAGCCCCTCCTCCTGCCTTCGCACCCCCCCCACCGCCCAACTGTCCTCCCCACCCCCCTCAGCCCCTCCTCCTGCCTTCGCACACCCCCCACCGCCCAACTGCCCTCCCCGCCCCCCTCAGCCCCTCCTCCTGCCTTCACACACCCCCGCCCGCCCAACTGTCCTCAGCCCCTCCTCAGCCCCTCCGCCTGCCTTCGCACACCCCCGCCCGCCCAACTGTCCTCCCCACCCCCTCAGCCCCTCCTCCTGCCTTCGCACACCCCCGCCCGCCCAACTGTCCTCCCCACCCCCTCAGCCCCTCCTCCTGCCTTCGCACACCCCCCCCCACCCAACTGTCCTCAGCCCCCCCTCAGCCCCTCCTCCTGCCTTCGCACCCCCCCCACCGCCCAACTGTCCTCCCCACCCCCCTCAGCCCCTCCTCCTGCCTTCGCACACCCCCGCCCGCCCCAACTGTCCTCAGCCCTTCCGCCTGCCTTCGCACACCCCCGCCCGCCCCAACTGTCCTCAGCCCCTCCGCCTGCCTTCGCGCACCCCCGCCCGCCCCAACTGTCCTCAGCCCTTCCGCCTGCCTTCGCACACCCCCGCCCGCCCCAACTGTCCTCAGCCCCTCCGCCTGCCTTCGCGCACCCCCGCCCGCCCCAACTGTCCTCAGCCCTTCCGCCTGCCTTCGCGCACCCCCGCCCGCCCCAACTGTCCTCAGCCCTTCCGCCTGCCTTCGCGCACCCCCGCCCGCCCCAACTGTCCTCAGCCCCTCCGCCTGCCTTCGCACACCCCCCACCGCCCAACTGTCCTCCCCGCCCCCCTCAGCCCCTCCTCCTGCCTTCACACACCCCCACCCACCTGTCCTCACCCCCCCCTCAGCCCCTCCTCCTGCCTTCGCACACCCCCGCCCGCCCAACTGTCCTCCCCACCCCCCTCAGCCCCTCCTCCTGCCTTCACACACCCCCGCCCGCCCAACTGTCCTCAGCCCCTCCTCAGCCCCTCCGCCTGCCTTCGCACACCCCCGCCCACCCAACTGTCCTCCCCACCCCCTCAGCCCCTCCTCCTGCCTTCGCACACCCCCCCCCACCCAACTGTCCTCAGCCCCCCCTCAGCCCCTCCTCCTGCCTTCGCACCCCCCCCACCGCCCAACTGTCCTCCCCACCCCCCTCAGCCCCTCCTCCTGCCTTCGCACACCCCCGCCCGCCCAACTGTCCTCCCCACCCCCTCAGCCCCTCCTCCTGCCTTCGCACACCCCCCCCACCCAACTGTCCTCAGCCCCCCCTCAGCCCCTCCTCCTGCCTTCGCACCCCCCCCACCGCCCAACTGTCCTCCCCACCCCCCTCAGCCCCTCCTCCTGCCTTCGCACACCCCCCACCGCCCAACTGCCCTCCCCGCCCCCCTCAGCCCCTCCTCCTGCCTTCACACACCCCCGCCCGCCCAACTGTCCTCAGCCCCTCCTCAGCCCCTCCGCCTGCCTTCGCACACCCCCGCCCGCCCAACTGTCCTCCCCACCCCCTCAGCCCCTCCTCCTGCCTTCGCACACCCCCGCCCGCCCAACTGTCCTCCCCACCCCCTCAGCCCCTCCTCCTGCCTTCGCACACCCCCCCCCACCCAACTGTCCTCAGCCCCCCCTCAGCCCCTCCTCCTGCCTTCGCACCCCCCCCACCGCCCAACTGTCCTCCCCACCCCCCTCAGCCCCTCCTCCTGCCTTCGCACACCCCCGCCCGCCCCAACTGTCCTCAGCCCTTCCGCCTGCCTTCGCACACCCCCGCCCGCCCCAACTGTCCTCAGCCCCTCCGCCTGCCTTCGCGCACCCCCGCCCGCCCCAACTGTCCTCAGCCCTTCCGCCTGCCTTCGCACACCCCCGCCCGCCCCAACTGTCCTCAGCCCCTCCGCCTGCCTTCGCGCACCCCCGCCCGCCCCAACTGTCCTCAGCCCTTCCGCCTGCCTTCGCGCACCCCCGCCCGCCCCAACTGTCCTCACTGCCCCCCTCAGCCCCTCCTCCTGCCTTCGCACCCCCCCCACCGCCCAACTGTCCTCCCCACCCCCCTCAGCCCCTCCTCCTGCCTTCGCACACCCCCCACCGCCCAACTGCCCTCCCCGCCCCCCTCAGCCCCTCCTCCTGCCTTCACACACCCCTGCCCGCCCAACTGTCCTCACTGCCCCCCTCAGCCCCTCCGCCTGCCTTTACACACCCCCACCGCCCAACTGTCCTCACCCCCCCCAGCCCCTCCTCCTGCCTTCACACACCCCTGCCCGCCCAACTGTCCTCACTGCCCCCCTCAGCCCCTCCGCCTGCCTTTACACACCCCCACCGCCCAACTGTCCTCACCCCCCTCAGCCCCTCCTCCTGCCTTCGCACACCCCCCACCGCCCAACTGCCCTCCCCGCCCCCCTCAGCCCCTCCTCCTGCCTTCACACACCCCTGCCCGCCCAACTGTCCTCACCCCCTCCTCCTGCCTTCGCACACCCCCCCGCCCAACTGTCCTCACCCCCCCCAGCCCCTCCTCCTGCCTTCGCACACCCCCGCCCGCCCAACTGTCCTCCCCGCCCCCCTCAGCCCCTCCTCCTGCCTTCGCACACCCCTCCCACCCAACTGTCCTCAGCCCCCCCTCAGCCCCTCCTCCTGCCTTCGCACCCCCCCCACCGCCCAACTGTCCTCCCCACCCCCCTCAGCCCCTCCTCCTGCCTTCGCACACCCCCCACCGCCCAACTGCCCTCCCCGCCCCCCTCAGCCCCTCCTCCTGCCTTCACACACCCCCGCCCGCCCAACTGTCCTCAGCCCCTCCTCAGCCCCTCCGCCTGCCTTCGCACACCCCCGCCCGCCCAACTGTCCTCCCCACCCCCTCAGCCCCTCCTCCTGCCTTCGCACACCCCCGCCCGCCCAACTGTCCTCCCCACCCCCTCAGCCCCTCCTCCTGCCTTCGCACACCCCCCCCACCCAACTGTCCTCAGCCCCCCCTCAGCCCCTCCTCCTGCCTTCGCACCCCCCCCACCGCCCAACTGTCCTCCCCACCCCCCTCAGCCCCTCCTCCTGCCTTCGCACACCCCCGCCCGCCCCAACTGTCCTCAGCCCTTCCGCCTGCCTTCGCACACCCCCGCCCGCCCCAACTGTCCTCAGCCCCTCCGCCTGCCTTCGCGCACCCCCGCCCGCCCCAACTGTCCTCAGCCCTTCCGCCTGCCTTCGCACACCCCCGCCCGCCCCAACTGTCCTCAGCCCCTCCGCCTGCCTTCGCGCACCCCCGCCCGCCCCAACTGTCCTCAGCCCTTCCGCCTGCCTTCGCGCACCCCCGCCCGCCCCAACTGTCCTCACTGCCCCCCTCAGCCCCTCCTCCTGCCTTCGCACCCCCCCCACCGCCCAACTGTCCTCCCCACCCCCCTCAGCCCCTCCTCCTGCCTTCGCACACCCCCCACCGCCCAACTGCCCTCCCCGCCCCCCTCAGCCCCTCCTCCTGCCTTCACACACCCCTGCCCGCCCAACTGTCCTCACCCCCTCCTCCTGCCTTCGCACACCCCCGCCCGCCCAACTGTCCTCCCCACCCCCTCAGCCCCTCCTCCTGCCTTCGCACACCCCCGCCCGCCCAACTGTCCTCACTGCCCCCCTCAGCCCCTCCTCCTGCCTTCGCACACCCCCGCCCGCCCAACTGTCCTCAGCCCCTCCGCCTGCCTTTACACACCCCCGCCCGCCCAACTGTCCTCAGCCCCTCCGCCTGCCTTCGCACACCCCCGCCCGCCCCAACTGTCCTCAGCCCCTCCGCCTGCCTTCGCACACCCCCACCCGCCCAACTGTCCTCACTGCCCCCCTCAGCCCCTCCTCCTGCCTTCGCACCCCCCCCACCGCCCAACTGTCCTCCCCGCCCTCCTGAGCCTCAACCCCAGCCCAGCTCCCCTCCACCCCCCAGCCGCCCTCACCTAGCAGCCCAAGGTCCCGCTCTTTAGCCATCGCCGCCAGGCCCCGCCGCGGTGCATACGAGTCACGCAAGTCTCGCTCGTCCCTCCCACCCATCGCTGCTAGGCAACCCCCTCGCTTTACCCGCCCCTGGAGACGGGGCGCGGTAGGGCCCACTTCTCCCAGGACAAACTCGAGCGCAATCAATCCTTACCGTTAGCTGTCGCAAAGCCCCACCGGGCTTTACGGCATTTGGGAGGGGAGATGGGCGGAGTCGCCCAAACCCCGCCACCCAACCCGGCGCGGCGGTGGTTTACGGCTCGGGGCGGGACTATGGCTGCGGCAGCTGATTGGCTGCGGTGGGGGTCAGCCCCTGCCCAGTGACCCCGGAGTGAGGAGGGGGGCGGCTCAGTCAGTGCAAAGTGTCCCCACAACGCCCCCGGCTGGGTCTGCGGCTCCCCCCACCCCTGAGCCAGTGCCAGTGGGGGGAGCGGCGGCGGAGCGGCCGCCGGTCCGGTCCGGTCCGGTCCCGTCCCGTTCCCCTCAGGAAGAGACAGGTAACAGCCGGGGGGCTAAAGCCCTGCTTGCCCCGAGACTCCGTCATGGGGGCGCCTGCCCCAGCCACTGCTACGGGAGGGCTAAGCCCCCTCCCCTCCCCCCCCCGCCCGCCCGCCCCGAGGCTGCGCGCTAGGGGCTGCTCCCCCTGCCCACTCCCACGGGACTTTGCTGTGGGTGGGGGGAGGGGAATAGACTGCAGCCCCATAGGGCTGCTGGGGGGTCATTAGCCCATCCCCCTGGATACTGGTCTTGGGCGGCTCCCCCCCCTTCCGCCCCGTGATTCCTTTGACACTTTGGTATGGGGGGGCTCACCCCCGCTCTGCCCCATGGTTCCTTTGAGACTGCTCTTGAGGGGGAGGGCTATCCCCCCTGCCCCATGGTCCCTCTGAGACTCTGCTATAGAGGGGACTAGCCCATTCCACACCTGCCCTCACCCCCCTGACTCATTTGAAGGAGACGTACTTCTCTCCTCCCACTGTATACCTTGCCCCCACTATCCTCCCAAGACTGTTTTGGAGAAGAACAAATCTGCCCCATGCCTCCCCCCCTTTGATCCCTCCTTGGATACTCAGTTATAGGGGGTTCCCTTCCCTGCCCCCACTGTCCCCTTTCAGATACCTTGAAATAATCTGTTTTGTACATTGCTCCCCTCCCCACCTTTCACCCTCTTCCCCACTCTCGGGGGTCTCACAACAAATTTTTTGGTGGCCTCAGAGTGTGGTCACTAACTCTTGGTGGTGGCCACTATGACAATTTTTCTAAAATATTTAATTAACTTTAGGAAAAAATATAGAAAAATCCATGTCCAAATCATAGTAATTTAGGTAATGTAGGTTTTTTTTAACAGACTCAATAATAACAACAATGTACAGTTTTCTCTATTCTTTACTGGACTTAAATAGAATAGAAACACAAATAAGGTGCTTTGCATGTTCTTGTCTTTTATTGTTGTTTCTTTTTTTTTTTTTTTTTGGTTGTGGTTTTTTTTTAGACATGCTAGCTAGTAAGTCTGCTTCTGTGAATAGTGATATTTGTATGTTTGTTAATATCACTTTTCACAGCAGCAGACTTGTTAGCTAGTTGGGAGGCAGTGAAAAGTGATATTAACATACAAATATCACTTTCCACAGCACACTTACTCAACCCTAGCAACTGGGAGACAAATTAAGCCTTAGATGGGGAAGTGGGAAGGGAGGTAGTAGGGCCAGGGGTGATGGGATGGATTGGTGAAGGGCTGGTGGCGGCATGGGGGCTGGGGCAATTGGGGGATGAGCCCGAAGCCCAGTGGCTAGGGGACGGAGCCTGTCTCTGTGCAGCCAAAGCCCAGAGACATGGTCGTAGCCGATGGCCAGAGCCCGCTCACAGCCGCTGTTGAGTGGACAGAGCCTGCTGCCCACCACCCCAAGGTTGAAGCCGGAAGCCCGAGCCCCACCACCCCCGCCCGGGAAGATAGGGAACTCGCACCGGATGTCTGCTCTTCCGCCCTTTGTGTTTCCAGAGTGGGGGTAGGGTCCAACCTTGTGGCCCCAGGGGAGGGGCTGCTCCCTCCTCCCCAATCAATGCCCAGGAGGCTGTGGCCACGAGAAAACCTCTGTGGCTGCATGTGGCCACCAGGGGCTGCATTTGCGAAATGCTGTTCTTGATTTTGGTTAGGAAAGACGAGCACTATCATCCTGAGCCCATTTTCTGCTCTCAGATGTTTCTACCATTTCTTTTACCACCCACCATCACCCTGACATTCTGTTCTGGGCCATCTGCCTTCAGACCTCGAAACCATGTCTGGTGGCTAACCTTCTCCCCATGTCCTACCTTTCTTCCTCAGAGCTCCTGAGACTCTGCTGTTGGGGAGGAGGGGGCGGGCAGTGGTTCGCTTGCTGCTCCTTTTAATTCCTCTGAAGCTGTGATTTGTGGGTTATTCTCTGCCCACCCTTTAATGGTCCTTGTCCCTTACGTCAATCCCAATGAGACTGTACTTTGAGGAGACAGACTATCCTGCTGTTTTTCTAACCCCATTCAAACCCTAAATATTCTCTATGGATTACCCCTCCTTTTCAATTTCCACTTTGTGGCAATACCCTTTGCTTCCTCTCTCTCCATTCTCCCTACTCCAACCGTGACAGTGTTTTGGACATGAACACCCTTTATCCTTCACTTCTCATTCATCTAACATTGCATAGCTCAGTTCTACCTCTCTCTTTTCAGGCTCAAGCTGCCTCAGGGGAGACTTGCAAGCTGTGAATCTGAAGGAGACGATACAGACAGTAAGAAAAAGTGAAAGTAGTACTCAATATAAAAGTGATAATCCACCTTCACTCTTCTCTCATATCTCAGGCCATCTCTGCACTTCCACCCTTGTCTGGATGTTTGTGGAACCCTTTCTTGTTGGTTCTAGTGACTCATTTATGTGAGTATGCAAGATTAGGTTTCCCCCTTCTCTAAAAACTAATTGCTGTTTGGCTTGAAAAAGTAAAATAACTTTGCAGTACCGGGAATGAACTTCTTCCCTTCTCTGTGTATTGTTCTGCGTTTTGCATTATCATTTGCTAAATATAGCACATATTTACTTACTTTTGTGGGCTGCGGCTTCGAGATCTTTTGTGGCTTCTCTCTTTAAGAATTTTATAAAAACTCCCTGTCAATTGTTAATTGGGTCTCCTTATTTAAAAATAAATAAAAATTGTATACATCCCTCCCTTTGTCTTACTTCTGACCTGTACACACAAAGGAAACCTTCCATAGTAACTGCAGTGATTGGGAATCATTACTAACATAGGTTATAGTAAATGCATTTTGATGGCTTACTTACAATTATGTCTGTAATTCTTAATGTGTATATGTGCAGATTGTATTGCAATTAGTTTGTGAACACTGAATACTAATCCATCAATTGATTGTTTACAAGTTCAGACCTTCTTGATGTATCTTGGCCTTTGCAGACTTAGTCACAGAAGAATCAAATATTATTGTTCGTTGCAACTCAAAATGCTATTGGGAAGTGTTTGTTTTTACACAAATTCAAAAATGTTTTGATAGCAAAGGATTTACAAGGGTTTAGATAAACAAGGGAGGGTGACAGTTGGAAGAGATAAAGCTGCCTTAGTATATAGTTTTGTTAAATTTATTATTTTTTCTGCCAGAAATTCTGGCTAGATATTTATAAGTAACTTAACCATTTGCATTGTTTCTGATGATATTGAGTGTTTGAGCTTATATCTTATTTAAATGATTTTCAGGACTATTTGCAGTAAAATCTTCTTACATAGAAATCATTCCTGTTGTTGGTTGGCTAATTGCACAGGGCAATAAGTGTACTTTACAAACAAATAATACTATGCCCCTATCCCAAATTATTTGCAATCCAAATAGATATTACATGGTGAGTAATGTTAGGGTGGTAATAAGAATTGCACAGAGTCAGGGGGAAAATAGAGAATATGAGCATTGCAGCAATAAGATTGAGACTGCTTCAGTCAGTAGTGCATGTGTCTTGAGAATTCAGTGGTGTGTGTGCAAATACTGTTACTATGAGAATAAGGGTAAGTTTGATAGGCTGAGAGAGTGGAAGTGGTTGTGAGGAGGAAGTTTCTTTTGAAGGAAAGAGATAAAAGAAGAGAGGAGTGGCTCAGGGGTAGGGGTCTACATGGAAGAAGGTATGAGTAGGAGACAGATGTTATTGGCCCATCTTAAAGCCTAGACCAGATTTACATGAAAGTTGTAGATGATAATTGGAAAGGATTTCCGAAGTACTCTGGAACCATCCCTTTCGTAGTATGCTCCAGTTGATGGAGTTCCTGGTTATATTTCTTTTCATTGTCAATCTACATCTAAATATGTCCTCTCCTTATTCAAAACATTTATACGTTTCATTTATCTTAAGAGGAGCTGTGCACTGTGATAGAGAAAAAGGAAACCGAATTGAATACGTTTAAAATCATTGTTATAATCCAAGTTAACTGGTAACATACAATAGCATAGCTTCTAGGTCTATCTATATTAGGAAAATGACCCACGGTTGACACTGGTTTTCTGAAGAATCCTCTTAAGACAATCTTGAAATTGCAAGTTTAGATGAGGCTAAGCTTTTCCACCGTTATATAAAGTATCAATACTGCTAGAGTCTACTGCACGTTCTGAAATGTGTTGAAAAGGGTTTGACCCAGTCTTCACTAGCACTCATATTTTTTTCAGCACCAGTTTCAGAGGGGGTAGGCTGTACTTTTTGCTGACAACACTGGTTAACAATTGATCACTTTCCTAGTATAGATGGATTCTTAGTGCATGTTGCCCGTGGTCAAACATAATTGTTATATATCAACGGCTAAACAAAAACTTAACAGCCATGCAAGTCAAATAAGATTTAGAAGATGATTTTCGAAAAGTACAACGAGGAAGTACTCTGTTACCGGTCATTCATGGTTATGGTGTACGATCAAAATCATACGCTTACTGCTATAGAATGTGCTTGCTGCATATATTCAGTGTGCACCCATGGGCTTTTCTACATGAGGGAATCTTGCACCGGTGTAATTTCACTGATGTTGCTAGGCTGGTGCAAACCTCCAGCATAAATGTGCTGTATTTTTTGTTCAAATCCTTAGTTCTTTGGGATTCATTCATACGGTGAACAAGCATTGATTTTTGTTTGTGGGGCTCCTTTTTTAACATAAAATACTAATTCAGCAAAGTTTGTGACAAGTACAGTTTTGTGAATGTGATCACTATCAATCAGGGAATTAGCTGACAATTGAAACTTCATTGGTTGTTGGGACAAGTAATGAAGCAGGGTTAGAAACTGAAGGCCAAATCAGGATCTCTGTACTACAAGTACAGCTATTTCCTAGGTAGAAGGAAGACTGCGCACGTAGGCTTACAGGATAAATAGATTTTTTTCTGTTGTGCTTTCTAGTTGTATAAAACTACCTTTTTTGTTTTTCTTATGGTGGACTCTTAGAAACTGGAAGACTTGCTGACTGAGACGGTCTTCCATTGTTGAGCCCTCAGCATTAGCTTCCAGAATTGTATTATGAATTAAAAACTGTTGTGTTATCCACCCAAGTGGTCCATTGTACTGTTTCCATTCAGGTTTTTAGGACGTTCTAAAATGAGCCTCTGAGCAAATATAAATCTTTAGTTGAAATCTTTGGATGGTGAAACAGGTTATATAAATGCTGCTTATTTTTATTCAGCATCAGCTGTGTTGTAAGTATTCTAGGAATGATTGGATATTTCAGTCTATCAAAATATTCTCTCTCTACTTGTTGATTTTCACTGAAATGTCACTTCAGCTATTTAAATGATAGAAGTCACATGTTCACGTCAGTTCCATGGGAAATTACAAGCAGCTTTAATTTGATTATGATTTCTTGGAGGCAGTTATGCCCATGAAAAATTTGTATACAAAGAATCGTCTTTTTCTTTCTTTCTTTTTTTTTTAATGAGTGGCATGTTAAAATTATGTATGTATCATGTCATGTAAATTTACGTTTGCTCAGAATTGTGCTTGACTCTTCAGGCCAAATTTTCATGTCAATTTTATCCTTGTCCCCCCCCCCCCCCTGAAGTAAATAAGAATTGCACCACTGGACCTAAGAGGAGTGTATAGGCCTTACACCGTCTGTCTAAGGATCTCAAAACACTTGGCAGACTGAGCCAGATTCACCTTACAGTCTGTCGGTTTGAACTCTCGTGGAGATTCTGAAGGAAGAGGTTGCAGCTGCACAAAACTGCTACAATCTTCCATATACAAAGGGAGCCATAAGGGCCGTTGTGGCCCTGTCAGGGAAGGGTTTATGGCCTTGGATTCCTCTCAGGTGCTTCTAATAGTGGAACTCCAGCAGCAGTTAAAGCTGCCCATTTCCTTGGCAGGAACCATGAGGTTGATTAGCAGCAGAAGCACTGCCTACCCTTCCTCTTCTCCAGCACAGGGATTTTGAGTTATGCAGGGAGATGTAATTTACCAATTCTTTCAAATCTAGCCCATCAAATAATCCTTACAAAACCTTTGTGACGTAGATAAACATATAGGTAGGTACTTCACCCACCATTGAAATGCAGCCACCTGTGGAGTGTAACAACACAACAGCTGTTTAACAGTGCGTAGCAATGCCACACAACAGCTTAAGATGGGAAGTGAAGAATACCCTAGCCCAGTGTTTCCCAAACTTGTTCTGCCACTTGTGTAGGGAAAGCCCCTGGTGGGCTGGGCCGGTTTGTTTACCTGCGGCGTCCGCAGGTTCAGCTGAATCGCGGCTCCCACTGGCCGCGGGTCGCTGCTGCAGGCCAATGGGAGCCGCTGGAAGCGGTGTGGGCTGACGGACATACTGGTTCAAGAACACAAATGATATTGTAGATGCAGAAAGACGCAATCCCTGCCTTTAATAGACTGCAGCCTAGGAAAATGAGCAACAATTGAAGGGTGATGGAGAAGTGCAAAATATACTGTCAAATATAGACACTTTTTATTGTAAATCAATTGGCATTTGAACTAGCCAATATTAGCTGGGTAATGTCTTGTAATGGGCAAGTGGGTTCTGAGGAGAGAATATTGGTCATGATTTTTTTTTTTTAAGATAATAGAGAATAAAGTGCTATTGGATATCTAACTTCAACAAGAGACAGACGGGATCTAGCGTTAATGTCTCGTGTGGACATAGCGATATCCTGTATAATAGTATACTACTCATGTTAGTGTGGTATTAAAGTGCCAGCAATAAGATGATAAGGCACAGGCCTGATGCAGAAACTTATGGCCTGGGGATGATTGCTACCTATTTTGCCATCTAGATGCACAAGACACTTCAATAACTTTTACTCTCAGATCTCATTTTCATGAACACTAACTTCCTGTAAGGGGAAAACCTAATAAGAGATGTCAGAATTTTCCACATAGCATTTGCATTTAGGTTCCTTCCTTATTTAATACAGAACACATTCATGTAGAAAATTCTCAAATTATAAGCTCTGCAACAACATTAGAGCACTCATTGGTGGATAATCAAGACAAATTTGCCAGATTTTGGTTACCATTCTATTTCTGATATAATCTGCTAGTCTGGTGAAGTATTTTAATCAACACTTGTAAATCCTTTTAATATGTGAACTTAAGTTATTGCACTCAGTAAAATCACTCTTCATTAAGTTTGCAGATCTTACTTTTGCCATATGCATCTTATTTTCCTCTGGCTAAAAAAGCTTGTTTTTTTTAGTGGAGAAAGCTGTTACCTTGCCTCTAGTCTGTGAAATCAGTGCAGTTCTAATTTATATCAGCTAATAGAAAATGTGTGGATTTTTAAAGTGAAAATCACGCAAAAACAAAAAGAGAACTAGTGGCTGATCAGTGATGCACAAACAAGTTTAGAAATGTGATCGAATTAGGTCATTGCACTGCAACTTTGAGCAGGGTCTGTGATCATCTCTCTAGTTGTGTGATGCTTTTTATGCATTGAAAGGCAAAAATATAGTGAATGATTGAGTTGTTTTTTTTCCCCCCTCAGCTACTTTTAAAATGCAAAAATTTAATCTTGCTGTGTTAAAAGTTTCTGCAACTAAATTGCACATCTCTTGTAACTATTTTGGTCCAGCTCAGTGGCACAATACAAGAAACAACAGAGCCAAGGTCTTTGTTTTATATGATCTGCTACATAGTGGAACAATTGATGCTTTTAATATGCATTTGTATTACTGTAGTGCCTAAAAGCCCTAGTCATGTGCCAGGACCCCATTGTGCTAGGCTATATACAAACACAACAAAAAGATGTCCCTGACCTGAAGAGGTTCCAATCTATGTATAAGACCAGCAACAACAGGTGGATACAGACACGTGGGGAGCACAAAAAACCAAGGAAACCGTATTGGTCAGCATGAAAGATGGTGGTCTCAGCACCAGGGCCGGTGCAAGGAAGTTTTGCGCCCTAGGCGAAACTTCCACCTTGCGCCATCCCCCTCACCCAGCTAATCCCCCCCACACACACTGTGGCAGCTAACCATGCCCACCCGCCCTTCCCACACGAGGAGCCCCGCCCACAGCAGCTAGCTCCCCCCCACCTGGGGAGCCCCCCCACTCACAGCAGCTACCCCCCCTTGCAAACCCCCCCTCCACGGCAGCTAACCCGGCCCGAGGAGCCCTCTCCGCGGCAGCTAACCCCGCTCGGGGAGCCCACCCCAGCTCTCCTCTGCTGAGCACGCCAGCGCTGCTCTAATTCTCCTCCCCTCCCAGGCGTGTGGTGCCGATTGGAGGAGACTAAGAGCGGGGGCTGTGTGCTCAGCAGAGGAGGCAGAGTGGAGGTGATCTGGGGCGGGGAGCAGTTCCCCTGTGCAACCCCTCCCCTCCCCCCCGTTACTGCGGGCGGCCCTCCCCGCGCCCCAGCTCACCTCCACTCCACCTCCTCGCCTGAGCGGGCTTTTAGGCGCCCTCAACCACTAGGCGCCCTAGGCGGCCACCTAGTTTGCCTAAGTGGTTGCACCGGCCCTGCTCAGCACACAGCAGCCTAGCCATTGGCAAACTTTTTGTAGGCATCACGGACAAAGAGCAGTTCTGAATAAGGATAACGTGTTCATTTTGCAGATGTTCATGGGGAACTCCTCCCAAACATGAGGGACAGCATGGGAGAAAGCAAGAAGGAGCTTGTTTGGAAATGTAAAAAATGGTTAATGGAGGTTGGCATCATGTGTCAGTCGGAAGGGGGAGTTAACATCTTGATAATGAATGGGGGAAATGGTCGGTAGAATGGGGATAGGCTGTGAGGGGCCTTGAAAGTGAAGACAAGTAGCTTTGTTTGATCGGATAGAGACGGGGAAGCCAGTGGAGGGATGCAAAGAGAGATATGACATTGTCAAAGTGACAGATTAGGAAAATGATCTTTCTAGCATTCTGAATGGATGAGAGCAGGGCAAGGTTGCATTTGTCCAGGCTTGAGAGAAGTATGTCACAGTAATCGAGATGTAAGATGATGAGAGCCTGGACAAAGGTTTTAGCTGGGTGAATGGCTAGAAAAGGCCATGTCTTAGAGATGTCATGCAGAAGGAATCTGTAAGATTTAGACCAGGGATCGGCAACCTTTGGCACACGGCCCGCCAGGGTAAGCCCCCTGGTGGGCCGGGCTGGTTTGTTTACCTGCTGCAAGTGCAGTTTCGGCCAATTGCGGCTCCCACTGGCCGCGGTTCGCCATCCCAGGCCAATGGGGGCTGCGGGAAGCGGTGACCAGCACCCGCGCCTCTTCCTGCAGCCCCCGTTGGCCTGGAGCGGCGAACCGCGGCCAGTGGGAGCCGCAATCGGCCAAACCTGTGAATGCGGCAGGTAAACAAACCAGCCTGGCCCGCCAGGGGGCTTACCCTGGAGGGCTGTGTGCCAAAGATTGCCAATCCCTGATTTAGACATAACTTGGATATGAGGACCTGGAGAGAGGCCAGAATTGAAAATGATTCCCAGGTTTTGGGCCAAAGTGATAGGCAGGCTGTTGGTGTTGTCTGCAGTGACTGAGAAAGGGAGGTAATGGAGAAGACTTTGAGGGGAAAATTAAGAGTTCTATTTTGGTTATGTTGAGCTTGAGCTGACAGCTAGACATCGACAAGAGGTGTCAGAGAGACAGGCTGAGATTTTAGTTTGGACTGAAAGACAAGTTTGGCGTAGACAACCTGTGAGTTGTCTGAGTAGAGATGGTGGTTGAATTCATGTTTTTGGATGAGGTTAACCAGAGAGAAGGTGTAGAGGGAGAAGAGAAGGGAACCAAGGAGCCCAGTGGGGCTGTCACAGAAATGGGGAATGAGGAGGATCCTTTGAAGGACATGCTGAAGGAGAGATTAAAGAGCCAAGAGGAGAACCAGGACTTGGCAGAGTCACAGAAGCCAAGGAAGGATGAAATTTCAAGAGGAGGAGCGTGGTCAATGGTGTTAGAAGTGGCTGACTGGAGCAAGAGGATCAGACTTTGGTGAGAGTGGTTTCAGTGGAGTGCAAGAGGCAGACGTTGGATTGGGGAGTGTCTGGGATGGAACTGGAGGAGAGGAACTCCAAACAGTGATTTGTGGACAGAGTGTTCAATGAGCTTAGATGAAAGGAAGATGGGGCAGTAGTTGGAGAGGCGGGTGGGGGTTTTTTGAGATGGGGAAAAACTAAAGCATGCTTGTATTGTGAAGGGAAAGAGCCAAAGAAGAATGAGAGGTTAGAGAAGAGTAAGCGAGGGAATGAGAGTGGGCACGAGGAAATTAGAGTGAGCACAAGGGAGTTCAGGAGCTGGGATGTGGTCATTGGAGCAAGTTGAGTTAGAGGAAGTGAGCAGATGATAAACCTTCTGCATCTGTGACAGGGAAGAAAGAGGAGAGAGTTGTAGGAGAAGGGAAGGCAGGATGAGCAGATGGGAAAAGTCTCATATTTTGTCAACTTTCTGTTGGAAGAAATTTTCAAGAGAGAAGTGGAGGCAGGAGAAGGGAAGGTTTTGAGTGAGGAAAAGGTGTCTAGTATTGTGGGCATGGGATTCACTGAGTTGGAGAAATAGAGTTGTTAGCTCGGAAGATGGCAGAACTGAAAGAGAAGAGAATGAATTTTTAGTGGAATTTGTAGCCTTGTCACAGAATTTTCATCAGAGATGCTCCACAGTAGGAGAGCAGTAGAAGAGAAGGTGGATGGTGGGGATGAGCCAGAGCTGGGGGTTGACAGGGTGGACCTTGCTATGGGAAAGAGAAACAGAAGAGTCAAGGGGTGTGAATGAAGTATGGAGAGAATTGACAACCAGATCAATGGAAGGAAGAAAGCAGAGTGCTGAGAGAAGATGAAATCTCATCAGTGTCTATGAACTGAAAGTCTCAGAAAGGCAGATTGACGGGGTATTGTGTGGGAGGGGAGGAGCTGATGGTCAGAGAGGAGAACTCAGCAATAGAGAAATCAGGGAGAGAGCAGTGCTTAATGACGTCCAAGTCAAGTGAATTGCCCTTTTAGTGAGCATATTGATCCTGTAACGCTTTCAGAAGTTGAGTTTTGGGTTTGTTTAATAAAAATATCCCCAAAGTATGTTCAGGAAAGTTTGAAGAGGCAAAGCCTTGGTTTAGTTATGATTCCAGGGATTTAGGTGTTGCAAAGGTTCCGATCAGACAAAGCATTGATATTGCACTTATGTGCTGAACCATATTAAATAATAGGCCCATGAGGCCGTGAACTGGGACAAAATGAATCTTGGGAGGGGAAGTGGGAAAGAAGATGCAGATATTGTACCTAAAAAGAATGGTTTATCCCTTAAGTCCTAACATGTAAAAACTAATTCGGCAGTGGGTAACAGTGGTAGCTAGGAGGGAGGGGCTAAATTTGTCCTCCAGTTGTTTTCAGACTCTACATCCTGTTGGGGTGGGTGCATGGAACTGTAGCAGTAGAGCCTACTTTAGCCCTTAGGCTGGATTTGCATCTGCTCATATTCCACAGCTGGGGGTGAGGAGGATTTCTTCTTCCCCTGTGGAATCACCAGGAGAGAATTCAACTTAGTTTTTCACTGTTCAATTTACTGGGGGAAGAGAGAAACTTCTACCTACACTCATACTTTTCAAAAAAAATTCGCTATTGTTTTCTTCCCCTCCACCAGGACAAAAATACCCTGGAAGACTGACTGATGGTGAATCAAAGTGAACTCCAACCTGGGCAACCAACAGACTATCTGTCATAACAGATAGACATCTTATAAGAACTGACCTGACACTTGGTACCTCTTTTAGCATAACAGCATTATGATGACATGAGGTTACAAACCAGGTGCAATGTAAAAGCAGACAGACCCTTTCTGTTTAATCTATTTTTGTATCTAACAAGAATATATTATTCTTTTGAAGGGGTAGCAGCTTGTTTGAAATGTTATATGGGCACACAAGATTATGTATAACGAGGAACATGAAGAGTAAAACACACATCAAAAACAGCGCCAGCTTCCTGTAAGGTAATATTTCAGGAATGGATTGAATTCATCCATGCTGTACTTGCAAATCAATTAATTTGTTTTGCCATCTGTTTGCATGATGCTGTACAAATCATGGCAAGTGGGAATTTCCAGGTACATCTTATGTCCCTTTCTTGCCGCTTTTACTTGCATGAAGAAAGCCAATTTGTGGTAATCCACCCACATACAATTCTGTTATAAGGGAGATTAACTATAACTGCAAATATTAAATATTAAATGCCAAATGGCTCAAGGCTTCCATTAGCCCTCTCTCCCACTGCAAAGTTTGATACCCTAAACAAGGATTTTGAAAGAACTTTTGAAGTTAAAATGAAAGTAGTTTCCAAATTGGTGTGTTTACAGCTGTCCTGAAACATCAAAATGTTTATTACTCTAACATGGCATACTCTGAGTTTCAGTACTGGTTGAGGGGGTGAAATGCAAGTGTAAAGGCTCTACAAGTAGTAAAAGAAGCTGCCAATGATTTAATTTGTCTTTCTACCCTGCATGTGTTTGGTCTAGCTAAACTGAATAATACCCGCTGGCTGCAAGCAGTGTGTGGGGCCAGTGCCAGCTTTTTATAACACTGCATTACAAATATTCCCACCAGCTGAGACTCCAGTAGCATGATAAGGATCTCTACTTCTTATCCAGCTGCCTTAAAAGATATTTGGAAACTTAGTGCTGATTCCTTAAAGAGAGGTTCCCATTTCTTTCCTCCCCTTCTCTCCCAAAGTACCTGTCTCTGTAGTGTTTGAGTGACTAGCATGGTACTCCTCTATCTTGGGATAATGTGACCTAAAAGTGCTGCTCCTCTGCCAAGAGATACTGTAGAAATGGTGATGTATGATGCCATTTTGGTGATTTCCATAACATACATCCTCATTTTGAGTAACGAGTTTTAATAACTTCCAGTTTTGCAAATTCAAACTCAGATCAGAGCGCCAAGCTGCATGTTTTCTCTCCCCCCCCCCCCCCTCCGCGGCTCATGAAAAACCTTGAGTGGTGATATGCTAGTCAGTTTCTTCAGTAGACTTGCACAAATGTAATGAAGGGAAGAATTTGGCCCTGCAGTTCAATCTTCATTAACACTACTGTTGATATGTGATCCAGGGCAGAATCCAGTTCTCTCTCTGGGAGGTGACTTGGCTCTGAAGTGCTAAGTGGAGTTTAAAAAAATAAAAGGGGAAAAAAATGGCTTGGAACCTGATCTAAAGCCCAATGGAAAGACTTCCATTGACTTCAGTGGACTTTGGATAAGGCCCTTTGTCACCAGATTAAGCAGATTTGATTCTGAATACGTGCCAGGAGCAGAGTAAGCAGGTGGTGTTTTTTCATAACCACTCTTCTTACCATAAGCACAGACAATATAGTACGTACTACTAAACACCTGCTTTTTTAAAGTGGGGGAGTTGAGACAGAAAAAAAGGAAGAACTGGAAGAAGGAAATAAAGTAATCATGGTAGAATAGAGGATGGGAAACATGGCAGAGACATTACAGGGATGTGAGAGGAAAGACTATCAAACCTAATAGCCCCAAATCCCAGCATTCTTTGATTCAAAACCTCCTTTCATGTGCTCTTGCCCCACTTCCCAACTATATTCTCATCCTACTT
The DNA here is from genome assembly GCF_027887155.1 of Malaclemys terrapin pileata. Classification (NCBI taxonomy): domain Eukaryota; kingdom Metazoa; phylum Chordata; order Testudines; family Emydidae; genus Malaclemys; species Malaclemys terrapin. The sequence goes on along the minus strand of NC_071514.1, from coordinate 8,046,178 downwards.
GTTCTCCAGAAAAAGCTTTTAAAAATTCTTAACTGCATTCTACTCCCGTTCCATGGGTCGGTTACTTTATGCTTGAAATCCTACTGTTTTAAGAAATTGGGAATTAATTTGTAGCTTTTAACTCTTCACCATAGTGAGCTTATGTTATTAACGCCTTTAATTGAAAACATCTGTTACTCTATGCTCAGCACATTAAAGGAAACTAGTATAAGCAGTTCTTAAATACTTGAGCTCTGGTATCCTCTTTAGTGACCAGTATTATCCCAGGGGAGCATTTTCAAATGGGAGGGAAATATCCAACATGTTCCCTCTTTAAAAACACTTGAAAATTCTTATATATTCTTAAATAATGCCACAGTAGAAGAAATCATAAGCAAACTCAGAAAGTAGCTTCCTTCGAACAGCTTTTGTGTGAACTTTTTAGTTAATCATATGCCTATCAAAATAGCAACATACCTGTTATTTCTAAATCCCATCTGTATCTAGGCGGCTACTTGTAACTTCTGAGTACATCTCATATACTCTCTTTCCACATTCTTTGCTACAGATAGTTCTGTAGGCAGCCTGCACATTAGCAATAACTTCTTGTAACAGACATAATCTTACTGAGAAAAGACTAAATATCAAGGCCCTTGTATAGAAAGCATGGCAATGTTTGACATTCTCACTTTTCTCTCAACTGTATTTATATCTGGAATAGTAGAAAATGGGTGGCCAATGAGAGTACAGGAAACTCATTGAGAGAATTATCTCTTAAATGTCCTATAAGCAGCTTTAAGCCCTTTATTGGAGTTTTAATAATTTATTTCAACGGGTATACTAACAGTAGTTCTGTGTTCATGATCTTTCATAATCTTACCTTTATATCGAACCCTCACAATAGGAAGGTTCTTTACAGATTTTAGTTAATAATAAGGATTTCACAATTTAAAATCAACAGATTCCTGGCCCTAATCAGGAATTAATGTAATGCTTACATATATTGTTTAAGTACTGCACAGTCATCCTAACATTCCTGTTAGGTAGGTCACATGAGAAGATAAAATAAATCAAATGATGTGTTCATTTATGTAAACTTGTAGATCTTGTAGGTAACACACACATCTCTAAGTGGGGGAAAAAAAGGCAAAAAGACCTAGTAGATTATCTTGTCTGTTTCTCTGCCAATGCCATAAAGTACTTAATATGTTCTACTACTTTAGGTATAGTTAGCATGATATCTCCAGAATTGCAAGCATTGACCATCGCGTGAAGTTTAGTCATTAAGAGAGGTTTTTTTTTAAACCTCCCTCATTGTTGATTATTCACTCTTATACACTGCCATTGCAGTAAAAAGAACTTTGTACAATGTTAAAAGCATCCCAAAATGTATAAGTATCCCTTTCTGTTGGGATGAAAAAATTAGAAACCCTACAGCTATCTCTCTTCCCTAGTCTTTGTGTCTGACTGCCTTTGATCCTGTGATTATAATGATCTTAGTTTGAGTGTGTACTACAAGAATTGTTGCCTGGTGTCATTTTTAACAAGTGTTCTTTACTTTTTTTTTTTTTTTTTTTTAGGTATCTTCTCTTTTTCAATCCCTGTTCTAATTTATGTATGCTCTATGTTGATTAAAGGTGACTAGTGTGACTGCATGACACTTTTGTAAGAAGCAGACTCAGCTAGGATGTTACACCATCACTGTCGGAGGAACCCTGAACTACAGGAAGAGTTGCAGATTCAGGCTGCAGTAGCTGCTGGGGATGTTCACACCGTGCGCAAGATGTTGGAACAGGGCTATTCTCCAAATGGTCGAGATGCCAATGGCTGGACCTTGCTTCATTTCTCTGCAGCAAGAGGGAAAGAGAGATGTGTTCGTGTATTTCTTGAACACGGAGGTGAGTTGCACAGAAATAAAAGGTCTTGGGTTCCATTCAAAAGTCTTCCATTTCCAGATTGGTATCAGATTATTTCTGAAGTAACTTTCTTGTTTCCCTCATTTGTTTCTTGGGAGTGGTGCTTTGTTTCTGTCTCCACTCTACTTGTTTTGGATGTTGTCTCCATGAATGAGCTGGCAAAGTATCTAGCCTTTTATATTAGTTCTCAAAATTGCCAGGGAGCAATTATCAAAATGAATAAGCAGTTATAAAAGTAGGTGAGTAGGGAAGAGCTAGATAGAAAGTAAGAGAGAATTTACGGCACCTTTTGTAGGCCTTGTCTGCACTACAGGGGAGATGTGCTCTTAATTTGAGTTAGCAAACTGTAGATAAAATCCTAGTAAGTGCTGAACACAAGGCAGTTTGTCGTTCTAACTTGAGCCAGTAGGTCATGTTAAAGACTAGGCTTTCCCATAGACTTTAACTTGATCTTCGAATAACTCATGTGAAAATTATAAACTGCCTCGTCTTCACTAGGATTTTACCTCAAGTTAGCTAATTTGAGTTACGCATGCTCCTTTTTTCAGAGTGAAGACAAGGCCATATTTGTAACTATTGATTTGAAAGGGTAAAACATCAAAGACAAGCAATTGGTTAGCATAGTACCGTATAAACTTGTTCATAAGCCAAATTTTTTAGTAAAAAAGGGAAGCGCCAGAGAAGGGGGTCGGCTTATGAATGGGTATAGAGAGAGAGGTGGGACACAGCCCCTCCCCCCAGCAGAGGGAGCAAGGAGAGGCAGCATAGCCAGAAGGGAAGAGGCGGGGCCTGAGGCTCCGCTTCTGGCCATGCTGCTCTCCCCGCAGCCTCCGAAGCAGTTGCAGCTCCAGGGCTGGCAGGCTGCTGGCAGGCTGCAGCCATGCCGCTCGGCCCCGCCCCCTGGAGCAGGCTGTGGCCACGCCACCTGGCCCAGCCCGCTGGAACATGCTGCGGCCACGCCGCCTGGTCTGGCCCGCCGGAGCAGACTGCAGCCGCGCTGCCCAGCCTGTCGGAGCAGCTCCAGCCAGGTCAGAGACATCCTCCCCAGATAAGGTGGGAAGGGATAGGATGGGGATTGGGGGTCTCGGGCTAGGGGTGGGGTCGTGGGGGGGTGGTCACAGGGGTTACTCCCCTGACTCCCAGCTTCCCCCCCAAAAAAATTTCCCCACCAGTTGCTGTCCTAGCCCGTCAGGGTAAGCAGCTGGCGTGTCAAGACACCTTGTTTACTTAGGTTTACCTCCATGCCTGCGGACTCTCGAGGTAAATAAACCAATAAACCTGGGAGCCAAAGTTTGCTGACCCCTGAATTATAGGGTCGGCTTATGAACAGGTTATAAAATTTTTCCATTTTTACTTATCCATCTTGTGGGGGGGGGGTTGGCTTATAAACGAACCGGTTTATGATCGAGTATATACGGTGTAAGAGAGAATCAATAGAAGTAAAGTTTAAGGTAAATATCACTCCTAATGACTTTTGTCAAAATATGGAAGCCTTTTAAGGAAGCACTTTTTCTTGAGTCACTTAAAGGTAGTTGAGGCAAAGCACATCACTAATAATAGAGCAAATGTACATAGTACTTAGGACAGAAAGCACTCCTTACTTTTAGTCTTTTACCAAAACTCCTAGACTTTAGAGGTCAGTGGATTGAACTTGTTGTCCTTGCACTGAACAACGTACAGGGTGGGAGAGATGGGCGTGCCACATCCCCAGTCAGAGCGCTGCCCCATTAAACTTTCTCTCTGGCATAGAAGGGCTAGATGGAACTCCTGAACTCCCTAACACTGTTCATAAATCAGACAGTTTGCTAAATTTTTACTATCTTCCCATCCCATAGAAACTCACATGAACCATCTGATTGATTTAATAAAAACTACTCACATGAGTAACAGTGAATGAGATCAGGCCCCTAGTTTGTGTTGCATTATTTGACACATACATATATATTACATATAAAAACTACATTTAAAAGAATGTTGTTTAGGTTGCAAAGTAAAGCAATTTAAAATTAGAAAATGCCACACTTAGGAGTCAGAATTGAAGTTGCACGGGCAACCCTCAATCTGGCATTTCCCAGTTTTCAAGTACTTGATTTGAGATATATAAAAATCTTCGCAATCTTATAAATTTGACTTTCTTTCCAGATTTACAAGCTCTGTAAACGTGTCTTTTCATTTTCAGTACATCTCCTTATAACAATTTTCCTACAAATGCTACTGACTGGCTGCTATTTTCCCCTTTTCATTTATTGCTTTTAATAAGCCAGGTGAGAATTATCTGTAATGAAATAGCCTAGTGCTGGCAGCAATGTAGAATGCAGTCGGAGGAATTGGAAAGTTGAGTAACTAGGCACCTGAAGCGGAAGAGACTCTAACCGTGTGGGAGTTGGTCATCTAGAAGTAGATTGACCATTGTATCAGCTAGTAAACCATCCAGCTCGTCAGATTGTTAGTTGTATATAGAGTGAATTGTATGTTAGTGTTTTCCTTTATTCATGCCAATCCTTTGGCCGAGACACAAGGATGAAACCAGCAGAAGGAGCAACCAAATGCAAAGAGCAGATCAGCAGAGTTGCAAGGTATTTCTTAGCAATTTGATGGTATGGTAGAGCAGTGGAGAGACTTAGTCTGCAAGGAGAGTGGAGAAAGTATAGCTCACAGACCGTTTGGATTCCTCAGAGGTGTGGGTCTTCCAACAGCTCTTTTTCAGTATAATGAAAACATGATGACAAATGGAATCTGCAAGAGCAATCCAAGCAGCAAGGAGCAGTGGTTCCACTGGAGCAGAACAGGAAAGTGAGAGGGGCAGAATGGTTCACAGAATCATAGAAAATTAGAGAAGTCATCTGATCCAGCCAGTGCAAAATTTTTCCCTCTGGTATATTTGTGCTTTCCAAATTTCATGCTAAGCCATCTTGTGTGTGCAGTAAATTAGGGGAAGAATTATGCTGTGCTAATGCACAACCCTCTGAATCCTAGCCAGCTAGGATCTTTAGGGTGCATAGCAGTTAGCTCTCTTATGTGTTTTATATCCCAGTAATACACTAGGCGAGTAAAGACATTGTTTCGTTATGTGTTCCAAAGTAATGGTGATAAGACTCATTGAAACCAAAAGGAATTTGTTGAGAAAACTGCTGAAAATCCAGAGTAGCAAGTGACCTAAAGGAGTTTCTATTCTATGAAAATTTGACTACACCATATCTAAATCTAGTAATTCCTTACAGAATCTAGGAGAAACTAGAAGGTGTGAAATACTGTTTACCTAGATTGATGTATCTTAGTGGAACAAGATTAGTGCATTTCTTGAACCTTCCTTGTTGCCAGTATTGCCTTAGGAAATCCTATGCAGGCAGCACTGTGATGAGTATTTCTGAATCTTGTGGCTAGGGGTAAGTCTCTGGAAGGAAGCAAGCCTGGAATAACAGGAGTACACATAACTACCCGTCGACGTAGCTACCACCTCTCATGCAGGTGGAATAACTATGCCAACCGGATAAGCTCTTCTGTCGGCATAGTAGCATTTTCACTGAAGCCACACAGCACCACTGCAGCATTTTAAGTGTAGACCTGCTCTTAGTAACAGTCCTGGGACTTTTTGGTGGGGGAATGAAGGGGAAAGAGGAAACACATCACAACGGGTCTTCAAACAGATTCTTTCCAGATTTATGACCAGTTGCCTTACAACAGAACTCGCCCTCCAGAGTTGGACAGTTTCTTAAGAGAACAGTGCAAAGAGAGGAACCTAGAATGAACAGGGTTATACATTTGACTTCAATTTCACAATGTTAATTTTATTGTGGGATGGTAGGAATGGAAAAAACCTTAGTGAGTGCTTTTGATCCTCCCAATGGGCAGCTCATAATAGTTTGTCCACAAGATGGCAGCAAAGCACTTTCTTAACAATAATGGGCAGTCTTTTCGGTTTGTTTGTTTTTAATGATCTGACTACTTAATTGAGTAGAAAATTGGTACCAGTGGTCCAGTAAAAACCCATAATATTAACGGGAATTAAAATATCATTACCATATGGTGCTGTCCATCGTATTGGCTTTCATAAAGCTTAAGTCATGTGGCTTGTTTACACAATTGATTGGATTCCTTCACTTTTTCCAGTGATATCTCTTACATAGTTTGCTACTTCTTGGTTGGCCTTTATATAATTAGGAGTAATTTAATTGGATTGGAGGTAGAGGGGGAAGAAACACTTACAAAAGGGTGGCCTTGTTTGAGAGGCAATGGTGTTAATTCAAAAACGCTGCTAGTGCTAATTTAGGTGAGTCTAGAAATAGAGATAGAATAGACTTATTACATTACTGTAACAGGTACACCATAACCTGTTAGGTTTTTAAGCAGGTGGCTTGATGGATAGAATGGATCGGATAGAATGGATCAAACAGAATGGAGTGGGAATGATTTGAGAGAGGATCTGGAACAGTGGTTCTCAAACTAGGGCCGCTGCTTGTTCAGGGAAAGCCCCTGGCGGGCCGGGCCGGTTTGTTTACCTGCTGCATTGCAGGTTTGGACAATCATGGCTCCCACTGGCCGCGGTTCAGCATATCCCTCAGCCTGCGCTGCTTCCTGCAGCCCCCATTGGCCTGGAGCGGCGAACCATGGCCAGTGGGAGCTGCGATTGGCCGAACCTGCGGATGCAGCAGGTAAACAAATTGGCCCGGCCCGTCAGGGGCTTTCCTGAACAAGCGGCGGACTGGCTTTGAGAACCACTGACCTAGAATATTGTCTGAGCAGTCTGAAGCTAGGAAGTCTAGGAGCAGCTGATCCAGGGAAGAATATTTTTTCAGCTGATCATTGATATTTTTAATATCTTTGTTTTTTTGACTCTGCAGTGGTGTGGACTCTATTTTAGAGCAGGTTGGGAAAGATACCAGTTGCTTCCTGCCAAAACAGGACTGCTCACTGCAGTTATCTTTGACCAGTTTCATTTTTAAACTTCTCAAGTACTCAGGCTTCTGCTGCTTCTGTTGAGAGACTATTCCACTGTCTTATACAGCTGACTAAGGAATTTTGTCCTGATACATAATCTAAACTTGTCCTTAATTTCATCTCATTATGTCAAGTTACCCCCTTTACTTACCTCAGGCAATAATACTTCCCGTTCCTTAATACCCTTTGTGGATTGTTCCCCGCACTGCTCCGTTTTTAATTGCTTAGCCATGCTATGCTTATTTGGCTCTCTTAATCTTTCCTGTTTTTATATTTTAAAAAAAAAAAAAAAAAAAAACCTCTCAAGCTCCTTCATCACTTTTGTTGCTCTCCTCTGAATTCTGTCTTAATTGTCAGTATTTCTGGTGAGGTGATGTCCATAACTGATTCCAGGTGTGGGCACTTGAGACCCATATAAAGCAGAACTTTTTCTTCTCCATTCTGTGACTGGATTCCTCTGTATATTTAACCCAGCATTACATTGACCTAACTTGCTGCCATATCATTTTGCAAACTCCACTTGTACCTTCACAGTAGGTTGGAATTTGAGATTGGGCTTGTTATCTTACTCCCCGTGCTGCTAAGGATGAGGAACACACAGTTGCCCGTGTGTGTGGGTGGGTGTGTGGTAGGGGATGAGGGAACCCGTGTGTTTATCCCGAGCAACACATACAACACCCAACATTGGAAGAGGTGTTGACAGCCTCCAGAGGGAGCTGTGTTCTGTCCTCTGACCTTCTGGAAGAAAGGTCACTCCATCATACTCCTGTCTGCACCCCTTCTTCTTCAAACACTGTTTGGATGGGGAAAATGCAATGAGTGAAGTGTCAGAATGCAGCAATGTGGCTGTCAGGATTTTGCACAGTAGAAATGCATAATGTGATGGTGTCAAATGAAGGCTGGTCTTCCCTGTGGACAGCACCTCTCTTTATAAGCCAGGAGACTTGGGTTAGGAAATGGACTCAGGTTTCCAAGCTGTAGTCTGGTAGAAGTTGAGCACATTATGAAGTGATGCACATAGGTGAAGGCGGAGGGAGATTACCCTTTGCAGTCTTGCCAGCTGGGTAAGAATGGTAGTGGGACAGGCTCCATAGTCCAGTTAGCTGGCTAAAAGTAAGATGTTAAGTGCATGTGAGGAAAGACTTGTGAAAAATCATTTGGGGTGCAAGGGATGTGTCTCTGTGTCCAGGAGTGAGGAGTGGAATTAGGTAACTTGGTCTGGTTGATTTATTTTCTCTCTTTTATTTTTATAATATATGAGAGCACATGTACGCTATCTGAATTTATGTGCCGTTGGTGGTGGTGCGATGGGGAGGAACGGGACTGTCCAATCACTTGCAAATTTAGCACTGCCATATCTCCTGATTTTTTTTTTCTCCCCATAAGGGGATGCTTACATTCTTGTAAAATCTTAAATTTTTGTAAAACTATAAATTAAGAACAGACTTCTCATCTTATAAAAACAGACTTTTATCAAGATGATCTGAAATAACATATATCTTACATGCTTTGGAAATCCTACAGACCGCAGAGAAACTTTTTACCTAATACAGTATTACACCCTAAAAACAACACCATCTTGCCAGACCACAAAACATCTGTAATTTGGGACAGCAGATGTTGCTACACATGCTTCTTTTTAAGACCAAGAAGCAGCACAAGGGAAAATAAAACAGAGAGAAAGAAGCATGACATTACAGAGCTGGAAAGGAACTGGGTGGACAAAGAAGTTTGAGCAATTAGCTTAAAAGTGCTAGAACTATGCATGTGTTTAAACAGAACTTCATTTTTTTTTCTTGTTGATTACCTTTATTAAACGAAATAAATCATTTGACTCTTCCTTAAAATAGAACTTAGGCCCAGATTTTTAAATGTATCTAGGTGTTGCTGCACTCAACATTGCAACACCTAACTGATTTAGGAGTCTAAATCTCATTTTCAAAAGGGATTTAGGCAATTTTGGTTCCTAAGTGAAGTAATGCCTACGTGCTTTTAAAAATCTGGAACATAGTCTATTAAAGCAAGAAGTAGTTTGAAGCATGTCAAACTATTTCAAGATTTGCTTGAAGAGTAACATTCTGCCACTTGATTTTATTTGTACTCTAACTTTTTTCCTTTGTTTTGTATTTTAACTTTAGCTGATCCCACAGTTAAGGACTTAATTGGAGGCTTCACCGCTCTGCATTATGCTGCCATGCATGGCCGGGCAAGGATTGCACGCTTGATGTTGGAATCAGAATATAGAAGTGACATTATCAATGCAAAAAGCAATGATGGTTGGACTCCCCTCCATGTAGCAGCCCACTATGGCAGAGACTCATTTGTCAGACTCCTGCTGGAGTTCAAGGCTGAGGTTGATCCGCTCAGTGATAAAGGTACTACACCGCTTCAGTTAGCCATTATCCGAGAGAGGTCAAGCTGCGTGAAAATCCTTCTGGATCACAATGCCAACATCGACATTCAAAATGGTTTCCTGTTACGATACGCTGTGATCAAAAGCAATCACTCTTACTGCCGAATGTTTCTTCAGAGAGGGGCGGATACAAACTTGGGCCGCTTAGAAGATGGACAGACACCATTACACTTGTCTGCTCTTAGAGATGATGTGCTTTGTGCACAAATGTTATATAATTACGGAGCAGACACTAACACAAGGAACTATGAAGGACAGACCCCATTGGCTGTTTCAATAAGTATTTCTGGAAGTAGCCGACCCTGTCTGGATTTCTTACAAGAAGTAACAAGTATGTATGTAAGAAAAGTTAATCAAAGCACACAGTGTCCTTTTTTGGGTTTAACCTCAGGAAAATATTTAATCCTAGCATCTAATTTCTAAATGCTAGTTAAATGCATTAGAACGTTCCTGGTGGTGATAGTGGGGGAAGCTCATTTACTGTCCTTCTCAGGAAAGGAGCTAACACTAAGGACACCATATTTAAATGAACTTTGTTTAATTTATTTATATTTAGAGAGAGAGAGTCTGGAAGTGTTCATCAAAAGATCTGTATGTGGCTATAAAATCCAGCTTTATTAGAACTGGCCTTAAGTGCAAGCATACCGTGGCTTCTTAGGATCCTTTGCTTGTTTGACATCCTGCAAAAACTCTGCAGCTCACTGTCTCATCTGGCATTAGGACCAGAGCAGGAGGAATTTTTCTGTGTGTGGTGGTTTTTGGTTTTTGGTTTTTCCTTCCCCCCTTCTCTTCCCACACCCCTTCCCTAGACAGCAACATGAGCCTAGTTATTTTCTTCTGCCTGTACCTGTTCGATATCTGGGAACACTAGACTTACTGAGCTACCCTCTCAGTTTTAAAAAGTTTTTGATTTTTGACTACATTATGCAAGATGTTAGAAATGGAGTGACCTATTTAAAAATTTCCTTCATAAGGAGGATGCTGCCACTGAAAATGTTCAGGGTACAGAACTGCATTGCTAATAAGGTAACAAGGTATAATCCAGGCTTCTTATTATTAAGAGGGCCTGACTACTTCTCATGTGCCCAGGATCAAAGTAGTATAGGACAGTTGGTGTGTGGCTTTTTAAAGCTTCTCTTACTTTTGCATGTTGCATTTTCAAACAATGAAAGTTCATGACCACATGCAGTATAGGCGCTAGAGAGAAACTGAATTTTTAATCACTGAATCAGATGAAATTTAGCAATTGTAGATACACGTAAGCATTCAGAATCAGACTTCTAATTGTATGTATGACTTGTATTACTGTGTTCACTAAAGACCTATAGATCATATATATCTGAAAGCTTGATATATACAGTATTTGGATGGGTGAAGGTTGGATAATAGGAAAAACAAGGGGAGGAAAGACTTTAATTTCATTGAACTTTTTCTGTCGAGAATAGAATTCTACCCCCTTTGTTGCCTGTCTTTGGAAACGTTTCTCACCATTTTAGTTGTACTGTTGGAGTTATTTATGGACAAAATAATATCCAATCTTCTAATTTTCCATAGTCTTAGTAGACTATAACGGTAAGACTGAAGCATATTCTAATCCTTTGAAGTGTGTCCCTAATATCTGAAGCTTCATCAAAAAAGCTGCAAACTTAAATAACTTGTTTGTAGGTTGCAGATTCTGCAGTGGAATTGCTAGCTTCTAACAATTTAGCATTAATGACGTCTAAATAAAGAAGTTAGAAGTAATTCCAAAGCTTTTAGATGCCCAGAAACTCTAAAAGTATCCTTATAGCTATAAGAAGTAGCAGTTGTCTTTAATACATGCACACAAATAGTTAAGAAACCAAAGACTTAGAATACTGTTCCATCTGCAGTGGACATTCATTCATTTGTGTGTACAAAAATAACACTTATGTACTGCTATAGATTTTCAAAGTACTTTAAAACATTTCATTTAAAATTAGTGTCTCTTCTTTACACAATACTGTTATCATTGTTCTGAAGGGCTAAGCACATATATATACATATATGTATTTATTTAAAAAAAAAAAAAAAAGTAGTTCTAATAAGCCAAATGGGGTTGAAGCTTGTGGAAACTGGGGTGGGAATTACGGGAAGTGGAGCTTCTTAATGGGGATGGATGTAAAGAGACTAGTAGAGTTCTGATTGTATTCTGGAGAGGGCTTCCTGTTGGTTGTTTTTTTTTCCCCCTTGGCTTCAACAGAACCTGAGAGATTTATAAATGGTCTTGATATGTCTGCTTGGGGTGGGTGCAGGTGTTTTTTCTCGCATCCTTCTACCCCATCTCAGCAGCACTTCATCAGTGGCTGCTTTAGGATATCTGCGAGAGTTGTGCCGCTATATAAACTAGAATTACGAAGGTTTAAAATGGAAGAGAAAGTAGGATTGGTTGCAAGATCTCTGGTTACTCAGCCTCTGTTGTGTTAGGCAACGGGAAACAAGGCAGGACTAAATCAGTTGCAAGATGGAGACTGAGTTTGAAATCTCTCAGTCTCACTGGCCATCTCCTGATTCTGCTCTTGTGGGAGGAGGGTAGTGTGACAATGACCTCCAGAGGTAGTTACAGCCATCTTTGAATTGGTCGTGAATGAGGCTCCTAAATTTGCATTTGTAGTGATTAATCCTGGTAGGAAGACATTATAGGATGTTTGTTAGCACTGCAGTTGGGCATTTGGTTGAACATAAACTAAGAAGTGTGACTGTGCTGATTGCATTTTACTTCCAAAGGTGGTCTCCGACTCAAAAATTAATCTGATAGCGTGTCCATCTATTGAGAGTCCAGGGAAGGTGTTACTTTGGATTTAGCAGAGGTTGCCCTGTTTCATGGCAGAATCCCTAATTGAGAGCTGAGCTGATTGACAATGAAGTCACCCAGAGTAATGTGGGTAATTCATCTGGGTTAACTCAGGTATTGCTGTGTCACCACACATAGCTGGCCATACTCTTGAACTGTTTTTTGCTTTAGCTTTGGAAGTGGGCAGAATGGAGGTTGGACCTATCCAGGACCACGTCTTCCTTTGTTTTGAGCTCAGGATACACATCTCTTGAGTCAAAGGGCCTTTTTTAAACATCTTTTGACTTCCTACTTCTGAGACAGATTTTGGGGGGTGGCATTTTGCCGCCCTCGGCGGAAGTTCAGCGGCGGGGGGTCCTTCCGCTCTGGATCTTCGGCAGAAATTCGGCGGCAGGTCCTTCACTCGCTCTGGGACCCACCGCTGAAGTGCCCCGAAGACGCGGAGCAGAAGGACCCCCGCCGCTGAAGACCCCATGCCCCCTGAATGCTCAGAGGAGCACGCTGCCGCCTAGGGCAGCAAAAACCCTGGCGCCGCTCCTGTATGGGGAGATAGAAAGAGTAACCTAAATAATCTATCCAGAAGCCTGTGAAGCCGCATAAGATTGGGTCCCTAATCCATGAACCATTGGAACTCATTTACAAAACTTTTCTTAAATATTATATGAATATATTGTCTCATACTATAGAATTAGAATTTATAATCCCTCTTCCATGATGAGATATCTTTAAGCTATAATGTATCTTTAGATGAAATGCTTTTTGAGGAAAAAACTTATCCAAGAAATCCGATTTTTTTCTTTAAATTGTTGGTTTTTATCCACCCTGCTTTGCTGGCTCTTGTGGGCTTGTTGCATTGAACTTTTCCCCCCTAAACTGGTGTCAAAACACTGGTACCAATAGTCTTACTACAGAGAGCCTATAGCTCCCTATAATGGAGAACAGACAAGAGACCAAGTCTGTAAATACATCTCCAGTCTTAGAATTAGATCTACAAGAAAGATCTGATTTATTTTTCTACATTTCCCTGAGGAAATGTCTCTCCTGTGCTTTCCAGTGAGAGGTGGGGGTCAGACATTTAACTTCACTTTCTCTCGGGATTCCTTTACATATTGAGAGGTCAGATTAGTCTAAGCATGAAGTTGAAAGTTTTGCCTTGGGCCTGGTCCCCACTAACCCCCCACTTCGGACTAAGGTACGCAAATTCAGCTACGTTAATAACGTAGTTGAATTCGAAGTACCTTAGTCCGAACTTACCGCGGGTCCAGACGCAGCAGGGAGGCTCCCCCGTTGATGTCGCGTACTCCTCTCGCCGAGCTGGAGTACCGGCGTCAATGGCGAGCACTTCCGGGATCGATTTGTCGCGTCTTAACCAGACGCGATAAATCGATCCCAGAACATCGATTGCCTGCCGCCGGACCCTCCGGTAAGTGAAGATGTACCCTTGGTTTCCCAATCTGGAAAATAGATAATACCTGCCTAGTTAATCCTGGATTGCCATCAGATCAATGGTTTAGGTGAAATACTAATTCAGTTGTATTAAGATCAATTGTTTTATATTTTCAAAAGGACAAGTCATTAGCTTCAACAAAGGATTTCAAATTGTATGCTTTAGAAAATGTTTACAGCATTGTAGGCGTGGATGAAATTTTAAAGATAAATAGAGACCCGTACAAAGAAACTAGAGAAACTCCGTCGAGAGACAGTTTAAGTAAAACTACTTTTTTTTTCCGCTATAATTTAGGCAAATTTTAAACTTTGACTGTTTTGTGATTGTATAGTTTAAACTCCTCTGAATGTAGTAATTTCACAGTGTAAAATTCTGTTACAACCTTAATTACTCAGTATCAACACTCAAAACAAATGCAGTAATTCCTTGAAATCACCTGCTAGGAATCCATTGGAAGAAGTTCGCTAAGCTCAACGTTAATCTTCATTTATATGTGCATGGTAACATGCATGAAACTTACTGAAATTGTGAAAATCTATTGCCCCAGTAGGTGCTAGTGGTAATCTCTCACTGATAAATGGGCTCTGCTTTGAGAGCCTGGGTGTTAAGGCTATATGAATCAGTGATTTTATCATTGGCCCTGTTAAATAAATAAATAAAATCTTACACAAGTTCAATGATACTTTCCTCTTCTCACTAGTAACAACTGTTCAAAGGCCAATGTTCTTCAAACAATGTTTGGTTCTTTTATGTAGCATATTGAAGATAGATCAAATCACCTTTTCAAAGAATGGACACAACCCACCTTCTTTCAGTTGAGAAAAACAAAGGGAGTAAATTTTCAAAGCTCTCTGCAGTTTTAGCGAGTGACTGTCGTCATAATCAGAGTTGGCTGGCTAAAACTGGCACAATGCTTTGAAAATATATCCAGCAAGTCAGCTTTTAGCCAGTAACTGGGATTTTTGTTCATTTAATTCTTCTGAGTCTTTGCTATCTCAGCACAGCAGTTTGAAGATCCCTTTGTGCAAACAAAGATCTTGATATACCTATTTCTGTGTTTTAAAGTAAAGGTAACTTAGTCCATGGAACACAGAGTAGCATACAGTAAAAGGTCAGGTTTCAGAGTAGCAGCCGTGTTAGTCTGTATCCGCAAAAAGAACAGGAGTACTTGTGGCACCTTAGAGACTAACAAATTTATTAGAGCATAAGCTTTCGTGGACTACAGCCCACTTCTTCGGATGCAGCACAGAAGTGGGCTGTAGTCCACGAAAGCTTATGCTCTAATAAATTTGTTAGTCTCTAAGGTGCCACAAGTACTGTTCTTTTTTTAGTAAAAGGTCAGGTATTCAAACTGTAAGATGGTCCAATAGCACTGTTTTATAAAAGTACTTTCAGAACACTTTTCATCATTATATCATCTCCTAAATAAGAAATATGAAAGGGAACATATGTAAGCAGTATGATACTGGAGCTATTTTTGGTGAAAACACCGGCACTACATATGATTTAATAAAGACTACATAGCAGTCAAATTACTGATTATATTACAAACAAGAAGTAAATTCTGATGTGTGTAGTTCAGACTATTAAAATCCCAATGTTGTTAATCTTAAAAATATTACTACATACCTCTGTACTTCATTTCAGAGAGTTGACTGATTATTTTTACTTCCATATGCAAATTTTCAAGCCAAAGGTACCCTTCTTCGCTACATGTTTGCTATGCCAGAAATACTGAACTTTGATGAACATCTGCATGACTAATCTAAAACCCCCAACTTACTTGGAATTTTGGCTTTTAGTGCAGTTTGAAAATATGCTTATTGTAGATGTCTCATAGCAGAGGTATGGTCATCACTGATTTTAAATTAAACTGGAGCTTTTAAACTAGCTTGTATTGCATAAAGTTAAATAGGGGTAAAATGCTAGCCTTGTCCTATGGCACGAGTTACTGGGGGGGAGCGGAATCTGTTCAGTTTCATAGTGCACTATTGTACTGGTAGCCACAAACTATGCAACTGTTCCATACGAGGGGCAGGGGAAATAGTCTCAGAGTATATGATTGTTATGTTTTATATTCATACTAGGCATACGGATTTGATTTGTTTTAGACCAGCGAAATCTTCATAGTGACATTAACAATGGTACAAAACCAAATCCTGTTATGTCACTTGACTTCCCTAGTCATTTGACTATTACTACTTAGATTTGGAATTCTAGATATTGCATTTCTTAAACTGTGAGAGCAGGATCAAGCCTCTGAAATGAAGTGCAAGATTCCCATTCACTTCAGTGGGAGCTGTTTGTTAGGTGACTAGATCCTTTTTACACATTCCTGCCCCCTCTTCTGCAACATGTCAATATGTTTCTTAGGGCATGTCTTACACTAGCAGCGTGCACCACAGTGCTGCACTGTAATTCCCTTGTGTGGATGCTGTGGGCACGATCTAAAAGGTTCCTGCCCCATAGTCTGAACTGCATGACAAAGCACACCATGGGCTCCTGCAATGTGTGTATTAGCATGGCAGGTTTGTTTTCTAAGCAAGAGGGCACGTGCCTCAGGGTAGGCTCAATTCCTTAAGCTATTCTTGAATTAAAAGATGATATGCTCTTAGAATATGAGCTAGTCACTGGACAATTCATTTAAAAAAGGACGTTGGGCATTTTTTAACTATGGTATCTGATTGTTCTCTCGCAGTTGTGAAAATTTAATAATAGATTGTTCCTTTGTGCTAAACAAATCGGTTGGGAAACAAAAATAGATAATCCACTATCAGTGGTCCCCATTTTACTTTAGCCACCCACTCCCAAACAAACATAAAAATGTATTCTATATACCAAAATGTCAGTCACTGTTATGGGTTCCCTGCACCTTTTCCCTCTTTCTGGTCTCTGAGTTCATCCACCTCAAGTGTTCAGCCTTTTGCCCTTTCCTATCTCAGGGTGAAATCTCATGATTCTTCCACTCTTAGAATCGGGACCTGGGTACACTATTCCATGTTAACATTCTGCAGGTTTCAGGAACTTGTGACCAGTGATAGTGACTCACAGCCATCTTGAAACAAAATATTGTTATTTAATAGTTGGAACAAAGCAATAGCAAAAACGGATTTTATAGCAATAAGCAGCCTACGTACATATTGAGTCACATCTAATTTTTCACTTACCTTTTAGTTAAGTTAGATAAGAGGAAAGTTTATATTACAGGAACAGAACCAACGTATATTCTCCTAGCCAGTCTAGATCCTCATGTGTCTTTGGGTCTCTGTCTGTTTCCTTTTTTCAAGCTAGTTTTGGCACTCCATAAAGAGAGTGGACTAAAACTATTAAAGCTTCTCACTCTAGCATTGTCTTAAGGTTTATTAAGTCTAAGCCATCAGGTGACTATTAGAAAGGGCCTCCTCTCTTTTTCCCAGGACCTTGTCCACATGGGGAAATTGACTAGCAATAGCTCTTCCAGAATTGTTCCCCCATGGACATTCCATTCCAGAATAAAAGTGATTTTTTTATTTTGGAATAATGTCCACATGGGGAGCTATTGAAGAATGAGCTATCCCATCATTTCCACATGTAGACACGGTGGATAGGCTAAGTAAGTAGACTGTGCTAACCAGGCAGACACTTCAGGTGAAATTTTCCCCCATTTACGATATACCACTCCCCATGATAGTGACTGATCCACATAGAGAAATAATAGTTATTAAACAGCCCCCCATTGTCACGTTGTTGTTAAAATATTCTGTATTGTATCTCCTTTTGCATCTTTGCTGATTACAAAGGTATGTGTTTACATTCTGATCTCGGTGCCTTGGATCACTGGGAACAAACTGTCCCAAATACTGGATTGTGGTACTGATGATTACATCAAAATTTAGGCAGAGACTGGATAGATAAGAGACAACTTCTGCTTATACACTCCTTCAGAAACAACGGGGAGGGAGATTTAAAATTTCCAGTGTGCCAATATAGTGCAGACCATTGCTTTCTTGCCACCTGATTGATTTGTGGCTACATTGACTTGGCACTAGGTGGACAGAGATTGTGCATTCCAAGGACAGTGCACATATTCTGGAAGGAAGACAGGCAGGTCCTGTTAGCTGAGTAAGAACATCACTGACTATGAGAGAGGACTATGTTATTATTAGCTTTGCAAATATCCTTTTTCTAGAGCCCTCAGTGTTTCCATTTCTACAGCCCTTTCCCATATATTTTGAGGAGAAGAAAGTTGGCTGGTTTATCATGGGCAGGAATGTTTTGAAAATAGACTACTGCAGCATTTTAAAGATGAAAGTTGGGAACCTCTGCTCTGTATTTTCAAAGACCTTTAAAGTTCACTGTTAACCTTGTCCCTTCCAACTCTGACAACTAGTGCATAGAGATGCTAGAGAAATATTTATAAGTTTTTCTTTAAAACTGGGGCGCCTCAGTTTATATTATGTAAAAAAGTGTCTGATGTCAAAGTACTGTAGAATGTATTGAACTACACTCTGCACTCCCAACTTCAGGAGCCAACCCTCTAAGTCCCTAGTTGGTTATTTTGGAAGCAGCTCACTCATGCTTGAGATGTAACAATATCGTCAACTAAAATTGTAGAATTTTTTATTCATTTATTTATTTTTAAAAGAAGGTTGGGGAGTGACTGGAAATTGAGGGTAAAATGGGAGGAATGTGTTGTATTCAAAATTCAAGCAATTGTCTTAGTACAAGAAGAGACCACTCTAAAGATCAACAATGTTTTTCTAAATAAATAATTTTAATTAACATAATAAACCTCTGGAACTTGCTTTGCAAGCAATTGAGGCATCTAACTTAACGAAAAATGTTACACATTTTATGAGAACAAAAATCTGTCCCACTAAGTGGGATAAATCACAGAGCCATCATTACTCCATAGTTTAGACCATAAAATAATTAGTGATGCGATAGGAAGAAATTTGTCTAGGATGAGTGGAGTATTGCACAAATAAACGGATTACGGGAATTTCTACTTTCCTCTGAAGCATCATCTGACATTGATGGATTGCTTTTGGAGAGGAGAGACAAGATGAAATGTCAGCTATAAGAACAGATTAGTAGTTCTACCCACTTCTAATTTTTGTGGTCTTTATTATAAGACACAAAACAGCCATCTGTAAAATAGCTGATTTACTCATGTGGATGTTTTACCAAACCTTGAGCCCCACAAGAGCAATGAGTGTTCACTGGCTTGATCATAACTGTAATAACACAAATATAACAATAAAAGAACAACTCCAAAATAAAATTTGCAACAAAATAGATGCCAGTTTGGGAACGGGCAAGGAATGTCTTTAAGTGGTATTTACTGTCTATAGAACTAGTTTGTATCTCATTGCGGTCCATGAGTCAGGTTGTTGGTTTGAAAGTCCTTCTACTCTTTGTTTATTCTTTCCTGTTCTACTTCTTTAAAAATCTTATTAGCCTAAATATCCTTCCAAAGTCATGATGCAGCAAATTCTCCCTGCTTGTTCTCTCCTAATCATTTTTAGTCAGAACTTTATTCATCACTTAACCTGTCTTGCTTTGCCAAGTTACTAATAACATTTTACATTTGCCAAGCTAAGGTTCACTGATGTTGGTCTATAATCCTTAAATTTTTTTTCTTTTTCATTCAGATGCAACCAAGAATGAGTAAGTGCTCTAGACACCGTTTCTAATAAATCACAAATGCATTAATAACCCTGGAATTTGCAAGGCATGACCTAAGACACTAAAAGCCACTAGATATAGCAACTGGTGCTTAACATTGGAAATGTCCTTTGTTAACACGTTCACAGGAAATATTCTTAGGGCTTATCAGGGGGAAATGTCAAACTTTTGATAATCGGGTCTCTAGTAACTCCCTAAATTTTAACTGCTGGCCAATTTCTTCTGGCTATTTTACATTGTCTGTTCTGTTTTACTCAAACAGATCACAGGATGTTAATGTAATTCTGAAACCAGAAATCATTGGCTCATAGCTGTATTCTTGTGTGCACTAATACACACATGGAATATCCTAGTGTTCGCTAGCAGCAAACACTGTTTTTTCTAGTTAAAGTTTAAAAGATGCTTCCATTTCATTTCGTTTTGTTTCATTCCTTGATAAATTTATCAGAAGCTTTTCTTTGGGAGTATGAAACTTCCCATGCTTGGTCTCAGGTCAAAAACCATTTTTTCCCCACACCCTGAAGCTTAAGTATGTGAACTGTATAACTTCACTCATATATATTATATTATCAAATAGAAATTTTCTATTATGTAGCTAAGTCATCAGTGATCTATAATGAGAACCACAACATCATGACTGAAATATATTTTTTTAAAAATTAGCATTTAACTACCATGATGTTGAGTGTCCTAGAAATATTATTGCTGGCATGAAAGAAAAAGACTTTTGGAGCTTACTTCAAATCTAGTAACTTTCAAATTGAGCTTAAAATAGTTTCCAGTACTACACCTGCCGGACTTTACTTCTCCTGCTGATTTTTGTTCTTACAAAGACAAAATTCAATTGTAAATGTGACTCTCCATCCTGTTGTGTGAAAAAGGGTGAAACTCTCTACATAGGAAGTGCTGAAGTATGCACCGAGTAAACCAGAAAAAATAGAAATAACATATCCCGTTATACGGGGGTTGGGTCTTCTAATAATAGAAGGTAAACCATGTAGACAGAAGTCGACTATCACGTTTAACAAGACTGTAGAATGCAAGTGAACTTGCGTCAATTGCGTACCCTTGTCTATGCTACACAATTTTGTCAACAAAAGTCAGGTTTCATCGACAAAACAGTGGAGGTGTACACACTACAATGCTCCTTCTGCGGACAAAACTCTCCTACTTTGCCCACAAAATAAAACCACCTTGATGAGAAGCATAGTTTTTTGCGGCTAAGTTATACTGACAAAGTGTCGGTGTAGATACCGCGCTTGGTTATGTCGCTGTAAATGGCCTCCAGGCGGTGTCCCACAATGCCCATCCTGACCGCTCTGGGCAGCAGTTTGAACTTTGCTGCCCTGTACCCAGGTAAACAAGTTTCCACCCCTCCCTTTTTAAAAGGCCCGGGAATTTTTGAAATTCCACTTCCAGTTTTCTCGGCATGGAGAACTCGCATCGCAGCTTCCCAGCTGACTGTGGCGGCTCCTCGCAGCAACTCTCCCCCGCTTGGAGAACACCCAAGTTGTTGGATCTGCTGGCACTATAGGGAGAGGAGGCTGCGCTGAAGACCTGCCACTTCTGTAAGGAGCTGGACGTCATCCGTGGCGGTGACCCCGAACGCCACCTCCCAGAGCCCCGTGAATACTTTGGCAGGGCTGGAGGCAGTGGATAGTGGACCTAACCCCAAGGACGAAGTCATGGACAAGGAGGTCAAGTTGGAGGACAATGGGGAGCACACAGCAGGTTCGTCCGGTGGCGTGGCGAGTCGGGACCTCTTTTCCACTCTGGACCTCTAGCCAGCCCCAGCAGTCCGTCCCTGGCATACATGATACGTGAGAGAAGAGCCCTGGTAAGTGATCTTTTTGAGTTGATGCTGCTTGGTTATATGAGGTAGAGCTGTCCTTTGCTCTGTATGCTCTAGAAGTGGATGAAGCGATAGATATGTACAAGACTAGCTGTGTTTGAGTGTGCTCCACATTCCCTTGTGCAGCTAAGCAGTGCAGCGGAACAGTGTCTATATGCATCCGAAGAAGTGGGCTGTAGTCCACGAAAGCTTATGCTCTAATAAATTTGTTAGTCTCTAAGGTGCCACAAGTACTCCTGTTCTTCTTTTAGTGTGTAAATGCACACCAAGATTTCACGGGAATCCTCCAGAGAGATCTCTAGGAAATTTTCCTGGAGGTACTCACCAATCCTGTGCCAAAGGTTCCTTGGCAGAGCTGCTTTGTTCCTTCACCTATTGTAGGAAACTTTCCCACGTCACTTGGCAATCACTTATGCTGGGACCAAAGCGGCATAGGCAAGCGGCACAGGGACCGGGTCTGAAGCCGCACGCATGCAGGAGATGCACCCTTGCATTCCTGCTTATCCTCAGGAGTGAGATACTGGCTTCTGCCACCTTTTTCTGCAGGAATGGGTCATTGAATATTGTCCCTAGTCACCTGCACTAATCCCCATAAATAACCACCTAGACCCTTTGCCCTATCTTGAATGCCAAACCCCACCCAGCCCAAAGTCTAGAGTGTTTAGAGTGTTCACTGGGATGTGTGCTCTCTAAAGGGTAGTACGAAAGTGATTCATATGTCAAGAGGTATTGTTACTATGATTCAATACTGTGTGCGAACTAACAATAATGATTCTGTGTATTGTTTCTTGTGCTTCTGCAGATGTGGCCTTCAGGGGAACCCCCTATGCACCTGCAGAGTGCCTCTGCCAGATAAGAAAGCAACCAAGGCAGAGCAAGGAGCGCATGTTCCGGGAGATACTGCAATCCCAGAGGCTGAATAAACAGAGCTCAGGGAGTGGAGAGACCCTGAAGGAAAAAAATAGAAAGGCAGGACAGAAAGGAGAGTGAGGAGCACGTTGTAAGGGGCCAAGAGCGGATGATAAAAGTGATGGAGGAGCAAACAGAGATGTTGAAGTCCCTAATCACGCTCCCTGCAGAACACATGTGTGCTCATCCCCCTCTGCAGCCGATACAGAACTGCTTTCCATGCCCTTCCCAAACTCTTCCCACACGTTCCTTGTAACTTCCCAGAACATCTCGGTACCTCGTTCCCTCCATTCCGACAGACAGCTTCCAAAATGATAGCTGGACTTACACATGACTAGGAGAACCTACACTGCCTTGCACTCTTATCTCTCCTCCCACCAAGCTTTTTGTGTGTGTTGTTAATTGGTATTTAATAAAAACAAACTCTCGGAAAGATAACCTTCTTTATTTGTCTCCTTCACATAGTGGTTGCTGCTGGTAGTAATACAGTGTCAGTTTGATAATTGGCCGAATACAAATCCCAGTCAAGAAACATCAAAATTTTCATGCAAGGCGGCAAGTTAATAAAGCATGGCAGAGTGCTGTATTGCTGGGGCTTTATCAAAATGTTGCCTTAAAGCCTCCATGATTCAAATAGCCCCCTGTTGTGCCCCTTTAATAGCCCTGGTATCTGGCTGTTCAAATTCAGCAACCAGGCAATCTGCCTCTGCGCTCCACCCCAGGGGAAACTTTTCACCCTTAGCCTCACAAATAATGGAGCATGCAAAATGTTTTCCTCATTTAGGTCTAACCTTCCATAAAGGCATCGCCAGTGCACTTTTAATCTGCCAAAGGCACATTCCATGGTCATTCTGCACCTGCTCAGCCTATTGTTGAAGTATTCCTTGCTGCTGTCCAGGTTTTCTGTGTAAGGCTTCATGAGCCACGGCTGTAAGGGTACACTGGATCTCCTAGGATCACGATGGGCATTTTAGTATCCCCCACTGGAATCTTCTGGTCTGGAAAGAAAGTCCCTGCTTGGAGCTTTCTGTACAGGCCAGTGTTCCTGGTCAGTAAAACGCCCACAGTGATTTACAAGTGCGTGCAATACCATAGAGAAGTACCCCTTTCTATTAATGTACTCTGTCACAAAATTGGGGCCAAAATTGGATTATGTATGCCATCTGTTGTCCCTTTGCAGCTAGGGAATCCACTATTGCTGCAAAGCCATCCACTATTTCACGCATATTGCCAAGAGTCACCGTCCTTCGTAGCAGGGTGTGATTAATGGCCTCGCACACTTGCGTTAACGCAGTTCCAAAAGGTCGACTTCCTGACTCTAAACTGATTCATAACTAGTAGCAGTCTGGAGTTGCCAGCTTTCACACTGCGATTGCCGTGCGCTTCTCCACCGAGTGGGCATCTTTCATTTTGGTGTCCTTATGCCGCAGTGCTGGGGCAAACTCTGCACACAGTTCCAGGAAGGTGGCTTTCCACATCTGAAAGTTCTGCAGCCACTGCTCGTCATCTCAGACCTGCATAATGATGTGATCCCACCACTCAGTTCTTGTTTCCCGAGCCCAAAAGCGACAGTCCACCATCTTCGGCTGCTCTGTGAATGCCAAAAGTAATCTGGTGTTTCTTTCCCTGGCACACAGTAGGTCAGGCAACTCTGATTCCTGTTCAGATTGGGAGCTCCTGATGTACTGCAGGACCATCTGCGATGTGTTCATAACAGTGACCACAGCAGTAGAGAGCAGTGAGGGATCTATCCTTTCAGACAGAGATGTTGGGCGCACAATAAACAGGCTATTGAAAAATGCTGTGAATGCTGGGATGGAAAGAACTGCATCATGGGATGTTGAGCCTGCACCCATGATGCACTGCGATCCACTCTGTCTTCCCACAACTCCTAGCTGCAGAAGGTAGCGAGTAGCACAGTGGGATAGCTACCTACAGTGCACTGCTCTCCCCGTCGATGCTAGAGCACTAATTGTGGATGTGCTCTGCCGGCAGAAGGAGTTCTAGTGTGAACATGCACAAGCAGTGTAATTATACCGGTTTTTGATTGTCAGCTTAACTTACGTCAACAAAACTCTGTAGTGTAGACAAGGCCTCAGACTTTCATTTGGAATGGAGTAACTCCAAACTCGAGATGAATATGCCTTCAATAAAGTGACTAACTCAAGTCTAGAGGATAAGAGGATCCTATCACCTTTATTTTGTAGCCTTGTTGCCTAATGTACATAGATGCGCCGAGAACATTGTACCATTTACCTTATAACCTGCAATTGCAGAGGTTTCAAGAACCATTTTATTGAAAGCATTGCCTGTTTTGAGACAAGATTCTTATTTACATGTTCGCTATCTAGGAAATCTTGAAGAAACTGGAAAATATTTCATTTAAATTGTTCAGCTTGATTTCTGTTGAGTAAACTGTTTACATGTTTGTTTTAATGATTTTGGGAAAAACAATAGAAATTGTCTACTTGGTGCAATCCGTGCCTTTTTTCTTTCTTTGAGAGGGCAAATGCCACCTTTCACCACTAACTATTAGGAAGATGATAAACGATTGCAGTAAGGTCTACTGATTACAGATTATTTTGAGATAGCAGTATAAGCATTTACATGTGTCCCCGGTACCCCGTCTATTCAAGGTCATTGAAAACAAATTGTAAGATGTTTCCACTCACACAGTCATCTGCTGCTTTTATGATGCTTAATTGTTTTAGGGGTCTGCTTTTTTCAATGTAGGAAATATTTGAAGTTAAAACATTTTGTGTATTATAACTGGTGACATACATAAACTTCAAGGGTGAAAGTATTCCATAGCATTTATTTTGAGATACTACTGGCTAAGTTAAGTGTTTTGGGGGCTGACTTTCCAAACTGCTCAGAGTCCAGCAGTTCCCTTTAAAGATAATCAGCCTAAATGGGAACTCAGTTCTTCAGAAAAATCTAGCCATTAACGTTTTTGCTGACGTGGTCGTGGCACTGGCAGATCATTACCTCCATGAACTGTGGTCAGCCCTGGTCTCAACTCACTCTACAGGGAAATACATATATAACCTACATTCTGAATGTGTTAGAAACTAAAGGCCTTTTCTCTTGGTTGGAGGGGGAAAGTGCGATTATTAAACTTGGCCATATGATCCTTGAATTGCTTAAACCATACCCTCTAAGTTGACTGCTTGTTCATCTTCAGAGCTGGACATAAAATAATATAAATAAACTTTTGAAGCACATTTTAAATGTGATTCTTACTTAAATATGTTCCTTTTGTCTTTCATTTCAGGACAGCCCAGAAACTTGCAAGATCTATGCCGAATTAAAATCCGCCAGTGTATAGGCCTTCAAAACCTAAAACTGCTTGATGAACTACCCATTGCCAAGGTCATCAAAGACTATTTAAAACACAAGTTTGATGATATCTGATATCCATGAAGAAAAGAACTCTGAGCAAGCTTAGTAATATTCCAGATACTTAAAGAGGCTTGTTGCCTTGCACAAAGTATATCCTATGCAAATTCTGATTTTTCTATAAGTCAGAAGGCAGGTATACACTTCCTTGGGTTTTTTATACCACATGCTAGAAGGTCTTAATTTTTTGGTTTCTTGGTCCAAGTTTACAAGGTCCAAGCTTTCTATACAATATTACATTTTAAAAATTTGTTGTTGTTTTTTTTTAAATGAGGCGTGCAGATTTGCAATGGAAATGGAACATAGTATATTCAAAGGAAGTGATTGGTTCTGATTGGCATGCATAGTATTGTAAGCCATCTGAGCGATTGTTAAACAAAATGAGGTTTGGAGACTAAGGCACCAGTCCTGCAAAGGGACCCATGTGGGCAGACCTTTATGTCCACACAGTCTCTTTGATTGATGGGACTTTGTGTAGGTGTAAACCTCTGCCCATGTGTATCATTTTGAGAATAGTAACCATGGTTTCTTGGGACATACTGTACAAATGCCATGTGGAAACTTTTTAAAAATGCAGTCACCCTGTTCAATTTTAAAATGTATAAGTTGGCTCTTTTTATACTGTTCTTTTCCTAATTCCTGTAGTTTGGATGTCCATAAATCCAGGATCTCTGCTTTCCTGATATTCTCTGTAAGTGGGCTATTGTTTGTAACTATATTTTTAACAGTGACAGTACACTGCACAGAGTCATACAGTCTCTATTTTTTACATTAAGTTAAGGGGAAACAAGTTTAGATTTTGAAGCCAATGTATTCTGTTTCTCATACAGTGCCTCCTGTGCAATAATCTTTCTAATGTATTTTGTCCATGATTGTGTGACTTTCGCACCGTTTCTTACTTCGCCTCAATGCATTATTTGTGAAAATAGGAACTGCTGCTTTATTGTAGCATTGATGCAGAAATGCTATAATGATGTGTCAGTTGCTGTTACAATCCCTGAATTTGTTGAATGTATAACTTGGCTGTTTTATTTCCCTTTGAGATGAAATTTCTCATACAGCTTGTTAGGCCAGATCTCTCTTTAAATTGCTATTATTCAGCTAAGTCATTTTATTTTAAAGGGGTTAAAAAATTTTTTTGTTGCATTCAAATGTTTTTGATTTGCTTGAAGTTGACTAGGATGTAGTCTCCATTGATAAGTGCACATAACCCCCATTAATTTGGGTGTTCCTTGTGCACTGACAAGAAAATAGTCCCCTTAGCATTAGAAGCTTAAATTTTGCAAACACTAAGTGGGTGGTTCTTAACCTGAAACCGGCAAGTGATTTCAGTAGTTAAATTTTCCTTTTTTGTTTTCATCATAAGCATTAATAAAGAGCCTGTTCCTAGTTGTCAATGGAAATAGAAGGCCTCAGCACCAAACAGAAATGGGCCAAAATGTGCAACCATTTTACTGTTTTCATTTTCAAGGGATTATGGAGTCAGTATAAAGTTCTTGTT
Source organism: Malaclemys terrapin pileata (assembly GCF_027887155.1). Lineage (NCBI taxonomy): Eukaryota > Metazoa > Chordata > Testudines > Emydidae > Malaclemys > Malaclemys terrapin. The sequence goes on along the minus strand of NC_071514.1, from coordinate 8,019,345 downwards.
GATGTTTTCTACTCCTGCTTTGCCATTGTAGTGGCTCCAAAAGAGACTTTATAATATCAGCAGTTCTCTCATACTAGTGATCTCAATGGAAGCTGGGAGATTGGGGAAACCATGTTGACTCTTCGTTTTTTCACACTGTCCCTTTCAAAATGTTACATAATTTTTTTTTTTTAAAAAAGGTGAAAGCAAGGAAAGCAAGTAAATTTAGATTAACTCTGCTGGTTCAGCCCTAATTCCTTGAAGCCAGGGATTGTAGTTTCCTCAAGCACAAATCTTATTGCTAATGATGGATGCACAGGAACCAAGGCAGCAAGGATTATCTCACCCTATTGTGCCTAGCCTTGCACAGGTTTCCGAACAATGGGTGATTTTAGAGACTCAGTGGCTCAGAGAAGGGGTAGCAGGATGTGGAGCCTTTCATCTCTGACTCACCAGTTCAAATCAAACCTGCTTCATCAGTGACCAAAAGTTAATATAACAGCAGCCTGTAGGAAGCAAGTTTGTCAGCTGTCCACACCACACATCAGTCACCACAGTTGTTGCTAATGTAGACCCTTATTGGCAGCCTCAGCAAAGAGGCCAGAGAATAACTGGGAAAGACAACTCTCCTCTATATATAGTGCTTCCTTTAGGTCAGGGGTTGGCAACGTTCGGCACGCGGCTCGCCAGGGTAAGCACCCTGGCGGGCCGGGCCAGTTTTATTTACCTGCTGACGCGGCAGGTTCGGCCGATCGCGGCCCCCACTGGCCGCGGTTTGCCGTCCCGGGCCAATGGGGAAGGCGAGAAGCGGCGCGGGCAAGCGATGTGCTGGCCGCGGCTTCTCGCCGCCCCCATTGGCCTGGGATGGCGAACCGCGGCCAGTGGGGGCCGCGATCGGCCGAACCTGCCGCGTCAGCAGGTAAATAAAACTGGCCCGGCCCGCCAGGGTGTTTACCCTGGCGAGCCGCGTGCCGAACGCTGCCAACCCCTGCTCTAGGTCATGAAGCACATTGGTGGCATTATAGTGTGGAGAGAGAGAGTGCTGTTCAGTAGTACCTTTTAATGAATACTCAAAACACCTTAACAGCTGATCTCTTCTGCTTTCTGTTCTGCAGTACCTAGGCATACTGAGGCACATTAGGAATGGGATGGCAGCTCTTAACTCTGATTCTTCAGTTTAGTTACGTTGATACAGAACCTTAACATTCTTTGTTTAAAGTATTTAATGTTGTTCATCTGCTTTCCTAAGTAACTTGCTTGATTTTAAACCATTTTCTTCCCCATCAGTGAAGGTGCATTTTTACAGGAATCTTTTCTGAAATAATTTAGACTGTATCTTAGTCAGAATCCATATTAAGATAAATTATTTGTTCTGTCTTGCTGCTGTGACTTCAGAAAATTATGAAAGACCTTGCTGGTAACAAAACTGCTATTTAATGAAGAAGTGTGTCATTCCATTATTTATTGAGTGAGGTTTGGTATTTTTAGTAACTGACATTTAAAGGAAACACTTTTACATTTTAGGCCAGTGCAAAACCTTTCTTTAAAAAAAAAATAAATAAATAAAAGATGCAGAAGTCTAATCCCCTTTAGGAAGGGTAAATTGTCAAAGGACCTGATCCAAATCCCGCTGCTGTCAATGGAAAGACTTCCACTGGGCTTTGGATGAGGCCTTAAGGCTCCGATTCAGCAAAGCACTTACGGTCTTACAGATAAGCATGTGCTTGAGTAGTCCTGTTGACCTCAGTGGGACTATTTATATACTTAAACTGTAGCACGTAATTAAGTTAGTAAAGTACAGGGTTTATTCATCATTCAAGCCAACTAGTTTTGAATGTTGTGGATCTATTCTGTTGTCACTCTCTTAAATGTGTATAATGCACAAGTAGTTAGAAAACACAAAGTGATTTGTTTTTTTCCATAATCTTTTGAATTAGAATGTGGAAAGATGAGTACATAATAGAAATGTATTGCATATCCTAATTTCATTCCCTTAATATACATTGGTGGTCATTTTATTGAATCTTTAATAATAGTAAAATTGGCAAATACACCAAAGAAACAGGCAAGCAAAAGATTCTGATCATTAATAAACTGCAAACCTCATCCTTTAAAAACAAAGCAGAAAGATTTTTGTAAATATGTTTATAAATGTACAGCAGAGTAAGAGTGGGTTTTTTTAGATTATTTAATTACCATATTTCTAAACTATTTACTACATTATAGACAATACTTGTTAGTTTGAAAAGCTTTTGAGTGTTTTGGTTTTTTAATTCATCATCCGTCATGCTTGGAATAACTCTGGCTTCCTTGGGATAGCGTGGAGAATTTAGTTTTCTGGCTATAGCTGGCAATAACAAGAGAACACATCTGGACAAAGAGGACTAGCGTGATTAATTTGTCATACAGACACCCTGAAGCAAGAGAGACTATATAGTTTGTTTACCAGAGTGGACCATATGGAAATTTTAAATCTTAACTTCTCAATAAAGTTGATCCAGAGCCCAGAATGTCACTGGGATGAGAGCAATTTACAATTTGCCCACAAATCTAGCTTCCATGCACCTTTTTGTGTTATCAATATCATGATGTATTTTGTTCTTCTTTTGTAATGTAAGTTCTGCTTTGGGTCAGTTTGAATTTTAAAAAATATTTAAATCTGGTTAAAATCTTTTGGGTTTATGTTCTATTTATTTCTAATCCAATGTTTTAATACTATAGTATCACTTTGCAGCTTTCCCTCAATGTCTGTCCTTCCTGACAACCCTTAATGCAGTAATGACAATGGATAACTAATGATGTGTAAACTTAGCTGTTGAGGCTCAGTTCTGCATTGAGATATGAATGCAGATCACCCTGAACTTAGTGCATTGCGTCAATAAATCTAAGGGCAAACTTGGGCAGTCAGGGCTGGACTGCCCAAAAGGGGGATCAACCCAGCCTCTAGTCATTTCCATACACGTTTCTATACACTCACTTGCATGCACAAGCTATAAAATGATGGCCAAATAGAAGTCATGTCTTGCAAATGGATCTGTCAGTATGCAGTGTATTTTTTTTTTTTTAAATACTGAAAAATGGAATAAGCAAGGCTACTTCTGAATATATCATTCAGGTGGGACCTGAGAACAAACAGCCAGCTTGGGTCCACCAGGAGCCTTTGTAAAGTACAAGTTATGACTTTTTTTTAGGGGCATTAAGAGGGTGGAGAGGGTGGGATTAGAACCCTAATGATTGCTCCGGTAGCCATCACAAATATTATACTTTATTAAAAGCTGGTGGAGAAGGGGATGTTTCCCTATTACTCAATAGCACCCCCTTGAGCAAGGTGCAAAAACTGAATTTGGATGTGCAGATTCTGTGCAACACATTACAACATGACTCATAAATTCCAAGCAGCTAAATGCTGTTACTAACAGCCTGGACAGATTTGGAAGACTAGTGAATTTTCTAAATGCGATGTTGTCAGTGGTGCTCCTGTTTATGTATCCTATTTCCTGCATTTGTTCAATTGTCAGCTGAAAAACAGTTGTTTTGTTTACAGCAATAATGGGTTTGCAAGCTGTTGACAAATAAGATTATGCATAGATAACAGTCCAGTGTAACCAGTATGCCTGCATTACTGGAAATTGTGCTTTATTTTATGGGACAAAGTATATTGTCTGTCGTGGTGCCAGAAAAAATGATTTTTGTAAACAGTGGGTGCAAAAATTGACTTGTTACCAGAGGCAGAATGGCCTGCAGGGGATGGGAGTTTGGAACTCTTAATCTTGAGTTCTTTTCTGGCTCTGCCACTGATTCTCTGTGTATCCTTGGCAGAGACTCTTCACCTCTCTATTCTTTCTGTTTCCCGTTTGTAGACTGAGGCTGACATCTATCTCAGGGCTTTTGAACTATATTTTGAAACTGAAAAAATGTTATACATGTGCTGAAATGTTGTCATTGCTACGGTCACTGGCAAATCTGAATCTTCTGTTCTACTTTTTGTTGACTTCTTGAGTTAGAATGTTAAAAACAGGTTTGTTTGTTAGCTTAATCTCAGGAAGGCAAGAAAAGCTGGAAGTGTATGTTACTTCCTGGAGCTGAGCTGCCACGATTTCCTCAGCCACTGGATTCTCTAGGGATCCACCCCATGCAGGCGGAGCCGTGGATAGTTGGAACCTGGAGCTGCATTATCCAATGAAGAGATCCGTACGTCACCTGCTGTCTGCTCACTTGTTGGAACCCTGCAGGGTTTCTGAACCTCTCTGTGGAGTCCAGGGGAAGTGTGGGAGACTGCTGCGGAGTAGGCTGATCTCCCTCTCTGCAGAGGGTCCCCTTTGTGTACGGATATGGAAGCACAACCAAGAGATCCTGTTAACTGGCCCATTGTTACCAGCTTGCATCATCCTGGGTGAGATGTTTGAGAACAATGGGTCTACTGGAGGAAGCACCCCTTACAGAATTTCCTTGACTGTTTGTTTGGTTTTATAGCAAGGTACATTGCAGGGTATAGCTTCATCATTTTTAAACTATTATTTACAAAATAAGAAATGACACCCACACTGGCTGCAAACTAGAAACTGAATAACTGTAAAGATTAGATTTACAGTTGCATTACTGTCCCCTCTATAGCAAAAGTTTGTAATCATCCTGCTCTACGAGTTATATAATATCTCAGTTCTATATAATACCAAATGCTACTCTTGGCATAAATCCAGAGTAACTCCACTGAAGTTCAGCTTTCAGCCTTGCTCCGAAAGAGTCTTTTTTGAAATGTATTTACAATGTTATAGAGGTGCTCTGCTAGCAACTCCAGCATTAGAGTTACATTATAAAAAGTCCTTGGGGGGGGGGGCAGAAACAGGAATTAAGCCTTCTCTAAAAATAGGGAGCCAGTAAATTCAGTTAGGAAACCAAACATTAACAGGAAAGGTTTGAAATGTTGCTGTGCCTGAGATTTTTTTTCACGGGTTGTTGGAGCAGCCATTGTCAACTTGATTTCTTTCACTGTATATCTACTCAAACTTCAGTAGAGAAGTGTATCCTGAGTAGAGCTGTTGAAATATGTAGTCTCTTCTTTAAAAAAAAAATTAATAAATGAGATTTTTAGGCTATTATTCCTTCCCATGCACCAAGGGTTGCTAATGGAGAAACTCTTTGCACATAACCATATGCATCACCCCTCCTGGTGTATTAGCATCTTCTCTATTAGCTGCTGAATTTGCACCCCACTTGTAAGTCTGCTCCTGTGCAGCCAACCTCCTACTTAAGAATGCTTTATAAAAACCTACACAATCAAAAATCTAATATAAGCTGGGTTGTGAAGGAGTTAGGGCTGTTACCTCACTCAAAGCCCCACAACTAAGGAAATGAAAAGTTAGGTAGCTGAACAGCACCGACAGGCCTGCCTACTCTATATGGCTTTTCCCTGTAGACGACTCATTTTCAGGCCCTTCTGTGCAGGTAAATTCCCTCTCACTAGCTATTTTTTTTAGAGTCACCTGCCTCCTTGGGAAGGAGAGCCCTTGGGAGCTGCTACACAGGTTGATGGCAGCCTACTCCCTCACCCTATCTCGCAGAGTTCAAGTCTCCTGCATGTCGTCTGCATAAACAAAGGGCAGATGCTGGTGAAGCGCTCAGCCTTTTGATCTTGGAGCCTGCTAGCTCGGGGGTTGCCCATGTGCCTCTGGCCCCGCTGATGCTGACTTCCCCAGGGCCAGTCGTCTTTCATATGTCTTCAGGGGCTGCCCATATGCTGCCAATTCCAGTCTTGGGGGCCACTGCCCCCCTTCACTTAAGAGCTCTGGGGTCTGTGTGGTGTGGGGATGCAGCTTCTCCATGCTTGCCAGGGCCCAACCCTGCAGGCAAACTGAGTCCCCGTGGGACTGGTTTTCTTTCCCAGATGATGGGGAAACTCGCTATCGTCATCAAATCCCTCTACTGCATTGGCTCTCAAACGTTTTTATGGGCGACCCCTTTCACATAGCAAGTCTCTGAGTGCGACCTCCCTTATAAATTAAAACACTTTTTAATCTATTTAACACCATTATAAATGCTGGAGGCAAAGTGGGATTTGGGGTGGAGGCTGACAGCTTGGGATCCCCCATGTAATAACCTCGTGACCTCCTGAGGGGTCCCTTCCCCCAGTTTGAGAGCCCCGGCTCTACTGGGTGGAGCTTGCTCAGCTGACAGGACTGGGCAGGAGTTAGCTGTGGCTGCCAGCCAGGTGACAAGGCTCTATTCTTCCCTGTGATGATCCTGGTACTCTTTGGGGGAGAGGGGATTTGGCCCCTCGAAGACTGGAGATGGGGGGTAGCCAGGCATCCCTTGAAGACAGATGAGGCGGTGTAGACTATGCGAGGCCCTGGGGCCTTCCCAGAAGTAAGAGAGCAGCTGAGGGTCCCGGGGATGGGATCAGAGGCAGATGGAAGAGTTTGAGGGGATAGACATACTCTGGGGCACTACAAGAATAGAAGCTGGGTGGGGGCAGACATATTGAAGATTTTGGGGGTCAGGTGTCCAGCCTCATCTCATGGTCACAGGGATGGGATTGAGGACTCTGGAGGCCTCACTCCCTGATATGGCTTCATTGCAAAGTCCAGCCATTCCAGTAGGAGAAAAGCAGGGACCTGCCTCCTGAGGGAGTGAGGAGCTTGGATGGAGGGGGATGTGTGTATTAGGGATTTGGGGGAATAGGAGGATGATGCTGGTCTGACCTCTTCGTTGGGGATATAGAGGGGCTTTGGGGGTGACTCTGCCTAGGGAAAGAGGAGCCAGGCATTACAGGTGGGAGATCAGGTACTGGGGGGAGAGCCAGAGGCATGGGAAGTAAGGCTGTGTGCCTGTTTTATGCGTAGGAGAAGCAGAGATGGGGTCGGAGCAGGGACTCGCACACCAGGGATGTTTATTGAGAGACATGGGACTTCCACTGTACACAAGGAAACCCTGTCCTTCCCCTGGGCTTTGCCTCTGAGTGGCAGGGCTGAGCTTTCCCTCCCCTCATGGAGCTTGAACTGTTCCTGGGGCTGATGGGACAGGTGCGTGGCATGAATGGGTATGAAATGTAGAGAGGTGATGTGGTGTGTGTGGGACGGGCAGAGGTGCACATAGAATGGGTGGGGAGGGTGTACAGAATGGGTGACTACGTATTCAGTGTGTGCTGGTGTACTCAGAGGGGTGAGTGTGGAATGAAGGGGTAGATGGGGTGTCTGGGAAGTATGGGCCTAATGGCTTTGTGGGTGGAAAGATAGGATGGAGTGAAAGGAGGTTTGAATAAATGCGGATTGACATGTACGGACTGAATGTGTGGAGTGGTGGAAGGAGGACGAATGGGCAAGGTGTCTGAATTCATAAAAATGTGAGTAAATTAGATTGTGATGATTGTTTGAGGATGATGGCAAGTGTGGTGCATACCCTCCCCCTCTTCGCCCCCAGACACACACCTTACTGTGATCGCAACGACCCTATACTATAGACTGGGGTGGGCAAACTTTTTGGCCTGAGGGCCGCATCGGATTTTGTAAATTGTATGGTGGGCCAGTTAGGGGAGGGGGTAATGGCCCGGCCCCTACCTCCCATCTGCCCCCCCCCGGGACTCCTGCCCCATCCAAACCCCTCTCCCCCCGTTTCCTGACGGCCCCTCTGGGGCCCCTGTCCCCTGACTGCCTCCGGACCCCCGCCACCCCATCCAACCCCTCCTCTCATTCCTGACGGCCCCCCGGGACCCGTGTCCCATCCAGCCACCCCTTCTCCCTGTCCCCTGACTGCCCCCTGCTGCTCCATCCAACCCCCCCTCCTTCCTGACTGCCCCCCCGGGACCCCTCCCCCCATTCAACCCCCTGTTTCCCCCACCACCATCCACACCCCTGCCCCCGACCACCACCCGGAACTCCCCTGCCCTCTATTCCACCCCCCCCCGCTCCCTGCCCCCTTATCACGCTGCCTGGAGCACCGGTGGCTGGCGGGACTGGAGCCGGGCCACGCTGCCGCTGCCACCACCACGCAGCACAGAGACCGGTCAGGCCGGGCTCTGCAGCTGCGCTGCCCCAGGAGCTCACAGCCCTGCTGCCCAGAGCATTGCGCTGGCGGCGGAGCGAGCGAGCTGAGGCTGCGGGGGAGGGGAGACAGCGGGGGAGCCTCCCAGGCCAGGAGCTCAGGGGCCGGGCAGCACGGTCCTGCGGGCCGTAGTTTGCCCAGCCCTGCTATAGACCATGTACTGCAAGCTTATCTCTGCCCCTCCCTCCCTCCTGCCCCAGTGAAGCGAGCCTCCCTTTAGCACCATTACCCAACTATCCCCTTCTCCTCCTATACAGTTAAGCGAGTGTAGTTTGGTAAAGAGGTGTGTGGGAGGGAAGGAAGAGTGAGGGTTGTGGTTATTGTTGTGGTGTGTGGGTCTGTGACGTATGGTAGTTGTGGTAACAGTAAGGTGTGTGTCTGTGGGTGAAGGGGAAGAGAGGTGTGTGCTATTTTCACTTCTGTGATTTTTCTGGCTTTGAGCCGGGTTCGGGGTGTGAGAGAGAGGGTGGCAAGCTATTTGTATATCCATTGTATATAAAGCAGAGAAGTTGCAATTCCGGATATAATATGGTTCTATTTTTTTTTAGGAGTTAGTGCTTTTAGATACACTGACTATTTCTATCTTTGTTTTGTTTAAAGACTAGCACTACTTCCTTGTTAAAAACCAAACTTCCTGTGTGCATCTTTGCTGAATTAATGCCATGTTTCAACTCAATGGAACTACAGATAGCTGAGATTTGAACACTTTTAACAAACATGTACATCCGCACAACCAGCTGTCACTCTAATTGGTCAAACTGGCCAAAAGTCAAGCAAAATATTGCAACATTTGTGGACAGGACTACGCTACTACCATATTGATTGGTTCAAGTAGAACATTTTATTTCATGATGCTACTTCTAATTTGTTTATTTGTCAGTGAAATCTACTGCAATGCTTTTAACAGTGCCTGGACAATATTAATCGCTTAGCAAATACTTTATGAAGACTATTCCAAAAGTGACTTTCTGTGAAAAATCGAGGCGCAGAAGCTTTCTGTTCTATCTGGCAAATGGATTCAGATATTTCTCTCAGGCTTGGCTGGCTTCTTTTCTTCCTTTTTACTATGTTGGCGACAATACTTTTGATTTTTTTTTTCTAAAGCTGTTTTGCATGGACTTGCTGGAATCAACCACATTAAGCAAAGGAAAGATTTCAATGACTTTGATGAATTTCAATGTCTACATTACAGACCTTACAGCGGCACAGCTGTGATATCTCCTGTGTAGCTGCTCTATGCCAATGGGAGGGAGCTCTCCTGTCAACATAATTAAACCACTCCTAATGAATGGCGGTAGCTATGTCGGCGGGAGAGCGTCTCCCGCCGACATAGCGGTGTCCACACATGCTTTTGTCGGTGAAACTTTTGTCGCTCAGGGTGTTTTTTTCACACCCCTGACTAACAAAACTTTTACCAACAAAAGTGCTAGTATAGACATAGCCTTAGTCTCACTGAGTCGGATCCTTCTTTGTTGAAGTCAATGATATTTTAAATATTGGCTTTCAATGCTATTGGGATCAGACCCTTTACCTTTAGTGGGCATTGTCCCTGCCTGCCTGATGTCCAGTTGTGCACTCTTTATTCGGTGCTCTGTTCAACTTTAGCTTTTGTTTTGGTTTTTTTTAAGGTACACTGCAATAATTCTCACTTTTAATATACAGCTGAATTTGCCAGTTTTAACCATATCTTTTATATGGCTTAAACTCTAAAACCATTCTACCCTGTTCTATAGGCTTGTCTGCTCTTAATCGGTCTGATTCAGTGTCTTGTTTTTTGTTTTGTTTTTGTTTTTAAAAACCTGACTTGGAATCCTTAGCTTATCAACAGCTCTGCTGACATGTGGTAGTACTGCAACTTTATTCTAAATCACTATATTTGTTAGCAGTAGCTTAATAATTTCTATTTATATCATCTAGCAAGTATATTTTACAGCATTCCATATTCACCTGCTGCATATGGTTTGGTTTTTGCTTTCAACTTTCCCTACCACCTTCATGCTTGGAAACAGGGTGACCAGATGTCCCAGTTTTATTGGAACAGTCCCGATTTTTGTGTCTTTTTCTTATATAGGTTCCTATTATGCCCAGCCCCCTGTCCCAATTTTTCACATTTGCTGTCTGGTCACCCTACTTGGAAACCAGAAGTGATTATAGTATATTTTGTTCTTGTTGGATTGTGTGGCTTTCACCTATATTTGTTATGCAGAATTATTGTGCTCCTACAGTGGGGAATCGGCTGTCGCTGTTAAGAGCCACAACTGGATTGTATAACTCTTCTTTGTACTAAGACGTGCTATGAAGGCTTTTCGCCTGCTTGCAGCTGGGGTCAGAACCAGACTTGTTCATCATTGGCAGGTAGGGAGAGCTCCTTCCTCTGAAGATCCCCTTGTGCTGTTTCCCCTGATGCAAAAGGGATAGTTTCTGTGTAAATATCTTTTTTAGTAAAGCCCTATCTACATGATGTATACTTCCAAGTTCTCAATTATTATTTTTTTTGTCAACTGGAACTTGCGGTATTTGCTGTGAATACTTGCTGTAAAGTAGTCTGAGATTAGTTCCCCCCCCCATTTTTAATTCAGCAATATATTTACCACTATGTACAATCAATAAGTCCTTTTGTACTCTGCTGAAAGGTAAGCCTGCGTATATATGTATGCTCTATGGCCAGGTCCCCAAAGGTATTTAAGCATCTTACTCCCATTGACGATCTGGGCCTCTTTGAGTTTTGTTAATAATTATCAAACTTCAAGGATATGACAAAAGAGATCCTTACAAGTGTCGTGTGAGTGAAGTGCAGACATTGACTATGATAGAAATAGCCCATTATCCATCTCAGTTTAATGTATCATATTGTACACAAATGTAAAAGCAGGCAACAGAAAATAATGCAGGACTATTCCCTTGATTAGTTTGTCTGTCTAGAAGTATACTGCAGTATAGATTTTAATGTAGCATTTGCTCACAAAGCAGCTAGAAACCACTGCACTCTCTTCCCCTATAACACAAGAGACAGGTTCAGTACAGTTCTTCCACCGGAATGATGCATTGGTTTCATGACCTTGACTTCTACTCTTCTGGAAGTTTATGGCCATAAAAATCACTTTGTGCAAGAGCAGTGACTGTAACAAATAAGCTTAACTAAACCATCACTTTTTCACTTTTACTGATTGCACTGCTCTGCTTTATGACAGAGGTTAATACAAAGAATGAGGCTCCGGTGACATTGTTTAAACTTCTTTATCCTTGTCTAATTAAACTGAATGCTTTAAAGATGATTCATGTGGCTTGACACCCTCACATTTAAATGTTTGTTTTAGGCAGTCACTGAAGGAAAAACTGGAGATATTCAAATCGGATTGTTCTTGGTGATTAAATATTTTTTTCTCAACTTTCCAATATTATTATGACTTTCTGCTTTTGAATATTCCTGTTTCCCATGATGCCCAGGACCTGGTATGTAACCCCCAGAACCTTTCCTTGTCAAGAGAACATCAAAAAGCTCTTGGGACTTACTCCACCTTTACATTTGTAGCCCTATTGGGTAATACCATTACCTCTATGTCATTTACATCTTCCTCTGTGCCTCTTGAAAAAGTTTATTTCTCTTCAGATACGTTTATTACCTTCTCTTAAAAAAATCTGTTTTACAGTCATACATGTAAAAACAATTAGAAGAGAGGCATCTGTTAGGTAGCTGTTTGCTTTCATGATTTTGTACACTTACCAGTGCTCTTATGTATGGTTATGACAATAACTAGCCTTGTCCTTTAGTAAAGACTTAATTAGTTAGTGGCTTCAAGAAAAAGATCCTTAACTGTCTTTCTAGATCGTCTATCATGCCACATGACTTGCTGCTCACAATATCCAGAAGTTACAACTCCTGTAGATACATTCCTCCTCGTACCCCTCTTCTGGACAAATAGCCCAACACACTAATTGTATTACACATTTCATTATGCTTGTCACGTATGTCAGTACGAAGATATTAGGATGAAATATCTTTGTCATTCATACTAAGGCAGACAACAGAACTTGACCCTTCTGATTAAACTACCAGGAATTATTACTAATGTCGAATCACTTAACTCTCTCTCTCTCTCTCTCTCTCTCTCTCTCTCTCTATATATATATATATATATATATAATATAATGTTCTTCCAAAAGGTTATGGTGTGACTAATAAAGAAGATCTCTAAACCCAGGGAAGACATGACTGGCAAATATAGTTTCTCTCCCTGGCTCCTCATCCCCTGAGATTTGGTGCTAATATGAGATGTGCAATATTTTGCTGGTATTTGTCATTGTTTTGGCGTGTAGGCTTTAACACAATATTGAGATAACAAGGATTACAAGATGAGGCATAATATGCTTCCTTGTTTGGAAAGTGTCCCTACCTCAATTTTCTGATCGTTTTTTGTTTGTTTGTTTGTTTTTCATTTTCCTTATGAGAGTTTCTTGGGCTATACTCCCATAACAAAGGAAATAGATTAAAATTAATTTTTTAGTTTGATCTTTTGAACCTTGAAAAGATTTTACATAATCCTCTGTAGCAACAGAGTGGTCTATTGACAAGAATGGAGAACTGGGAATAAGGATTCCTGGTTCTGTTGCTATCTGCCAACTTGCCATCTGACCTTGAGAGAAAGTCATTCTGGGCTTATTTTCTCCATCTATAATATGGGTATGAGAATACTTCAGATGTGCCGCGAGGGTTAGCTACATTAATCAAATTCTTGGAGATCCTTAATAGCAAGGTGTTGTATTGTGTAAGGGAAATTTACTATTAGATGAGTTTAAAAATAAATATCATGCTGGCATCATTTTTACTCTACCCTGACAGGCCGCCCCCAGACGCAATCAGCTGGTAGGCCGCGAGACAGTGTTTACATTGACCGGCCGTGCCTGCGGACTTTCTGGCCGTCGCTTCCTGCAGCTCTCATTGACTGGGAACAGTGAATCACGCCACTGGGAGCTGTGGGCAGCCATGCCTGTGGACAGTCAATGTAAACCCTGTCTCGCAGCCTGCCAGCGGATTACCCTGACGGGCCATGTGTGGCTCGCAGGTTGCCCACCACTGCTTTAGCAGTTCTAAGAACAAAATGGCTGCTGTGTTTGCTCACAGGCAAACTCCTTTAGAACTTTAAAACGTGCTTGACAGAAAACAAAGACAACCCACTTTCGTAGCTACGTCTGCCATGCAGGACAGCGGTATATATGTAGAATTGAGCAGATAAGTGTGTGTGTGATTTATTCTGACAGGTATAATAGCTGTTTTTATTCACATTTATGTTTGATGGCACCTTCGGGCCACAACCAGATTGGGCTCAATTGTGCTAGGCAGTGTGACGACTTATCATAATATGATAATACTTGCCCCAGTGTCTTCTTTTTGGTTGTCAACCAAACCTCAATTACTTTTTCTTATTGTGTATTCCAAGAGTGAACACAAAGAGGAGAAGCTGGCTCCTTAAGAACTGAGAAGTTTTTTTTATAACCTCACAAATACAGGGATGTTTTCTTCTTAGTAACTCAGATAGTTACAAAAATGTAGCCCCCGCCTCCATTTGTGAGCATGGCTTTTTGGATAATTAAACCTGAGCTGGCATCTGAACTTGCACATGCAAGACTGGTCACTTGCTTGTGCAAGTGATAGCACTGGAAAAGGCTGTATATTGTTGGGAACGGGCAACTTGATTACCTGTTCTGTTCATTCCCTCTGGGGCATCTGGCATTGGTCACTGTTGGAAGACAGGATACTGGGCTAGATGGACTTTTGGTCTGACCCAGTATGGCCATTCTTATGTTGCATGTTTGTATGTGCACCAGTCACGGGCTAGCTGGGACCCCACTAATAATTAGGCCCTAAATATCTTCCCACACCCCCACCTCAAAAAAGGTATCTTCCTGTGAAGACCAACACAGAGAAAAGATATTTCCAGCTCTCTTGATCCATACCTACAAACAGGGTTGGATGTTACAGTGGTGTGGTGTTTCAACAAATCCAGCCTTAATTATTTCGTTATTACATAACTAATGCTGAGGTGTGGTAAAGAGAAGACTGAAACCCCATCTCACTTTGAAAGAATGAGCCATTTCTAAAGACAACAGTTGTCACACTGTGGTTTGGGTTGGGCAAGAGGCCACTTTTTATAAAAACAAATGACATCTCACCTGACTGAATTTCTTCCTCTCTGCAAAAAGAAGCAACAACTCTAGCTTTTGTGCTTCTCTTCTCAAAGTAAATGTTTGAGTGCTAGGATGATGCAGAATGCCTGACTGTGCATTCTGTGTTGTCAAATGTAAATTTCATGCATTGCACAAGTTATCTGAACTTCATTCTTGGTGAGACATTCTACTGAACCGTAGCCAAGACCAACATTTCTATAGTCAGGCGGTCCAAATTGTGACGGATGTGGTGCCGGCTCTTTATGTTCATCTTTTTGATTGATTGCCTTGTTGTCGTGAAAGAGAAGTTTTTGTAGAACAACCTAATGTGGCAATAAAAGATGTCTACTTGATTTCAGACATGAGTTATAGAGGTCTGAGACCCAATTTTCAACAGCAAGTTAATTCTCTGAATGAAGTTCTGAAAATCGCCGAAAGGGCTGCCTAATATGTAAGTCAATCTAGTAAATTAAGTTTTCATGCTTTGTGTGCATCTACAGATGTAACTAGATTTTTTGTAAATAATTGTAAAATCCTAAAATAATGACATGAATGATACGTCTGTACTACATCCTACCATTTATATATTTCCTATATTTTATTAGCTGCTATTCTCATGACTGAACATAAGGGTGGGGTGAGCAGGCTAATAGTAGAAATAAAAGGTGATGCTGAGAGTAAGATTTTCTTCTTTTAAAAAAAAAAATTTGACTTATTTTCTGCTTCTAAAACCAAAATGGGAGAGGTTTTTTTTTATTTCTCTGATTAAAAGATGTTAACTTTATGATTGGTATAATTAAGATGAGCATAGAAATTCTTTTGTTAAAGTTGACCAATCTCTGTACTCAAGTTTTTTAATGTCCACAGCTTGATATTCTGGCCAAAACATGTGGTGTTCCTAGTCTTCAAAATGGACACCTGATTGTTTCCAAGAACATACGTGCTGAGCCCAGATAGTTCACTTAATAGCCAGACTAAAGTGCCTAGTAATTCTATTATGTATTATGATAGCAACTGAGAGCAGGGCTCCATTTTGCTGCTGCACAAATGTGGAGTAAGAGACAATCCTTGCCCCAAGGACCTTACAGTCTAAAGAGACAAGACAGAAGGGATGAAAGAAGGGCTTAATCCCAGTTGTTGTTTCAGGTGGAGGGCCAAGGCACGCAGTTGTTAAATGATTTGTACCTAAGATCCCACAGAAAATGCAGGGCAAAATCTGGAATTGAGCCCACAACTCTTGATCTCAACTCTGTGTATTAACCACTAGACTAACCTTGCCTTTATGAAACTCCATGCTTCTACTACTGATACTCTAAAATGGTCAAGTGGAAATTACTATCCGTCCTGACCTGTGAAATGATGTTGTTTGATGGGCCTGATTATTCATAGTTTTTTTTATCTCAGATTCAAATGTTGTGGCTTGGACCTGCTTGACTGAAGAACTGACATGCCAAATATGACACTATCTACTTTATTCTGTCAGTTCTTGTGGATATAGACTTCTGCAGCAGTCCTCTAGAATTCTGACATCAAAAAAGCTACCACCATCAGGACAGGTTGGCTGCTAACCTCCTGTGTCCATTTCTTGACCAGTTCCATTGAAAAACATTTCATGGAAAACTACTTTGAATTTTTCTTTCTGTAGGTTTTGAAAATGAATTAATTTTAAATTATCTTTGAACACTTTGGTTTTTTCAGTTTTCCCATCCCTTTCTCTCCCCTCCCACTGCCATTGGAAAAAGCAGATATCAGTAGAGGGAAAGAAAGATCGGGGGAAAGACAATGACACATTGCTGGGGGGAAAGACTACATTTTTCATTTTCCTGTTTCATCACAAACTAGAACATTTTGAAAAACAAACATTTGCTAAATGTCTACCCTTGTGGGAAAAACAACTTTTTTGGCCCACTCTAGTTTTTATCAGTATTTTTGACACTCTTAGATTAAAAGAGAAATCCTATCCCCTTAAGCCTGGAAAACCATGCTAGACTTTGGCTGGGGACAACTCTCTAAACGGCTAGCACGGTTTCATCAGTGCAGAGGATGGGGCAAAGTGTCAGTTGGCCCTGTCACAAATTTTCCTTTCACATGGCTTCTCCACAGAGATTGACCCTGCATTTTGTAGACTAAGCAGAAAAGATGCATAATGCCTGACATAAGAGGTCAGAAAGGGCAAGAAATGAACACGCTTACAAACTGCACGTTTTTTACTATGACGTTTAAACTAGACTTGTAGTCTTCTAAGTTTGTGTAAAGAGGGTAAAATGCATTTGTCTAGTTATTGCCTTTAATAATCCTTTATAATAAAACACTCTATTAGTTATAATCCTTTTCATTTAATCAATTGTGTGTCACCTTTTGCTTTCCTGTTCCTGTAGCTCAAGTCCATCCATTTACTTAAATAATGTAAGTGCTAATGGAGAGTACATCAAAGCACGCTTGTTCATTGGGGGTATCAAGCAGTTTAAAATTGTTATGCATTCTAATAGACTGCTTCCTGCTTACAATATACCCATAATCCTGCAAGGCAGAACTGCAGACAGTCATCACGGTCACATTGGGTGCACTTAAAAAGACCAAGAGGTGTGTTTAGTTAAAGGGCTAATGAATAAGCAAATGAAACTTGCCAGTTACACTAAAAACCTTCCCAGTGATAAAAACCTCCATATTGTGTGCCATATTCTGGAATCTGATCACCTCCACGGTGCTTTCAATGCTTCCATTGCGACAACACTCCCATGTACCATACTGCTGATCCAAAGACTTTGACTTCAGGTGTCTCTGGGACAATAGAGATAAATTGTCAGCAGCTCAAACTATGTTGTTTGATCCCTGTAAAGCAGTGTTTCCCAAACTTGGGACGCTGCTTGTGTAGGGAAAGCCCCGGCAGGCCGGGACGGTATGTTTACCTGACGCATCCACAGGTCCGGCCGATCGTGGCTCCCACTGGCCGCGGTTCGCTGCTCCAGGCCAATGGGAGGTGCTGGAAGCGGTGGCCAGTACGTCCCTCAGCCCGCACCGCTTCCATTGGCCTGGAGCAGTGATCCGCAGCCAGTGGGAGCCATGATAGGCTGGACAAGTGGACGCGGCAGGTAAACAAACCGGCCCGGTCTGTTTTGACAATCTGACTTGTCTCCATTTATCCTCTTGCGTAGTGACTGTCCAGTTTGGCCAATGTACATAGCAGAGGGGCATTGCTGGCATATGATGAAAATGTTATATATGGACACAAGTCAGATATCAGGAATGGCAATATACAAAAACCTGTAGGAGAACACTTCAACCTCCCTGGCCACACAATAGCAGATGTTAAGGTAGCCATCTTACAGCAAAAAAACTTCAGGACTAGACTCCAAAGAGAAACTGCTGAGCTCCAGTTCATTTGCAAATTTGACACCATCAGATCAGGATTAAACAAAGACTGTGAATGGCTTTCCAACTACAGAAGCAGTTTCTCCTCCCTTGGTGTTCACACCTCAACTGCTAGCAGAGCACCTCACCCTCCCTGATTGAACTAATCTCGTTCTCTCCATACTGATTTATACCTGCCTCTGGAGATTTCCATTACTTGCATCGGAAGAAGTGAAGTTCTTACCCACGAAAGCTTATGCTCCCAATACTTCTGTTAGTCTTAAAGGTGCCACAGGACCCTCTGTTGCTTGTTAAACTGTTGTTTGTGTGAGCCACCATCTTGATCCAGAGCTGAACGCATGAGTCTCTACAGCTTGAGCTGAAGAGCCAGGCTCTGTAGTGGGAGGTTGGAACAAGCTCTCATCTGTGAATCCGGTCACAGAGAGGGACAAGTAACACTTACTACTCAGAGTGTTACATCTACACTGGGGGACTGTTATAATGTGAGTCAGTTGGCTTTGTAGTGTGGGTTGGACCCAAGAGATCACGAACATGAGTGAGTGCGATTTTTCTCTTTCACTTCTCCTGCAGCGTCTGTCACGTCCCTAAGAGAGCCCTAGATAATCCCTCTCATTCCTTTGGCGTAGGAGGCCTGGATAGCCTCCACTGAAAAGTCCCATCAGGGCTGATGCCTTATTGCTAGACATCACAAGGTGTTGCTGCGTTTCGGAGGAGGAGAGAGAAACATTTATTCGCCCTACTCTGATTGGTTTTAAATGGCTGGAATACTGATTCGCATATCCCATAATGCAGAGCAGCCTGCCACAAAAGATCTCCTAATCTTGGCATTTTCACATAGACCCAGATGAGCAGGCGTGTCTTTCCCTAGCGGGGAAAAATGCATGGGAAACCTGTGTTCTGTGTAGCTCCCTCCCTGCGAGGAGTCCAGCAGATGCAAATAGCTCTGCATGAGCTTACAAATTGTAGTCAAGCATATGCTTTTGTGTTTATTGCAAGATGTTGTTTTTTAGGGGCAGGCTGTATGGTGTGTGCTTATTTCCAGAGCCTCAAGAGGGCTGCCCAGATGTTGAAAAGAGGTATGGAAGAGAGCAGTAGATAGAGCAAAGACCTCCAGGGATGGACTGTAGAAGCTGATCCAGAAAGGGAATCATTGTGTTTTGCTCTCTGTCACAGCAGCTGGCTTGGAAGTAGCAAGGGAGGTTTCCAGATATAAGCCGTGGATGGCAGGAGTATAAATAAGGAATCGGTTCCAAAAGGGTGAATAAAAAGTGGGAGGAAGCAGTACACCCAAAAGTAAATATTTAAACAAGATCTTGAAACAGCTGCTGGATAAATTGTCCTAATGTGAGTCCTAGGTGTGGTGTAAAATAGTTTGCTATGTGCTGATAGTTGTTGTGCGCTAATCTTAAACAGGACATTTACAGAAACAAACACCCTTGTAATCACATTCCCACATGAATCAGTAGGTTTGAGATGTGGTTATCTGTCAGATGCTGCATTAGGAACTGATGTAACTCTGTACACTTGATCACTCTGTGTTCCCAGAACATGTGTTTGAATGAACTGTCCTGTTCTGATTCTTCCCTGAAGGCTTTCTGCAAGACTTTCACCCTGCTCCTTGTAGTCGCTGTGTGGAAAACATCAGCAGTTTCAGATTGAACTGGGTTTAGGTTTCGCAGCCCTAATAATCCTTTTTGGTTACTTGTTAACACTTCCCCTTTTACATCCCCCTATACAGAAGTCCTGCTTTATTCTAATTTAATCTGTGATCCCACTAAAACCAGAGCTCAGGATCATCATCTATTGCTTCTATATATTTCTTGTTTCTATTGTCCTAAACCAAGAGATACACTCCTTTTTATTTTCTGCACACAAAAATGTGATCTCTGGAGGGTTCTTCCCTCTTCCCTCTTCCCCCTGCCCTCATGTCTTCTGGTTTTGCAAGTATGCAGATGCGGCTGATGCTGCTTATGGGAAGGGAAAGTATTCACAGTCCAAAAACAGTCTGCTTCCTTTTGAATAAGATCAAGTTGAGTAATGGATCTGAGTTTAATATGAATACATCCGCTTGCTGGGGACTTGTGTGTATGTGTGTGTGTGTTAGGGTGACCAGACAGCAAATGTGAAAAATCGGGACAAGGAGTGAGGGGTATATATAAGAAAAAGGAGCCTATATAAGAAAAAGATCCAAAAATTGGGACTGTCCCCATAAAATTGGGACATCTGGTCACCCTAATGTGTGTGTGTGTGTGTGTGTGTGTGTGTGAGAGAGAGAACTAACTGATAAATCTATAGAGACAGGGGAGCTGAGGCATAGCACCTTGCATGTGAAACTGGGAGGCAGATCAGAGTTCTTTTCTCAACTCTGCCATTGACTTGGTCATATGCCCGTGGGCAAGTTCATTACAGAGTTTCAGCCAGAAAGGGTGAGCTTTGCAGAACCCTTCATCACCAGCAGCTCCCTCTAAATAAGTGAGTCTTGACAGGGCTGCAAATGTGTCAGTGCTGGATGATGTTTTCATCACATTGCTCTTGACAGCTCAGGGTAGCAAGCGAGAGACCCGGACCGCAAAGCCTCTAGGGAATTCTAACTCTCTGAACCATGTTGAGTGTATGCACCCTGCAACATTGCTGTAGCAATGGTTCTGCCTAACAGTTCTGTATTTGGCCACATTAAACTACGCTCAGCAGACCTGTACTTTGCAACTGCGTTTGCAGCTAGAATAGTTTGGTGTTCCAGAATAGACAGTTCTGTAGATACATTAGTACTGAGGCCAGATGGGAAGAAAAGAGGGTTTTGTCTTCCTCCCCAGCCTCCCGCTCCCACGCACTCTCTCTCTCTCTCTCTCTCTCTCGAACAGTATTTTGTGATGGGCAAATCTCAAAAGTTTCAGCTAAGTACTTGAAAATCGCAGATGCTTATATAAACTATCGGAACATCTTGGGTCTGCGCCCTGTTGGATCAGAAATGGATAGTCAGAAGAGTAAAATCTACAGACACTTTTGAAATTAAGGATGATGGGAATCCAGTGCAGTAGATTGATCATAGGGTGACATCATCTGTTTCCTGGAACAAGAGATTATTCTGGTCAAAGCATTCCAGACCCTTGGTATTTCTCCAAACAACTCTTGAGATCTCTGAAAAGAGGGAAATTGCAGTAGTCTAGGTATAATGTGATTGAAGCATGAATAAAGTTCTCAGCAGAAACTGAGTCAAGTGGCAGGGTCAAGATATAAGGACTTATTCCTGGTAACTTTCTAGAGGTGGCTGTAAGATTTACAGGCAAAGGAAGTGTAGGAGGAAAGTGGAAGTTCAAGGCCAAGATAGGGGGCGAATGAAAGTTGAGGGGGAAGGATGACTCTAACCCTTGGGAAGGGGAGTTAAGTTCTGAGTAAAGGAGAGGAGTATCAGTAGCCGAAATGAGACTGAATATTGTTTATCCAGCAGAAGGACTTGTCTATGAATCATGTGAATATTGTTAAACCCTTAACTTGTACATAGTCATGAAGAAATGCACAAGAAATTATCGCAGTAAAATTTAACTAGATTCTTTGTGCCCCCATCTTCAGGCATGACAGAACCTTCATAAGAGAGGCTAGTAAGGAACCTCCTGGATGCTCTCACCAATGAAAAAAAGGCATACAACCTTAAGCTTGACATTGCATATGCCAAATAATTTTCAGTAAATCAAAGAAGAAACAGGTTGAGGAATTTCTATGGCTACTCACTGAAATGACCAAGAAAACCCTCAGCTGGAGAAACCTACCATTGCAGGGAGACTATCCTGAGTAAATAAACCTCCAACTTGCACCATGTGGAGAGGGAATTGTCATACAAAAATGAACCTAGATCACTCCAAAACCAGCCTGATTTCATAGAAGTATCTGAACATATCTAGGGAGAACAGACACCGGAAAAATTCCAAGATTGCAGATGTAAAAAGTCTGGAAGAGAACACATAGAATGTCAGAATAATGAAAGAAATGGAGCTACATGAGAACAGAACAGAGAGAGACTCCTACTTCGTCCCCAACAGCAAAGACGGTAAAATGAAATCTAAACCCCAGATGTATGTGGACTGATCTACCAAGAAATTTTCTCGGACCAGGATGCCAATAAGGCTACATTGGAGGATGAGCAGATGGCGAGCCCTGTAACTATCCCCATTTTACCGGTCAGGGAAATGGAGAGGGAAACAAATCAATTGTAAAGGAAAGAAGGCTGAAGGACACCCAGGTAAATGTTCCTCCTCCCCGATAGTATTACTTAGTTTAAATGTGTATGACACGTGGCCTTCAAGAGAGGCAGGGGAATAAAGCACGGAACATTCCAACACCAAAGCCCCACCCAGTCACTAGTTTTCTTCTCTTCACTAGTCCTCTGCAGCCAGCCATCCTCCTGCTGGCTGTGATAGGCCTTAGCTCACGTGCCAAGCGAGGCCATGCCACGTCAGTCCTGGGATAGGAGGCCTCTAGACAAAATCCCAGGGTGCTGCAGAAAGCAGGACTGGTCATGCAGAAGGTCTGTCAGTATTGAGTCAATGACGCAGCATGGTGCTGGGGCGGGAGCAGGGAAGACGTGGGACGATGACTGCAGGGCTGCTTGAGGATAATGTCCTGCAGATGAGATAAAACTGATATCCTGACCCATGTGACTGTTCAAGTTCCCATAATGTGACACTTTGGACAAGGAGAAAGTGTGTCATGTTCAGAGTTATGACCTGATCTAAGGAGAAGTGGGTCTTTTATATGAAAAACTCACGCAAGTGAGAAAGTTCCCAGAACAATGACCGTGATTTATTTCCATGTGAGGACTTGTTCTGAAGCCTATGTGCTTACACGTATCTTTCTAGTATAAACCTTCTCTACAAATAGTGTACCTTATCCCTCATAAAAGCATTGTTTCCAAATAGAACCTGACTAGGACTACTGTTTACAAAACAGGGCTTTCTGTTTGGGGGATTAGTATGGTCTCACCTGCAGTTTCACTTGGGTACCAGATGTGATGAAGTACAAATATTTTTATAAGTTGTGTTTATGCCTCAGTTTCCCCTATATGCTGCGTTGTTACCTAGTGAGTGGAAAGGGACTGTTTGCTAATAGGGCAGGCTAAGACACAGGTGTGAATGACACCTCACTGTATGGATCTCAGGTCCCATATCAATGCAGCTCTTGAGAATACAATGATGGATCCAGTTGCCTAGTCATTGACACCTAGAAAACAATGACCACAGATTGCCCCACCTGTCTGCGGGAAACTGAACTGCATCTCCCCAGCTTGGGAACAAAGGACTGGAGAGATGTGAGGTGGGGGTTAAGTGTGGGTTGAGGGAGGCAGTCAGGACACACCTGGGATTCTGGCCAAGGAGGTCAGAAAGACAGAGCTTTGAACAATGGGGTTCACTACAGCTTGTCTGGGCTTTGAGCTAACTAGAGTGGACTATGTTTTAACCTTCATTCCTCTATGCTAACTTATGGACTTCCAGTATCAGAGGGGTAGCCGTGTTAGTCTGAATCTGTAAAAAGCAACAGAGGGTCCTGTGGCACCTTTGAGACTAACAGAAGTATTGGGAGCATAAGCTTTCGTGGGTAAGAACCTCACTTCTTCAGATGCAAGTAATGGAAATCTCTAGAGGCAGGTATATATCAGTGTGGAGATAACGAGGTTAGTTCAATCAGGGAGGGTGAGGTGCTCTGCTAGCAGTTGAGGTGTGAACACCAAGGGAGGAGAAACTGTTTCTGTAGTTGGATAGCCATTCACAGTCTTTGTTTAATCCTGATCTGATGGTGTCAAATTTGCAAATGAACTGGAGCTCAGCAGTTTCTCTTTGGAGTCTGGTCCTGAAGTTTTTTTGCTGTAAGATGGCAACCTTTACATCTGCTATTGTGTGGCCAGGGAGGTTGAAGTGTTCTCCTACAGGTTTTTGTATATTGCCATTCCTGATATCTGACTTGTGTCCATTTATCCTCTTGCGTAGTGACTGTCCAGTTTGGCCAATGTACATAGCAGAGGGGCATTGCTGGCATATGATGGCATATATAACATTAGTGGACGTGCAGGTGCACATTCACCTGCACGTCCACTAATGTTATATATGCCATCATATGCCAGCAATGCCCCTCTGCTATGTACATTGGCCAAACTGGACAGTCACTACGCAAGAGGATAAATGGACACAAGTCAGATATCAGGAATGGCAATATACAAAAACCTGTAGGAGAACACTTCAACCTCCCTGGCCACACAATAGCAGATGTAAAGGTTGCCATCTTACAGCAAAAAAACTTCAGGACCAGACTCCAAAGAGAAACTGCTGAGCTCCAGTTCATTTGCAAATTTGACACCATCAGATCAGGATTAAACAAAGACTGTGAATGGCTATCCAACTACAGAAACAGTTTCTCCTCCCTTGGTGTTCACACCTCAACTGCTAGCAGAGCACCTCACCCTCCCTGATTGAACTAACCTCGTTATCTCCACACTGATATATACCTGCCTCTAGAGATTTCCATTACTTGCATCTGAAGAAGTGAGGTTCTTACCCACGAAAGCTTATGCTCCCAATACTTCTGTTAGTCTCAAAGGTGCCACAGGACCCTCTGTTGCTTTTTATGGACTTCCAGGTGACTAATAAACCTTACTGTTTTGACAACACAGTGTGAGTGTCACTGCCAATGCTTGAAGAGGTGCAGAAAATGTGGAAATGGAAGAAGTGCTAAATGACATTTTTGTTTCAGTTTTCACCAAAAGGGTTAGTAGCGATGGGACATCTAACTTAATGAATGCACGTGAAAATGAGGTAGAATCAGAGGCTAAAATAGGGAAAGAACAAGTTAAAAATTACTTAGACAAGTTAGATGTCTTAAAGCCACCAGGGCCTGATGAAATACATCCCAGAATACTCAAGGAGCTGACTGAGACAATATCTGAGCCATTAGCGATTATCTTCAGAAAGTCATGGAAGATGGGGGAGACTCCAGAGCACTGGAAAAGGGCAAATATAGTGCCCATCTATAAAAAGAGGAATAAGGACAACCCAAGGAATTACAAACCAGTCAGCTTAACTTCAGTACCTGGAAAAATAATGGAGCAAATAATTAAGCAATCGATTAGCAGATACCTAGAAGATAATAAGGTGATTAACAACAGTCAACATGGATTTGTCAAGAACAAATCATATCAAATCAACCTAATAGCCTTCTTTGACCCAGTAACAAGCCTTGTGGATAGGCATAAATGGTAGCTGTGGTATATCTTGAGTTCAGTAATACTGTCTTGTGTGACCTTCTCATAAACAAACGAGGGAAATACAACCTAGATGGAGCTACTATAAGGTGGGTGCATAACTGGTTGGAAAACCGTTCCCGGAGAGTAGTTATTGATTGGTTCACAGTCAAGCTGTAAGGGCATATCAAGGAGGATCATGCAGGGATCAGTTCTGGGTTTGGTTCTGTTCAATATCTTCATCAATGATTTAGATAATGGCACAGAGAGTACATTTATAAAGTTTGGGGACGATACCAAGCTGGAAGGGTTTTCAAGTGCTTTGGAGGATAGGATTAAAATTGAAAATGATCTGGACAAATAGGAGAAATGGTCTGAAGTAAGTAGGATGAAATTCAATAAGGACAAATGCAAAGTACTCCACTTAGGAAGGAACAATCAATTGCACACGTACAAAATGGGAAATGACTGCCTAGGAAGGAGTACCATGGAAAGGGATCTGAGAGTCATAGTGGATCACAAGTTAAATATGGGTCAACAGTGTAACGCTATTGCAAAAAAAGCAAACATCATTCTGGGATGTATCATCAGGAGTGTTGTAAGCAAGACAGGAGGAGTAATCCTTACACTCTTATTCCATGCTGGAATCTGGGTACCACATTCCAGGAAACAGTGGAGAAAGTCTGGAGAAGAGCAACAAAAATGATTAAAGGTCTAGAAAACATGGCCTATGAGAGAAGATGGAAAAAATTGGGTTTGTTTAGTCTGGAGAAGAGAAGATGGGGGAGGAGGGGACTTAACAGTTTTCAAGTACATAAAAGAAGGATGAGGAAGAAAAATTGTTCTTGTTAACCTCTGAGGACAGGACAAGAAGCAATGGGCTTAAATTGCAGCAAGGGCGGTTTAGGTTGGACATTGGGAAAAACTGCCTAACTGTCAGAGTGATTAAGCACTGGAATGAATTGCCTAGGGAGGCCATGGAATCCTCATCATTGGAGAGTTTTAAGAGCAGGTTGGACAAACACCTGTCAGGGATGGTCTAGATAATATTTGTCCTGCCATGAGTGCAGGGGACTGGACTAGATGATCTTGAAGTCCCTTCCAGTCCTACAATTCTATGAATAATCCCTAAAATGTGTACAAGTCTCCATCAGGGGTCTGTCTCAGTTGGGTTCACTGAACGGGGCGCATGGTGTGAAATGGGAGTGCTGCAGGCCTAGAGGTCTATTCTAAGGAGGTAGTGAAGCCATGTTGCTTACCCTGGGGGAATGAGCCAGACCTATGGGGGGGGGGGGGCTCTGGCGCACTAAAGGGGTTCCTCCTAGAGGCCATTCCAAAGCTGGGATTTTAGCACCAAACCTATGGATCCATGACACCATAGTCTTCACTTCATAACCTAAACTGCTATGTACTGTAGCTCTATGCTGCTGGACAACTTTTGGATTCAAGGCTGGTGGTGATTCATATCTTACTGTACAGAATATGATTCATAAAGTGCTTCTGTTGGGAAAACACCTAGGTTTTGTGTGTGTGAATGAAAAACTAGGCTCCTGTCTCCCTACTCACTGAGCCTAAACCAGTGCACAGCACCACTTCATGACAGATTAGGTTCTGAAGTGAAGAAGAATATTGGGTCAAAACAGAAAGTACAGGTGATCAGTTCAGGAATGTTTCCCTGTACAACAGCCCAGTTGTTGGAGACAGGTGATTCTTACGCTAAGCATGTTTCTCTTCATCAGTTTATGACAACCATTTTAATAATCAGGAGAAGATGCTCGTTCATGGGTCCAGTGGCCACCTCCTTCCAGCCACACTACTGACTACCACTGCTTTCATCACAGTACTTCTCAGGGAAAAGCTCAGTGGCTCTTCGGGGGGTCACTTCACTGGTGAAACAGTATAGTTCATGGGTTCTTTGTACCCCAAGAAATGTTCATATTGTTCAGCTAAGGCAAATCTCTGAAAATGAGGGAATTTCTGAGACGAAGACAAACTTCTAAAATGACAGGTTTCCAAAAACTTTTTACTTAAATGGTAGCAGTTTCCAGCAGGTAAGTGAAATGCAATCTTTGACTTTGGAGACTGTTCCGTTGCAATAAAGATGGTCAAGTAAAGTACATTTCCATATAATAAAGGGTGAAGCACAGAACAAATTGCCCTAGAAGTCCAAACCCGCACATACTTGATTTGGCGTTGCAGAAAGTCTGGAAAATAAGGTGTGTCACTTAAAAGAAAAGAGGAGAAACCGCCCTTGATCAATCTCAAACATGCAATTAGAGTGCAATTTCTAAAACCCAGAGTCTTTGTTGAACAGACTGACTTGAGGACTAAGAAAGAGTTCAAGGAGAACAAATTAGCGTTCCTTTGAAATGTTGCATATTTGTGTAGGTATTGCAATACTTTAGGAAGAAGGTCCCTCCTTTTTTAAGAAGTGAAATGTTCCTTGTTGCAGCAGGCTTAATGATGTGCTCATCTTTGTTTGCAGTTCTGTTGTAGACGTGTTGGTCCCAGGATATGAGAGAGACAAGGTGGGTGAGGTAATATCTTTTACTGGACCAACTTCTGTTGGTGGAAGAGGTAATCTTTCAAGCTGTAGAGAGCTCTTCTTCAGGTCTTCATCCAATCAGAGTGTCACAGATAAATAGAAGGTGGGATAGATTGTTAAGCATAAGGAGTTAACACATGTTGCAGGAGACCAGTTAAAGTGAAGTGCACAGTTAACATCTCTGCAGAGGTTTCATTTACATTTAGGTCTATGGTAATAGGTGAGTGGACAATGAAGAATCAGAGATGCCTGCTTCCCTGCGGTTTTCCGTACTGAAAATGTGCATCTATATGGCTGCTGTGGATATGAAAGAGAAGAACCAGCTGGCTTAAAGTAGTGATGAGTGAATGTCAGAGGGTTCTGATAACTAAGCACCTACAAGTTCAGACCCTTCAAGAGAATACATGTGAAGTACCAAAACCTGTCACAACTGGAAGCCTTGTATGGAAAACGTTGTCTTGTCAGGTTCCCAGTACTTCCGGTCACTCCAGAAATGGTCAGGCTCTGGAATTTCTGTTAACTGGAAATTTAGATATGTAATAGACCCATCCAATTCTGTGCATCCAAAAACCTGCATTTACACATGCAATCCGACTTCCTGCTTTTGTGTGCACAGAATGGATGTGCAATCCCACTTTCACAGACAGTTGAATGTGTGAAATGAGCATTCAGAATCAGAGGCTGCAGTTGCTAATTTGTCCTAACTGGATTGGGAGATTATCAAATGCCTCTGCTCTGCTGTGCAATTAATCATCTGCAAAAGCCATTTGTTGTCCTGTATAATCCTCTGCGACAAGCAACGGCCCTTAATTATACCAAATCCAGGAATTTACTTTGGTATGTGACACCTGATAGGATTACGCAGGGAACTGCACTGGTGTAGGGTCGATCAGTTGGAAGCACCAGAATCGTTACAGTGGTACAGAGGAAACAAAATCAATTTACAAAATTGCAAACTCTCTAAATGTTTGGTTTGAAAGTATAACACAGGATGTTGCATGTTCCCAAGGCAGCTGTGTTTGGCTTCATTTTCAAGTGCGTACCACAGGCTACTGCTAAGTAATTGCCCAGGAAGATAACTCTTAAGGATTAGTTTGATATTTATATTCCTTCTAATATCCGTTAAGAGGGATTAGTTTCGTCTTGCAAAACATTAATTTATGACTGTTTAAGAAGATATTTAAAGCTGTTGTTCCAGGAAGTTAGCTTTAGAGGGTTTCCTCATTTTTTATGTATGTATTTTTTCCCCCAAGGGACATTCCATGCAATGTATTTAGAAACTACCTCTTCAGCTACTGTTTGTAAACACTGCAGACTTGTCCTGCATTTATTGGCCAATGCCTTCCTCCTCTGTTGAATGGATCGTCCGGAATAAGCCTATGCAAAGGAGGCTCCTTTGTGTTTGTTTTTTAAAAAAATCTGCCTTTGCGTTATTGATGATTAAGAGTGAAACAATGTGCTTTATTTACCGTTATCCAACATCTCATCGTAACTGGTATTTCCCTAATTTATTTTCTGCCTGGGTATCTTAAGCACAGATGAGAAACTAGCATCTATCTAAGACAGTGTTTCCCTAACTTGGGACGCCACTTGTGTAGGGAAAACCCCTGGAGGGCCGGGCTGATTTGTTTACCTGCCGCGTCCACAGGTTTGGCCAATCGCGGCTCCCACTGGCCGCAGTTTGCTGCTCCAGGCCAATGGGAGCTGCTGGAAGCGGCGGCCAGTACGTCCCTCGGCCTGCGCCGCTTCCAGCAGCTCCCATTGGCCTGGAGCAGCGAACCGCAGCCAGTGGGAGCTGCGATCGGCCGAACCTGCGGACGTGGCAGGTAAACAAACCAACCCAGCCCTCCGGGGGTTTTCCCTACACAAGCGGCGGCCCCAGTTTGGGAAACACTGATCTAAGGGTATGTCTACACTGGCATAAGTGACCCGCGACATGGCTGCAGCTGGGCCAGGTCAGCTGACTCAGGCTCTCGGGGTCAGGATGCGGGGCTAAAAATTGCTGTGTAGACGATCGGGCTCGGGCTGGAGCCCGGTCTCTGGGACCCTCCCCCATTGCAGGATCCCAGAGCTAAGGCTCCAGTCCGAGGCCGAATGTCTACATAGCTATTTTATAGCCCTGAGGACTAAGCCAGCTGACTGGGGCCACCCATGGGTGTTTAATAGCTGTGTAGACATGCCCTAAAAGGCCTGATATCATCTAAAGGGCACTGCCCAGCCAAAAATACTGCTTGCAAGTTTCAAGTTATCCTGCTAATTTATTATGGATTCCTGACTTTTCTTGACAAATCAAAGCATGAGGGAAATTTTTCCTTCCATGTTCCTTTAACTATTGCCGATCTGACCCGTTATTTCCTAGAATTAGCTGAAGATGTGGCAAAGACATAGTGGCTATTTTTTGTATACAAGTTCTGCTACTGTGCTTATCAATGTAGTGTCTGAGTGCATTGCTAGTAGTGTATCAGGCAACATGACTAACATATCTTATGGGGTGTTTTTTCTCTCATCTTCTCCCCGTGGAAGAAGTGTGTGCAGTGAAGTGTTCATTTTGGTAGGGTTTTTTGTTACCCTGCTATAATGCACTGGTCCAGGTGAGACTTCAATTTGGCACTATTCCCTGCGGGAGGCCATTTTAACAATCTAAAAAATCTCTTTACTGATATCCAGTCTAGGTTTCCCTTTACTTGATTTCATCCTGCTAGCTATACTTCAAACAGTTCCTTTCTGTTAGTTATTACATTCTCTTTTTCCCTCATGAAAGCGCTTGTGACTTGTGTTGCATCACTATGCTGAGGTTACCAGTAAATTATGTCTTTGCTTCTGACAGCACACTGGATTTACCCCCTTTCTGTGTAATACAATTGTTTCCACATTGGTGTTTTTAGAAGGCTATGATAAAGCTGAGTATGAAGTCCATACCATTTTGATGCCACTTCATGGGAAAAATATAACTGTACTAAATGTAACACTTGCTCTATTGTTGTTCTAAAAATCTGCAAATACAAATGTTATCACTATCCCCCTGGACTCATGAACCTCAGGGCAGTAACCTAAGACATTTTCCTGCACTACACTTCCTTGATCTTACTTGAAGACCATTTTTTCCAAGCCTACAGTGATAATTAAATCTTACTCAAACTACTGATTTGTATTTTCTCTCTTAACCAAACTCAGGCTTTTAGTTCCCACTAATTAAAAAAAAAAATTGTTTTCCAACTTAGTGGATTTAATTTTTCTAGCTTTAACACACATTTCCCATAAATCAACCTGACATAGACTTTTGAGGTTTAGAGGCGGCCTCTGGGTCCCCCCTTCCTTCCCTCCCATTATGAGTTATGAAGGACTGAATCTTCTTATGAATTAGAAATTAGGTTTTGTGTAGCCTTCAAGACTATGATGATTGGACACTTAGCACAATAGTGACAACAAGAGTCAAGAACATGAAAACTGAGCAATTAAGAGAGAGGATTTTTTTTGTCAGACTGTTTGTTTAAAACTTTGGGTTTTGTTTTTGTTGTCTTTTGTGGTCTACACAACATTAAGAACAGGTGGAGCCCACATGGACACAGTTGGGTTCCAAGTAACTCTGTTTAACTATATGCAAACATACAAGGCCTAGTTACATAGGGCATGTCTATACTTACGATCGATGCAGCGGTGTCAATTTAGCGGGTCTGGTGAAGACCTGTTAAGTCAATGGCAGAGCACTCTCCCATCAACTCCTGTATTCCAGCTCCCCGAGAAGCGTAAGGTAAGTCAGTGGGAGAGCGTCTTCCGTTGACACAGTGCAGTATAGGCACCGCTGTAAGTCAACCTAAATTATGTCGTCTTCAGTTACATAAGTAGCATAACTTAGGTCGACTTACAGCTTTAGAGTATATATACACTGTTGCTCTGTTAGGTTCCGGTGGCTTCTATGATAGAGGGCTTCCAAACTACTTAAAAAGATATTTCCTAAACACTTCAATTTTTGTTAACACCTATTTAACTTCAGTGATAATGTTCTGGAGAAAGGAAGTCTTTGAAGATGCAATACCCTGCAGTTATGATGTGGGAATTAGTAATATACACTGTAACAAGTAAACAAACCAGAATGACCTTTGTAGGTTGCTGCCACTGAACTATGTTCCCCAAAATGAGTTATTTTCTAATGGAACTTCTGAGTTTCATAACTGTAGTGGAACAATGCTAGAGGGCTCCCATCAGAATGAGGAGCAATTGGGGGCCCAGTTAACAATAAAAATTTTTTAAAAACCCCCATCAGATTCCCACACAACAGTAGCCACCAGCAGTTCTCAACCCCCGCTTACTGTAGGCTTCAGTTCTTTGCAGACTAAACACATTCCTGGCTAAAATGAAATTATTTTACCTGCTTCCGGATCCTTAGTCTACTTCATACATTCTCAGACTCAGACCAGCAATGTCAGGATTTAAAAATGTACCTTTTGCTTCTAAAACAATCAGTCTCTTTACTGTTATATTCACTAACCTCATGATTTCCACAGGCTGTTAGCATTCCACTTTGATTGAATTACAAATGACATAGTTCTCCCATGAGCTTAGGACAACCTGTGACTCTTGCTTTTTTTGTTATGCTATTACTAATTTAACTTAGGCAGTTACAGAACCATTCTTAGGTTATTACAATCTACCTAGGTATTGCAAAGATGCATTCTACACTGGGCCATGCAGAGTGAGGGTTTGCTTTGCTTTCTCCAAATGGACATCTCTGAAGCTACCATGGCAGGAATATTAGTCTACAGTGAGGCACTGCATGTTGGGATGTTTTATATTTCTATAGTAAACAATGTTCATCTTGCCAGCCTCTCCAGGTCTTAAAAACTTGTTCAGTCCAAAGGGAGTGATGTACTTGGAAAGCAAATGGCTTCCTTTGCAATAGCCAGTATAATTTGGGTCTGAAAGCACCTGTCTTCTCAGAAGCACAAGGCACTGATGCATGACTGACTGAAACTCGGAAACTGGAATTCCCTCCTGCTGAGTTATTTCCTCAGAGATAATCTACAACCACCATTTATCTGCCATCACACTTTATAGAGCATTTTCTGTAGGCTTGATGTAATTGAAGAGCAGTAGGATAATTTGCTTTGAAAGCAAGTGACAAGAGCAACATACGTGTTTGTGTCTTTAATGCTCTAGGAAGCCTTAAGCAGATCCAACCAGAGCTAATCAAGCAGCAGAAGAATAAGGGAATGAATGGCTTGGTGCAAAACAGTAGGGGCTTTATTTCAGTTAAAAAGTTTGAAGAGGAATATGAAACATGATCTAATTAGTAAGGACTCAAATACTTGAAGGATCCAGGCATTTATCTGTACAAGAGCTGGCCATATTAGCCTGACAAGGCCAACCCTGGTGACAGCCAAGGGGCCATACATTTCTTGAAATAATTAAGGAAAAATATCTCACACATGGCTTCATCCTGAGAATGTGGCCTTATTGGGTTGCAGTTTTATTTTGGTTTGGTTTTGCATTATGGCTCCTTCATCCTTGCTTTAAATGGCTGATTTGCTTGGGAGCAACATGCATGCTTCACAAACAGCCTACCCAACGTACCTGTGAATTTTCAGTGCAACTTGCTTATGAACATTGCTGGTTGTAAATTAAGATCATATTAATTAACAGTGCCTTCTGATTAAGGGACATTCTTGTTCATACCTAAGTGCTTGGATACTACAGTGATGGGTATTACAGAAAACTTTCAGAGAGAGAGAGAGAGACTTTGCATAACCCTGATGCAGAAAGTGAGAAGGATTGTGCTTCTTTGAAATAGTTGGAATCTGCTCTCTTCCTGATGAATTAGCAGGTGACTTTCTAGTCAACAACGGCCACCAGTGAGAGGGAGCTGCTTTGTACATTTTTGCACTGGTACAGAGGTGATGGACTTTTGGCTGAGCATCATATAAATACTATGGGCAGTGGTTAAAAAAAAAACAAAAAAAACCCAGCTCAGATCTCCAGGAGAAATGCCAAGGCATTCATGATTTCAATTAGAAAACTTTCTTATTAAAGCAGCCACATATGCTGTTGATGGTTGCCTTTCCCAGAAGATGGATCTTACTGTATTAGTGGGGGATGGATGAGCCAGCTTGTATAAAGTAGAATCCCTTCTGAATCTCTGCCCTGACCTTGAACAAAACTAAACTAAAACTTTCCTTTGGAGGTTTGGAAAAAATGTAGCTACTGTTCCCACCTCCCACTCCTCATATATATATATATATATATATATATATATATATACAATATTCATTCATTAATATATACATATATAATCATTTTCACAAGGGTTAAAAAAGTTAATGGGACTTCAATGCTTTTGAAAATTTACCCTCCTGTGGGAAAACAAGGGCTCCCTACAGTTTTCCCTAAACTGTTCAGCTGGTGGAGTGAAGCGGTTTGTCCACCCATAGAAGAGGCAACACTTGGGTTTCCAGCCTCTGGCTCTCCCATGAGCTGGCAGAGACACATAGTCAGTTAGTTGCTCAGATTCCCACCAAAATTCCAGCCCAGTAAAGCTCAACCTCAACAAAAGGTTGACTAAAGAGAGAGCCCTTGCAGTATTTTGTGACCTTTAAAAACTCAGGCTCTGTCAGATAATTGCGAGAAGCCCCAGAAAGGAAAAATCTGGAGTCTGCCAGCAAGAGCGTTCCTGCTGACCTCTACTTCTGCAATAGTAAATTAATTTTTTTTTTAATTAATGGAGATATCCTATGTTCTAGAACTGGAAGGGACCTTGAAAGGTCATTGAGTCCAGCCCCCTGCCTTTACTAGCAGGACCAAGTACTGATTTTGCCCTAGATCCCTAAGTGGCCCCCTCAAGGATTGAACTCGTAACTCTGGGTTTAGCAGGCCAATGCTCAAACTACTGAGCTATCCCTCTCCCCGGTGGACTCCTCCTGGTGCATCAGGAGAAGTAGTCAAGACCCACATAATTGAGCTCCTCTAACTTATTGAAGTTATCTGTAAAGTGGCTATTATCTTTATACCGATATAACTCAAGAACAACACCTGGACGAGATTTCATATATTGCTTCATATGAAGTACCAAACCATCTTAGCAGTCTTTCCCCTTGGACTCCGTATTTATGGACAATCACGAGACACTAACTTCTTGGCATGAACCAAAGACTATTTTTATTGCATTCAAGGTAAACAGGATAGAGGAATTGTGGAATCTGATAGCACCAAATGTAACATTAGGTAACCGGAATAAACAGGAACCGTACTACATAACCAGGCACTCGGTATATGTGAATGCTTAGTTTTGCACTTTTCACAAATTAATACTACTACCATTGTAATTTAAATGTTGTGAATACATTTTTGTTCAGATCCTCTTATGTCTATTATAATTCTAAATCCCAAATCCAAATATATGTATAGCATTGGTTTGGACATAAGTCAAGTATTTTGGGAATCTACAGTAGTAGTCAATTAATTTATCATTTATTAAAGTCCCAGGGTGTTTATAAATGCACCATTTAATTTATGGGAGCTTTCTTTTGTGCTGTTGATGCAATGTTTGTTTTTTGTTACATAACAGCACTCAAAAACAAAACTATGTAAAACTTCAGAGCCTACAAGTGTACTCAGTCCTACTTCTTGTTCAGCCAATCGCTAAGAGAAACAAGTTTGTTTACATTTATAGGCGATAATGCTGCCCTCTTCTTATTTACAATGTCAGCTAAAAGTGAGAACAGGCATTTGCATGGCACTTCTGTAGCTGGGATTGCAAGGTACAGGTCTGTCTCATCTTACACGGGGGTTCCGTTCCGCGGTTAACACATAAAGCGAAAACCGCGTATAGTCAAAATTACATTGAGTTCAATGGCAGGCGGAATCGCCCGCACTACAGGTACAGTATTAAAATTGTTATTTTTTCTTTGTTTTTGTTTTGCGGACCGCGTAAAGCTGAAATTGCGCATGTTAAATGCGCGTAAGATGCGATAGACCTGTGTTTATGTGCCAGATATTCTAAACATTCATATGCCCCTTCATGCTTTGGCCACCATTCCAGAGGACATGCTTCCATCTTGATGATGCTTGTTAAAAAAATAATGCATTAATTAAATTTGTGACTGAACTCCTTGGGGGAGAATTGTATGTCCCCTGCTCTGTTTTACTCGCATTCTGCCATATATTTCATGTTCTAGCAGTCTCAGATGATGACCCAGCACGTGTTGTTTGTTTTAAGATCACTTTCACGGCAGAGTTCACAAAACACAAAGAAGGTACCAATGTGAGATTTCTAAAGATAGCTACAGCACTCGACCCAAGGCTGAAGAATCTGAAGTGCCTTCCAAAATCTGAGAGGGACGAGGTGTGGAGCATGCTTTCAGAAGTCTTAAAAGAGCAACACTCCAATGCGGAAATGACAGAACCCGAACCACCAGAAAAAAAAATCAACCTTCTGCTGGTGGCATCTGACGCAGATAATGAAAATGAACATGTGTCGGTCGGAACTGCTTTGGATTGTTATCGAGCAAAACCCGTCATCAGCATGGACCCTGGAATGGTGGATGAAGCGTGAAGGGACATATGAATCTTTAATGCATCTGGCACATAAAAATCTTGTGACACCGGCTACAACAGTGCCCTGACAGTGCCTGTTCTCACTTTCAGGTGACATTGTAAACAAGAAAAGGGCAGCATTATCTCCTTCAAATGTAAACAAACTTGTTTGAGTGACTGGCTGAACAAGAAGTAGGACTGAGTGGACTTGCAGGCTCTAAAATTTTACATTGTTTTATTTTTGAATGCAGTTTCTTTTGTAAATAATTCTACATTTGTAAGTTCAACTTTCATGATAAAGAGATTGCACTACTTGTATTAGGTGAATTGAAAAATACTATTTCTTTTGTTTTTTTTACAGTGCAAATACTTGTAATCAAAAATAAAGTGAGCATTGTACACTTTGTATTCTGTGTTGTAATTGAAATCAATACATTTGAAAATGTAGAAAACTTCCAAAAAATTTTAAATAAATGGTATTCTATTATTGTTTAACAGTGCAATTAATTACAATTAATTTTTTAATCACGCAATTAATCACGATTAATTTTTTTAATCGCTTGACAGCCCTAGTAACAATGTCTAGGAAGCTGGGTACGTATACAACTGGTAGTTTGCATATCCGGGAAGCTGATGACAATAATGCCTTTCCCCATATTTGCAGAGTAATTCCTAGGAGAGGATGCTATCTGATATCCTGAGGGAGCAAATTGTCTTACTCGTAAATCGAGTTAAAAAAGTGAATGGAAAATAATATGTTGCTTGAGTGTAGAGCTTTGTGGGGCAGTTCTGAGTTTCTCTAAAATGTACCACATTCCAAACATATAAATGTACTGATGCCCATTTGCAGGATTTCCAGTTCGGGAGGTTAATGCTTCTTTTTGTTTTATATCTTTAGATAAGCTAGGGTGACCAGACAACAAATGTGAAAAATCGGGACAGGGGTGGGGGGTAATAGGAGCCTATATAAGGAAAAGACCCAAAAAACGGGACTGTCCCTATAAAATCGGGACATCTGGTCACCCTAAAGAAAAGCTGATGTTGGTCTCTGTCTATACCTTTATAAAACTGCTGCATATTCTATGTAAGTCTTCTTTTTTGTTTTAATGCCAAGTAGGCCGAAGTACTGGAAGAACCTGTAGGAAGTACAACACTCAGCAGGACATTCATCTCCATCAACTGGGCTCAGCCAAGCATAGATAATGGTGAATTAGGCCGATCTTTGAAGGTCTTGATGTGTGGTGTGTATAAAAGGGGTCGCAGATTTACTGGTCTGAGTTTAGTTAAATGAGGTGAGATGTGCACTCCCAGGTATTTGAATCCCTCAGGGGACAATCAGCATGGAAAATTAATTAAGAGGTTCTTGCTGGATTGCTGCCTGAGGGCATCGCCTCTGTCTTGGTCATAGTTACAGACACGGGGCTGTAGGCCTCTAAGGCGTCTTTAAGGCATTGAATAGAGGCTTGTGTTTCAGTGAGAGAAAACAAGATGTCATCTGCGAAAAAAGCAATTTTACATTCTTTATCATGGCTTGTGATGCCCTGAATCTAATTTAAGGCTTTTAAGTATTCTGAAATCGCTTGCATTATCAGAAAATCCCTTCCCGTTAATGTGGTCAAAGTGAGGCACATAGCTAAAAAGAAAAAGCCATGCAAGGAGCCTTCCCCTGATAGCTGAGACTTTCGTGCAGACTTTGCAAAGGGTAATCTAAAACTTTCTTGGCTGCAATTAAGTAAATCTTGTGTCCTACAGCAGTGAGATAATATCTCCACAGAAATGCTTTTTAAAAGTTTCCTGTTCCCATTGTATTCTCAATCCACACAGGATAATATTCACATTCACTAAGTCCCAAGTCCTTTTTAAAAAAAAAAAAAAAAAAAATTAAAACAGGTGTGAGTCAATGGGATTCCCCCACCTTTGTTTGGTTTTTGCTTAAGAAACATTACAACATATGCATTTCATTTGATCAGTCTGGAGAGATGCTGGCAATTGCCCAATTCTGGCGGGAGAAGAGACAACAGTTTGGTGGGGGAAGGGGGAAAGAAAAGAAATTGAGGTTGGTGAATAATAAACTTGCTGTCCTAGCCTCAGTATGTCGGGAGAGCTAGAAAATGATATTCAGTCCATCAAGATGTAGAGGAAGCTCTTCAATTTGATAATTTGTCTGACCTGGCAAAGATTGTCTCCATCCCTGATCCACATTGACCGTGTTCTGGTTCTTCTCTCTCAGGAGGAGTGTGTCCAATCATTAGAGCGTGGCCCTGGGATCTAACACTCATCAGTTTTCCTCCCAGGTCTGTCCCTGACTTGCTGTGTGACCTTGGGCAAATTACTCAATCTTTACATGCCTTGGTTTCCCATCCTTAGCATAACCATGATAAAAACTGTCTACTGTACATCACAAGAAGGGTTTAACTTTAAGGCACTTTGAGATCCCCTGATGAAAGCTGCAGACCATGTGCAAATGTTTATACAAATAGTCCTGAGATGAATGGGCAGATGTCTACAAATCTGTTACCTCTTCCAGAAGAACATAATCCACAGCTGACTAGACTGATTCTCTGACTGGGCCTAACCCTTGCTTTGACTCCTTGATGTGCCGGACACTCAGCTCCAGAGTACGCTTTATTAGGGGACCATTCTGTTCCTGAGGGCATTTGGGTCTAATGCTTGCTTCTAAGGAGGAGGTGGGAAAATGGTCCATAAAATTTCCATTACACTGAAAAGCAGAAACATCTGTTGGAGCCTGCAAGTGACGTTGGAAGTGGTATTTACCAGCCTGGAACTGGCATCTGGTTGGCTCAGACCCTCGGCAAACGAAGTGTCTCTCCCTTCCATGGAAAATCATCTGGAGGAATCACTGAGTCAATATGTGCCTTAGGCATGTTCAGGGCAGCAAAGTTAGCATTTTAACAACCTGGCTACCTCATACAGACGGCATATTCCTGTGTTCTGGATGAGATGCATCTCATGAAACTGTCGTTCGGAGATGACCTGTTTCTAATAACAAGTGTTACATAAAGTCAGCTGGTCTGCAACATGTTTTGGGCTTTGAAAAAGTCAGATCTTTAAAGCCCTTTTTTGGAGGGGGGATAATAGTAGTGACAAAGATCCAGAAGGATCCAAAGACCTAGCCCCCCTCCAAGCCAGTAAAAGCATATGCGAAAGAGGGAGAAATGGCCCACTCCTTGAGGCACTGACTACACAAATGGGATCTGAAGTCTTTAACTCATCTGTCCTGAGATGCTTGCTTAATCCACATACCCAGAAGCTGTGGTTGACTCTCTTGCTCATCCTGAAGCTGGAAAGGCAGGCATCTTCTTCTGTGACCATTGCATGACAAGCTGATAGGAGGTGTTAATGTCATCTACAATCCTTATCCTGGTACCCCAAAGGTGGAGAGTGTCTGCTCCATGTGCGGCTTCCACCCTTACCCAGCCTGGGGTAGGAGAATCCCAAGGTTTCTCCTGAACCTTGATCTCAGTGTCCTACTAGGCTGACTTCTAAAAAATGGAGACTAATGAACTGCTGTCCATTTTGGTGGCTAGCTGAGACACACCCATTTCCTAAAAAAACAAAATATCCCCAAACAAGCCACCTCCCACCTATCATCTAGGCACTCGATACATCTCAACTCACCTCCTCACCCCAATAAACCGATCGTGCCTTAAGGCCAACCAAGAGTGTAGGGAGACCAAGGAGTGAGGAGTGGATTTCAAGGCTGAGGAGCTATTGTAGAAAATACCCTATCGGCAGTGTCCCTCCCAGTTACACCAGTGGGCTATCAGCCCAAATGGATCACAATTGTTGCCTTGTCACAGGGAGTGAGGCGACAAGACAAGCAAAGCTGCTTCTCTGTCCCTCTTTTGGGGTGCTTTGCTGGCTTTCCTTCTACTCTGATTCTTGGGGGAGCTATCTAGGAAGAGGGGAGGTTGGCAGCATGATCTGCAGATGCGGAGGTGGGCCTCTTCCTGGTTTTATATGGAGGGTCTTGAGAGGTCCTGAAGATTAGACCAAGTGTAATGGACAATCATGGCTGCCCTGGTGGGACCCAAATGGAGACCTGAGCTTTGCAAGACAGGGTCCTAGCCTTTTGTTGGGCTTTGTAGGATTAACACTAGACTCTTGAACTGGATCTAGTACTGAATGGGGAGGGGCAGTACAGTTTGCGGAGTGATGGTGTAATAGTCTCTTCAATTTATGCCACTCAGAGGGGACCAATGCGTTATGTATCAGCTTCATCTGTGTGAACTTCTTGTCTAGACACAGGTAGAGTGAATTATAGTAATTCAGCCTGGCAATAATGAATGAAGAGATGAGTGTGGACACTCAGTTCAGTGAGAATATAGGAATCACCATCAAGGTAAACACTGACTTTTTTTTTTTCTGGGCAACATTTATGCTGCAGCAATTCTGATTTCACATAAGTTTCAGAAGTCTCTGGAACATTTGTAAAACTGAGGTTTCTGCAGCCTGTCTTTGTGGGGTTTCTGTATGTGTGTGTGTATGGGGGATAGGAGGATGGTGACCCTTTTTTTCCTGCAAATTCTTTTCCTATCCCCAATCTCCTATCCCATTTCTCTCTCTCTCTCTTCGATGTGCATGTGCCCCCTGAGATACAGAATGGCCCTTCTCAATGGCTGTCCCAAATTAATGAGGATGCTAATTGGAGACACTGTTTTGGTACCTCAAGAAGACCCTTACTTCCTTTTGCCAGTTGTATTTGCCCTTTTAAAAATCCCCTTTGACACCAATCTGAGTGAAGCCTTGCTTAAAAGATCAAAAGGGTCTGAAGGGGTTAAAATGACTCCCAAACCAGATCAGAAAATTCCTCAACTTTAAGACTCATGACAACTTTAAGATCTCCAGGGCAGGGTCTGTGTGGCCTCCTGCAGGTTTGTGCAGCAGGTAGCATGATGGAGCCTGAACTGGGTTCTTTGGGTAATACAAATCATATGTTTGGCTCATACAATTGCTTCCAATGGAAACCCATAATTGAGGTCCACTTCCTTCTGGTCTCTGCCAAGGATGTTCTGTGCCTAGCAGGCCACCGGTTTCTGCCTTCCCAATTATTTGATCTCTTCAGACAGCTTCCCTCTCCTCAGAAAAGGCTAACCAGGCCAGATCATGCTAACCTGTCCTCCCCACACACATCCAATTATGAGAGTAGCAGCCATCTAAATAACGGTGCATTCCCTTCCCATCACTCTCATTTTCCTTCAACCAGTGTCCCCCAGTGACTTACAATTACATTTCCCAGGTTGAAATGTGTTTATAGATTAATAAACTGGCTCCTTTGTATTCATGTAACAAGTCTTTATTTTGAGACCTTGGCGTATGGCGCACCTCTATTTTCCAACTTTCTCTGCACTTCCTGAAGTTTCTGTTGTTTGTCTCAATGGTGTGTTTGAAGAGGGTGGAGAGCACTGTCGGATGATAGCATGACACGACGTGCGTTCATGTCTTCTTCGCTGTCTGCTTGAGCTCAGGCATATGGGGAATCCAAAGTTCTTGTGAAATGAATGGATGTCTGTTACTTACAACAGGAGTCTGCACCGTAACGCACTCTGGTTATAGGTATTGAAAAATAGTAAACAATTACATTCTTCCTAGAGTGATAAACTCATGGAGCCTTCAGAAACCATCCCACTTATCTTAGTCACTTGGATTTCTCAGAATGGATATGGCAGTATCCAGTTGTGGGAAAGGAAGTGCATATATTTTTTTTCATAGCGTGGCTGCTGCAATGTGAGGGACACTAGCAGCAGCTCGGCTGAATGCTGAATCTCTGAGTAAATCCCCAAAGCCTTTCGAAGCCAACATTGCATCATAATTTTGACACAACACTGCTGCTCAGAGTAGCTGTTCTGTCCATGCCGTTCTGCTCTGTCAGAAGAGATTAGGTTTGATTGAGGCCAGTACTTTTCTAGAACTCATTTGCCTCTGCAGATCCATGCAAGATTGTTTCAAGCACTTAAAGCAGAACGTTTAAGGAGGCAGACAGCTAGAGTTATGAGAGGAAAGAGACCCCGCTTTACAAACATGTTCAACTGTCCTTCTATTTCACTAATGCTCCTGGTTCAACGGGTTTCCTTCCGTCCTAGAATCAATAAACGTGAGATGGGAATAAACAACTGAGTCCCTGCTCCTCTGTGTGTTGGAGCAGTTTTGGCTGGTCTGGCTACACAAGTATAGCCCTAATAGTGTCTGCTACGTTACCACCCCAGCCAGCTACCAATCACAGGGAGTGCACATGATGAAAAGGGGATGTGACGAAGGCTCTCTTGCGTCCCTGGAGTTGGTGATCGCTGCGGTAGGTTAGAGCAGTCTTGACCTTGCCTGCTAATATTTGTGCTAGGCACTGAAGCAGACCTAGGACGGGGTAGGGCAAACTCTCCTTTGTCCAATCGCTCCCTAACT
Source organism: Malaclemys terrapin pileata (assembly GCF_027887155.1). Classification (NCBI taxonomy): domain Eukaryota; kingdom Metazoa; phylum Chordata; order Testudines; family Emydidae; genus Malaclemys; species Malaclemys terrapin. Next base: position 7,977,076 of record NC_071514.1, on the reverse strand, counting down.
CTTAATGAGATTCATATTGGGACCCAAACATCACGACGGGCTTCTATCTCAAGATAGTGAGCAGCAGATCCACTTTGAGAGTTCAGCTCCCCCTCCAAACTCCACGGATTGAGAGCATCTCTCGTTATAATGAAACCAGGCTGTTCCCATATGCGTCTGCCTGTAAAGACACATCCCATGGTATCTGTATTTGCTTTAAAATAACATCAATGGCCATTTTGCTAAATCCCTCTATCAAAGAAACCCTCTTTCCCCTCCCCACTAAAGCTCTCGCACCGGAACTTCATGGGACTGAGCAGATGCAGTTCGATGCCCTCGTCCAAACGAATGATTTGTTTCTGGCCGAGAGCATGTTCCCATCAAGGGATTTTTTTAATATTCTGCAGAGTTTAGCGGAGGCCAATAGAGAGGGAGGAGGGTTAGAGGCTCGGTTTTTGCCAAGATGTTTATGCAGCAGGAATGTTATTTATGTAAATCTGGAAGCACTCTTGAAGCGATAGCCTTGCTCATGCATCTCAGACTTTTCTCATTAAGTCGTTGATCTTCCTTTAAAAAAAAAACAACAAAAAAAAAAAACCCCAAGGTACCACGGAAAGTGCTTGGAAAAGAATGTTTACGGCACAACCCCATATTATACAGACCTCCGCAAGTTCTCGAAGAATGCCAGGGTAACAACTGATTCTGGACTTTCACGCTTACTCTCCCCCGCTTTCCCAGTTGCTTTTCCCAGCCTCATAATGAGGCTATTACATGCTCCAACATCTGACTTTCTGTCTATCTGAAAATGAGTCCGTTTCACCCAAACACTCTTTGCACAAATAATAAAACCCAGAGAAGACTTCAGTTGCCAAAGCCCAGGCCCCAGGGGAAAAGCACATGGCGTGGGCTACAAATTACTTCTTTTTAATGGCAGGAGGCACCCCAGAAACCCTGTTTCCTTGCATGTGGCTGCTGAATTCTGGCAAGAGCCAAGCTGCGCTCCGGAGCGTTTTGGAAAGTGTTGCCTTCCTCGTAAAGTTTTGACCATGTTTGATACATTTCCTCCCTGTAAATAGCATGAGAAATCAGTGCCGCTTGCAGCTTCATCTCGTAACAACACAAACATAATGAAAAATGTTGGTTGGAGGGGAGAGGGAAGGGTTCCGCATACACAGATTGCTCGTGTTGTGGGTTTTTTCTTGTCCGACAGGAAATCACATTAATTCTGTGGACTTAGACTGAAGCAGCAATGGCTGGTGGCAGCCCATGGAACGCTAAGATGAAGCCTGTAGGTGCTCTCTTCCTTTTAATGCAGTTCCTGGAGTTTACAGGTCCTAGCATGCCTTGTTTCACTATGGTCTGAGTGCCTGGCCTGGCTGGGATTTGTACTCCCTGTAGGCCGGACTGCCTTATTAAACATGAGGGTGGCTGCAATCTGTGCTCTGGGGGTTTTTTATGCATGTTAAGTGCAGCTTTTGGGGTGCTGGGTGCTGCTGATGCAGGCTATAGATGGGCATAGATGCTAATACAGTGACAGCAGGCACAGAAAGTTGGGGAGAGCAGCTCATCTAGAGAAGGAATGCCTTGCCATTGTTTTTGCATACACCAGGTTTAACCAGTGTCTTGGGGGTCTGATTTTATCCATGAGAGGACAGACCACAAACCTTTGGAATCTATTTTCAAAAGCCATGGTTTCCTGCTCCAAAACATCTTCAAAGAACATTAATGAAGATGCAGAAATTTTACGTGGATCATATAGGACTGGAAGGGACTTTGAGAGTCATCTAGTCCAGTCCCCTGCACTCATGGCAGGACAAATATTATCTAGACCATCCGTGACAGGTGTTTGTCTAACTTGCTCTTAAAAATCTCCAATGACAGATTCCACAACCTCCCTAGGCAATTTATTCCAGTGCTTAACCACCCTAATGTCCAACCTAAACCTCCCCTGCTGCAAGTTAAGCCAATTGCTTCTTGTCCAATCCTCAGAGGTTAAGGAGAACAATTTTTCTCCCACCTCCTTGTAACAACCTTTTATGTACTGAAAACTGTTATTATGTCCCCCCTTAGTCTTCTCTTCTCCAGTCTAAACAAACCCAGTTTTTTCAATCTTCTCTCATGGGTCATGTTTTCTAGACCTTTAATCATTTTTGTTGCTCTTCTCTGGACTTTCTCCGATTTGTCCACCTCTTTCCTGAAATGTGGCGCCCAGAACGGGATACAACACTCCAGTTGCGGCCTAATCAGCGCAGAGTAGAGCGGAAGAATTACTTCTCATGTCTTGCTTACAACACTCCTGCTAATACATCCCAGAATGATGTTTGCTTTTTTTGCAACAGTCATGGGTGGCGGGTATCATAGGCCGGGGGAGGTGGAGCCTCCCAAAACAGCCGGGCATGGCCCCGCCCACACTCCGCCCCCTAGACCCCCTCCTGCCTGCTTCCAGTTCTCACTCTTTCCTGACCCAGGCTGGGGCTGGGGTGGGATGGCCTGCCACCAGGACTTGGGGTGGCTGGGGCCGGTACTCACAAGGCGGGGGGCACTGTGGCTGGTGCCGCGCCACCTGCCCAGCACTCCAGGGCTTGGGTGAGGGGCACTACAGCCATGCTGCCTGCCCGGTGCTCCAGGGCTGGTGGCACTTGGACAGGCTGGGGGAGAGGGGGTGGCAGCCGCGGTGAGGGTGTGCTGGGCTCCAGTGGGGGAGGGGAGGGACCTCAGGCATAAGGGGAGGGGCTGGGGGCTAGCCTCCCCCAATGGCCAGTTCACCGCCCATGGCAAAGGTGTTACACTGTTGACTCATATGTAGCTTGTGGTCCACTATGACCCCCCAGATCTCTTTCTGCAGTACTCCTTCCTAGGCAGTCATTTCCCATTTTGCATGTGTGCAACTGATTGTTCCTTCCTAATGTACAATGCAAAAGAGGCTCTTTGATGTTCACTGCAGACTTTTTGTCCACAGCCACAAAAACAGTGACTGCTGAGACCGTTACCTATGAAACCAGGTTCCTGAGGAACAGGGCCGGGTCTAACATTTTTGTCGCCCCAAGCAAAAAAAGAGTGCTGCCCCGCCGTAACACCCCCCCCCCCAGCGCCGTGCCGCCAAAACACCCCCCCCAAGCGCTGCGTCGCCGAAACCCCCGCCCGAGTGCCGCGCCACCGAAACACCCCCCCCGAGCACTGCGCCGCCGAAACCCCCCCAGAGCACCCCACCGAACCCCCAAAAAAACAAACCCAGAGCGCCGTGCCGCCGAAACACCCCCCCAGTGCCACGCCACCAAAACACACACACCCCTGTGCGCCACGCCACGCTGCTGAAACACAAACAACTCACCCCCCCGAGTGCTGCCCGGCCGAAACCAAAACAACAACAACAAAAAAACCCCGAGAGCCCCGTGCCATCCCAAGATTGGCCGCCCCTTACAAGGTGCCGCCCCAAGCACGTGCTTGGTCGGCTGGTGCTGGAGCCGGCCCTGCTGAGGAAGCCTCTTCTCCTTGAGTATTCTGAACACCCTGATCAAGGAGAATTCTTTGGTGTGACAGATAAGTGACACCTGCAGATAGAGCTGTACTCAGACAGATGCTGTGCTTCCCTTGTGCTTCTCAGTCGTCAGAATGGCCAGAGAGAAAGAACGAGATGCCACTTAGTATTCGTGAGTGTTGGACACACGCAAGAGATCTGACAGTACAACACGGTGTTATCGATATAGGCAGGAGGGTCACTATAGCTAAAGACATGCGTCCTGCAATGCTGACCAGCACACGCTCCTGCCATATTGGTGCTGAAGCATGTCTACGCAAGGCAGCCAGCAATATCCTGCATTGGCCTAACATGAGCAGTGAGGTGAAAGATTTCATGAGCAACACGTTCTTAGAAATCAACTAAGCGAACTAGTCTTGACACACAGAACACCTGATAAACCCTGGGGCGAGCTTGTCATGGTCTGAAGTATCATGGGAAATCAGATCTACTTTATAAGGGTTGATTACTCTTAGGATTATTGGGAAATAGCTCCCTTATACACAACAGCAGTTGTCCATCGACTACCCAAAGCTCAGATTTCCTAGTATGGGATTCCAGAGACTATTCCAGAAAATGGATCTCAATTTGCCTGTTGGGAATTTGCACCATTTGCAGTATCAGGAGAATCTGAACATATCGTATGCTCTAAACAACATCACAACCAGTCTAACGGCAAAGCAGAAGTGAGTGTCCATGTTGTCCAGCATTCCAGCAGCTATTTTAAAAAGACATAGTGGGATACTAAAGACACCTGGACTGGACTGGAGAAGTGCACCAACAAAAGGCCCAGTCTGCTGTCTCATGTTCCACTGCTCATAGATCCTGTCTATACCAAACAGACTTTTGAAGCCAGCAGCAGCAGGAATGGTGATGGAACCAATTCAGCATTGACAACAGTAAGCAAAATACTACTGTGACAGGAGTACCAGAGAGCTCCCTGAGCTCCAGGGAGGACAGAGTCAGAGTATGTCCACCACCTAACCACAGCCGAAGACTAAGCCAGGAACTGCTTAAACGGAAAGAATATAAGGCCTTGTCTACACTATGGTGGGAGATGGATCTAAGTTACGCAACTTCAGCTATGTGAATAACGTAACTGAAGTCAACGTACTTAGATCTCCTGACCGCAGGGTCCCCACTATGCGATGTCGCCTGGAGACGCTCTCCTGTCGACTCCCCTTGCGCTTCTCATTCAGGTGGCGTACAGGAGTCGACAGGAGAGCAATCTGCTGTCGATTGAGCGGATCTTCACTAGACCTGCTAAATCGACCGCCAATGCATTGATCGCCACACATCGATCCCCCGGAAAGTGTAGACAAGCCCTAAGGAAGGGTCATGAATTCTTAAACCTCTACAGCTCCAACTCCCAGCCTGCCCGAGCCACTAGTCTCCCGTGAAGGGAGAAGGAAGCGCTCTGGGTGAGCTCAGCGTCGCTCTGCTGGTGGAACTAGACACATTTACACCAGCTGAGGATCTGCCAATAGCACCAGTCCTGAAGCTAAAATTAGCTTTTAGAAAAACATTTTAAAAGCAACCACGATGTACTTTTTATTGCCCATTTTCTTTGTCATGAGTTTTTTCCCCAGTTGTAGGTATGAGACCAATTATCTGAGCTTTCTCCCAGCAATCGGTAAAAGAAGTTTATTAACATCTGGTGTTTGACCCAGCCTATCAGCGTGTGGCACCGGCAGCAGAAAGGATTGTCATGTGGCAAGGGGCTGTTCTTGTGTGCATAAAGAATTCTTGGACTGATTCCCAACAGGGATGCTTAGAGATGGGTGTCGGGTGTGTTGGGGAGGAGTTACTTGCCGAGCTGTGAGTCTGACAGATAACACCCTACCCCTGGGGCAAGTAGCAGACAGGCCAGCACCAGGAAGTGTTGTGGCACATGTACATGAAAAATGATGGGTGTGGAGGGAGTGTTAACTGAACTTGAATGGAACTTGGAAGTTCACGTTCTGGCTCAAGCTGTGTGTTTCGGTTCTTAGTTTATCTGTATCGAGTGGCCCATCCAGTTAAAGCCAGCTCTCCAAAGGTGAAATGTCAGGTCAATTAGCAGGTCACAAACTTTCACAGAGACTTGTCTGTGGACACCTACCCTCCCATTTGCCATGGCATGGGCTAGCACCCTTCCCAACTGCTCTTGGGCAGCTGAAATACCTGTCCCCAGCTGTGATTGCGTAATGTTTTAGAACAACTACAGCAGTTGTTCACGTGGCAAAGCAAGCTTAGGAACGCACCTCATGTCCATTTAGCTTCTTTAATACAATGTAGCAGCTGGCGACAAGAAGAAGGATCCTTTCCCCTGTGAACAGCCAGCTATCTGCAGACCAACAGAAATGACCACTGCAGACCACAGCTTGGGTACCACTAATGCCAGCTACCATTCACTGAAGTGTACAGAGGACAGCTAATCCCTTGTAGAAATAAATGGACAAATCCAACCCTGGAGTAGCTGCAGTGATTTCAATGGAGTTCCAGCAGGGATGACTTTGTCCTGATCTTTTTGTGCCAGTCAAGCTGACTGGCATAGCACCCAAGTGAGGGCAAAGCAGGCTGTTTGCCACCTCTGTGATCCTAGGGCTAGCCAGGGGATAGCTCAACACCTGAAACCAGTTAGTGCAGCATCAGGGCTGCTCCAGCTTCCCTGGAACGGTGGTAACCCCAAGGAGAGACCTCCAGAGTGCAGCAGTGTTCTAGGCATGCTTGCGTCTCCTGGGGCCACAACTGCTAAACTGGGGGGCCAGGCAGGGTGGCATAGAGCAGCTGTAACCAGCTGTATGCCAGGCAGGATTCCCCTGGCACGAGGGAATCCCCCTAGCTGTCCCATTGGGGCAGCTTTATGATCTCATTGCGCCATAAGAATGGCATAAACCAGCCACGGTGAGATCGAGGGTCTGTTCCCGTGTCTTTTAGAGCAAAGGCTATAAACTCAGGAATACTTCTCAAGACATGCTAAGCACTTGAGCCCCAAAGAACCTTAAGATGTGTCTGATTTGATGAAATAATTAAGAAAACATGCCCAGTTTCCGTCAGCGAAACACGTAAGCCATCCCCAAATGCTCATTTATTATGTAGAGATTTTACTACTAGGATCCTAATTTTTCACAGCTGTAACCAGAAGACAAAAGGATTTGGGGGGTAGAGAGTCTTAAGTAGGAAGGAAGAGGTGTGTGATCAGAAAACCTTTGGCAAATTAAGAGGATTAAGAAAAGGCCCCAGTGTTCTGGTTTTAGGTTCTCCGAGTTCAACTAACATCATGGATTAGGTTTGTGTGGTTAAGAGGAAGAAAATACCTCATTAAAACTGAGCCATTGGTTTAAAGTTGTTGTAAAACAATGCCCCGAAGCAGCTCAGTTTAATTCTGTGTCGTTTGCATGTTTAGATTTTTATTTTTTGTTGTTGTTGAGGTGGCAGATGTTATTGAAAAAAAATGAAACCAAAAGGATTTGCTCCCCCAAAACGACCCTTTTCCGCTCACTTCCATTCACCCGGGATTGCTGAAGTTTGGGCGGAATCACTGTTCTTTGGCACTCACAATCCCCAATGAATAGGGGTGTGCTTTCAGAGCTACGAAAATTTGGTACCCGTGGGTGTGTTCTTCAGGGGGAGTATGGCCAAACGAATATGGCATTCAGAGCCGTTATCAGATAACTTCCTCCAAAAAGGAAAAGGAAATCTATATCCTTATTCTTTGGGGGAGAATAAGCTGGTGCCACAGATACAGAGGGAAACATTCTAGCAAGCGTAAATTCTGAACATCAGAGGGAGGGGAGTCCTTATTTAGAGCTAAATTCTGCCATCTTTGCTTGATTCTGACCCCCATTGACATCAATGGAAGTTTTACCTCAGTAAGGATCTCCTGGAGTTGACACTGTGCCCGGGTGCCTGAATAGGAAATCTGCAGCCGCCCCCACTTCCAGTGTCTCTGCCACAGAAATATTATAGACTCAACAAACCTCTTCTACCTTTACCACAGAAGTTGGGAGCGTGCCTGTCCATATAATACGTTTCTAGTGCCTCCATTATGGTGCAGTCCGGGTGTCACGTGCAGAGATTAAATTAGAAGCTGGGGGTCTATAGCCTCTACACCAGCACCGATTTTACCATTTTCCCTCTTGAGGGAGGTTGGTTCTTGTTCGTTCCTGTGGCTAGATAGTCTCAGCCATTTCTGGGGACTGATTTATTAGAAGTTCCTACATTATGTTGTTCAGAGTTAATATCTGGGAAGGTGGGGAGGCGTCATTAGCTCATTTAAATACCATTTAAAGGCGTAAACCCCTAGCGGAACCATTCTCACAGGAGGAAAATGAATCTTTTCACCAGCCACTCACAATTTATCACTGATCTTTAGACAGCTCCGAGGCAGCAGTCGCGGATGGAGGTTAGAGGGCTTTAGTACTTTGGGGGAAGAGTGGAGAAGGGGATTGGGATCAGACCAGAAGGAAAAGGGGCTAGAGAACACTAACAGTATACTGAGTGAGCAATCTGGGAACTGTAGGGTCATAAATAAGAACCGAGGCCTCATCTTCCACCCCCCTCTGCTAGGCAATGACTTGAGAATGCTAGATCTGTCTAGTGGCAGTTGAATATCCATGCAGTTATGTGTCCTATGATTTAAAACTCTTGGCTAACTTGTTAAGGATTACCTGCTCTAGAAAGCAAACAGAATAGTCTAGACAGCCCCGGCTTGAGCAGGTGCAAGTCCCATGGGCTTCCTCCAGAGATGAATTTGACCCAGAGCGATTATATTTCAAGAGAATTCTAATGTGGGTGTTCTCGTTGGTTTAGCAGGTTTGCATCGAAAGGAGCTTGCTCCATTCTTGATGGCAATGTGTATCCTTACTTCCAATCAAGTCAGTGGCCAGCCTTCCACTGATGTTAATAGGAGCTGGAGTGGGCCCAGTACTCAAAGGCAGGCCATGTGTCCACTGAAGCCAGCATGCCATTACCTTAGCTGCCTTTTGTTGGACATTCCACCCCACCAGGCAGGTTTTTCATTCCCTATTGAAAGCAGACCAGTTTCTCTGAGAGCGGCGCTCTCATGCCAATGGAAAAAATGACACTAAAAATACAACATTCTGGAAAGAAGCAAAAGCAGCTTCCAAAAAAAAAAAATCCCTCTCTAAAAAGAAAAAAACAACCCCGTCTAGACATCAGCAAGAGGTGGATGCAGTAACAACCAAAGGGAATAAATCACACTGTGGTTAAGGGGAAAATTTGACTCTCCTGATTGTAAGACAAAAGAAACCAAATTCTCTGTTGTGGGAAGCGGTGTTTGAGGTTACGTTAGGCTAGCGAAGGCCCTTTTCATCTGATCTGAGCTGGAAGCAGTAGCGTTACAGGACTTGGGCTGGCTGCAAGTCCAACTCAGGACCACACGCAACTCACCACGCAAAGCTCTGACATTTAAGTGAATAGTGTTAGCTGGCAACCCCTCTGCTATTCCACTGAACAAGCTGAGGTAGTGCAAGCTTCCCCAGCACTGCTCTGGCAATGTGTCTCAAACGCCTCTAGTGGGGAAAGCAATAAATCTCTACGGCCTTCCAGACTTTCCTTTCCCCACCAAAACTGCCAACCAAGGTGCCAGTCGGTGTCACTTGTGATGGTGGTTTTAAAAACCACAAAGCCAGTTCTTTGGGGCCCTAGCAAAACTGAAGATCCTCCCCTGCCGTCATTCTGTTGGCGTTTGGGGATTTAAGAAGAATTTTATCACAGCACCTGAAGGGTGTATAAACAAACAGAAAATACACTACAAGTCTCGTCACTCTTCTTCACGGCGCCACAAATCCAGGCTCTGGGCCTCAAAAGTGAGGCGCAGACTCTGAGCTTCATCGATGAGCCACAGAGGAGTGACCCCGAGTCCTGATCCAGCATGCATTGGGCTGAGTGTAAGATTCTCTGGGGTGGGGATTACTTTGGTTGTTTCAAAGTCCTGGGGAGGAATCTTCAGGGGTTGTCCCCAAACCATTACTAACATAGCAGATGAGTTCAGCATCTTGTCAGTCCAGACACAAGGAAGTGGGTGTCCAGAAATTTTCTATGGAGTAGCTCTAGGTTTGGAACCAATTCCTTTCGAAGTCTGTTGCAGCATAGATCTGACAGGTTCAAGCCATGGCAAGTCACATTTGTTTCTTCAGGACATCTCTTGATGTTGGGTGATACAGTTATGGGGGTTTGGGCTTATCCTGCTACTTGTATCAGACAATATATAGTTCATTGCTTTTTAATTTTTTTATGGTGACCAAATGCCACAGGGATGTGCCTCAAACAAACACACCTGTAAATGACCACCTGTGTGCTATAAACGGTAATGCCTGGAGAGCTGTAAATACGCCCTGCATCAATGCAATATGACAACACAGCACTTAAAAAGGAGCTTTTCGTTTTTTCTAACCACTGTTTAAACACTAACCGCCCCTGTGAGGTATGTAAGTCTGAATCATACACAACCACAAACTAGACTCACTGTGTCAGCCACACAGAACAATACGAGCAGAACAAGGATAAAGATAGAAAATCAAAGAGGGCTGAGCTGTATGAACAGTTAATAAAAGGCCTGGTGCTATTCTGTACCACCTGATTTGTATCCTCCTCCAAAGGTCCGTTTGATGTGTGTTTTTCATGGTAATTTCCTAATCAATGTGAAATTCATCCTCGTTTTATGGTTTGGGATGGGATGGGTTTTAGGCGAACAAAACAGGAATACCGAGCATTGAAAGATTCCTCTGCTCTTTATCAACTATTTCTTTCAAGTATTAAATGCGTTTCCTCCTTCCCCCCATTTAGTTCTGTAATCGTGGAATCTGCCTTAGCACTGTTTACTAATTAAAAACGTAGTTGGTCAAGAATAAGCATATTGTCCTTGCTGTGGTTTGATCTATTGTTCTCAGCGCTCCATGTTGTTACAGATGAGATCAAAGACTTTAATTTATGATGGGTGGATGGGTCAAGTTCAGTCGTCTGAAGCAAGTGCTGGGAAATAAGAATGGTTGAACAATAATGCCTTAAATGTAGAAGCAGCTCAAGCAACAAGCCTTTCCTTATAAATACTACAGTCCTACTTTCTCTGCTTTTCATTCAAGGATCTAAGTGGTCATCCTGGATACAAAAGTATGAGGACAGCTGGATGTAGTCTATTAACCCCCACTCTCCTCATCCAGTACAATATCCCCAGGGGATAATAAAACACCAAAGGAATCCAAGGCTGAAGATAAAGGAGTTGTCCTGGGAGCAGGATCGCATATTTCAAACAGTCTGATTCACAAGTTTGCCTTGCATCTGTGTGCATGTTGCGATTTCCTTGCTGTGTTCTTCACATGATTTCAAAATGTCCTCGCGCTCTGCTCATAGAGACCAACTCTTAATTAAGACCTTAAGCTGATGCTGTTAACCTTAGTCACATCATCACAACAAAGGGGGTGGGGGAGAAAAACTATATTTATTGGGTCTGCTTATAGTCTCCAGTCACAATATTTTCCTTGAACTCCTCTCAAAGAGGAGCGGGTTGGATTACTTCCATTTCGTCTTTATTCATTACACATTCATGTGCAACATCAGTTACAAAACCAAGGAAGAGACCCGCCTCTCCCAAACGCCCCTAGGAACCATGCTGACTGAAATGACACGCTGGAGAAGTAACTTGGAATAGTTGGGATGTTCTCAAGTGTGCGTGTGTGAGGATGTGCGTGCACGCATAGTTAATATAGCTGTATATATGGGGTACTCTTCCCCATACCCTGTGGCCCTCTTTAGATTGAGAACAATTCTGGGGAGGAACTAGGCCTCCTGATTTTCTGTTTGAAAACTTGTTGTGGGCTAGTCTATGAGGCAGTGTAGTCTAGTGGCTAGGACATTGCTCTGGGAGTCAGAACTAGGTTCTGGTTCCCAGAACCTAGCTCTCCTATCATCGAACCTCTGTGTGACCTTGGGCAAGTCCACTTCACTTCTCTGTGCCTCTGTATCCTCTCCTATCCTTTGTCTGGTCTGTCTAATTAGACCCTCGCCATGTGTTTCTACAGTGCCTGATCCCTTCTGAGGCCTCGATGTGCTACCATGATACAAATAATAACTGGGGCACCTCACGGCCAATACAGAGCCTCACCAACCCATGAGGATTACCGGAGAGATTGTGCCCCTCTCCTAGGCCTGCTTTGTGTGCATGGAAAACAAGCAGTCTGCTCCATCCTAATGCACTGATTACCCCTGGTATACCAGTTCCATTCTGGGGCCCAATTGAAAAGGAGGCAGGACCATGGCAACGTCTCCTCAGGACAGTACCAGGACCAAGCCAGACCTGGTGCTTGTCTGCTGTTATGAGAGGCCCTTGGGCACTCGGACACAGGGAGGCTCCTTCCACAGGCCTCTCCTGCACGGCGGGGCAAGCACCATTATGAACTGGCAGAGTGGGTGCCCCAAGAAGTCAGCACTAGTCATTCGTAAGCAGAAATGAGCTCTGCAGCTCTAGGCACAATGATATTTGTGGGAGGGTTGAGCTTATTAATTAGACTGATTATGGAAGCTTTTCACCGGTGTCCATCACGATAGCCCCCCAGGTGGCTGTTTAAATAGGGATCATGTTTGGAACCTGCCCGAAAATGCCAAATTTGTCTTCTCCAAGTTTTGGGAAAGTTCCAGACAACATTTTCCCTTCTATTATTTTTCACATGTCTCTGCAGTTCCTGCTTCCAGTTGGGAATGGATGTGTCAAAATAACCCCAGAAAAATGACTCTTGAGGGATTTCTGACTGGATTGGGGGAAAAAACAAGTGTGAGAAATCCCAGGGAAAAGAGAGCGATGATGAAATTTCCATCTCAATTTTGTGAGTTCACCCGGCCAGATTTTCATCCTGGTGTCTAATTGTTGGGCCCCCAGTGTGGTTTTGGTTTTGTATCATGCCCCACTTGTCTGGCACAGGATAATTCCTGAGCAGAGCGAGGTGCTGCAAGGTGGCCGGTGGATTTGCAATTGCTGGGTTTGGGTGGGTGGTTCTTTTGCTTGTTCCCATGACAAACTGTGCCCAGTGCTAAAAAGCTGGAGAGTTCACCCACTGTGGTATACTGACATCATAGTTCAGGAATATTGTTCGTCATGGTCAGATAATGGCCCTGGTGAAATAGCACTGAACCTCCTGTAATGTGCTCCCTAGCATGGACAAATGTTGCCACCGCGTGATACTGGACATCAAGTCAGGCTATTACTATAAATATTATATTTATTATTTGTATTATCACAGCACCTAGGCTCTCAGTTTTGGATCAGGACCCCACTGTACAAACACAGAACAGAAAGACAGTCCCCGACTCCCAAACGCTTCCAACTTAAGGCCTGGTCTACAGTTAAAAATTAGATCGACCTAGCTACATACCTCAGGGCTGGGAAAAAAGTTGCGCCCTGAGCATCATAGTTAGGTTAACCTAATCCCCAGTGTAGATGCTAGCTACAGTGTCTCAGAGAGGTGGTTTAACTACAGCGATGGAAAAACGCCTTCCATTGATGTAGGAACTGTGTATGCTACACTCGCAGTACTGGAGCTGTGCCACTGTCGTAGCTGTAGTTTAGAGTGGACATGGCATAACTGTGCTTAGAAGCTTTCAATCTGCCTGCCGAAGCCTCACTTACTCGGGCATGTAACAGATATAATCCCTAATACTACAACAGCTGATGAAGAATCTCCCATAGTTCAGCTGTTAGGGGCCATTGGCCTTTGGAGATGGTAGATGAGAAGATCCTGTAACATGATACAGGCAGGAGCAAGGAGCACACAGAAAGATACATGGCTGCAACCATTGGAAAGGCTTTATTAATAATAACCCAGGAGTAGGGTGACCAGATAGCAAGTGTGAAAAATCGGGAGAGGGCGGGGGGGTAATAGGAGCCCATATAAAAAAAACCCCCAAATATCGGGACTGTCCCTATAAAATCAGGACTTCTGGTCACCCTAACAGGAGTCTCAGCAGTACTTCCACATGTAGCAGCACCTACCCAATTGAATGTTTTCAGGGCCTGTCAACATATCTCCCCTCTTTTAGCAACTTTTTTTTTTTAAATACTGAAGAATCCTAAGTCTATAAGGTTTAACTGTGGACAGTGCAGACTGCCTGAGCCAGCTGAGAGGATGTACAGTTGCGTCTATGATTTCACTCTGTTTCCTGCTCTTCTGGATCTTCATTTTCTCTTTCTCTCTCGACCCCCACGCCTCTTTAATTCTCGGCTTAGCATTTTTCTTCTCTCTTTGGCTCTTCCTTCTTCTCTTTGGCTGTAGCCCTGCCCGTTTTTGTCTCCTTCTCTTTCTGTGCCTTGCTTTTCCCACCCTCCTAGCCCACGCTTCCCCCTGAGCAACTGATTTCCAATTCCAGGTTCCTTGACAAATAGTCCATCCATCTTCTGCATGATCAGATTTGTCAGTGACATTTCTAAATTTCTCACGACAGTCTTGAACTTTTAGGCTTCCACACACAGTTAGGTATCAGCTGTGGTGCCTGTTGTTGTGTATAGCCGGGATTATTTGTTGTGCAATGCAATGTGGATGCTTACAGGTGATGGAATCCAGGACCTTCCTTTTACATCACTTCCTGAGAATTCCTCCCAGCTACAATGTCTATATTAAAGACTGGTCAAATGGTTCAGAGAAAATAAGATTTTCCTGCTGTCTTGGCCTGTGGTTTGGAGTCATGATCCCAAACCTTTTCAGAATTTGAAAAAAGATACATCAGGTTTTATTTTTCACTCCCCTGTGCTTCTCCCAATTTCATCCATAACCAGAAGCAGAACTACTGCGATATTGCAAGGGAAGCTGCTATCAAAGTATTTCTCGCCTGAATGGAAGCCATAAGTATCAGATATCTTACAAAAGAGCATGTCATTGTAAAATTTCCAACCCAACAATATACATCCAAGAAATTCATACAATTTGGATAAGCTTCATAGACACCTATGAACATTGGGTTGTTTATTCAAACCCAAACCTCAGAACTTTTCAAGTTCTCCCATCAGCCCTCTCTCTGCCATTCATCTTTGTGAACTTGAAAGGAGAACAGATGCAGAGCACTTTCTGATGACCAGGTGGATGCTATTGGATGTGTCTTGGTGTCTGAGGCTTCGTCTTCACTACCCACCTGAATCGGCGGGTAGAAATCGATCTCTCGGGGATTGAATTATCACGTCTTGTCTGGACGCAACAATTGATCCCCGAATCGAAGCTTGTACTCCACCAGCGCAGGTAGGAGTAAGCGCTGTCGACGGGGGAGCCGTGGAGGTCAATTTGCCGCCATCCTCACAGCGGGGTAAGTCGGCTCGGATACGTCGAATTCAGCGACGCGAATAGCGTCGCTGAATTTGCATAACTTAAATCGACCCCCCCTCCCCCGTAGTGAAGACGTAGCCTGAGTTACATGTCCTGATGCCTTCATTCTTTGGAAGGAAAACCTAAAGCTCTTATTGCTAATAACTTTGCAGTGTATCATTTTGGAAATCAATCTTGCCTGTTAGTTTATTGAATAAAGCTAGCTATGGTCATCAACTAGAAAACATTCAGTGGCAATTATAAGAGCTTTTCAAAAACTCACTCCCTGCTATTGTAAGTAAAGAAAGTAAAAGTTTTCTTTGGCCCTCTTGTCTTTTATAAACTAAAACCTCCCCCTTCCGGGAAGCACTGGTGACCTCTAAGAACCAATATTTAGATGTAGTCATTTAACTTTGTGTTTATAGAAACCAGAATTAAAAGTTTAAAATGGCCAGAAAATTATACTGGGGGATCCGTAGCCAGATCTGAAAAAAAGAAGGACTTTAATGCTCAGGGATTTTTTGGTTTGTTTGTTTCTGTTGACTGGTATATACAGTAAAATGTTCAAGTACTGAGATGACTCATCAAATGTGCAGATGGTGAGTTTCCCTCCAGACTCACTGAATTAATTGAGTAGGGAGAGATCCTACATATTCTCTCATCCAGTGCTGGGTCCTGTTCCTGTTTCAGCACCAGAGGGTGTGTGAAAATCTCTCCAGGAGACTCAGCTGCCAGAATGTTGGGTTTTCCAGTCAATGTCTTTGGGAAACTCGCTGTGCTTTGACCCATTGTGTATAAAGCAAACTCAGTTAGGGGCCTGCTGTGACTGCTGAAGCCATAGCCGTGAGAGAGCGAGAGAGGCATGTGGGAGGGGAACCTTTCCAGGAGGGAAGACTGGCTTCCTGCAGGCCTTAGATGGCCGACCACTGTAGAAGTGGGGCAGGGCCATTGCCTCATCTTACCACTTACAAGGTATCTAATGGCGCAGGTGGCACTCTGCCTTCCTTGCAGCTAAGGTAGTTGACCACTGGTCAGCTGCACAATGGTTAAGAAAAGGGACTTCCCTCTCTCCTCACTCCCTTGTACAGTTATCCAAGATCACCCAGAATCTGGCATTTAGGACCTGATCCACCCTGATTGAGATGGGTGGGGATTTTGCCACTGACTCATTGATTTTAAGGCCCGAAGGGACCATCATGATCATCTAGTCTGACATCTTGCACACTGCAGGCCACAGAGACTCACCTACACACTCCTGTAATAGACCCCTAACCTCTGGCTGTGTTACTGAAGGCCTCAAATCATGATTGAAAGACTTCAAGTTACAGAGAATTCACCATTTACACTAGTTTAAACCTAACAAGTGATGCTGCAGAGGAAGGTGAAAACCCCCAGGGTCTCTGCCAATCTGACCCGTGGGGAAATTCCTTCCCTACCTCAAATATGGCGATCAATTAGACCAGGAGTTCCCAAACTGTGGGTCAGGACCCCAAAGTGGATCGTGACTCTGTTTTAATGGGGTTGCCCAGACTGGATTAAGCTTGCTGGGGTCTGGGGGCAAATCCCGAGCCGCACCACCTGGGGCCAAAGCCCCACGGCACAGGGCCAAAGCCGAAGCTTGAGGGCTTTAGCCCTGGGCAGCGGAGCTCAGGTTATAGGCCCTCTGCCTGGGGCTGAAGCCCTTGGGCTTCGGCTTTACAGACCCCCACGGAAGAGCTCAGGTGGGCTCAGGCTTAAGTCCCCCTTCTTGTGGTCGTGTAGTAATTTTTGTTGTCAGAAGGGGGTCGCGGTGCAATGAAGTTTGAGACCCCCTGAGTTAGACCCGTAGCATGTGGGCAAGACCCACCAGCCAGACACCTGGGAAAGAATTCTCTGTGGTAACTCAGAGCCCTCCCCATCTAGTGTCCCATCACCGGCCACTGGAGATATTTGCTGCCGGCAGTCGCAGATCGGCTACATGCCATTGTAGGCAGTCCCATCATACCATCTCCTCAATAAACTTATCAAGCTCAGTCTTTAAGCCAATTAGGTCCCGTCCCTCCCCGCTCCCCTTGGAAGGCTGTTCCTAAACTTCACTCGTGTGATGGTTAGAAACCTGCATCTAATTTCAAGCTTAAATTTGTTGATGGCCAGTTTATATCCATTTGTTCTTGTGTCCACATTGGCACTTACCTTAAATAACTCCTCTCCCTCCCTGGTATTTATCCCTCTGATGTTTTATAGAGAGCAATCTCATCTCTCCTCAGCCTTCTTTTGGTTAGACTAAACAAGCCAAGCTCTTTGAGTCTCCTCTCATAAGGTAGGGTTTCCATTCCTCAGAGCATCCTAGTAGCCCTTTTGTGCACCTGTTCCAGTTTGAATTCATGTTCCTTAAACATGGGAGACCAGAACTGCACACACTATTCCAGATAAGGTCTCACCAGTGCCTTGTATAATGGTACTAACACTTCCCTGTCTCTACTGGAAATACCTCGCCTGACGCATCCTAGGACTGTATTAGCCTTTTTTCACATTGGTGGCTCATAGACATCCCATGATCAACCAATACACCCAGGTCTTTCTCCTCCTCTGTTGCTTCCAACTGATAAATCCCCAGCTTATAGCAAAAATTCTTATTGTTAGTTCCTAAATGCATGACCTTGCACTTTGCATCATCCCATTTCTATTACTCCAGTTTATAAGGGCATCCAGATCTTCTTGTATGATATTCTGGTCCTCCCCCCTATTGGCAATACCTCCCAACTTTGTGTCATCTGCAAATTTTATTAGCACACTCCCATTTTATGTGCCCAGGTCAGTAATAAAAATGTTAAATAAGATTGATCCAAGACCGATCCTTCAGGAACTCCAGCCTGACCATTCTCCTTTCAGTGTGACCTCTTTTAGTCTCCCCTTTAACCAGTTCCTTATCCACCTTTCAAATCTCATAATCCCCAATGGTTTTATTACAATCAGAAATTAGGTCTTAATCTGAAAATACTGTAGGAAATTTCTTGGAGACCACTATGCAAGTAAGACTTTTGCTTTTTGGGTCTGTTTAATGGAAGAGTCCATCTTTTATCTTGGCAGAAAGCCATGCTGTCGTGGTGATTACAGTTATCCTAATGTGGTGCTTATACTTCCCTTCCCAAACCCTATTTTCATTGACCTTTACATTCCTCAGGAAGTTACCCAGGAGGCTGAAGTGTCTCAGGGCTTCTTAACCCAGAAGCAGTTTTTGTTTTTAACGTTTCATAAATGTCCGTTCGTTGCTCATAAGCTCATATATATTTCCATTTAAGTACTGGGGAGTGAATAAAAACATATGTCTATGTGGCAACCAGACTGCAGCATGTAGCTCATCAGATGTCATTTTCACGGATGGTAGCATCCCCATTACCTTGGCTGTCTTATGTGTCGGCTTCTTATTTTGGGGTTTAGTTGGGAGTTTAGCTCTTTTGAAAATCTGTCCCTGATTGTGGGTGCTGACTGCTGAGTCTTTCTGGGAATTCTGGCCCCAATGTGTATTCGCAGTGACAGCCTTGCTATGTAAAGCCTCTTTCTTGGTTTGGAAACAGATGTGAGTTTGTAACAACATGCACTTAGTTATACATGTCTTTGTTGGAATTGTTACTATAAAACTCAGTAAAAAGATCTCTGTAGTAAAAAGCTCTCTGAAAATAACAATAAACAGCTTTTATTGGATGGAAGACACATTTTAATATTATCATTCCAACTCAGAAAAGAGTCTCGGAACCATACGGAATACAAAGGGGGTATCCAATCAAATAGGGGTGGTTGGCAAGCCAAGCAAGCGTCCTCACTCTGGTTATTGTGGGCACGAGAAAGGAAAGCTGCACTCCGTCTCGGTAATGAACTCTGACTGTCCAGGAAAGCATTTATTTTTGCAAAATTAAAAAAGTTGGGGGCGCGGGGTGGGGGAGTCAATGGATCTGTTTACAGCTGTGCAAAACCCAAAAAAAAAAAAAAAAGGCAGAGAAGTTAGTGCTCACATCTGCTGCTTTGCGCTCCTGGAGTGAAACCATTTGCAGGATATTAATCCAAATTGCAGGTGATGGGTGGTTATTTTAATTAAAAAAAAATAGAATAGGCTAGAGTTAGTTAACTAAGGGAGCGACTGCTCTGAATGCATGAGAGCATTTTAGACACATTCCACTTGTATATAGACCTTACTGTCCTAGGTCACCCAAAGCCGCTAAGGTCTGTCTAGCCAAGTAGGATGACCAGATGTCCTGATTTTATAGGAACAGTCCTGATTTTTGGGTCTTTTTCTTATATAGGCTCCTATTATCTCCCATCCCCTGTCCTGATTTTTCACACTTGCTGTCTGGTCACCCTAAAGCCAAGTCAGTGAGTCACAAACTAAAAAAACTGTTCTCCCACTCACAAGAAGTCCTGACTCTCTATCTACTACATCCATCTACTACTCACACACTCCAGAGTGCAGGGAATTTCTGCCATGGTTTACTTGTGCTTGTGGAGTGGAAGGAAAAGGAGTATGGTAGCACAGCCAGAAATGTAACATGCCAGAGGCAGGATGGTTTTGTGGTTTAAGGCACTAAAGTGGAAGTGAAGGGATTGAGGCTTTGCCACAGACTGCCTGTGTGATCCTGAACAAATCCCGTAGAGGTACCCTGAGTGTCTCAACTAGACTTCAATGGAAGAGACCTCTGGGTTTGAGGCTAGACCAAGAATCCTGCCTGTCCTGTTGCTGTCTGTGATCTAGCAGAGTCAATAAAGCCAAAGGCTCGCTTCCTCCCTTACCATCCTCCCCTGAGCACTGCCACTGGCAATGTGTCTGGCCAGGCCTTCTCTTCCAAATCGAGTGGGGCTCCAACTCGAGACCCTCTCATCTCTCACAACTGAGACAGGATGGCGCAAGGAGAGAAGCGGTCTCTCCAGTTGGAAGTATTAGTCACCAGTGTAATTCCAACACTTGTGGTAGCCTAAGACTTAGAACATAAGATCGACTGTACTGGGTCAGACCAAAGGTCCATCTAGCCCAGTATCCTGTCTTCCGACATTGGCCAGTGCCAGGTGCCCCAGAGGGACTTAGAATAGGGCTGAGGTGGTGGCAGAAGAGGTTAAACTACGGCGGACTGAGAGTCAGGACTTCGGTTACTTTTCTGGTTCTGTGTGTCTTTGAGCAACTTGCTTAACCTCCTTGTGCCTCAGTTTACTCTTTTTTAAAACTGAGATAACAATTCTTATCTCATTAACATGGGCATGTTTAGAGAGAAGGTGCCATAGGCAGATGGATCGTTATTACTAAAGTAGGGACATGGAATAAGCTGTGCTCTGGAAAAAGTCTGTCTCAAGCCTCCCAGCTCTCTCTGAATTGGGAAAGTGCATGTTCCTTCTCCTTTATGGATTTTTTTATGTGTATTGATTTTGTACATTATTAAAATTGATTACCTCCTTCATTTATTTCCTCTCCAACTGCTTGGATTCTGGATTCAATTACTTTCTTTTCTTTTCTTTTCTTTTTTGGAAATCTAGGTTCAGCTGATACAAGAGAAATAATATCCAATCTGTATTTCTTAAGGTACATAACCAGTTTGTCAGGCTATTGGCACAAAACAATTGTTTTATTGTCAGGGCATGTAAATAAGAACAAGAAGTCTAAGTATTGGCATATGTTGGTAGTTGGCCAAAAAGGTCTGTAAACAATACATTTTCTATTCATTCCAGAAACCTCATACGCCGTTATTTTTCATTTAATGCAATTGGCAAATACCCATGTCACCATCTAATTTTGACTGTAGTTCAACTTTTTTTTTTTTTTTGGGTAAATCTAATCCTCATTATAGTTGTAAACATGTGTTTCATTTGGCCTGGTGCTCTTGTGCGAAAGTGACCAAGACAGTCTATGGCTTACACCAGAAAACAATCTTTTTTTATATATATATAGACACACACATATAACATATATATGTATGTATATAATATATGTCTGTCTGTCTATCTCTCTCATTGGGAACCATTTTGTTCATCCTCCTGCTTTTTTTTATACAAACGAAAATCAGCCTAGTCACTTATTGGGAGGCATGTCTTTGTGGGAATTTTGCACTCTAGTGGTTGATTTATTTCCTGCTCTGAATCTTTCTTTATGGTGAGATGGGACACATCAGGGTGAAAAACAAACGAAACAAGGAGTCACTCCTGCAAACCCTTGGAACAGTGTGTGTGTGTGTGTGTTCATGTGTGCATGTGTGTGTATGCACGCGTGTGTTTGTGTGTGTGTGTTGTATCCGGATCACTCTGCCTGTGGAGAATCTTTATTTGAGCCATCTTTTTCTAATGGTTTAAAAACACATTTTTTCACGTTACCCCCAATACTGTTGTCAGGGAGTTGCTGTGTGGTTACTTATCTGTAAGACAACTTGATACCCTTTATTCATCTAGGCCAAGATTATCAAATGTGACTTGTGATTGTGGGTGCCTCAGTTTTGTGGGGACATCCTGAGATATCTTGGAGGGCCGAGGCACGGGAACAATTTTGAATGCCACTGAACAAAACGGTAAACGATGTTTCTGATGGAAGCCATGCATTCATTTGCTATTATTATTTCAAGCCAAGGGTTCCTGCTTCATCCCCTGCACAGTTCGTTCCTTAGAGAGGCCTTATTTCGAAAAAAGGCCCTCTGAAAATCAGACTGCTTTAAGAGGTCTCAAATTGAGCACCTACATTCGCTAGTCACTTTTGGAAAATCTTGGTCATAATTTTTGGATGAGTCTAGAATTCGTGTGGCCAAATTCTTCTCTGATTCAACTCCTCTGGCCTCAGTAGAGTTATGATGAACCAGTCACGGCTGAAGTATTTTGCTTATCAAAATGAACAGAAACTGCGCAAGACAGGTAATACCTAGAGATGAGGTATGGATGCTCTGCAGTAATTAGGACCTGAGTCTGTGAATGCCGTTAACTCCCCCTACTTTCCATGTGGATGGCGGGCATTCAGCACCTTGTAGATAACAGAAGCACCTGCACCTTTTGAAGACCATGGAAGGTTTGCCATTGACTTCAACTGGAGCAGGACTGCATCCATAGTCTTCTGCAGTATTTTCCATTAAAACTTTTCCCAAGCAGTTAAAGTACAGATCTATTGAGATTCTGACCCACAATGCCTGAATCCTGCTCAACACCCCTTCAGACCAACCCCCTTGGATAAAAAGCAAAATGGGAGCAGGTGGAAAGAGAGACGTTAAGGGTACAAAGTGATGGAAACAAGCCGTGTTTGCAGCTGTGGTTGAAGCTGCAGTGCGGAGTTGCTCCTCTCCTCCTTAGTCTGGGGCAGCTGGAGGACTATGGTTGCAGACACATGCACTGTGGACAGTTTCCAGCTTCCATTTGGCGACTTAGCTGGAAAAACGAAAATGACTGGGCCATCAGTTTGGTGTTTTTTGTTGTAAATAGACATATATATTCTTTTGGCCCTGCTGTTTTTACAGTGTGGAATTCTAGTTCGCATGAGCCCATCACAGCACCTTTCCCCTTACAACTGATACTGGCCTTGAGGTGAAAAGTCTGCAGAATACGGCAAAACTAAACTGCATTTTACCATCCTCCGCCCATCCCAAGCAATCCCAACCTTGTGAACCGAATTCATCCTTGGCAACTGGGGTAAGTTTGCCCTCTTTTGGCCTTGTCTACACTTGCATTTCACTACCTCCAATGCAGTTCTAGCCATGGTGGGAACACTCCTGTAGACTGTTCCCCATCATTTTTTCCCACCTTTTTATCTGCTTTGATACGTGTCCATATTGCAAAG
Organism: Malaclemys terrapin pileata; assembly: GCF_027887155.1. Taxonomy (NCBI): domain Eukaryota; kingdom Metazoa; phylum Chordata; order Testudines; family Emydidae; genus Malaclemys; species Malaclemys terrapin. The sequence goes on along the minus strand of NC_071514.1, from coordinate 7,954,521 downwards.
CCCACTACCGCTATAATACTAACTAGCAGCCTTGTAGATGACATAGTAGCTAAAACCCCAAGTAGCCGATCTACATCAGCATTCCTACTGCTGGTACAGCTGCACCAGTGGTTAATGCTACAGTGGGAAATCTGATGAAAAATGCTCATGTAGATCCAGCCTTTCTTCCTGCCTCTTAATTGCTTTGATTGGTGTGGGTAACACACATTTAACAGCTGGTGATTTGGTTAGGGTTTGTTTGTTGTAAAAGAAAAATAGAGTTCACCACAAAGCATTTTTCTGTATTAAAATATATAACTGGGCCACAAGTATTTTCCTGCGTTCATATATCCACTGACTGAGTCACAAATTGTCTTCCTGTATTTTAATAAATCACAAATTAAATCCACACATCTCTAATCATTATCACCTTATTATCCTTTATTTTTTTTCTGTTTTCTCAGCAAGTAGCAGTAAACCCCAGGCCCTTTACCAAACATATGGTTTATATCCTTATATAAGAAGGGAAAGTTCTTTTCAATAATTTAAAAAAATCTGTTTTTTTTTCTTTTATTAAAATCTAATTCATCTGCAAAAAATCAATTCTCAAAAAAGCTTTTTGACTGACAGTCATACAAACCCAGGCTTTGCTTCAAGAAAAAAATGGAATAATCTAGTTCAAACTGGATTAGGAACCACCATTTTGGAGTTCACATGAGCTTGGATTGTGACTAGCACAGCTGAATTATGTTTTAGCATTTCCCAATTCCAAATTATGGCCAAATCGTTAGCCCAACAAACATCACGTCAGTTGCCAGATATTAATTTGCTCATCAAAAACTTTAAAATGCTTTTGAGGATTGTCCAGGAATCTGCTAGTACAGGGGTCGGCAATGTTCGGCACGCGGCTCGCCAGGGTAAGCACCCTGGCAGGCCGGGCCAGTTTTATTTACCTGCTGATGCGGCAGGTTCAGCCGATCGCGGCCCCCACTGGCCGTGGTTCGCCGTCCCGGGCCAATGGGGGCAGCGAGAAGCGGCGCGGGTGAGGGATGTGCTGTCCGCGGCTTCTCACCGCCCCCATTGGCCCAGGACGGCGAACCGCAGCCAGTGGGGGCCACGATCGGCCAAACCTGCCGCGCCAGCAGGTAAATAAAACTGTCCGGGCCCACCAGGCTGCTTACCCTGGTGAGCCACGTGCCGAACGTTGCCAACCCCTGTGCTAGTAGCTTTATTCTTATCTGCCAATATATTGCTTCTAAACCACAGTTTATTAATGTAACTTGGCTTTAAAAATGCCTTGCAATCTGGACTGGTAATGGGAAGGCGAGCGTTACAGTGCTAGGTTGTAGGTTCAAGGTGATGTAAAGTCGTTGCTGCCTTATGGTTATTGGTGATGTGTGCATATGGCAATCTCCACCATTGCATTTAGCACTAATTGGCAACCTTATCGGTAATCTCAGCAGAGAGGCCAAGAACAGAATGAGCCGTGGAGACTGAGACTGGAGGAGGTCCGGCTAGATCACGGTTGAGTCCTGTTGGCAGAGTAACATGTGGAGAGCTTGCATTGCTGCTGCTGGATGGGTGCTCTGGGGATAAATACAGGATTTTGGGCTCCCAGGCGGTCCGTGTGGTGCTTCCAGGAGCACTAAATCCAGAGGTAAATGTAAAGGGAGAAAATGTGCTCCCCTCTGACAGTCGGCCGCCGGATTCTAGCCTAGGGCTATTCGAAAACCAAGTTTAATTATAAATCGGCGTGGCCACTTTTAAGGGACACGCGATTAACCCCGAGTGACCTTGGGCATGTGCTTCAGTTTCCACATTTCTTAAAAAGAGATAATAATACTGCACTTCACCATATTTACCTGATGGGACTTAATCAATAAGGACCCCATACGGCTCCCATTGGAGTCAGTGGGAGTTTGTCCATTGCCTTCAATGAGAGCTGGATTGGGCCTTTAGTGTTTTACGAAGGCCTTTGAGAACTTTATCTGGAGTCAAACCGTTTGGCCCAGTGCCCGCACTTGGTATTTCTCGAGAGCCAGGATACTTACATTGGGGTCTGAGGAACCCTACCAGCAACCTGTGCAGGCAATGTAAGGGTCAAGTACAGTTGCAGCCTTGCACTGGGGCTCATACAGAGCCTCAAATGGGGCAAGGAGGAATGGGAGGCTGTTGCTTGCTATCCCTCTACCCTGGCTTGCAGGACAGGACTGGTGCACAAGTAGGAATATGTGGCATCCGACAAGGAGAGATGGTTTGAGCATCCACCCCTTGCATACCAGGGAGCTCTGTGATGCCTCCCATTGCGCCATGGCGGGGTGCCACTCTGCATCACCCCCGAAGACAGGGCTGTGCCTAGAAGGCACGTTGAGCCAAGAAAGCATGTTCTGATGGGGATGTCAGCTGGCTCCGAACTCAGGAGGCTTGGCAGGCCTGGCGTGCTCTGATTATCCCCCTCTGAGTGTAGCTGTAAAGAGAAAGATTAGAATCTAAAATATATTGGACAAGTGAACTTATCTTTCATTGGATCTAGGAACAAATCCAATTACGCCCCATGATCCAGTTTATTAATTCTTTCAGGGTTTTAGTATCCCCCTGTATTTGCTAATACATTTGTTATACCGTTTCCTGTATATTGTTTATTGCTCTCCGGGGGACATAAAAATGTTTTCTCCATCCATATCTCAAGTCTTACATCTTTTTCTATCATTAACTGTGGATATTGTGGTGATTGTGTACTACAAGGGCTTTTTTTAATATGAAGTTTCAACACTCTAGAAAGAGGAACCTCTTTCTTCCTCGGCTTGAATCCATCAGAGCCCCCTCGGAACGCCTGCATTTCAAATGGTTATGTTTTCTTTGCTGCCAGGTTAATATATACAGTATGAACTAGCTGTTGTGTTTGTAATAATATATATTTCCTTTAGCAGCACAAGTAGCAAAGACCTCAAGACATCTATGTTAAAACACAGGGAAAGTCCGATTTTTAGTTTCCTCTTTGTTTGGTTGTGTTTTAGGAATGTTTGCCAGGAACAGTGCTTCCCAGTCAAGGCTTTCCGTAATCAAGAGCTGACATTGACACTGCTTTTAAAATCATTCATGCTTTTCAGGTGTCCAGCTTCCAAACTACTTAGGGCACAAGGGGAAATGTAAACATTGTTCCGTTATTCAACCTACTACACAAGAGCATTGAGTTTGACAAGGCTCCAGGTACCCCTATGTTCCGTTTTCACCTAGATTAGACACTGATATCCTTCCCCAGTGACACACAATCTGCCAGGCTTGTTTTCAGGATAACAATTGGCCACTGTACATGTTAGTGAGTCTTCTTTAAGCCTAACCTGCTGGGGCTGAATCCAGGAACTTCTCAGTACCTTTCTTGGGATTCAGAGCTCTAGCACATATTTATTAAATGCAAATACAGATTGGTGGACGCGCTGCATTTATTTAGCTTGCGCATGTACTTTTTTGGCCTCCAATGTTCTTTTAAATCTTCCATCGAAAGCCTGTCCCGCTGGGGCCCTCGTTGCTTACTCATCATAAGAAGCTTAAATGGTTTTGAGGTTTCAAATACCCTTTTTGACGGTGGCTGTGGCCATCTTGGGTTGGGCGGCATGTGGCCATTAGTTTGATCTGCAGAGTGCATTAGATGTATTTTTGTTTGTGTTGCCGACAATTACGGTGTTATACAAACCGTGCAGACGATGTGTCGGCTTATCGGAAAGCCATCATCCCTGAAACAAACAGCACATAAAGGGCCGTGCTCTGACCTTGACGGAGTTACTGCAGCTATACACCGGTGTACGATAACTGAGAGAAGGAATTAGCACTTTCCTTTTCACGCTGTTCTAGTCACAGGGAAAGCGGAGGAGGAAATGCAGCCCATTCACGCTCTGTTATTACAGTTTTGGTTCTGACGGCTGTGAAAATGAGTCGCTGTTTGTGCCCAGACTGCAAAGAAAACTTGACCTGGTGCTCTCTGCAAACCCGGGGGTAAATGTGAATCAAAATCTGGCTTCATCAGAAAGCCTGATATCATAAGCACAAACAGGACATTAAAGGTCAACATTTTATATATGAATTGTAAGCGGCAAGACATGCACTGAAGTCTAGGAAGAGTACAATTCATTCTGCCAGTCAAAATGTGGAGAGCTGGATATAGAACAGAACTCAAGACTTTTGCAGTTCAAGCGATATTTAGCTCTGGATTCCTGTGTTATGATTTTTATTTTTATATTTTATTCCCCTGTTAGAAGCACAGTGAGAATTGTCAGACAAGAATCCTTTAGTGTTTGTGTAGAATATTTGTAAAGTGCGTGTCATGTCCACGCCAAATAAAAGATAACAGCCTACGTCTTCTGCCAGTTAATGGAGTTGCATAGTGAATCCACAGGGTTTCCAGGGCTGGTGTTAGTGGAACAGGTTAGTACATATCCTAAGTTTATTTCATCTGACGCCTGGTCTTTTTTTCCAATGTACCTCTACACTGGTGCAGAACAGTCAGATCTAACCATCCATTTTTTTCTCTGCCAGAAGATGATCTTGACTGGCCTGTGGGATGTAGAGAAATGCTCCCCTCTTAAGCAGTTTGCTCTCCTTTCTTTATCTTTTCCTTTTCAATAATTTAGAGAAATGAATCATAGAAATGTAGCACTGGAAGGGACCTCAAGAAGTCATCAAGTCCACCCCCTGTGCTGAGGCAGAACTAAGTAAACCTAGACCACCTTACCAGGTGTTTGTCCAATTTGTTCTAAAAAACTTCCAATGATGGATATTCCAAACCTCCCTTGGAACTCTATTCCAGAGCTTAACTGCCCTTATAGTTAAAAAGTATTTCCTAATATCTAACCTAAATTTCCCTGGCTGCATATTAAGCCCATTGTTTCTTGTCCTATCTTCAATGGACATGGAGAACAATTGATCACTGCCCTCTTTAGAACAGGCCTTAACATATTTGACAACTTTTATCAGGTCCCTGCCCCCTCAGTCTTCGTTTCTCAAGCCGAACCATGCCCAGTTTTTATAACCTTTCCTCCTAGGCCAAGTTTTCTAAACCTTTGATCATTTTTGTTGCTTGGCTGTAGGCTCTCTCCACTTTGTCCCCATCTTTCTGAAAGGGTGGCTCACAGACCTGGACAAAGTACTCCAGTGGAGGCTGAGTGGAGCGGGACAGTTACCTCCCATGTCTTACGATAATCCCGTTAATACACCCCACAATGATTTTAGCTTTTTTTGCAATTGAATCATATTGTTGGCTCATATTCAATTTGTGGTCCACTATAACCCTCAGATCCTTTGCAGCAGTCCTACCACCTAGCCAGTTATTCCCCATTTTGTAGCAGTGCTTTTGACTTTTTTTCCTTCCTAAGTGAACTACTTCTCACTTGTCTTTATTGAATTTCATCCTGTTGATTTCAGACCAATTCTCTAATTTAGGGATTGGCAACCTTTGGCATGCAGCCCGTTGGGGAAAGCCACCGGAGGGCCGGGACTTGTTTACCTGCAGCGTCTGCAGGTTTGGCCGATCACTGGCCGCAGTTCGCCATTCCAGACAATAGGGGCTGCGGGAAGTGACGTGGGCTGAGGGATGTGCTGGCAGCCGCTTCCCGCAGCGCCCATTGGCCTGGGATGGTGAATTGCGGCCAATGGGAGCTGTGATCGGCTGAACCTGCGGACGCTGCAGGTAAACAAATCAGCCCGGCCCGCCAGTGGCTTCCTCTAACGGGCCATGTGCCGAAGGTTGCCAATCCCTGCTCTAATTTGTTAAGGCCATTTTGAGTTCTAATCCTGTCCTCCAAAGTGCTTACAACCCCACCCAGTTTGGCATCATCCACAGATTTTATAAGCACACTCTCCACTCCATTATCCAAGTCATTAATGAAAATATTGAATAGTACCAAATCCAGGACTGACCACACTAGATACAACCTCCCAGTCTGACAGCGAACGATTGAAGACTAGCCTTTGAGTATGGTCTTTCAACCATTCGTACACCCACCTTATAGTAATTTCATCTAGACCACAGTTCCCTAGTTTGCTTATGAAAATGTCATGTGGGACTCTGTCAAAAGCCTTACGAAAATCAAGATTAATCTCATTGCGCTTAGTAATTTCCATAAATTAAACTCGCTGGGGAAAAACGGCAGCCAATAAACTGCAGAAACTGCATGCTTTATATGGTAACATCAGCAGCCAAAGTCAGTCCCTGGGTTATAGTGATTAACTTAAGATCATACCAGAAGGCTCATTGTTTCCTGTCAACCATTTAAATGTAATTTCAACTCGCCAGGAATGCTATTAATACACAGCGTCCTGTTTAAATGCTTAACATTAGTGTGAAGTGAATTTATTCCTTCCCCTGGTCAGGTATCAAATGTTCACAGAGGACCCCTTCTCTGGGCTTGAATGAACTGGCACACACCCTCAGCGTGTTCTGCTTTAATCGGGATTATTATCTATCTCCCTAGCTAATTGTCCTTTCGCTGACATTCACATCAGGGAGAGTGTCTGGACAGGCTGTGATCTATGTGCATTTAATGCCATGGAGTTCAGAACATGGCCATAAATTGTAGAAGGTCTCCTGAGAAGGGATTCCTCAAGCACTGGATTTGCAGCATGAAAACCTGCAGTGTCTATTTTGAAGAACCCTCCGTGATCCTCATTAATGCAGCCTTTGGCAATGATGCCCTTGGAGTGTTATGAAGAGAGTGGGAATTATTACAAGCATGTGGTATGAGAGGCAGAGTCCAGGAGTCCATAGAGGCCCCACTAGTGAAGGGCTGTTAGTTTCCTTTTTAACTGGGCTGATGCCAGGCATTCCAGAATGGCATTGTTTTTCTCATATTTTAAAGGAAACGTTGCTGTTTGTTAGTCATGGAAGTGAATGCAGACGCCAGAGGTTACCAGGCTGAGGTGATATTTCTGCATTGCTATGATGTCTTTAGTTGTTTAAATTAAATTCTTCCAGCATGAGGATTTAATCTCTTTTGATGTATTTTTTTTTCTACAAAAAATTCATCAGGCAAGTTATTCGTGTTTGAAAATTGGCTCTGCTACAGGGCAGTAAATTTCCTTCCATCGTCAGCAGAAGAATTTGGGGCCTGGGGCCGAATGAGCGCTGGGGTTGGGGGGTTGAGATCCACTGGTGCTGAAATCCCCTGGGCTGTTCCCGGGAGATTTGGGTACAAAATGGCAGGAGTCTCATGTGATCCGCTGGCCTCAGGAGATTTCACCCGCCATGGATCCGAAGCTTAAAAAAGAGCCTGGTGAGACATCTGTCACATCTTAGCCACATCAGGAGAATAGGCGGGTCTGTTGTTGAAGCTGATTTCAAAGCAAAGCCCCATAGTCGCAGGTTGGGAATCTGAGCCCCCCAGTAGTGAAAGGGGTTTGGATTACAGCAGCGTGACGGGGTGGATGCACAGACCTTCCCCTGTTCCTGAGTTAAAAGCAACTTGGGCTCACACAGGTGTTCCAGGCAGGAGCCATAAAGCAGCAGCAGCTGCAGGTGAAGACCGTGTTCTGAGACCAATGCGGTGGGAACCCAAGCTAGAGAATAGTCTTGCGGTACATTTTCAGGTCTGTTGCCCTGTGACCAGGAGAGGCGGCTTTCCCTGGAAAGGGGGAATGAATTGGCTAAACATGTGTTTTCTGTGCTGATCTGTCTCACCACCTTACAAACAGATGAATCAGATGAATGTATCCATCTTCCCAGACACCCTGTGAAGACGTTCAGGGCCCTGGGGCTCCTTTGCACTGCTCTGGCAATGTAAAGGGCCTTAAGGTAGGTTTAAATGTAAGGTCCTTTTACTCTGCCACAGCGGTGTAGTGGGGCATTGGTATAAATGAGAATCAGGCCCCACAGGGCGGAACAGTAATTGACCAACTTACTGCCGTCTCACGATTGTGCACCGTAGTCATTTTGACTGTTGTGCTACAATGCTGTAGTGTTTCTTTATGGTCTAAGTGGTCAATGGGTTTTTCTGTAGGAGGAGGGAGACTTTTCCTGGGGAAAGAAGCAGCTGACGGTGTGAAGGAGGAGCAAAGGACACTGGTGAGTGGGCTTTTCTCACTTTCCTTTTCCAGGACTCGTGTTCTAGAGCCGTGTTTCCCAAACTTGGGACGACGCTTGTGTAGGGAAAGCCCCTAGCGGGGCGGGCCAGTTTGTTTACCTGCTACGTCCGCAGGTTCAGCGGATCGCGGCTCCCACTGGCCGCGGTTTGCTGCTCCAGGCCAATGGGAGCTGCTGGAAGCGGCGTGGGCTGAGGGACGTACTGGCCACCGCTTCCAGCAGCTCCCATTGGCCTGGAGCAGCAAACCGCGGCCAGTGGGAGCCGCTATCGGCCGGACCTGTGGACGCGGCAGGTAAACAAACCGTCCCGTCCCGTCCCGTCAGGGGCTTTCCCTACACAAGCGGCGTTCCAAGTTTGGGAAACACTGTTCTAGAGCAATGATGCAACGATTAGGCTGCAATTGTATGAGCAACATATTTAAAGATGTCCATGTTGTCATGGCAAAAGATGCTAACATTGAGCCCATTTCAGGATCATTGACGCAGACGTGCCCAGATGCTCATTAAAGACATTGTGTAAGTTAACGCTCTTTCCTTGGCCATTAAAGCTCGGAGGTGTCTTTGTGTTACAAAACAACTGCACCCAGGAGAGTTGTCACCCAGGCCCACCTGTGGAGACCGTGTGGTTCTTTGGTGAGGCTCCCTTGGTGCAAAGGCCGGGGGAGGGCTGAGGAGGAAGGGGGAATTGTCTGCAGAGAGAAGGCGGACAAAGGCTGCTGTTTCTTGGGCAGTAGAGAGGTTTATGCAAGAGGGACTTTCCTGTGCTGTTTATGTGACCATCTCCGAGCTACGAATGGGAATTGCTATCTGTAAATAAACACATCGCACTCAGAAAATACCCTCCCTCTGCAGCCCTGACTTGCTGGGCGGAAGGAGGGGGTGTGTTGCAATGGTTTGCTCAGTTGAGTTAGCTGTACATGATTGAAAAGCCCTGCTAAATGTGAGCTAATGTGATTCAAGCTATGTTAGCTGGCCACGTTGGAGTCTAGGTTACCCCTTAGGCTAGGGTTGAGCTAACATGATTGGAACTCACGCTTTTTGCCCATCAAGATATATTTTTCTGTCACCAATTTCTCCTCTAACAGGAAACTGACCTGCAAGGCCTTGAAATCTGCTACAGTTCAGCAATGGGGCAGCACTATTATTATTTGAATTCACGGATGTATTTCTTTTGGTCTTGGGGTTTGTACAGGCTTATTCCTATTTGGTGCCAAATGTAACCTGATTGTGTCCTTTTAAATGTCATTTCAATGAGGCAACCTTATTAGCTGACTGGTGTGCGTGCTGGAAACCTGCTGAATGGATGGGAGGGGGGGAGTGGAATGTTCTCTACAACATCTCGCACCATGGGATTGGGTCCCAGATGGGGCGCCTAAGCACTACTGGAATAGAAATAATAACCGTACATAACAGAACTCCAAACACATTAGATCCTCTCATTGGAGCAATGTAGCTGCTCTGTAGAGGTTCCTCAGCCTGCTCCCTACGGTATCTGAAAAATGGCTGAACTTGGGGAAAAAAGAGAGAGAGAGAGACAGACAGACAGATTAGTCCTAAAGTCAGCAATTCAATTCCTATAGTACTTTTGGCCCCCATCTGACAATGAGTTGCACCCCTCTGACCACACCAAGCTCCATTGACTACAAAAAGGCTTCATGAGGTTGGTTGCATAGAGTGTACCTATGTGCAAGATCAGGGGCTTTAGAAAGTGGTCAGGAAATGCCTTCTGACTGCCTAGAACATAATTGACTCCTGCTTGAGGTGGTGAGCTATCTCCATTTGCACCATCTGTCAGACTGTGCGTAAAGGAGAAAACCCATGTGATCTGGGATATCCTAATCACAGGCAGTGTAGCGAGGTGGCGACCCGCTCCAGCCCTGACAGGGTTAAAACCAGCCTGGGGAGACTGGAGGGCTGGGAGAACAGCCCAGGCTGAGTGGGAAGCAGGCTCAGCAGGGGCCACACCCCAATCAGGGCCCAGCTGGCCCTATAAAGGCTTGAGCCTGGAGCTCAAGAAGACAGTCTCCCTCTGCTTGTAGAGAGAAGGGCCTGGCTTCAAGGGAGCTGAGCAGGGTACTGGGAGTGGAGCAGGGCTGGGGGAAAGCTAGAGGAGCTGGGGACCTCCAGCCTGGAAAACCCCCAGGCTGTGGGCCTAGCTGAGGGCCTAAGACCAGTACAGGGGCTGCAGAGGGGCAGCCCAGCTATAGAGAGAGGCAGCAGGCCCAGCCCAGCCTTGCCTGTGATGAGTGGCATCTACTGCAGTCTGCCCCAGGGAGTGGGGCTAGATGGTGACTGGCAGTAGCCGTACAGTGAGGTGGGGTTAGTGGATGGGGGTTCCCCTGTGGGGGAGACCCTGAGACTGAGGAGTTCAGCAAGGGGGACAGAAACCCAGTGAAGGGGCACTGGGGTCCTGGGCGGGACCTGGGGGCCAGAGTGAGGTAAGGCGGATCACCGGCCTGCAAAGGGTGCTCCTGGCTGGAAAATTGTCTGATTCCTGGAGACAACCAGCAGGAGGCACCACAGGGGTGAGTCCAACTCCTTACAGGCAGTCAGACCAGAATCCTGGGTCCAAACGTTTCCAGCACTGGGGTGCCTGCTGTGGGTCTAAATTTTGCAGCACGGACCCAGCTGTAATATTAATGCCTGTTTCCAGTTGCAAACCTGTGATAACACTTTTTTTTTAAAGAAATGGCTTGGAGCTAATGAAAGAAGAATATCAGACAAGAATCTGTTGTCTTGACATTCTTCTGCAGTAAACCTTTAAACAGGAAAGGTATTACCTTGCCCTGAACAGTAACATGCATTAGCAAAACCTGTCACCAACGCAGCCACTCTAAAAAAGGCAAATTCTGTGATTTCATTTACTTCAAAGAAATCTAACTTGGGCTGAATTGGGCCCATTATATGCACTTTGCTATATGATCTAGTGGTTTTCCCGCTGCTTGATGTATACTATTCTGACACAGAGAAACAATTCCTCATCTTTGTTGAGGGTTTCTTTCCATTTTTAAATATATAAAATATGTATGTCTTCCGTGCGTTGTCTTGAGCAAGCCTCCCCCTTTGAAAGAAGGCACGAAAGGTTAACAGCAGAGGGCTGTAGACGTGACCGTGCTCTCATATGGTGGTGTTTTGATTCCTCTCTACAGGCTCATAGAGAATAACCTTTCAGTGAGTAGGGCAATAAATAGCAGCGAGGGTTATTAAACCTATGACAGCTGGTGCATATATCTCAATAGAGGTGAGACAGGGCATCCAGTCCTTCGAGTCACTGAGTGCCCGCAACTCCCAATAGGAGGAGCCCTCTTGAGCATCTGTTGCTAATGCCGAAGGTTCTTCCCTGGTCCAGGCTGCAGAAAGCTGATGGCACTCATCACCCCTTAGCAGGGTCCTCTCAGCACCTAGCAAGCACCTAAACTCTGTGTCTCTTCTTATATGCAGTGTTGGTGTAGCCATGCTGATCCCAGGCTATTAGAGACACAAGACGGGGAGACAAGGTGGATGAGGCAATATCTCTTATTGGACCAATTTCCACTGGTGAGAGAGATAAGCTTAGTACCTTACACAGACCTGAAGAAGAGCTCTGTGTGGCTCAAAAACTTGTCCCCCTCACCAACAGAAGCTGGTCCAATAAAATATATTCCCTCATCCACCTTGTGTCTCTGTCTCTTCTTAGGTATTTGTCCCTGCAAATATTAAATGTGCCCTGCCTGCCTCCATCTTTGACTAGCCACGGGAGCTGCGCAGTAAGCAGGTGAGAGCAACAGCTGTGTTAGAGTTCATCATAATTCTTATTCAAAATATGTTTTTTGAAGAAATAGGGCTTTTGGGAAGGGGGTCAAATTAGAACTTCCTGTGGGAAATTTCTATTTTTGGGGGAGGTTTTATTTGAAAAACTGAAACTGTCATTCTGAGGCAAAAGTCTCTTTTCTTCTTTTTTTTAATGAAAACCTGAACTTTTGAAGAAAAATTCCAATAAAAACAAAAACTTTGTTTTTTTATTTACATTTTTCATAGGAACAAAAAACCACTTCCGGATCAGCTCCAATTTTAATTTATTTGGGTCGATCATCTTCCCACTAGATCCTCAACTGGTGTAAAATACTGTAGCTCTAAGCAGTCAGTTAGAATGACCAGATGTCCCGATTTTTGGGTCTTTTTCTTATATAGGCTCCTATTACCTCCCATCCCGATTTTTCACACTTGCTGTCTGGTCACCCTACAGTCAGTAAGGACACCAAATGACACCAGATGATCTCCATTGACTTCAGAAGAGTTACACGAATATACCCCAGTGGGAGCTCTATCCTAGGATTTTTTTAATGTCTTTAAGAGCCTGGATCAGAAGTAACATGTGCTCTGGCCTTCAGATTATGGTTGCTTCCATTGCTGAATAGTTAGTACATGCAGATTAATTGCACTGGTTTCTCTAGAGTTACTCCAGATTGACACCAGTACATAAGTACTTGTACTGTGGAAATACTGTAAAGATTATATGTAATAATGTAAAGATTGTTTTTTGGGCCCTAACAATTGACTTTCCAGGACATAAAAAAAAATTTCGAATCGTGTGGAAAAGGACAAAGACAAAATACTGAGCTGTTTGGTTGTATTTAAGTTTACTCATGTGCTGCTGGTTTGTCCTTCTGTTTTTCTCTGGAACATGAATTCACTGCTCCAGAGACATGATATTTCTGCTACCCTTCCTCACTAGATTAACTGCGTGCACACACCTGTGTGTATTTAGTTACATAGATGATCTCTCTGGTGAAACTTTGCAGAATGCAAATCCCCATCTGGGTAATGGGGATTTATAGATATGAAAGCCAGAAGAGACGACTGTGATCAGCTAGTCTGACCTCCTGTATTAATACAGGCCATGGAATTTCACTAAGGCCTGGTCTACCCTGGGGGGAGAGCGTGACTAACGTAGCTGAAGTCGACGTACTTAGATCTACTTACCGTAGGGTGACCAGATGCCCCGATTTTATAGGGACAGTCCCAATTTTTGGGTCTTTTTCTTATATAGGCTCCTATTACCCCCTCCGCCCTCCCCCCCCCGTCCCGATTTTTCACATTTGCTGTCTGGTTACCCTAACTTACCACAGCTGATGTGCTCCCATCAACTCTGCCTGTGCCTCTCACCCTGGTTGAGTACCGGAGTCGCTGGGAGAGCGCTCAGCGGTGGATTTATGGTGTCTAGACTAGACACGATAAATCGACCACCGCTGGATCGATAGCTGCCCATTGACCCAGCAGGTAATGTAGACAAGCCCTAAGTGACTCACACATTGAGCCTGGCAACTTGAACTAGACCCTATACTTTAAAGACATCCAGTCTTGGTTTAAAGCCTCCAAGTGATGGACAATCCACCACATCTCTTCTTTAGCTACTTCAATAGCTGGCTGCCCTCACTTAAAAATTTGCATCTTATTTCCAGTTTGAATGTTGCGGACTTCAACTTCCAACCATTGGCCCTTGTTATGCCTCTGTCTGCTAAAGCAGGGAGTCCTCTGGTATCAGGCATCGATTCCCCATTTGGGGGCGGGGGAGGGAGGTAGAGATGAACACCTATCTCAGATGGCCCTAAACAGCCTTCTTTTCTGTGCTCCTTCATAAAGCAGAGCTGTGGGGCAGAAGAGGTTAGATAGATCAATACCACCATCAAAGACTTCCCCGTATTCTTTTGTGCGATGAACTGGGTATGATGACCATCTGGCGTGAGCAAGACCTTGAAATATACAGCACAAGGCTGTTTTTTTTTCTATTGCTGACTCTTTTCGGAGCTCCGCACTCAGTGAAGCGATGCTGTTCCATTCTTGCTTCAATTTTCCTCCTGGTGGAAAGTGATAAATCTGTCAGCAAAGAGAAAATTCACATATCTGAGCTTTAAAGCCCCAGCCATAAATTGTTTATAGTATCAGTCTTATGATGGCACCCAGGCATGAGGTTGAAGTGATAGGTTTCAATTCTGAAGCCCTGTCATCTAGGGGGTTCTATTTTAGCGAAGCAAATTCCTCCCACCTAGGGCTAGGGGGCCCAGCTTACAACGTTTCCTGCGGGCTATTGGCTGTGGAACTGCCCTTAACATCAATGAGAACTACACATCAACCCCCCTTATTTAATGCTTAAATTTCCATCATGAGATTTCCTCAGGAGAGAGAAGTTGGATTTTTGTACTAACTAAAAAGGCTGTTTTTTTGGAAATTGTAAATATAATATAATTTTCCCCTTTCTGATCCCTGGGTGAGGCCCCCTGTGCAGCTCAAGGGCTGTATCTGCACTGATTGGTAGCCCTATTACAGCCCCACCTTTGGTAGCAAGGGCAGAAGCACTAGTAAAGACAGGATGTGAAATTTCCTAGCAGGGAAATTAGGGCCCCATCCTGGAGGATGCTGGACATATGATTTCAATAGAAACTGAAATTTTGGGGTGGGCTCTGCACCTCGCAAGATCAGATTTGTAGGTTCCCAGATGGAGCGCAGGGAGCATCTTTGCTTGCATCATTTAAAGATGGGGGTTACATTTTTTTGAAAGCAACTTAAGAACCTAATTCTCATGGAAAGACAAGGGGAGTTGTGTCTATGTATCCAACTACCGAGTTTCGCTCTGTCTCCTAGGAATCAACTCCCAGCCTCACAACTTAGCTGATAAAACATGGGGTATACTTCCACACACCTCTGCATAACATGTGCCACAAAAGATGCATGATAACTAGGAGGAGATATGCGCTTAATGTAAAAAAGAGCCCGTGGTTTAAAAGCAAATCTCTACACAATTTGTAGCGGAAGCATATTGTGATACCCCTGGGTAAAGATCAGACTGGAAAGTACTTACTGACATCTGATTCTCCTCAATTTTGGTTGGATCCAAATCTAGGAAAAGGGCATTTTGTGTCTGGTCACAGTCCAAAAAGACAGAGCAAAATCACCTGGAGTTACAAATGTGTTACAGTTCAGAGCTCTTAATGTGATTAGGGACAGGTTCTGTAAGTCTGACTGGTTTGCCAAATGAAATATTCTCCTCCACTAGTCATAGAAAGGAATGACAGGCTGTGTGAGACATGTTTTTCATTTGGTATTGAAATGCATTTTCTATGTTATGGACCCAATCCTGAGCCTGTGAGGAAAGGCTCAGTGAAAGAGCTTTGCAAGGGTCACGGATAGCCGGGGGTGGGGGCAACAGCACCAGACCTTCACGTCCATACTGGAACTGAGGACCAGTGGGGCTTCCAGCTACTGCTGAATATTGGCCAGCCCAGCCCAGCCCAGCCCATGTCCAAATTAGGTCTATGCTCATGTGGTTCTTTGCTGTGTACTGACCCACTAGCCATCAGCATCGCCAACCCAAAGCATTCAGAAATCAAGAGTGGGCCCTCAAAATCATGAGATTTTAAAAAATAATGAATGTTGCATTGTTCTTATTTTCCTTTCTGTTTTTGAACCTTCTGGAATCAGGTTTTACTCTTCTCTGGGTGTTAGAATTATGGGGGGGGGGGCTTTCAATGGAATCTGAGCTTTTCATGGAATCACATGACTCCAGGAGCTAGTGCTTTAAGAAAAACACCAATTTTTGTGAGACTCGCTATCAAATTGCGAGAGCTGGTAACAGGGAGCCACTTTCCTGGCATATGGCTAACACCCTGGAACTGCGGTCCAGTGACCTGTGGGAGTGGCCTGCTTCTAGCTACTGCTGAATACTGCCCAACACAGACCAAGTGGCCCATTGTCCCAGTTAGGTTTATGCTCATATGGTTTGGTGCTCTGTAGTGAATGGTGGTGCTGCCACATAATTTTAAAGATGTGCTTGTACCTAGCTTGCCTGCATAGGGCAGTTTAGGTTTGGACCCTATGGTCCCAATTCTCCTCTCACACTGGTTTAACTTAAATTTAGTGGAGTTACTCGTGATGTAAAGGGTCAGGATTTAAGCTGCATGACTGTAGCCTTACAATAAAAGAATTGTTAGATCCAAACCTGCCCCCTTTTAGCAGAGAGAGGTCTAACAAGAACCAGTGGCTGAAAGTGTCTATAAGACACCAGACCAGAGGTAATTGTTCTGCTCTGCTCACCCCTGGTGAGGTCTCAGCTGGAGCATTGTGTCCAATTTTGGTGCCACACTTTAGGACAGATGTGGACAAATGGGAAAGGGCCCAGAGCAGAGCAACAAAAATGATCAAAGTTTAGGAAACCTGACCTATGAGGAATGTTTACAAAAACTGGGCACGTTTGAGAAAAGAAGATTGGGGGGATGGGACCTTATAACAGTCATCAAATGTGTTAGCAGCTGTTCTAAAGAAGGCCATGATCAATTGTTCTCCATGTCCACTGAAGATAGGTCAAGAAGTAAGGGGCTTAATCTGCAGCAAGGGAGATTTAGGTTAGACATTAGGAAGAACTTTCTGACTATAAGGGCAGTTAAGCTCTGGAATAGGCTTCCAGGGGAGGTTGTGGAATCCCCCATCATTGGAGGCTTTTAAAAACAGGGTTGGACAAACACCTGTCAGGGATAGTCTAGGTTTACTTAGTCCTGCCTCAATGCAGGGGGCTGGACTTGATGACTTCTTGAGGTCCCTTCCAGTCCGACATTTCTATGATTCTGAGTTGAAGCTAGACAAATTCAGACTGGAAATAAGGCATACGTTTTTAACAGTGAGAGTAGTTAAACACTGGGACAATTTACCAAGGGTCATGGGGGAGTCTCCATGACTGCCCATTTTTAAATGGAGATGGGATGTTTTTCTAAAAGATCCGCTCTAGGAATCATTTGGGGGAAGTTCTATGTCCTACAGGAAGTCAGACTAAATGATCACAATGGTCCCTTCTGGCCTTGGAATCTATGATTCTAAGCGTCTTCTGATTGTGCCAAGTGGCATTTCTACTCAACATGTTGCAGTAACTAAAAAGACGTTTATTAAACTCTCTTTGAGCACGGCTAGCCATTTGCTTGCCCATTGCTGCTGTAACAATTGGCCATTAGCCACGGATCCTGACCCATCAGAGCTGTTCCTGGTTCATGCATGAATTCCAGCTGTAAATGTTGACTGATTACCCACCAACAAAAAGAGAGAAATCAGGTGCCAAGGGAGATCTTCCATGGGGAGGAGAGGACAGTGAAATCCAAGAAAGCAAAACATTCAAACCATGCAGATGAAAAAGTCAGAGTGAGAGACAGGCAAGACAATACATAGAACAGAACCTTTTCTTCTCTTGCCTTCCTGTGTGTGAGTACAGCACCTACCACAATGGGGCCCGGATTCTGCATGGAGCACCTCCATTAGTTAATGACCATAATAGAATGAATCAACAGGGTAGCAGATTTCCAGCATGTAACTATCACGAGAGTTAATTCATTATATTCACACTAGTCCAAATGTGAAGAAACAGCCTCAGCAGAGATGGGTCCAGTTCTGTGCTGCACCCCAGCGGGAATAAGGACAAGGGTAGCTTTGTACCCTTGATATACTGGGCTACAGTGGGGGAGGGGGGCCATGACAGCCTCCAAAATTGGAGCAGCCCAGCGCTTGCAAGAGGGGTAGCACTGGGCCTTTTATCTCAGCCCTGTACTGTGCTTGCACTGGGGAATTCTTCCCTGGCTTTAGGCACATTAAGAGCCCCGATCTGCTGTTATTAAATTAATTTAACTGCATTATAACAACTATTTTTAATCTGAGACTCTCTCTCTCGCTCCGTCTGTATCCATCCATCTGTCCTCCCTTGCTGCAATTCATGTGAACAATTTACCATAGTGATTGTAGGGTAGCAAAAATCGGTTGCAACAAAGGAACTGATTTACTTTCTGACATGGTTAATGTCCTGATTTAATGAGCCTCTTATATCATGCTCAGCCCCCTAAATTATAGGGTACCCTATGCAATTAAATGGTAAAGTTTCAGAGAGCACTTCTCCAAGTCAATCTGCAAAATGGGTTGAAATGCAGCTGCTACTAATAGTGCTCATATTAAAGCTGGCAAAGTAAAAATGCTTTCATCTTTTTATGTTAGTTGCATGTCTTTAGTTTCAATTAAACTGATTATTTCTACCATCTTGTTCCACATCACTGTCCCCTGAGATTTTCTAAGACAGGAAATACGATATGTGTAACAACTGCATATGTTTAAACCTTCAAACTTCAGTCTTTCGCGGGTGGGGACAAAACCAGAGATACTGGTCCAGATTGTGATCCATGTACCCCAGTGTTAATCCAGAGTAACTCCATAGGTTTCAGTGGAATTACTCTGGATTAACATTGCTGTAATCAAGATCAGAAACTGGTCTGATTTTTCCAATATCCCTTTAACCAAAAATATCACCTGTTGTCCTTGCATCTGGACCTATTTCTATATTATCAAGGGTCAGCTAATATATTGCATTTGCACAGTGTCCTGCATTTCAAAGGATCCCCCAGTTCTTTCTGTCACTTCACACATCACTGTCAGGAAGCTCATTGTGGGGTGAAAAGTGGCTGCTCTTTAAAGGACCCTACACTTGAATTTGGCCTCTACCTTATTTGGGAACACAATGGGGCCCCAAACACTGCAGAGCAGCCCTGCACTATAGGGGCTAATCCCCCAAGTACCTGAGTAGCCCTTACACGTAATGAAATTTTTCATGAACATACTAGTTTGAAGGATGGGGCTTTTGTTTAGGACAGGAAGTGAAGAATAACATGGTATCCAGCGCAACTGCAGCGGGATTTTGTTTGTTGTTGTTTTAGGCAGAATGTAATCCCTCAGGTTTGGAGTTAGTGGAGACAGCAGTGCTAGCACCTCTAGGTCCTGATCCACCTGTAAGGAGCTTTTCCTCACAGAGGCAAGCAGTGCCTGCCGATAATGGGGGGGCAGAATTAGGGTAGCCTGCTTCAGCAGTGTTACTAAGAATGCTCAGTCCAGGTGGGCATGTTCAGTACAAGTCAAGAAGCATGACTCCGCATGCCCCCCCAAACGCTGCTTCTGGTCACACGCGACATCTAATTGAAGTCGGGGGGCTTGATTCACATCTCTTGTACGCTGGAGTAACGTCACCTCCTTATTGTGCGTAAGCAGAAGACGACTCTGGCCCAATGGCTCTTCTTGCTTGACTCCTCCCATGTACGAGGATCGCACTAGGGGGCAGCGGCTCTTGCAGGCAACGCCAGGGCTCAGAATCTCGCTTTACATCTTGTCCCCAAACCATCCAACTGGAAGATACGGACGCATTAATAACCGACAACTTGTTGCCATTCTATTGCGAATGGTTCTGACGTAACCTGAGATGCTATATTTAGGCTTAGTCTGTGGTGAAGTAAGTCCCGGCTCCCCACCCCCAACCAGCTGAGCGCCAATACTCATTTTAATGATCTCATTTTGTAATTAAGGGAAAGAAAAACAATACACTCAATAGAAATTAGGTTATAAACTGTGAGGAGAATGAATTACAAAGGCAAGACCGTCTGGTAGTTATACCAAGAAAGATAAATTTCATTTTAAAAGGTCTCCAGTGGTGCAGCGTGCTGCTAAGAATAAAACAAAAGAATCATGCTTTGATTTGCTAAATGAAAATAACCGTGTGTTACAGGGGGAGGGCATGCTGTCTAACGCTTGGCACAGCATCTTGGGAGTGAGGAGACCTGGCTTCTATTCCTGGCTTTGCCACTGGGTGACAAGGCATTTAACAACTTGCAACTTTGGGTCTTGGTTTACCAGTCTGTAAAATGGGGCTAATAGAGTGGTTCCCAAGCATATTACATTGCAACCCCCCCTTACCCTTAATGTAATCTGTCCATGTCCCCCCGGGAGCCAGGGCAGGGAATGGGGCCAGAGCTGCACCTGGGGCAGTGGATGTGGCTGCAGCCAGGGCCAGGGCCAGGAGCTGCAACTGCAAGTGGAAACCACGGTGGGAGTGGGGCCGGGAACCGGGACATGGTCGGGGGCCAGGAGTTGGGCTGCGGTCGGAGGCTGAGGCCGGGGCCAGGCTGCGGTTGGGGCTGGGAGCCAAAGCTGGGGTCTTGGCTGGGGGGCAGGGCTGAGGGCCAGAGTGGGGCTGGGTGGTGATCCCTTCCCATCTCCTGTGGGGGCTGGCCTGGGCCCCACTGTGCCCCCCCAAACTTTCCTCTGTGCTCCCCTGGAGGGGCGTGCCCCACAGTTTGGGGACCACTGGGCTAAAAGGACAGGATGTGGTGAAATATAATTAGTGACTGTTTGCAAAGAACTCTGAGGCCCATTAAAAAAACAGTTCTAGAGGGGCCGAGGAGATTCCCGGAGAGAACACGTGATTTTCTATTCCGTTACGGAAAGGCTCTGGGATGCAAGGCTGCAAATCACGTCAGTGCCTAGGACTTCTCAGTGTTTTAAAAAGCTAGCGGTGCCAGGCTGCTGTGGCAATGGGCTTGCAGCATCTGGAGAATGTGCTCAAGCCAGAAGACCCCAAATCAATGCCCTTTCGACACCTCACATCCAATTCTTTACGGCCTGTTAGAAGGACCCACCCTGGGAACAATGATTTAATTCAGACAAACAGAAAATCCGTAGGGCCTGATCCTGCATGGAGCTGAGCACCTTTGAGGAGCTGAGGGTCTTCCTCTCCCATCACCAAGGGAGACATCAATGGCCTTAATCTCTATGATGGATTGAGAGCTTGTCTCTTTCTCTCCTGTGAATGTGGGGTCAGAGCCACTGACAGCACAGAGGACAAACAAATGATAGCAAAGAAGGTGTTTCCTCCGGAGAGTTCTCAGTGAAATCCTACTCTATCTTTTCACTGAGCTGATGGGAAGAAGCTCCCAGCTTGTCCCATTCACCATCTCAGGGACAATAGAAAGGATTTAACTGAAAACGTCCACCAGCTCAGCAATGCTGTAATGCTGTCACGTCTGCTATCATCTAATGGAAAACAGATTGGCCCTTTTCTCCCCCTCCCCCCCGCCCCCCGGTTCCTAAATGACTAAGAGGAGAGTGCTAGCATGAACACTCGCTGAAGTAATCAGATTTGGTGAGATATCCCCAGAAAGAATGTTCGCCCGAGACCTGGCCCTCTCAGCCCTGAGTGCATAAAGCGACGGGAGTTGCATGAAACAACAACACAATCAACGGCCACACAGGCTGAAGCTGGAGGATGGCCGAGGGTAACATAGCCATGGAGCTAATGATTCCCTTCAGAATTGCATCATTTCATGCACACACAGTCATTGTGGGACTATTTGGGAAAACAAGTCAGAATGGAGTCTTCAGGATATACTCGGGAGTGTTGCAACAGCATAATATTGCATAGGTAACTGTGTATCAAAATGGCGCTGAATGATTTGGACCATGAACCTTATCTTTGTTACAGAGTAAGACTGACCCAAAACAATGCCCTGAAGATCTCAAGGGTTCTCAGGAGCATCTCAGTGTGCTGTCACACAACTGCGTTTTGATTGGCTTCCACCGTCCTGTCCTCTTGAGACAGTTGGAACAGAAGCCCAGTCCTGAGCCCATGCCACGCCTGGCAGCTGGCCTGAGAGGGGGGAGTGCACCCTCTTGATCCTGGAGTCTCTGGGGTCTAGTTCTGCCCTGGCACTGATCGGGGCAGCCTTCAGCATTCCCTAACTCATATCCAGCTGCTCAAAGCCCCTATGGGCCTTCCAGCAGCTGCAGATCAGTCAGGCACATAATCTGTCCCCCCCTCCACTGGAATGCCTCCTGCCCACTACTGACTGGCTATGTCTGCACAACGGCCTCGGTCGGCAGAACTTATGTCCCTCAGGGGTGTGAAAAAACCACCCTCCTGAGCGACATAAGTTACACCGACCTAAGCGCTCGTGTGCATGGCGCTATGTCGGCAGGAGAAGTTTCTGCTGCTCTCGGAGATGGTTTTATTATGCCGACAGGAGAGGTCTCTCCTGTCTTCACCAGACGTTCTGCAGCGGCCCTGCATCAGTACAGCTGCAGTGCTGTACATCTAGGGTATGTCTACACTACCTGCCGGATCGGCGGGTAGTGATCGATCTATCAGGGATCGATTTATCGCGTCTAGTGTAGACGTGATAAATCGATCTCCGATCGCTCTGCCGTCGACTCTCGACAGTGAGAGGTGGAAGCGGAGTCGACAGGGGAGTGGCGGCCGTCGATCCTGCGCTGCGAGGACGTGAAGTAAGTGATTCTAAGTCGATTCAAGATACGTCAACTTCAGCTACGCTATTCTCGTAGCTGAAGTTGCGTATCTTAGATCGCCCCCACCCACCCCCAAGTGTAGACCAGGCCATAGACATGATCCAAGAAAGTCCCCTGTGCCAGGGGTCCTCAGCTGGCCCTGAGCTTTGCAGGGAGGGTTTCCTGTGACAGCAAGGAAGACCCTTTGCACAGGCATAGCTGGCACCAGGGCGTCCCGTGACACTCGGGAAGCCAGGCTCTAGAGCTTGGAGGTGCCAGCATTTATCTTGGAAACACGGCTAGGCTGAACAAGAATGCATGTTGGGTATCGCTGACAGGCTGAAGGTACCGTGCTCTGTGAAACCCATCAGTGACCCAACAGGAGATATGTTCACTGATCCCAACAATGGCACTTCGCTCTATAGAACGTTCTGTGTGAGGGTCACACACTGCTTGACCAGGGTGAATGTGCAGTCAATAAGTGTTTTATCCCCTTTATAGATGAGGAAACTGATGCACGCAGAGAGACTAAGTGACCTGATCCGATAACATTTTGTGACAGGGTCATGGACAGAACCCAGACCTCCTGACACCTGTCCACTGCTTTAATTCAAGGCCATCCTTCCTGCTAGATAGGGCTTTGGGGGGGTTCAATTCCTGGCTCTGCCATTGGCCTGCTGAGTGATCGTGGTCAAGTCATGTCCATATATGTGCCTCAGTTTCCCCATCTGTAAAATGGGGGTAATGATACTGACCTCCTTGATAAAGCGCTTTGAAATCTATGGATGAAAAGTGCTAGATAAGAGCTAGAGATTATTAGTTACAGAATGTCTGCCATAGTTTGTACATAAGCTTGGCAATCTACTCACCAAGGAGTGTACAATCTCAGAGCCTGATCCTTCAACCCTCTCAGATGCAGCCCCAGTGGCTACAAGATCAGAATAGACTGTAGCGGAACTGTTCCTTCAACGAGGGGCAGCAGAATTGAGCCCTGAACTGTAAGTTATAGTTTGTAACTTAGAACAAGACTACTATCATTCTGGGGTGTATGAACAGGATTGTCGTGTGGAAGACACGGGAGGTAATTGTCCCGCTCTGCTCAGCACTGGTGAGGCCTCAGCTGGAGTGTGGTGTCCAATTCTGGGCATCACACGTTCGGAAAGATGTGGATGAATTGCAGAGAGTCCAGAGAAGAGCAACACAAATAATCAAAGGTTTAGAAAACGTGACCGAGGAGGAAAGGTTAAAAAAACTGAGCATATTTAATCTGGAGAAATAAAGACTGAGGAGGGACCTGATAACAGTCTTCAAATATGTTAAGGGCTGTTCTAAAGAGGACCGTGATCAATTGTTCTCCAGTCCACTGAAGATAGGACAAGAAGTAATAAGCTAAATTTGCAACACGGGCGTTTTAGGTTAGATATTGGGAAAGAGAACTGGGAGGTTCCCTTTACTTTCTCAACAAATTCAGACTGGAAATAAGGTGTAAACTTTTAACGGTGAGAGTAATTAATCATTGGAATAACTTACCAAGGGTCATGGTCAATTCTCCATCACTGACCATTTTTAAATCAAGATGGGATCTTGTTCTAAAAAATCTGCTCTAGGAATTATTTTGGGGAAGTGCTCTGGCCTGTGTTACACAGGCGGTCAGACTAGATAATCACAAGGGTCCCTTCTGGCCTTGGGATCTATTAATCAAAGCAAATGTAGTGTCTTGCTACAAACAGCTACATTCCTCCAGCCTTGTTCTGTACCTGCTGATGCTTAAGCTATCAATAATCATAAGGCTTTCTGGCATGCTAGTATCTCAACAGGGCTGACAGATTTCATCTCTAAAGTCCCTTTATTGGAACTTGTTCCTCAGAAAGGCTTGCAAATTGCTCTGATCTTACCAGACAAAGCCATCCCTCACTCTCTGAGCCCTTGAATGTCCCACACAATAACGTATGAATTGGTGAGAATCACCTGAGATAAAATATCCTTTACAACATCAAAGTCCCTGATTTCCTAGCTGTCAGCTACAGGTATGTGAAAGTCCTGACAGGCTGAAGATAGAAGGAAGAGATAAAGCAAAAAGGAATGGGGGGTGGGGGAATTCTCTGAATGAAATGTTAGGTCATTAGGTTTGGTGCTAGGATTTCAGTGAAAAAGGATTAGTGTGACTGTCTGAGGTGTGAGCAAATCATTGTGCTTGTGCTTTCAAAACTCAGTACGCAGCGGCAGAAGCTGATACAAGTCAGGAAGGGATGGATTCTGGTCTCAGTTATACTGGTGCCCATCTGGAGTAAGGCCATCCAGAATAAGTGAGATAAGAATCCAGGCCTAAACATTGAACATGCAAAACCCCTTCACTATATTGTGAAATCTGTCACTTTGGGAGTCCACATTAGGGAAAAAGGAGTATTTTCTTATGTGTTAGCTTATGTGCAGCAGTTAACATGAGCTAACTAACATGAGATTGAGATACCACCCTTGTGAAGACAAGGCAGTTTGTTGTTTTCATGTCTGTTAGCAGGTCAAGGCGAACACTAGAGGCAAGCCACGTGCTAACACATGTGAAAACTACAAACTTCCTTGTCTTTCCTAGGATACACCTTGTGTTAAATACTTTGTATCAGCTAACGTGATAAGAACACATCTTTTCACCTAGTGAGGGCAAGGCCTGAGTTTGTTCGTTCTTAACACTGGTCTTCTTGTAACAAACACTGATACAAGGCTAGATTCTGCTCGGAGGCTAGCGCTATGTCTTCACTGCCAAAAAAGGTGATTTTTTTTTTTTTTACAGCGAGATAACTAATGCAAGTGAGCTCTCTCACTGTCAAATCCTAGTGGACACAAGGCACAGTTTAGTTTTTACCATGTAGCAAGATAAAGTCAACACCCAGCTATGCTGAGGTAAAAACTACAGAAACTTGTCTCCACTAGGGCTTTTCAGTGAGCAAACTAACTTGCATTAGCTAAAAAACACAAAACAAACCAAATAAAAAATGCACATTTTTGACAGAGAAAACAAAGCCTCAACTAGGTAAATCTGGAACAATTCTGTTGAAGTAAAATGGCATGGATCTAAGGGCTTGTCTCCACTTACCGGGGGAAAGACCTGCTAAATCAACCGCCGATTGCTTTCCCGTCGACTCTGGTACTCCACCAGAACAAGAAGCGTAAGGTAAGTAGATGGGAGAGTTTCTCCCATTGACCCAGCGCAGTGTAGACACCACAATAAGTCAACCTAAGGTACGTCGACTCTAGCTATGTTATTCATGTAGCTGGAGTCACGTAACTTAGGTCGACATAGTCCCTTAGTGTAGACCTGCCCTAACTGAAGTCAGAATCTGACCTATACATTTAAACTTTCCTACTTTGTATTTTAATGGTTATGTATTAATCCCGCCACTTCCCCATCCTCCCTGCTCCAATGTTCCTAATCCCCTTTCTATTATTTTTTTTAGAGAGCAGTTTGAATATCTGCAGGGTCACAGAGGGCTGCTTTCTGGCAAACACGCAGAGCACTTTTCTCAAGTGACATAAATATTGTACATTATTTGCTGCCCTGCCAAAATGCAAGCACGCGTGCACACACACACACACACACACACACACATTCCTAACTAAGCAACATTCTTTAAAAGTTAAGATCATTGCTCGGAAGAAAATATCTGGCATATTATAAATCCAAATTGACCATGCACGCCGTGTGTTGAAAATATGTGCAAAAATGCCTCTCCCCCAAAAATGTCTATTAAACCACTTCTGAGACAATACATTACTGTACCTTTATATGGCACAAAGGGGCTTAACAATACGTCGAGAAAACTATTTTACTAGGTAACAAAAAAAGTTATGGAAAACAAAAATATTTGATACTTTTGGCAATTCCTTTTACTACTTGCCTTTCCAAATGATTGGTGCAGTTCATGGAAAAAAATATTTTTGCGGTTGGGTCATGTTAATGTTTCTTTAATTCTTCTACTTGAAAGTTGGGATACAATTTCTCTCTGCCAAGCAATAAAGAAAAACAAATGGTCCTTGGATGTTCTGAGGCCCACATGGACAATTTTAGTGAAATATGGACTGCTGCATGGGCATCAAATACAGAATAGGCAGGAAGAATGTTTATCCCTACAAGAAATAATGGCATTTCTGTGGATCTTTACGTAGCAAATTGTACACTAAAGTTTCAATCGCAGTCACGTAATGGGGACTCTGAGGAGAACTAGTCGACAGGATATTTTATGGGAAGTGAAGGAAAGGATTGTTTCTTTTTTCATGAAACATTACAAATTCTTAGAAAACAAAATAGTTTGCATTGGAGTAATGTATTCATGGATGTGGTACTGGACTGGGAGTCAGGAGACCTGGATTCTATTCCTGGTTCTGCCACTGACCTGCTGAGTGACTTTGGGCAAACACTTACCTGTCTGTGCTTCTGTTTCTCCTCCCGCTTGTTGGCTGTGCTGTCTATCTAGACTGTACATTTTTCATGATGGGGATCTCTTACTAGGTGTTTGTGCTGAGCCTAACAGTGGAGTCCCACCTTGGTTGCAGCCCCTCGGCTGCTACCCTATAAATAATAATAATGATGTTCTTTGCCTCATATTTAGAGCTGGTGCTGCAACCCCTCTGTGTGCAGAACTCTCTTTGAAGTCAATGGAAGCCCCGTACGTAGAGTGCATGCAGGAGTTGGGCCATTTATAGGGCAGCCCCCAAGCAGGCAATGCACGCGCCGTACTCATGCAGACCTCTAACAAAGTGGACTGCATCGCTGCAGTTGAGGGGGGTTGTTCAGATCCACCGAGTCAAGGTGAGGATCCAAAAAGGAACAGGTTTCATGCTGGATTACCCACAAAAGTTGTGCTGATATAAATCTCCTTACGTCAGTGAGATAAGGCATGCTCCTCTTAAGCCAAATTGAGGGTATGTCTTCACTGGAGAGTTAACTTGGACTCTTATTTGGGTGTTGCTTCTAACTCCCCTCCCGTCCACACACATGAAAACCTCTCATCTGCATGGTGGTGCTTTACACCCGGGCTTGCTGGCACAGATGGGGTAGATGCTAGCACTTGGGTGCTGCTCTCGGGCTGGTAACTTGCCTACGCTGCAGTGTGGACACAGACTAAATGACTCGAGTGCTAATAATCCTCCAGTGCCTTCCCACAATTTCCCCTATCCAGAGCGAAAGACAAGCTCTCCCACACTTCACTGGGAAGGAATCCTAGAGCAGCTCAACCTCCTATGGCGCAAAGAACCATGGGAAGTACCTCCCCTCCCCAAGTCCCACCAACACACCTGGGTGAGCACAGCACCAGGGAAGACACAGTCACTCAGGGCTATGCAGTATGACCCAGGCTAGGCCAACCCACATGCTGATCACCTGAATTAACTCTGCATTGAAGAGAGACCCTCATTGTACACCCTGCAGGTTGCACTGGTTTAACTAAGATGGTGCAGGTTTGTGTATAGACAAAATTCTCCCCACCTGACACAGTATTTTAGGCGCCAACCCTCATGCCCTTTACCTTCCCCCCACAGTGCTGGTTTCCTGCAGTACATTTAATTATGATCAAGTTTATCAGCAAAAGTGCAACCAGGTTTAAAGAATGACCTATCTCAAACTCTGCCTGAAAAACAAAACAAATCACTTTCGAGTTTCCAGCACCCATCTATCATTACACACGCCTGTGTCTCAGGTAAATTAGCAACCTGATTCTTTCCCCTGCTGTCGCTTCCAAGAAAAGGACTTCTTATTCGCCGTCCAGGTAAAAGTACAGTAAACCTAGAAGTAGATAAAAGGGCAGTAATCATATATATTTAATTGTATGCAGCCAGATCCCTTTATTTGTAGAAATAGTGACTTGGGTATTTACATAATTAGTCTAGCTTTGTCTTTAATAAAGAAATGATGCCATTTTATAACAGCTGCCGGCGGTGGTTTTCTGCCGCCTATTGGAAAAACAAAGTCCGTCTTTAAATGTGTATAATTTTCTGTAGTTAGTTGGGCTCAGTTCAAACCTAGACTTGTGTACCTAGGAATGAGACTAGAGAATGGGGTCATCTCTCTCCTCCTAGGTCTCTCCTGCCGTGGAGGAGAAATCAGCTGTCACCCTTTCTCTCTTTGCGTCTCCACTAGGTATGTGCATTGGGGAGTGATTGAGACGTCTTCCCCCCTACTTCTCATCCAGAGCATAGGACAGGGAAGCTGGGAAAGTAGGAACCTTCTCCTATTTGTGAGAGAAATACCCTTGCTCTCTCCAAAGTGGGACAGGTCAGTGGAAGCCACTGACGGTGTCTCCTGCTCTCTGGGAAGTGAGGAGAAGAGGCAGTATGTCTCACAAAGAGGGGCAGTGTAATGGAGGGAGGGGATCCCGCCTGTGGGCAAGAATGCATATCACACGGTAGAGGGGGAGCTGCGCAGGGGGGGTGAGTTAACACACATGGAGAGGGAGGGTCTCCTGAAGAGAGCATCTATGTGGCATGTCACATGTAGGTGGCAACCATGTGGGGTGGTGGTTGAAGGGAGCTAGCATGGGAGACATGAGTACTTGTGGCACCTTAGAGACTAACAAATTTATTAGAGCATAAGCTTTCGTGGACTACAGCCCACTTCTTCGGATGCATATAGAATGGAACATATATTGAGGAGCTATATATACACACATACAGAGAGCATAAACAGGTGGGAGTTACCAACTCTGAGAGGCCAATTAATTAAGAGAAAAAAAAACTTTTGAAGTGATAATCAAGCTAGCCCAGTACAGACAGTTTGAT
Source organism: Malaclemys terrapin pileata (assembly GCF_027887155.1). NCBI lineage: Eukaryota > Metazoa > Chordata > Testudines > Emydidae > Malaclemys > Malaclemys terrapin. The sequence continues at coordinate 7,925,597 of NC_071514.1, read as the reverse complement.
AATAAGTGTGAGAATACTTACAAGGGGAGATAGAGTCAATGTTTGTAATGGCTCTAATAAATTTGTTAGTCTCTAAGGTGCCACAAGTACTCCTGTTCTTCTTTTTGCGGATACAGACTAACACGGCTGTTACTCTGAAACATGGGAGACATGTATTCCTACAGGTGGGGATGGGAAAACATATGGGACAGCACCCTGAAGAGGTGCGGGGGGGGCTAGCTGCTCTCCTCCAGGAGTCGGCTGCCTGGAAATGTGGGAGGGGGCCACCGCCCATTGTCCACCATGATTCTGTCAAGCAGCCTCCTTCCCGTGAATCCCAGAGGCCCTAAAACAGAATAATCTGGAAACACAGAAAACCTTTCTCTGCCCGATCCTCATCTCCAGAACAAAATCGTTCCTAGCTTGTAACTAATGCTTTCTTCTGCATGAACCGGTCAGGCAAATCCAAAGTGCCCCATGAAGCCTTTTTGTCCAAGAAGCCCCTACAGGCCCTTTGAAAAGAAAGCCCGGATGGGGCAAAGCCTCCTTCCCCAGCCTGGGCTAGTGCAAGTTTGCAGACTATCTCAGCTCATCCTTAGACTCAGGAGCACCTGTTGTGTTAGTGTCCGGCAGTTAAATACCCAGGGCTAGGTGGGGATCCTCATATTTTGGGGATTTCTGAAAAAGTTCATCCCTGTGCAAACAGGTGTTAAGAAAACTAGAGAAATTCTGGTACAAGACTAACTCTGCTGCGCTGTTTCCGTGTCCCCGGGGAAACTTTACAACTCTCCTCTGACCCGGTGTTTGTGGGGGAGGGAGGGGTCCCCACTTGGGTTTTATACACACTGGCTGAGTCAAATTACCCTCCCCTCTGCTGGCCTTCCTCTGAAATAACAGATCTCACTGTAACCAAATATTACCGTTCAGGAAAGCCATTTTGCAAACAGCGAGGAGGCTTCTCCATTCTCAGGAGCTGGTGAAAAGGCCCTTTGTTCTAAAGCCTGCACACCTGGCCAGCGTTATCGGAGGTGGCCTCTCTGGGCCCAGTGCTCTGAGCAGCTGCCACAGGGACCAGGCACATTTGCATCTGTATTGGCACAAGGCGAGCTGCCCGCCCCAGAGAACAGCGATGGGTGCGTCTGTTGGACAGCTGCACAATCAATTTTCAGTTGACTCCCTGCTCTAGAGGGACCTGTGGAAGGAGCAGGTCCTTTATTTTCTTTCTCTCCCCTTCCTAAAGCCAGCAGGGCTCCTTTGCTTCTGTACAGGGGCTGAATGGAGTAAAAATAATCATGAGTGGTTGAGAATGACACCCTCCTAAAGACGTCCAGAGATGTCACGTTAAAACGCTTCTGGAAGGTGCACAAATACTGTGGTGATGTGGAAGGTATAAGCCTAGAATAGAATTATGGAGTCATTGATACATTCTTTGAAACCACAGTCTACTGTGTGCAAGCCAAAAATCGTTTTTCAGAGTAAGAGGCCAGAGTTAAAAGTTATCTTCCAGCTGGGATGGTTGAATGCATTGGAGGCAGGGACATCACCCTGACCCTCATAGCCCCATTTAGTTTACACTTTGATGTATGAATGCGCTCCCAGTGATTTCTGTGGGAAGAGCATTAGGCCCAAGTTCACCCAGAAACTCAATGAGAGCAATATCCGCATACCTGGTCAATTAGTGACCCGGGGAAGAGTTTCCCTTTCAAATCAAGTTATATGACAGCAGAACTATACAGGAAAAAAAAAAAAAAAAAAAATTCATCACCAGCAAAACCAGCGTAAAAAACAAACCCCCCATTTTTCATTCTTTCCCCACATTTAATAGGATTTAGAAAAAAAATATTACACCATAGGCGAGAAGAAAACAAAGGGAAATCGAAGTATATGTGTCTATAGACCTGTCATCTGGTACTTAATGGATATTAACCATGTTTCCGGTTCTGCTTGCATGAGAGCCTATGGGAATTTTACCACTGACTTCAGTGGAAGTAGGATCTGGCTGCTGTGAGTTAGTTTTGGGGCCCAATTTTACAAGCCCTTTGTGTGTGTGTAGACCTTCCATTGAAGTCAATGGGCTTGAAGGATTGGGTGACAAAAGTATTATAATGAAAGATTTCACTTTCTAAGTAGTCAGCCAAGAGCCCGAAAATCTAGTGCAAGGTGCCTGAAAATCCAGTGGCCGGAGCCGTCAGTAGTCACTGCGGTCAGAAGATGCTCAGTTTCTTGTAAGATTGGGCCTGGTATATTTCTAACACCTTTCATTTTCAACTAATATCAAAGATGGATCACACGAGCTGGAAGTAACAATTCACCACCAACCCCTTTTTCTCTGCAATACCACCCTGGGGGTAAATTCACTATTTTGTCCAGGCGAGATGGGATTTTTCATTGTTTTCACAGCAGATTGGCTCTGTTTGCCAAGTGAAATAGCAAACATTTTCCCTAGGAATACTAGAGACGATCTTATTTCAGAACCATCTGTTCTCATGAAACAAACCCCAATAGTTTGGCACGGGACTAGCCTTTGCGTATTTGTTCAGATTAAAGCAATTTGTATATTAGAGAGTATCTGTACCTTGTATACCTTCAGTCTTTACCCAGATACCAACAGCTGTTCCACACATAAACGTAAGGTTGTATATTCATCGAATTCTGCCTCCCTTTCTAATGCTCCAAGAATCTCAATGATAACGCTACACCTTACTCATGCCAGCAATCCTGTTATCTGCTATCAGAAATGGGAGAAACTTTAGGAAGGATTTGAACATTTTCCTCTATGCTTTGTATCAAAAGTTGGGGACCCAGTTTAATTACGTAGGAGCTGCCGTCTATAGCTGGATTTGTTTGAATTGCTTTAACAATTATATGGATCCAAGGCCTAACAGAACCAGGGACAACAGCAGAGATTTTCCTTTGAAACAAAATATACAGATAGTTGTCTGTGTGTTTCTGTGTCTATCTTCTTGGCTTTTTTAGTTTTTATGTAGTATCCAATATCACAGAACCTGGCAATAGAAACCCCATTGAGATTTGTAAGCACTTTTTGCCTTTCTAGGTATACCAGATAGTATAGGCACAGGCAAAACCAATCTCCCTACCCCCACCAATTTGTATTCTTGGGATAACGATCTCGAGCAACAAAATTTATGGCTGTAGCACATATTTAAAACACACAGAGAGGAAAAGTTTGCTGCTAGTGCAAGGAACCAGCAATCAAACTGTCCCCGTTTATTCAGTACATACGAACAAATCTAAAGGTTATTCTGACAACAGCCAAGAAACAGAATGAAGTTTATCACACTCCGTTCTTAACTCATCCCCTTGTGAGGGAGAAAAGGTAATTACTGAATATATTTGTGGTCAGAGACGGTTATAAACTGTGTACTATACCCAATAGAGTAAAATGGCTCCTTGGGTAATTATCTAATTAGGTGTTTGGGGTACTTTTTTCCCCCCTTGTAATGCATACTTTGTGTTTTTTAAAATCCCTTTGCACTGAAATAATTCCTTGAGCTTTCCAAATCTCTCACAAACAGTGTAATTAGATCATTAGGATGTGCCTTTAAAACAGGGATTTGCAATGGTTAAACAAAACAAAAAAATCCTCATCAAAATGTGTTTGGGGGTGGGAGGAAATGCAGCCACAATTTGGAATGAAACCACAGTCTATTTTTTTATTTGTATGTTTTTTTTTAAAAAAGTAAATCAATATTTTAGGTATTTGGATGATTTCCTGAGTAATCAAAGCAATTAAACATACTAAGGAAATATTTCTTGCCAACAGTTATTTTAAAATCAAAGCTTTCTTTGAATTATGCAAATCTGGAACTTATAAACTTAAGTTTTTACATATTTATGTCTAAAAGGAAACCTAACAATTAAATATAAATGTTGTGTATATGTATACACACACACACATAGACACCCTGACAAAGACAAGCTTGCAAGGCTAAATTCTGAACTGCAATCTTGAGGTTTTACTGGAATGATGAAAGACACCTCTGCAAAAGTTATTCAAACAGGAAACTTGGAAGGTTACTATAATCCTGCCATAAAAGACATATACGCTTTGTGTACAATATTCTTCTGAATATAAAAAAGGGTTTTGACAACCTTGAGGGAGATATGCAAAGCCAGGTCAGGATTGTCAAGGAAAGGATAAAAAGTTTAATGCCAATTGGTCTGAACAAAAGATTAGTAATAAATACAATTAAAATACATTTAAAAAAATACAATTCCAAATTGTAACCTACATAGACTGCACCTAGGGACAGAAAATTAAAATATTTGTTGCTGTTTATTATAAAATGTTGTTATGCATGGCTAAAATGATCTGGAAAAAATATTCCTGTTGTTTTCCTGTGTATCAGTAACTTAGTTTGGTCTGTCATAGCATTACTGACAACAGTCCCAGTCAGTGAATACTGAGGTTATATTGCAGCACCTTTGGGGAGCATGTACAAAGGAAAGTTGAATAAAACAGAAATATTAGCAATCACACAACTCCTTTCTAATTGCCTAGGGCCCTATCCTGTAGTCAGGGTCTTTTTAAAATATATATAGAGAGAGAGAGAGAGAGAATTCCCTATTGAAATAAATGGTGAGTCCTGATTTTTAAAATCAAAGGTGTTTCAGAAACCTCAGGAAATAATTTCGGGGTGATGGAAGGTGAAGTGTTGCCTAGAAATTGACAACACGATTCCTCGGCTGGAGGCGGCTCGGATTAGCAAGGATGTCAAGGAGAAACAGCAAGAGACCCCGGTCCGATGCCTGCGCGCTGCTTCACTTCAAAGCTAACTTGGGCGAGGCGTTTAAAAGAAGCAAACTCCCTTTGCAGCAAACGTGTTCACTTTCCATTGATTATCCACCGTGGAAGGGTAAATTAAGCCATCCGTAGGGCCGGATTTTGTTGTTGTTGTTGAAATAAACTAAGCTTTGGGGGCAGAATTTGTTTGGGGGATTGTGTTGAAAGAGGAGACCGAGAGCACACCAGGCTACGAGGCTGTTTGCAATGGATCGATCTTTTTAAAAAAAAATCCCCAGGAAATCAGGTTTCTGTTAATTTTTTGCTTTCTTTCTTTTTCCTCTTTCTTTCCTAAAATCTGTTCCGCTTTTACCCCCGCATCCCATACAGAACAACCCGGGCTCCCCTGGCGTGAAGACAGGCAGGTGGGCTTGAGAAGAGGGGTCGGGGAAAGGCGCATTCCCCACTCAAAGACGGCGCCCTGTCCCCTGATTTGAATCCACACCTGTTCTAGTTTCCCATTAAATACGCGGCGTTAATTTACGGCGGCTCTGCCGACTCGATCCCCTTTGCTGCAGGTAGGGAGCAGAGATGTTAAGAAACCCTTCGGTGCGGTGCTGGAGTTCCCCTCTGCCTGGACAAGCAGCGCAGAGCTGTGGGATATTTTTGGAGAGGGTAGCAGCTACTAAATCATGGGCGTTAGGAGTGCGGATCTCGGCTCCGGCTCTGGCCCAGTGGACTGTACGGAGACGGTAGGGTTCGCCTTTAATCCGAGACCCCCGGGATTTCCCCCCTGAATTGGGTCCTTGTCCGTCCTAAGCGGTGTCTCATATCCGGGCTGTTCTTTTGCAAGTGCATTTACCCTACGTGGGCAGATTTACAGGGTTATGTTGGGGTTCCCCCTACTAATGACCTGAAAACCCCATTCACCCTCCGCCACTCTGTTTTTTCTCATGTGGGACCCCCGGACCCGCTGGCTAATTCCAGCCACTCTCCCGTGTCCCCCCACCCGCCCTCTGATATGGTCCGACCATAGTTGCCTTGTCATCTAAGCCAGTGCTTGGGCAAGGTCCGATCATTGCGTGAATGCATCAAGTTCGCAAGGACCAGGCAGGCTCCCGATTTCCCCGGGTGCGAACACGTGTAAATGCACAAGTCTGCTCCCTTATTAGGGGAGATTTGCAAGTCTCAGCCCTTGCAAAAGAGGCTCACACCCTAAAAACATGGATCCGGTTAGTAACTCGCTCCGCTTCGCGTGATCTTTGTATCTGGAGGGCGTAGCTGTATATTCCTTACACACCACTTCAGCCGTAGGCAGTTGTAGCCGTACCTTCAGTATCATGCTTGGCTTAATTTTTCCCATCACAACTATTTTACACCAGTGTGACTCCACTGAGCCAAATTCCAGCCTCATTTACATGGGTATAAATCTGGAGTAACTTAATTGCCTATTGGAGTTACTCCAGACCTGTGCCAGCTTCACTGAGAGCAGGATTTAGCTCACTAACTTCAGCAGAGTCTCTCCTGTTTTACCGCCAAGTAAAGGAGTTAACAGGACAGAATTTGCCCCTGTTGATTATTCAAAGAAGGGCTTTTATTCACTTGTCAGTGAGGAGAGTCCAGAAGACCGAGATCTCATCATTCTGGGCCCCATCTAAGCATTGTAAAGGAGTCACTGAGTGTATTATGGCTGCTCCAAACAGAAACTTGCACCAAAATAACTATAATGAATAATCTTTTGTTATTTCAGTGCAAGGGTGTCTGTAATTTCAGAATAAAAGTGTCCTGCTTTGTTTTTGTGTGTGTGACACATATATATAAAAATCAAAATAGGACTTTTTTTTTTTTTGGTGACAGTCTTCAGTGCCAAAAAGGTGTGGTTTTAACATCACATCTATCTTGCTGTAAAAGCCTAGTGGAGGCAAGTTGCAGATAATTTTTATGTCTGTGCAGCTAATTGAAGTCAACACTATAACCTACACCTAGGGTGGACCTTGACTAGCTACATTTGTGTGTAGACACAAGGCCTGAGATCTATTAATCAGCTCCTCTGATTCTAGCTTGGAATGTCTGAACATGATGCAGTTGAACCTGATGCACAAGGAAGGAGGATGGTCCCATGGTCAGGGCACAAGCCAAAGACTTGGGTTTGTGTCCCTGCTCTCCCAGGGTATGTTTGCACAGAGATTAAAATACCCATGGCTGGCCCCGGTCAGCGGACTCTGGTTCTGGGGGCTGAAAAATTGCTGTGTAGAAGTTTGGGCTCAGGTTGGGACCCTGTGGGGGTGAAGAGTCCAGGCTCCATCCAGAGCCTAGATGTCTACACAGTGATGTTTAGCCCTGTGAGCCAACTGTGGCCACGCTGTAGGTCTTTTATCCCTGCGTAGACGTACCCCCAGAGGCTTCCTATGTGATCTTGAGCAAGTTGCTTAGTCTTCAACCTAAGCTATAGCCCAGCACAGAGCTACTTTCCCTGAGGCCTTGTCTACACCAGACATTGCTATTGTGGAAGGAATTAAACCTATCCTGTTTCAATCCAGTCTGCGTGCTCTAGATCACTCTGCTTTTGTAAAGGAAATCAAAGGACCTTTGCTGCTGCCACTGAAGTCAGTAGCATATTAACTTCAAGGAGAAGCCTTTCTCTAGACTAGGGGTCGGCAATCTTCGGCACGCAGCTCGCCAGGGTAAGCACCCTGGTGGGCCGGGCCGGTTTGTTTACCTGCTACGTCTGCAGGTTCGGCGGATCATGGCTCCCACTGGCCGTGGTTCGCTGCTCCAGGCCAATGGGGGCGGCGGGAAGCAGCGCAGGCCGAGGGATGTGCTGGCTGCCACTTCCCACACCCCCATTGGCCTGGGATGGCGAACCGTGGCCAGTGGGAGCCGTGATCCGCCGAACCTGCAGACACAGCAGGTAAACAAACCGGCCCGGCCCGCCAGGGGCTTTCCCTGGCGAGCCGCATGGCAAAGGTTGCCGACCCCTAGTCTAGACACACAACTGCAGTATCCTTTTGTTCAGTTTCTTTATCTGCAGAAGCAGATACGCTGAGCTTCATTGGTACCTAGACATTAGGGCTCCGATCCTCAGGTATTTAGGCTCCTAAATTCCACTGAACTCAATAGACGTTAGGAGCCTGAAGACCTTGGTGGATCTGGGCCTCCCTGACTTTTATTTCTTTAATTGTTTTAATAAGACACACCTGCCAGGACAGCAGCCAAAACCCAGAGTGTGCCTATTTCCCGGCGCAGAGCAAGTCAATTTAGGGTGAGCTCATTGACTCCTGCACGTCATTTGGGCCAGTTAGAATGAGGGTTGTTTTACTAAATGGTGATTCAGTGTTGAATGGTCTCCCTGGAGCATTGTGCAAACGCCTTCCTCCTTCGGGGAAGATGCAGTTAACATAAGAATGGCCGTACTAGGTCAGACCAAAGTCCATCTAGCCCTGTATCCGGTCTCTGAAAGTGGCCAGCACTAGATCTTCAGGGGAAGTGTGCAGAACGGGGCAATTTTGGAGTGCTCCACCTGGTCTTCCCCTCCTGGCTTCTGGCAGTCAGAGGTTTAGGGTTGCCTGAGAATGAGGTACATCCCTGACCTTCTTGGCTAATAGCCATTGATGGATCCATCCTCTATGAACTTATCTAGTTCTTTATTTAACCCAGTTATATTGTTGGCCATTGCAACATCCCCTGGCAATGAGTTCCATAGGTTATGTGTGTGCTGTGTGGAAAAAATATTTCCATATGCTTGTATTAACCCTGCTACCTATTAATTTCATCGGGTGACCCCTGGTTTTTGTATTGTGGGAAAGGGCAAATAACACTCCTGTAGTCACTTTTTTGACAGTATTCATGATTTTATAGACTTCTATCATATCGCCCCTTGGTGGCCTCTTTTTCAAGCTGAACAGCACTGATCTTTTTCGTCTCTCTTTGTACAGAAGCCGTTCCTACCCTTGATCATCTTTGTTCTCTGAATCTTTTCCAGTTCCACTATGCCCCGTTGCCAAAAGGATAATCAGAACTGGACACGGTAGTCAAGGTGTGGGCACGTCGTGGATTTCCATAGCGGCATTATGATATTTTCAGTCTTATTGTCTATCCCTTTCCTAAGAGTTCCTAGCATTCGGTTAGCCTTTTTGGCGGTTGCTGCACATTGAGAATTCTGACCCAACGGAGGGAGTGCTGGAGGAGGTGTGAGATTTGGCAGCCCCACACCAGGCCTTTACACTAACACATAGGTTTTACTGGCTTGAGCAGCAAGACATCATCCCTGTATAGGGTGACCAGACAGCAAATGTGAAAAATCGGGACGGGGTGGGGGGTAATAGGAGCCTATATAAGAAAAAGACCCAAAAATCGGGACTGTCCCTATAAAATCGGGGCATCTGGTCACCTTATCCCTGTACCTGGGGAGGGTTTTCACTCCAGCTGACCCTGAGGTTTGGCAGCAAGCGTCCCAAATCCTCACAGGTAAACAGGTGTCTAAATTGATTGCAGTGGGAGGTAGGCACTGAAATACGGCCTTTGAGGCTCTGAAAGGGCATTCAGTGCTCAGGAGGGTTCTGCAGCACTGCCAAGCTGCTCTCTCTGAGGTGCGGCCCAGTATTTCAAAGGTTTATCTTTTCTGACAGGTAAATCCGGCGCAGGAACAATAACCAAATGGCTTCTTCAGGCGGATGAATCTGTTTGCTGAATGTTTCGTAAGCAAAGTCCCCATTTCAGCCAGCCCCTGGGAAAGGGGTCTTGTCTCCTTGTATAGAGAGCACATTTTAATGCCAGAGCTTCACCTTTCCTTTATTTCTTTTGAGGGGGACAAAAATCCTCCCTGAAGTTTATCCTGAATCCCAACCCATTTTAAGGGGCAGCTCCGATACCCTGGCACATTAACAGCAAGTGGTTTCTGTGGGCCGGCTTGTGTTTGAAGCAAAGAAGGCATTTCCTTAATAGGCATAAAGACTCTTTCCCTAGCCTCGGTAATAGTGTCCCTCTGCCAGTCCTTTCTCATGCCCAGGTTAAAACCAGGAGAGGAGGATGGGGGCAGAGATGTATGGAGTAGGAGATCCGGGAAACCCATTGGCCGTATCTATACTACAATATTATGTCGACCTAATTCCCACCTCTGCTCCCCAGGAGCGCTCTAACGATTGGACGGTCTGTGTGGGGCATTGTGGGATGGCTCCTGAAAGCCAGTAACAGTCAACGGAAGCAACTCAGTATCTACACTGACTGCATTGTTGTAACTACATTGACTGTGAGGTGGTGGTACTAAATCAGTGTACAGAGGCACTTATGTCAGCAGGAGTGATATGATTTAAGTGAAGGTGCTTCCATGGGTAGGTCGACGCAAGGCAGCTCACGTCAACCTAACCGGGTCGTGTTGACCAGCCCTTTGACTATGCTTTGAGGGTGGCTTAAAAATCCGGAAGGGAAGGCGCGTGTGTGCAGGATATGGGGAGGTGGTCTAAAGGGGAATGGAAAATACCTCTCCAAATGCAAAAGAACCAAACTTCACAGGACAGCTAGGGCGTGAATTCCCAAACTGTGCAGAGTTCTCCAGGGATCCGGGATTAGGTGGGACTCTGATGTATCAGACATGCATACCTTGGTTATTTAGGGTGACCAGATGTCCTGATTTTTTTTTATTTTTTTTATAGCAACTGTCCTGATATTTGGGGCTTTTTCTTATATAGGTGCCTATTATCCCCCCACCCTCTGTCCAATTTTTCACACTTGCTATCTGGTCACCCTATGGTTATTACACATGCATATGCTGTCTGTGGTGCAGATCTGAGTCCGGTTGATCACATACACGCCCCTTGGGCGCAGCAGGGCTCCATTTCGGCTGGATCCTGGCCTCTGCCTGGCTGGGCACAGCTCCTATGGGGCCTCCCAAAGCCCAGGCCTCTCCAGCCCCTTCTTTCCTCGTTAGGGAAGTGTTGGAAAGTTGCTGAAGTGCGAAATGAGCCTGCGAAAAGCTCGTTGTCCTCATTAAACTTTGACAAGGAGAGTGACAAGAGGCAATGGAGGGGAAACAATGCCACCAGTGTTGGGGACGCAGGCCTGAGCTGGGAAAGCCTTTGTCCCCGGGAACAAAAGCAGTTGTTTGCATGTGTTAAAGTCCATTAAACTTCATCAGACCCAGGTGCAAACACCATCCGCCCCAGAGACCCTCGGAACCCACCCCACCTTCCAAGAGCTGCAGTCAGCGCTAATCAGGGCACCGCTCCCATGGGGCACCGCATCAAAACGGCTCCCTTACAGTGTAAATATTTTGCCCTGAAATGAATTATTGTCACTCTTTCTATCACTCTGCCTTATGGGGCTGGCGAGTGGGGGCACTGAGCGCGCTTGGTGGCCAGGCTGGGGCCTTTGTTAACGAGGCAGGGAGTGGGGGGGAAAGGGCCGTCATTAACGTGTGTGTAATATAATCATTTAAAACTGGGTGGGTTTCTCTCTCTCTGATGCATCTGAAGAAGTGAGGTTTTTTACCCACAAAAGCTTATGCCCAAATAAATCTGTTAGTCTTTAAGGTACCACTGGACTCTCTGTGTTTGCTCTCTCTCTGACAAGCCTAGCTGCCTCCCAGGACCTCCTTACTCCCCTCCCTGTAAATGAAAGCAGGGACTTGTACTTTATTATTGCAGGTCACAGTGTTTCCTCTTGTGTTCATTACCCCCACCTAGGAGCGGAAATCAACAAATCCCAGTGCAGGGTGGGATCATGGAGCCCAATGGACGAGTACTTGGCTTTTAAGTGTTTTATTTACTGGAGCGCCAATTTACAAGGACAGTCATAAAATCATAATGTAGGGGGAAATTATACCTTCACACCCCACCCCCAGAGGACAGGGCTAGGCCTTGAAATGGAAAAGGTAGCAGTAAAAAGAAAACTGAATTAGGCCAGGAAGGGATGAGTTAGGCCCAGAAGGGGAAGAAAATAAATAATATATATTTACTAACTAGAAAGAGTAGCTGTGCAAAGACAAGCACATACACATGAAACAAAATCCCTTGCTTAGTATAAGGCAGATAAATCTTTAAAATCTCCCTGTAATGTTTGTGTTTCATAAGGCAGGAATAATATGTTGTCCAAGAACAAACCATTTCAGGATCACTGTCTGTCCCAAGTGGACTTACTGGTTGGTTTCTGACCCATTGCTATTTTCAAAGACTCATTTTAGAGGGGTTTGTTTTTTAAATGTGGTGTTAATAACAATTTATTATTGCTGACGAAACTGGGAGACATGCCTCTTATTTTGCAATTAGACATTAAGGCCCTGATCCAGCAGCAACTTAAGCACATGCTTAACTTTAATGTGAAGTCAATTGGGACTGATCACATGCCTAGAGTTAAGCAGGAAGTGTTTGCAAGATCAGGGCCTGAGAGGGTATCTTCTTTAAGTCTATTTGTTTACCTAATTTAGTCTGATTTTTTTTCTAATTGCATGATTGAAGCAGGCAACGTTCTCCTATGGGAAAACCTGAGACGGGTGAGCTGTCTGCTGCTGCTCACTAATAATGTTACAAAGTCAAATGATTATCCCTGCAACCAGGCATGTTTGCAGCAGCTTGATGTGGGGAGGGAGAAGAGGTAATGGCATTGGGCATGTTGCATTGTAAACTGTTCAGCTGTGCAAGGCTGTGGGTACTGAGGCGTTAATGGAAAATTGTTGGGCACTGGGCCCAGAGCAGATGTGATCATGAATAAGAACGAAGAGGAGCTGAAGGAAAAAAGCATATTTTAGGATCCTAAGATCTTAGTAGGCATCCACTGCTTGCAACACTGTGTGCACCTGCCTCCAAGGCCTCTTACCACTGTGAGGTGGATAAATCTAAAATCTATAGCGACATAATCTCGTTCTATATATAATCTGTATTTGCCTGCAGATAATATGCAGCTAGCTCTTTGCAGGCAAAATAATGCCCTGGTCTAGATTGCTGGATCAATCCAGGAAGTGGTTCCAAACTTCCAAATCGTGTTTGCTGTAGCTTCATAGTATGGGCCACTTTGATTGGTTTATAACACGCGTTATCAAGGGTTTTTTTCATCATGTGCTCCATATTTTAAAAGAGCGGTTATCCCATCCCAAGGACAAAATTCACTTCCATGCATGCTCCCACTTCCCCAGAGCCTGGTGCCAGCAAAGACAAGGGCTGGGAGGAGGGAATTAGACTCCTTGAGTATGTGAGACGTCGAAAAATTTTGCTATTTTATTCTTTCCCTACCTACTTCACAAAATATTTGTGGGCACCAGAACACCAAAGAGAAGGCCTCTTCTAGTCTTCAGAAAGCATAGCTCAGTGCCTGTGATTTGGTTGAAAGAAGATTGTTTTGACCCGCTCTGTTGCTTAGTTAGATAAACATGATCTAAATTATAGAGGGCTATTTTGAAAACCAAATGGTTGCTTTGCATTTAGGACTGAGATTAGACTGTCTTGTGTTTTACTACTAGCATCATAACTATATCTATGTTGTGTCATTGCATCTTCTTACCTTTAGAACACAATTTGTTTTGTTGGGGGAGTAGGGAAGCTTTGCCTTCAGTCATAGAACTATTACAATGGATGCTGGTACATCAGTGGGGTGAAAGAATAAGTGTAGGAAGAACAATGGACCATACAAGTTGATGTCCAACACTGTCTCTTGACCCAGAATGGTGTCCCCTCCATTAGATGCAGCCTGGTTTCCAGCTGATGTAAATCAGCATAGCTACACTGAAGTTAAACTAATTTATCCTACAGTCGATTCCCTAGTCAGCCAGTGGGCCAGGCTTTTATGCTAGATTTGCTTCCAGGTATTGCCATCGAAGTTCCCCAGTACCACTGTGCTGAGAGAGTGAGGCAGGATCTAGGGGCTTCCTGTCTGTTCCCCTGGATACAAAGCAAGTGAACCTGGAAAACAGCACAAGAGCTGAGACCTGAGTACCCAGGATGCAAGAACCAATTGCAGGCCAAAATCCACCTCAGTAAGATTTAAATGAGAGTAGAAAACATGGTGAAAATGCCTCCCTGACGTAGTTGGATCTAATCCCAGCAGCCCTTGAGGCACAGATTAGGCCCTGAGACAGCCATGGCAATGCACCGTCCCTTGAAGTGACAGGGACCCGCCCACCAGTGAGCTCACCCTCATGGCCTGGGCAGACAAAACTGACGCACAAAGGTGTGTTCAGGTCTCACTGGCGGCCGCGCGTGAAGAGCAAACGGCGTGTGACCCAGCACCAGGAAGGCAAAGGAGCTAGTGCCGGATGCCCGAGAGGAGACGGGAGAAAAGTGTTGAGAGACGGGGCTCTGCAACAATGCAAAACAACAAAATGAATCCAGAGCTGAAGCTGTCATCCTTAACGCGTCAGGCTATGCCGGAGGTATTGCAGACCTCCGTAAATATTGCTGCGGTGGTTGGACGCAATAGGGTGAGTCAAGCGTGGTGTGGCCTTTATTTTAATAGTCTCTTCCTGTTACATCTACTTCTGACACATCTATGAACAATTGCGAGCTTACCCATTTTTCACCATCTAAATGGCAGCCTGGGCTTATTGCACTGAGCGTAGGGCTGAGAACCAAAAACACCGGAGTTTGAATCCTGGCTCTGCTTCAGACTTACTGTACGGCTTTGGGTGAATCAATTAGTTGGACCCCATTGGATGCCTTTGACTCCCCCTGACCCAACCCCAACCTCTCTGGATGAAATTCAAGCACTGGCAAAAATAGACAGGACTCCTGTTGAGCTGAGGAGAGTTGTGGCTGCTTACGCCAGGTCTGCATTTGTCCTTCTGTGTCTCGTGTTCCCTATGAGTAAAATGGGGGTGATCATTCTTGCCTTTGTCACAAGGGGATCAATAAACATTTTTGGATCTCTTTTGAAGGTGAAAAAGTTTTTGTTATGGGTGGCGTTATTAGGGGAGGCTACACATCCCTGGGGCTGGTCAAAGTGCATTATTTTTGCCCATCCTTTCTGTGTCACCAGCTCATGCCCTATATTCATGTTATTTCCAAGCAACCTTTTAAAAGAATGAGTAGCATGCAAAACATCTGCCTTAAACTTATCCCCCCCAATATCCATAAATTCACACAAAGAACAAACCAGTTATGACTAAAATACTCTCCCAACAATGGCATATAAATAGATCATCTCCCTTTATGGTGTGACATACGCGTTGTTTTGTTTTCACTCCATCGGCAGTGACCCACTGGCATGACTTGTTAGATTGCTCTGAAATTTCTTCTTCCTCTTTCTACTTCTCCTCCAGATATTTTGTCCTGCTATAACACTAATACTTGGCACTTCAGCTGAGCAGTCCTGGTAGGCAAAATAAAGACTGAGGGCAATGCATTAATTCGAACAGTGCGCTTTCCATGCTACCAATTTTCTAATGCATTCCCTCTGGCCAGACCTTATCCAGTTAACTTCCTCTACATATGACCGTAGATGATCGAATCCATCGGGAAGTCACCCACTCGATGGTCCAAATTCTGACGGACAAAACGAGTACATCCATAGCTACCTGGAATGTACAAACTCTAAATAGTGCAGGAAAATTAGCACAGGTAATCAGAGAAATGGACAGAGATAAAATTGACATCCTAAGACTTTGTGAAGTTAGATGGAAAGATCAAGGTCTGATAACATCTGGAGAAAAAACAATGTTCTATTCAGGGGAAACCGAACATGACAGAGGTGTAGGAATCATCAGGAATAGTGCTGCAAAGAAATCACTTCCGAATTGGCAGCCAATATCAGATAAACTACTGGCAGCTAGATTCCACTGTCGGCACATTAAGTGAAACGTAGTCCAGGCATATGCTCCAACAAACGATGCAGGTGAAGAGGACCAAGAGCAATTCTATACAGAATTGAATGATGTCATGAAAGAAATACCAAACCACGATCTTGTCCTGGTTATGGGAGATTTTAATGCCCAGATTGGAAATGAAAGAAGAAGTTGGGAAACAGTCATCAGCTCACATACAACTGGAACAATGACAGACAATGGCACAAGACTACTTGAATTTTGTGCTGAAAATAATCTTAGCATCTGCAATTTTCTTCCAACATAAAAACACACACAGAGACATGGATTTCACCAGATGGGCGTACACACAATGAGATGGACTATATCTGTGTTAGAGGTGGAAAACATCAGTGTTAGACACGAGTATTCAGAGGAGCAGATATAGGAAGTGATCATTACTTGCTGAAAGCAAACAGCAAATTGAAGTTTAAAATGCTCAGAAAGAAAGAACACAGACTCTGATTACTCAATACACAGAAAGGACAAGATTACAGGATATGAAAAGAGTACCAGATAGAGGTCAAGAACAGGTTTGAGGCTCTTAAAGATTTTGTTTTCTTCAAGTGGAAAAATACTGGGATCTTTTCAAAACAGTTCTGCTAGAAGCAGCTGAAAAGATTATTGCTCCCTCTTTCTACCAATTAAGAACAGTGGAAGAAGAAACATGGAAAATTATAGACAAAAGAAGAAAACCAAAGGTTCTAGTACTAAAACATACTACTGAAGGAACAAAACAAACCTACAGGAACCTTGACAAAGCAGTAAAGAAACAAGGCAAAAAAGATAACTGAAATTGGATAGACAGTAAGGCTAGTGAAGATGATCAGTCTACACGATCCTGAAAC
This sequence comes from Malaclemys terrapin pileata, assembly GCF_027887155.1. NCBI lineage: Eukaryota > Metazoa > Chordata > Testudines > Emydidae > Malaclemys > Malaclemys terrapin. Next base: position 7,909,243 of record NC_071514.1, on the reverse strand, counting down.
AGTTAACAGGCTATGGATCAAAATTCAGAAGTGTCGCAGTGAAAGGAAAACAAGGAGAAATTTTGAAAACCCAGGAGGAACAAGAAATTAGATGGGTGGAACACTTTGAAGAAGTGCTAAACCAATTACAAGACTGGAATTTAACAATGATAAACCATTAGACCTAGATATAGATGTATCTGAGGTAAAAATTGAAGTTTTAAAAAAAGCATTGCAGAAGCTGAAAAACAACAAGGCACCTGGGTTGGACGGCATTCATCCTGAGATGCTTAAATATGGAGGTGAAGACGTGGAATCGGTCATCTGTTTGCTGTGCAATAAAATATGGATGGAGGAAAAAGTGCCAAAAGAATGGACCCTCAGTATCATCATCAAGTTACCAAAGAAAGGTGATCTAAACAATTGCTCAAATTAGAGGGGAGTAATACTTCTGTCTGTCACAGGAAAAGTATTAGCAGCAGTCCTCCTGAACAGAATGAAAGGAAAGATGGATACCATCCTACATGAACAACAATCTGGATTTAGATAAAGGAAATCGTGCACAGACGCAATTTTCATCCTGAGACGGATTACGAGAACACAATTGAATTCCAAGGCAGTCTTGCCATCAATCTTGTGGACTTTCAGAAGGCATTCGATAATGTAAACAGAGAAACAATGTGGAAAATTGTGGAACAATATGGAATTCTAACAAAATTAATCAACATTATGAAGGCATTCTACGCCAACACAAAATGCTGCATTAAAATGGATTGAGTAAGCCATTCAGCATCAAGACAGGTGTGAGGCAGGGGTGTGTTCTGTCTCCTTTTTTGTTTATGCTAGTCAAAGACTATGGATTAAAACCATGTGACCGTGATACAAGTGGCCTAAAATGCAAGAATTCAAGGCTATTTGATCTGGACTTTGCTGATGACATCGCTCGTATCAATGAAGATGCCAACAAAAATGCACAAACCAAGTAAAAGAAGTAATGGAGAAGATACAATGCAAACAGTGGTTCCCAAACTTGTTCCACCGCTTGTGCAGGGAAAGCCCCTGGTGGGCTGGGACAGTTTATTTACCTGCCGTGTCCACAGGTCCAGCCAATCGCAGCTCCCACTGGCCGCGGCTCGCTGCTCCAGGCCAATGGGAGCTGCTGGAAGCAGTGACCAGTATGTTCCTTGGCCTGCGCCGCTTCTAGCAGCTCCCATTGGCCTGGAGCAGCGAACCGCGGCTACTGGGAGCCGCGATCAGCCAAACCTGCGGACGCATCAGGTAAACAGCCTGGCCTGGCCCAGCCTGCCAGGGGCTTTCCTTGCACAAGCAGTGGAACAAGTTTGGGAAACACTGAATGCAAAGAAATGTAAAGTCTTGTTAATGGAGACTACAGGGACAGAAATCAAAATAGAAGAAGAAACTGGAGAAGGTGGACAATTTTATGTATCTTGGAAGTACCATCAGCCAAGATGGTACTAGTTCCGAGGAAATAAGAATCGGGAAGGCAAACGCTGCATTTAGAAGACTCAAAAACATCTCCATCAAGACAAAACTGAATGTGAATTATCGCCATCAGCTCATATATCAGTGAGACATGGCAACTTACCAAGAAAGATATGCTAAAACTGGATGCATTTCATCACAAATGTCTGAGAAGAATATTGGGAATAACATACAGAGATATAGGAAGACACATGAAGTCAGAAAAACGACTGGATAAGGCACCCTCTCCCAAATCCTCTACAAAAGAAGACCTCAGTGACTGGGACATGGGCTCAGAATGGAAAAAGAATGCTTACCATATACCGCCCTTGAATGGAAGCCAGAAAACAAGAGGAAGACCGTGAATAACATGGAAACGAACAGTTCTGAACAACATCCAGCACCTCAAATGGGAAGATTTGGAGAGAATGGCAATTGACTGGCAAAGATGGCAAATGTGGGTAGCCCACCATGCAGCAAAGCATGGGATGGACTAAGGCAGGGGGTCGGCAACGTTCGGCTTGCCAGGGTAAGCACCCTGGCGGGCCGGGCCAGTTTTATTTACCTGCTGACGCGGCAGGTTCGGCCGATCGCGGCCCCCACTGGCCGCAGTTCGCCGTCCCGGGCCAATGGGGGCAGCGAGAAGCCGTGGCCAGCACATCGCTCGCCCGCGCCGCTTCTCGCCGCCCCCATTGGCCCGGGGCGGCAAACCTGCCGCGTCAGCAGGTAAATAAAACTGGCCTGGCCCGCCAAGGTGCTTACCCTGGCGAGCCACGTGCCAAACGTTGCCGACCCCTGGTCTAAGGTTAAGGACTGGTCACATAGTCCCATGCCACCTAGTGGCCCAGTTGGGAATTGCAATTTATGGGGGACCCAAAAAAATCTTCTTCATAAAATATGCATAACTCTGAGATGGGCCAGCGAGCGCAGGTTTTAGTTTTGCAAAACCAGTCTGAAATAAAGGCTTGTCCAGATCAAATGGACTCCAGATCTGCTCCACCCAAAAGGTCATGGTTTTGTCCAACTTTTGCAACAGGCAAGCTAGGATGATTTTGACTTTGCAAAATCTTGTCAGCCAAGTTTTAGTGATCCCTAATGAAAACTAGGGATAGTTTGGATCCAAGTTCCACGTTCAGTACCACCAAAATTTGGGGATTTCATTGAGATTCTTGCTTTGACCCTTCTCTAGCGTAAATGAGAAGTGACCAGCTCAAAAGTGGTGGGTAGTTTATAAATAGTTTCTACCTACATAATTTATTCCATAATTTTCTCTGTCTGACTCATTTGATGACAGTATTCCCTACATACCAGGATAGCTGCAACAAAAAAGTGAAAATTTATTTAAAACAATAATATTCTCCACAAATTATTTAGAAATCATGCACCTCGCCACTTGGTTTTTATTATTGCCAGGCATCTGTCCCCTTCAGTATTTGCAGCTCACAAGGGAAATCTGGATAGCGATTTGTGACTGATGTGGCTCTTCTGGAAAATATTATGTTGTGTTACTTATCAGCTTTCATAAGCCAAGCCAAGCAGCACCTGACTGGGTTATTACCCGGATGGAAGATCTCAAAGGAAATACAGGAAGTGATGCTTATGATTCATGTTGTAATGCTTTCTCTTCTAAGTCCGTATTAACCATGGGATGGACATGATGTTATGGGGCCTACTGCCATTGGTGCTAATCTTTTGGCCAAGATATAAAAGCAAAATCCTGACTTCTCATGGAGATTCGAGACACCATAAAACATTTTGTAGGGTAACTCTGGTGTCCTGACTCATCTTAATGTGTTCTGTGGAACATTTATTTTGTATCTGACAAAAGGAAGTGTGGTGAAGTTTCATTTTCATAGTAAATTTTCCTTGTAGCGTATTTCACATAAGTGCATGTCTCTCTATAAAAAGAACAGGAGTACTTTTCATACCTCTTTTTGTGGATACAGAGGGGGAGGGATAGCTCAGTGGTTTGAGCATTGGTCTGCTAAACCCAGGGTTGTGAGTTTAATCCTCAAGGGGGCCGTTTAGGGATCTGGGGCAAAAATCTGTCTAGGGATTGGTCCTGCTCTGAGCATGGGGTTGGACTAGATGACCTCCTGAGGTCCCTTCCAACCCTGATATTCTATGGCTGCTACTCTGAAACCTGTCTCTCTATATACATATATTGACTTGCCCTCAGTATTCATTAAGTCCTGCAAAAAACTTACATACATGCCTAATTTTACTTACAGTGAGTGAAGTTACACAACTGGGTAAGCCTTTGCAGGATTTGGCCCCAAATCTGACTCTTTGGACATGCTCTGAGTCTCTTACAGCTCTTTGAAGGAAAGGACTTCTCCTGATGTTCAACTTGTATAATGTTATTGATAGCTTGACCAAGGTGTGATGCGCACACATAATGGCCGATCATCTCCTCAAGCGAGTTGCAGCTGAAGGCCCCCGTTCTGTTTCCTTTCAAGTCAGTACAGCAAAACTGCCATTGTCTCAACTAGGACAGGTTTGGGCTTGAAGTCAGACCCAGATAATACAGTAGACGCATGTGAGACTTAGGGAATCCAGGTATCCTATTAGTCTGGCGTTTTTGTTTAATTTTTCTTTTTCTGTCTCTTTGGAATATTCTTGGGAGGCTTTTTGGTTTGCAGTGTGCAGGTTGGGGGGTGGGGGGAGGAGGGTTTCATGAGTAAAGGGAAGTTGTTTGGTGTTCCAGGGAAGTGAGGGAATTCCAAACAAAGGCAGCATAGAGGAAAGCATGAAGTTGAGGGCAGGAGAAGGATCCAAAGGGGAGAGTGAGCCAGCAGACAGGGATATAGGGCAATTCCCTATACATCTAATGAGGAAGATGCAGCCTTTTTTGTGGGATATGGACACTGTTGCTGAGATCCATGCTATTGTCACCTTGAGAGTAGAGGGCTTCAATGCAAATGGGGTCAGAGTTCCAAGTGAGGCCACACTTGGAAACTGAAGCTAGTAGAGAAATTGAAACTAGCTAGAAGCTCATGATAGGTGGAGCTACCCATCATGGGTATGTATCAGTCAGTTCTCCAGGGTGTGAACAGGCTGATATTTGGTTTTGGGAGGTGTGACTGTGAGTAGCCTGAGGTTGACTCACCACTCTTGGCAAGTGGCGACTGTCCTTGCATAGGCCAAATTGAGGAGATAATTGGTAAAGGACTGGATGATTAACCAGTTAACCATGTGATTCAGCTGAGGACAGGGAGGAGAACTGTTGCCCTGGGCCTAAGAAGACGACAAAAGCCATACTGGGGAGAGAAGGACTTGTATAGCACACTGGAAATAAAACACTTGCTGTTGAACTTGCCAGCAGTGTGCATGAGGGCTCTTTGTAGCAAGGAACAGAGGGTGAAGGCCCTTTCCTCCCTTCCCCTTCCCCCCCCCCTTGTGACACACACCTTGTGGTTAAGATTTTAGTTTTGACTTAAAGGCATGAATGGCTTGCGATATGCGTACTGGAGAGACCTCCTCCCTGGGCCCTGCAGTCATGCAGGTGCCCAAACTGGATCTTCAGGGTTTGAAATAGGAGCTGCCAACAGGGCCTTCTCCAGAACTCTCTGCCTGCCCTGACTTGATCCAAATAGCCCCAGTCAATACGCTTCCAGGCATCTCTTGAGAGAGGAGTCTCCAAGCCCCTCCCATCTCAGACCTGTTGAGGAGGGATGGGATACCTGTGCCAAGTGCTGAGATGGTCAATCATATGCTCTTCTGTTGGGATGAGTGTAACTGTTTTCAATGTTGCCAAAGCTCTTCGCCTACGCTGCAGCACCCAACCACGGTGGAAGCTGACCCTGCTCCAAAGACAGTGGCTAAACTTTTAATGGGGGGGAGTTGGTCCCTGGTTGCCCTGAAAGACCGGAGCGACCTAGCTGGTGGGTTCGGTGCCCAGCCACTGCGCTGCATGTTCCAGGCTTGCTCTTGGACCTATGCAATTGTATTAGTAGGTTAATTTGCTATCAAATCCTCCCCCCTTCCCTTTATATCTCACAGGGAGGATCCATCCCCTGTGGCCATGCAGCTGACCTCCCCAGAGGACCCCCGGCTCAGTGAGACACTTACAATCCCCCTCCTTGTTTGAGCCCGGCCTTCATTCCTAGGGCCACAGCGTGGGGGAGCTACTGCAGCTGGAGGGACCGGGAGCCGGCGCGGTGCGCCCCCGGGGGAAGCTGTACCTGCCCCGCCGCTCGGGGCCCGGGGATGGAGGGGGCGTGGCCTGGGCGGCCAGCGGAGCCAATGGGCGCTCGCCGGCCGGGAGCCTTTAAAGGCGGCGCCGCCGGGCTGTCAGCCGCAGAGGCAGGGCTGGCAGCGGGGCAGCCGGAGCGCGGCGCTCGCTCCCGTCCTGTCCTGTCCCGTCCCGCGATGGCTGCGGTGAACGGCGCGGTGGAGAACGGGCAGCCGGACAAGAAGCCGCCCGCGCTGCCTCGGCCCGTGAGGAACCTGGAGATCCGGCACAGCAAGGTAAGCCGGGCCCGGGCTCCCCGCGCACCTGCCGCCGGGCTGGGGCTGGAGCTGGAGCGGAGCCCTGCGATCCGTTATCCGCACCGCCCGCTGCGCTGCGCTCTGCCTGCCCGAGGTGCCTAGCAGGAGCCCCGCACGCTGCCCGGGCGCGGGGTGTCCCCAGGCAGCAGCGTGTCCCGCAGCAACAGCGCCCTGGGAAAGGGGAACCCCCCTTTGCCCCCCGAGAGGAGGGACTCCGCTAAATCCAGAGAGACCCAACTGCACAGCCCCCTCGGGAGACTCTCTTCTCGCCAGGGTTCAGGGTGCCTGGCTGGAACCAGGTGATGACCAATCAGATTGATTGGCAAATCAATCTGGTCAGCAGCCAACAATGATTAAAAAACAAACACCTAAATGTCCAAATCAACGTAAGCTGACTTTAAACTAATACATCTCCAACGCAGAATGCACTGGGGCCTGGTCCTGCATCCCCTAAATCCATATTGGATCCCAGGGGAGCACTAGGTGCTTCAGGAACGCAGGGTCTGACCTCTCAGGCAGGAAACTTAGTTCTGTGCACCTCTTTATTGTATTATGTGAACAATCCTAGTCAAGAGTAAATGGGGGAAATTAGATCATTTCCTCCTCAAAATCTGAGTTTGCAAAAAACTTTCCCTGCTTTGTTATAATTCTTCTGTGTTTGGAGTCCCGCTCCTACAGAAAAGTGTTGCGCTTCCCATTGTTGCAGGATACATCTGTCTAGTACTTTTAATTAACAGCAGATTTTTCCCCCCACTGTCTGCTGTGATTCAGAGGCTCAGTTACATCCTCATTGATCATGCAGTGTTTAATTTCTTTTTTTTTTAGCTTGATGTTCCACCACCTCAGTCTGTGCTCTTTTTTATTTTAACAGACTGGAAGTTTATTGTGGTATTTGTAGCAAGTGGAGAAAGGTGTCAGTTCTAGGAGTGATACAAAAAAGTGCATGTCACTGGACTTATCCTGCCTATGCAGACATGTCAACTGCAGGAAATCAAGTGAAATAGATTTTTTTGGGGGGGGTGTTCCCCTCCCAAAGTTTGATTTAGCAATTTCTGCTACAAGTTGAAGGTGTTATAGTTTTCCTCTTTTACATATTAGACTCACTTCAGCACCAAATAAAGGTGCATCTGTGTATTCCTGAATTTGTACTACTTAGTCACCCTGTTCTCCAGGATTTTGCTATCGAAGAAAATGGTTTTTGTACTGAATATGGACATAATGTATCATCCTGGGTCACTAACAGGGTGATGCCATGTTCCCAAACTAGTATGTTGGGCTTACAAGAGCCAGTCCTCCAAGATATGGAGCACTTCTTGGGAACTGAGAGGACTTGGCAGTTTCCATTGAAGTCAGATCTGGATAGAGTGAAGCTGTAAGGAGGATTTAAAAAAAAAAACTTCCTTTAAAACAGGTTTTTTTTCCCCTGTGGACTCAGTCCTGTTTCCATTGTGGATACTGGGGGGTTTGCATTGGCTTCATTGATGGCAGGATCAGACCCTATATTTATAGTATAGGAAAGGGAATTGGGAATCAATGCTGCAAGGTTCAGAGTGCCCTCGGTTTCTACCAGAGGCACTAGGAGTGAAGGGTGCTCTGCAACGTTTAGGATCAGACCCAACATTGCTGGTTGCGCTGATCTTACCCCTTTCAAAATGTTTGATTTTTACACTTGAAAAAAGCTCCTGGTATCCTTGCTGAAGTCAGGGCTTCAGTGTAAAAACACACAACCAAAAGTCCAGTCAGCTCTTATGTGATCAATAGAGCTTCCCTTTAAAACGCCTTGGTTATCCCAAGCCACTGAAATGTAAAACTTCCAAAGCCCTTGTTAGAAGACTCCTGGTTTTCCTACTTTGTTCTTGATATTCAAGACATCTGCTCATTGCTGGTTTCTAAGGCAGAGTGGAGAGTCATTGCAGACATCAACATCTTTTTTAGGAATTGTCACATTGTGGTAGTTAACCCCCTATGTTGTATTCACCAGTATTCTAACACACCGGTTCCTGTAGTGGAGGGACTCTTTCGTTTATGCTGCGCTATTGACATATGACCTTTACTTTGCTAATTTCAACTATGTGGCTGAACTAAACTGGCTAGTGGGGTTTAGAATGTTTTAATTAATATAAAATAATTCAAGCTTCCTACGTTCTATAAAAGAGATCATTATAATTTGTCCCTCAGCTGCAAGAGGACAAATAAAGCTGAACTGCATTAGTTTCTCAAGTTGAATGTGATCCAGGTACACACCGAATGAACCAAATTTGATTAGCTATTTATTAATAATTTGTCAGCAGATAAGCCTTCTTCTTAAACCAGTTTTCCTTACCTTGCTTTTTAAAAGCTGAGCTTTCTGCTAACCTGGAACTTGCATCTTCTGCTGCTGGTTTCAGAGCGGCATAATGTTACTTTAGATAGACTTTTTTTATTAACTTCACTGGCGGTTGTGTGTGAGATGGGTGCGGAGAATAGGACCCCTAAAGATGTCTACACAATCAAATAGACTGTCTCAAAAGTGGAAAATGTTAGAGTACAAGTTCTACTTCTGGTTTGATGCTCAGAACACATCATCTGATGAGGAAAATTATGGGCAATATTAAGCTTAGAATGATGATAAATACACATCTATGGGGGTATTCTGCAAACTCTATCGACTTGTCCCAGATGTTGCAGCTGTCTCCCAACAGCACTCATCCCTCTAAAGTGAGAATCTTATTTTCAGTTCTACTAGTTATTGGATTGGGGAAATTGTTTCAAAATCAAGTCTTGTATTGATCAGCATGATTTATGAAGCAACGATCGCTCACAAATGATCTTTCTATAATGTCCCTAGAGATGAACATGAAAGAGAGTGCGGTGATGATCCATGTAATACATGCAGAGTGACTTCTTATGGAAGACCCAAGCTTAGTTGTATGAAACTGAAAAGAATCTTGGCGATTCTGTCTGTCACCTTGAGTCCGCCATTCGCTAGAGTGATTTCATCCTTTCTCCAGCTCCCTCATCCATAATTAATGCTAACACATAGATGCAGCAAAATGGTGCCCCATTCATTAGTAGCTGTAAACATTCCATTGTCATTTCATGGGCTTCCCTCCCCTGTATCTCTCAAGTTTGCAGTGAAATGTTCCTCATTTTAGATCCAAATTTGCCTTTGTCGTCCATAAACCTGCTCACACTTACCATTTTAAAACGTTTGCATCCAAAGTGCTGGATTGTAATTTGTGAGCTCCAGGCTACTGAAAACTTCCCGGGCGCAAAAACTTCATTTTGGAGTTATCACACTGAGTTTTGTAATCGTGACACCTCTGTCCTCCCCTGCCTCCCCCTCCCCCGCCCCCCCCCCCCCCCCAAAAAAAAGTGAAAATCCACCAGGATAGGTGGATCTAAAAATCAACTTTCAGATGAGTTCACATCTAGGCAGCTTCCTCCAATATGTGCTGCACGTGCTTTGGAGAAGCATTCAGAGAAAAATATTTATTCATTATGATACTAATGTTAAGGAGTAATTGTGCTTTGAAATGGGCAAGAAAAGAAACCCACGAGATCCAATACAATGGGAGTTTTGAGTGTGCAAAGACTGCAGGATTGGTTGGGTTTTTGGTTTTTCTTTTTCATTGTGGGACTGAATTCTAGCATGAGCTGATGTGCCAATAGACTTGTACATTGCACTGGAAAGGTGAAACACTTTTCTTCAAATAAAATAATTTACTAGCTTGCAAAGATTAACCAGGGCTCATTATCTAAAGACTGTTTAATCTCATTTGATTTATTCTCATTTATTTATCATTAATAAAAGCATCATCAGATAGTGTCAAGCTGGGTCAGAATAGTGCAGATGCGTGTTGAATTGATCAATTATATACTGGTGACTATGCACAGTTTATATTAAATATCAAAATTTTAATCATTTTAAAAAGTATTTGAATGCATTTTTTGTTACGACACTATTTGGGACTCTATTTGTCCTCGCTATAGAAAGGCTTATGGTTTGGTGTTTTTTTTTTTTGTTTGTTTGTTTTTTTTTAATTTTCATTTAAGAATAAATTGCCATAGACAAAACTTTTCCAATTGATATTGACAAAGACAAAAGACTGGCAAAGTGCTAGGGGCGTTTGTGAGTAAGGACTTCTTGGGTGAGGTAGCATTGCAAGATTGGGTCCATACTGCACGTTCACTGGTGGAAAATACTAATGGAGAAACCACTGGTGAGTAGCCCAAAATAAGCAACATTAGCAGCATATACCCAACATCTTTGATGTTCGTGCTTTGTACAGCAGAAGGAGCTGTGGTGCTTGAAATATGTAGATTTCTCTTGGTGTCTGCTTGCCATACCCAAGGATATGGGTTTGAAATACACCCTGGCTATTTCACCAGTCTAAATCCCATGAATTACACTGTGTGGACCTGATCCTGCATTCTTTGGTCAATCAAAACTGACTTCACTGGATCTTTATGTACATGTACTTCCCTTGGTTTGGTTTTTCTGACTGCCAATTAAAAACGGAAACAGCCGTTAACATTCGGGCCTAACCCTGCAAAGGTGCTAAATGCTCTTGACTCCCTTTGGCTTCAGTGGGTTCTCCACTCCTTGCAGGATCAGGCCCATAGAGATTGCTACTTGAGCCTCCACGTGGGGGTACATGTGTGTTTGCTATTTTTTTTTTCTTTTTGACCCCTGTTAGATATTTATTAACAACGAATGGCACGAATCCATGAGTGGAAAGAAGTTTCCCACATATAATCCCTCAACGGCTGAGAAAATCTGTGATGTAGAGGAAGGTGATAAGGTAAGTTTCTCTGAGTGACAGATCAGGAAAGCGTTCTGGGTACGTTCTTGGTTTTGCTACAAAATGTGGTTGGTCCAGCTGCAGGTTTAAAGCCTGTGGTAGCTAAACATTTCGCAGGGCCGGCTCCAGGCACCAGCTTACCAAGCAGGTGCTTGGGGTGGCCACTTCGGAGAGGGGCGGCACGTCCAGCTGTTTGGTGGCAATTCTGCAGACGGTCCCTCACTCCAGCTTGGAGCCAAGGACCTCCCGCCGAATTGCCGCCGCAGATCGCGATCGCGGCTTTTTTTTTTTTTTTTTTTGCGCCGCTTGGGGCGGCAAAAACCCTGGAGCCGGCCCTGACATTTTGGCAAGCTTGTTCAAACGGATTAGAGAGAATCAATTACGTCCCACTCCGCTAGAATCATGAGAGTTGCTTCTTTGCTAAGGATGGCAATTACTATAACGATTTTAACCGAATCTTGGGCGTGATCCCAAGTATTGTTTGCACGGTTTAGAAGTAAGTGATTAAACAACTACTGCCCCATTGCAGCGCTTTTTTTGGTCACTTATTTGATGTAATTCAGCTCCCCCTCCCTCGAGCTTGCAAATGCTTTACACACCTGCTTAGCTTTACACATAGGAGCAGGCTCAGGGATTTCAGTGGGTTTACTCACATGTGTAAAATGAAGCCTTTGCAGGATTGGGGACGGAGATTGAGACCAAAGAAGGAACGCACATTTATTTTTAAAGATCCTCTTCGGGACACTTTTTAAAAACAAACCTTCTTGGATTCTGGTCCCTTCTCAGTGGATCTGTAACAGTCCATTAATAGGTGATGATCAGTCAAACCAAAGGATGAATGAGTGCTCAATATTTTATATAAGTGTCCAGAACTCCATAGTCCATGCCTTGTGCATAGGGCCAGATTAACCATTACGCAACCAGGGCCAGGTGGGGGAGGGGGGAAGAACGAGCTTGCTCATGTAACAGCCCCCTGTGGCTTGGGAGGAGCTCAGCTGGCAGCAGGAACGCACTGCCAGGGATCCGGTTAACACTGGTGACCGGACACTAAAAATCCGGTTACCACAGGAACCTGTGCCAGCCATGGGTGTAGATTGAGCAGGCAGTGGGGAATGTTGCAATGTTGATCCCCCTGCGGATGAGCACTCCACTAGCTAGGAGGGAGGAAGCCGAAGAGAAGGACAGCGTAGCATCCCTCGTGTTAACTCTTACTCAGAAGTATGTTTGAAGAATTGAGTGTCGAGAGTAGAATAAACGTGTTAATTTTACACACATAATATGTAAATATGCAGAGAAATGTTTGAGGCCTTCATAATTTTTTTTGCAATATAGCATTCATACTTAAGCTCTTCCCTCCCATTAGCGTTTGGCCCCTCGGAACCGTAATCCAGCCCTGCTTGTGCACGCAAACCTCTGACTGGAGTCAGTGGCACTAGTAGACCTGCCTTCTACCCATACCACAACTCCTCACAAACATGGGCCTTGTGGACATGTGGTAGGAGGAAGGACAGGTCCAAGAACTTGCCTTTCTCCATCTGATGACTGGAAGGCTCTCCTGTCACCGTTGTTAGTGATGAGGCCTTACCCTCACGTTGTGGAACGAAGTCCCCTCCATATCAGCGGTGGGATGGGGAATGCTTGACCACAGAGGTGATGATACACACTGTGCTTAAAACTACACACCCTGGTTCTCGGACAGGAAAACTGACGGGGCAAAGGTTCTTTGTTAGAAGAATGCCCCTGCCCATACCAATGACATTCCCATGGACCATAATGCTATAACAGGGTTGCCACTTCTGCAGTGCAAAAAAAACAGAATGTCTCGGAGCGCTGGTACGGTATACTGAGCACCCTCCAGGTTTCCCAGAAAGCTACCACCAGTAAAAGGAATGATCCTGGGAAAACCTGGGCAGGTGGCCACCCTAGCTATATATGGCAATGGGGTGGAGTCTATGATTCTGTCCTAGGGAAGAGGGCAAGCCTAGGTAGTGGTGCAAGCTCATAACCTGCTTAATGCACCCACATCCAGGGAGAAGGACCCCTTGGAATAAGCAGCAGCCTTCCTGCCTGATGTCCAGAAGACTCACTGTCCATGCACAATGCAGCAGTGGAGGCAATTGTAAAGTGGCCAGATAATATCATTAATTTTATATAGCACATCATTGCATCTAATTATAATTACTGTATAAACTATGGGGTGAGGCTAATCCTGTGGTAACTTTTACTAGGCAGAAACCATGGCTCCGCTATAGTTATGTGAGCTAAGTGCCTCCTCAAGTAGTTACAAAGTCGTTCGGTGGGTATTTCAGGCCTGCTTTTCATGCCTCCGTTAAAGAAAACTGTTGAGCAAAACAAAGAAGGCAACCTCATGTCTCGCCTACAGAGAGAGCTCTCATTACTCTGTTCTCTCCTGGGTGCCAGGGAGAGGTTTTAACTTCTAGCTCATGGGACTGTCGTTGGAAAACTTCCTTCTCTGGGCTCTCCTGAGACTCTCTGGCCTGTAAGGATCAAGCTGTGGAAGTTTCTGTGGATATCCGGTGTGCAGGCTAATCTCTATGTGGGGGACAAATGCAGGATATTTTGGTCAGAGTGTATGTCTTCACTGCAGTGTAAAAGACCTGTGGCATGGGCATGCCTGGGCTGGGTCGGCTAACTCAGGCTTGTGGGGTTTGGGTGCTGAAACTCTTTGCTGTGAGTTTTTTTTTTTTTTTTTTTTTTTTTATTGCAGTTTAGCTGTACCCAGAGACTCTCTCCTTGCATCTCCTAAATCTTACGTGCAGACACGCCTGCTGTGTGTGTGGGGTGGGAAGGGGGCAGCAGGCAAGGCTGGGGTTGGGGCTGAATGAGTTTAAAAAATTGTGTTCGGGGCCCAAAACAGGCCAAATTGGGTGTATTCACCTGAGTTTTGCTTTGCAACTTTGGGTCTGTTAGTACCTAAAAATGACGCTCTGAGGTTGGTGGTTGCAAATCCACATGGCCTGGAACCAAAGAGTCTTGTGCAAACTGAATCCCCTGAGATGAACCCAGCCTCAGTTTAATCCCCCCAGTCTAGATCTCCGGGTGTTTCATGCAGGCAGACTTAGGTTCGTAAATGAAGACCGCTGTGGAGCTGGGCTCTGGGGCATTCTCAGTGGCGCGGCTTGAGGAGACAGGAGCTATGCAGCTGCGGTGGCCAAAACTCTTGTAGGGGGCTGCAGGTTCTGTCATTACAGAAGCTGCCGTGTGGCTGCTGCTCACCCTGACTCTAGATTGTGGGGGCTGGATTCCATCTCCCTCGGGGTAAGTCCCGCTTGAGATGCCTGTTTGCTTAGGCTGTGCATGAGGGATGGGAATTTGGCAACTAATAATTTGGCGATGACAGTTGGCTTTGGGGCTGAAACGTGGCCAACTCGTTATTCGCTGGGGAGCAAAGGTTTTGTTTTTCTTTAGTTACAAAATTAAAAAGGAATTGTTTGCAGTCACCTGCAGTCAGAGGGAAATCCTGGGTGGGAAAGAGGTGCTGGCAGTGACGCTCTGCTGGCGTTTTCATTGGCCTACAAATAAGGGCTGAGTGTTAACGTCTGTCGGGTTGATACCAGGCATGGGAAGAACTGATTTGACTAAGGTTAAGGCTGTGCCATTGGGCTGCTTGCAGGGCTGTTACCCATCCTACCAGCCCCGGAACTCTGCATCCTGACCTGGCAGACCAGTTCCATGTAAAATACTCAACCTGTCCCAGTTTGCCCCCAGTGCGATCACCGAAAAGATTCTCCATGTTTCCCTGTGGTTGGCATAGTCCTGTGCACAGGAGTGAATTTAAAGTACTGCAGGGGTGCCTGGCTTTTTGTCTTTCTGCACATGGCTGAGTTCTGCCTTGGAGTGGAAAACCTGCAATGCTATGCGCTGGCTCTATGCGTCACAGCTAGGCCAGAGGAGTCGGCCTTTCCCGTACTTGTGATTCTTAAGGGTGTCTGTTGCCATCCATGCCAGCCACCCTTGTATTTTAGGGGTGGATTGAGATTAGAAGGAGCAGTTATAGACGGGGTTACTTACTACGGGCAGAGTTGGTGGTGCTGTAGTTAAGGTGGCCCAACGTTTCCCGTTGTAATCCCTCTGCCCCGTTTTCAGTTGCTTATAACTTTGTCCAACGTTGACTGTTTGGGCTGAAACTTTCCATGCTGAATGTCTGTCTCAGTCTGAATATTTTTGAGATATTTCAGGGGAAATGATTCAGCCATTTATGAGAGCGAGATTAAAGGGGAGAATACATTGTTTTTGCCCATGTTAACAAAATTAGTCGAGCTGCTTCATTGAGAAGCTCTAGTGCCTCCGTGCTTTGAAACAGGGACTTGACATTTGGCAGGCGGGGGAGAGGGGGGTGTCACCTTGGTCTCAGGCATGTTGCTGTTCCTGTGGAGATGCCCAAATTTGACTTAAGTGTTCAAAGACTTACCCATCTGTTTGCACGTGCTCAGTAGAGACTTATCAGAATTCCCTGGCGATTCCATCTGCACTGGGCATGCTCTATCCCCTCTCTGCACCTACATCACCTACTAACCGTAGTGCATGTGCGCTATCCCCACAGAGCCTGGAGCTGACCAGGACTTTCTCTGCCATTGCTCCTCTGGGCTGCTGTGGCACGGGGCTCGGGAACTAATAGTTAGGAAACTGTCTTCCTTATTGACCCGTGTTCCACCTCCTGGCGCCCTGGCAGGGAGGAGGAGGAAGGGGCCTGACTCAAATGCAGAGGTGATGAACTGGACCTGTGAGTTTGAGTAGGGGACAGGGGGGAAGAGAGGGGTCAAGAACCATAAGGGTCCTGTGGAAAAAGTAGTCTGTGATCATGTAATTAGAGACTGTATCACAATCACAGACACACAAGGGGGCTGAATTAAGGTTTCACAGGCAACTTTAATTCTAGCATTTCCTAACCTTTTAGCATTTGACTTTGCAACCCTAACACTCTTTTGAGGTAGTTTTGTGTGTGCAATACTAAATAAATCTCACACAGATTGAAACTCTGTGAATTGTTAGGTCTTGTGTGTCCCTCCTTTTTGTCCCACGTTTTGTCCTTGGCACCTTGACAGCTATGACTCTGTCCTTATGTCACGCATGGTGCCTACGGATTGCAACATCTGTGTACTGTAACGCACCGTTCTGACCCCTTTTGTGCCTAGTCATCATAGGGTGGATTAAGAATGGAATTTCAGCCTTACCTAAGAATTTCCTCGTCTTTGCTGGTTTGAACTCAGATGCTTAATGTGAGGGGTAGTTGAGTTTCCATTGAGGTATTTTGGGGAAGTTCTCCTGCTTGCATACCTAATGACTCTACAAAATACCAAACCATGTGTGGTATCTGGGAGTGCAGTGAGTAGGAATGAACATAGCTAACCACAGAGCCGCCCACATGCCCGGTTTTGGAGAACAGTCGTGGTCCACAGTAATGCTGTGATCTGTAAGATTGCTCCTAGCGTGACTACTGGGAAGGTCTGGATTGTTAGTAATGATGATGATCTCAGTGGAAAATTGCAAAGCTGATGAGGGCGAAGTCACTTCTTTTGTGATGCTAGCACACCGGGTAGTCAATGCAGGAAGGGGGCCTTTCCCCAACCATGGTCCCATGAAAGGAAATGAACAAGATCTTTATGTAGTTCTCAGGAGCCTGAGAGGATGTGGTCTTCAGATTAGGGAGCACATCTAGCCTCCCAGCTGGCTAGCAAGTATGTTGCAATCAACTGCAAGTGCTACCCAACAGGAGGGAGGGACACACAATGCTCCCACTCAGAGACACGCTAATGGCCATCCCACCACCTAGAGGACTTTTGCTTTGGCTGGCAGGACTCCTTTTGCAGAGTATGTACCAGGCAGCATCTCTGTTCCTTTTTCCTACACTAGCCAGGGCAGGACTAGCCTTATAAATACTCCGCTCCTGAGTCTCGGCCGTCCTTTGCAGAGAGGTAGTCCTGCTTTTCAGGAGGGATGTTCGCTGTTTTAAAGGAACAACCCAGTTTTAGTAACAGTTTGAATGTTCAGTAATATATACACACACACACACACCTCTACCTCGATATAACCCTGTCCTCGGGAGCCAAAAAATCTTACCGCGTTATAGGTGAAAATGTGTTATATCGAACTTGCTTTGGTCCGCCGGAGTGAGCAGCCCCGCCCCCCGGAGCGCTGCTTTACCGCGTTCTATCCGAATTTGTGTTATATCTGGTCGAGTTATTTGTGTGTATGTGTGTGTGTGTGTGTGATTTTTATCCTGTGAGTGAAGCCTGGTCCAATTCCATAAACTTAATGACTCACCCTGAAAGATCTTATCAGCTCTGCAAAATTTGAATTTAGGTTCCTATCCGGCAAGGACAAATCCTACCAGAGTCTGAAGCCGCTTGGAATCTTGCAAGATCCGACCTATGTTCAGCAGCAAACCAGGAGACTCTTTTAGCAGATGATTCAATATTAAAGTAGGCAGGCTCTGCAGGACACAGCATAGGAAGCAACCTGCTTGGTAGCTGTTCATAGCACTATGCAATTTGTGTCTCTCTCTCTCTCACCTGAATATTTTGTGTGTGTGTTTGATTGCTTTAGCCCGACATAGATAAGGCAGTAGAGGCAGCGAAAGCAGCATTCCAGAGAGGATCTCTATGGAGACAAATGGATGCCTTCAGCAGAGGAAGGCTTCTCCACAAACTAGCCGATCTCATCGAGCGAGACCGAGTCATTTTGGCGGTAAGTGAAACGTGGTGGGGGAGTGATAATAAACCAGAAGCAATTGACTGACTAATTCTGTCCCTCTGGCTGCCCTGGAGATCTGGGGCTGTTTCTAGCTTGTGTTTAGTTTATTTTAAAGGGGAATCTCATCTTCAGGGAGGCTTTCGTTTCCCAAGCTCCCATCTTGGTTTAGTAACATTTGGATAGAGTGACTTTAATAATAATAATAATAATAATTAATAAAAAAAAGTCACTGATTTTGAGAGAGCTGTTTAAGGGCATCTCTGCCTCATTAAAGGGAAAAATTCCAAATCCATCGTTCTTTTCAGTGTTCTGGATGAGGTCGCCCTAGACCTTAGCATTGCAGGTGAATGCTCTTCAAACTTGAATAGTGCTTTGCGCTCCCTCTCTCTCTCTCTCTCTCTCTCTCTGCCCTCCCTCCCCCATGCCCACACACAATGAGAGGGTAAAGCCCCTGGCTGACTGCTGACTTGGAAAAGCTGCCTCTCCTCCCCTGTTTGACCTCCATGTCCCACGCAATGGGAGGCTAGGAAACCTTGCCCAGTCAATGAGTTTGAGTCGTCAGGGAACGACAGCGGCAAAGCCTCACCTTCTTAACTCCTTTCTTTTTGCCGTGGGGCTGGTTTGTTTACCCTCCCCTAGCCCCGCCTGGTCTTGTCCACTTGGTGAAATACAGTTGATGGGTGTCTAGCTTGCCTGTTCCAGTGTGGGGGGGTAGGAGGATAAAGGATGCTCAACACTTAATGCTGCTTATACTCACTCTGCGGGGAACACTGATTTAAACTACTAGGTGTTCTGTGCTAAACCAATTTTTTTTTTAAGAGAGATTGAGCAGTGGAGCCATATAAGCATTGTCTTTGGGACTGCCTCTGAGGCGATCGTTCAGCAGTCTGTTGCAATTCGGCAAAGCACGTATAACTTTAGACAGGTGCTTCAGTGACATTGACTTCAACAGGGCAACTGACTTGTTTAGACTAGGCTGGGCAAAACTGAGGCCGACGTGAGTAAAGGCTGCAGGATGGGGCCATCAGGGCCTGCATCCACAGAGTGGATTCATGGCACCCATGGGTGGTCATATTCATCCTTGGCTAACTGCATTGGTGCCGGGGTGAAGTCAACTCTCTCTGGTTTAAGAGAGTTTAGGTCATGCATTGGAGATGTCCGTGTCGTGTGTTAGCTTTGAGTTACTGAGGGGTTTTTTTATTTAGTTTATTTTTTTAAACAAGACCATATCCTTACTTGAAGTTAACATTCTTACCTATGGTGTTAAATAAATATTTAAATAAATAAAGTCCTAGAACAAAATGAGCAAATAACCCCCACCCTGTTTAAAACTTTCAGGCAAAGACAGCCGGCTAAGGCTAAAAGGTTCTATAATCACTATGTTAAATAAGGAATCGTGTCTGTGGAATTCAATGAAAGAAACATCTGAAGAGAATAACAAAGATACAGATTTGGGAACAATCTGGCATTGGCAAAAGATGACCTAAATAGGTCTGTGCCATCCCTGACTTGGGTGTTCTACTTATCAGAACATTAAAGGGGACAAGTGACAATGGCAACAATAAAACAACACGACTGATTTGCAGTAAACCACATCAAATGAATGTCTACAGGATTTAACTTCCTTATAGCAATTGAAATAAATGGCAGAAAGATGTGTGTGAAGATTTTGAGCTATTCACAAACAGGGCCGGCTCCAGGCATCAGCAAAGGAAGAAGGTGCTTGGGGCAGCCAATGGAAAGGGGCGGCATGTCTGGGTCTTCGGCGGCGGGTCCCTCACTCCCTCTCAGAGGGAAGGACCCGCTGCCGAAGAATGAAGCGGTGGCGGTAGAGCTGCCGCCGGTCGCGGCTTTTTAAAAAAATATTTATTTATTTTTGGCTTCGCCACTTGGGGCGGCAAAAAAGCTGGAGCTGGCCCTGTTCACAAAACATCCCTCTGTGCCTCTGGCTCTTCATAAAAATTATTCCACTGTGACTTGACTGCTCACAGAACCAAGGCACCTGCATTGTGTATTGCAACTCCTCCCTCTTCCGAATCTGGTTCCCCTGGGAAGCTTGGTCCATGCAGTTCGGTCCTGACTCTGCCCGATAGAGAGGTGAGTGATGCTAGACTTTGTGATGGCTGTGTGATATGGGCAAGCTGGTACGAGGAGGAGAGACACTAGTTCATTTGGACATCTGTCATCTTTTAAAAAAAGCAAAAATTAACTTTGGGCCTAAGCCACAAAGTTCTGGCTCAAATTTTCCCCAGAAATTAGAATGTTTGATCTCAGTAACCAACATCATTTTTTAAATTGGCCTTGTGCCTCTTTTTCTTTCCGATGGACAAATTTTTCTGCTTGCTTTTAACCTTCAGTATCAGGAATGTCCTGTCTGGTTGCCTTTTTTTGCCAAAGGGTTTGACAGGATTTCAGCGGATGTCTGTTAACGCTCACACTTAACTGTCTCCAAAACGTTGACTGGCCAATGATATTAAACGGGTGTTAATACAAACCGTTCTTTTAAACTGTTAAAATTTTCCTTCTCCACTTTTTCGGTCTTCGCTCTTGTGATGCTGTCATGGAGTCTTCCAGGTTAGACAGCGTAAAGACATATGCATAGAAATCTCTTGACCTTTTCTATACATTACAGAGGAGCAAAGCAGGGAAAACATCCAATTCTTGTCAATTTGCAAGTTACTTCCCCCCACTCCCCAGGAGTAAAAGGCAGGGGTGGGGGGAAGCAACTGCTTCCTACTGCTTTTAGTTCAGGACTTAAAATGTATCATTGGGCATACTTTTCATGAACATGCTGCTTGCAAAATGAAACTTCAAGTAGGATGTGATGCTGTGTGAATTTGGACACACTCTTGTTTACACCAAAAAGGGAAAATATCATTTTGCAACAACATCTTGGTCTTGAAGAATGAAGTCTCATGGTCAGTCCAAGGGAAGGACGACCTGCTCCACAACCTGATAAAGTCAGTGGAGAGACTTCCATTGACTTCTGTGGGACTCTTTTCTCTAACTTGGATGTGGGGCTAAACTAAAAACATATCGGACATCCCTGAACTCCAGGAGGGCTTGTATCTGTACTCAGGCCAAATTGTGTGTTCATATTGGCCCTGATTCAAAACAACGCTTGAACTTGTGCTTAGCTTTAAGCACAGGCTGAAATCCACCCCTACCTAGCACTGCACTTCAGAACATGCTTAAGTCTCATTGTGGCCATTTATCAGGGGGTAGCCGTGTTAGTCTGTATCTACAAAAACAACAAAGAGTCTGGTGGCACCTTAAAGACTAACAGATTTATTTGGGCATAAGCTTTCGTGAGTAAAAACCTCACTTCTTCGGATGCATAGAGTGAAAGCTACAGATGCAGGCATTATATACAGACACATGGAGAGCAGGGAGTTACTTCACAAGTGGCGAACCAGTGTTGACAAGGCCAATTCAATCAGGGTGGATGTAGTCCACTCCCAATAATAGATGAGGAGGTGTCAATTCCAGGAGAGGAAAAGCTGCTTCTGTAGTGAGCCAGCCACTCCCAATCCCTATTCAAGCCCAGATTAATGGTGTTGAATTTGCAAATGAATTTTAGTTCTGCTGTTTCTCTTTGAAGTCTGTTTCTGAAGTTTTTTTGTTCAATGACAGTGACTTTTAAATCTGTGATAGAATGACCAGGGAGATTGAAGTGTTCACTTACTGGCTTGTGTATGTTACCATTCCTGATGTCTGATTTGTGTCCATTTATTCTTTTGCGGAGGGACTGTCCGGTTTGGCCAATGTACATGGCAGAGGGGCATTGCTGGCACATGATGGCATATATGACATTAGTGGATGTGCAGGTGAATGAGCCCCTGATGGTGTGGCTGATGTGGTTGGGTCCTCTGATGCTGTTGCCAGAGTAGATATGGGGACAGAGTAGGCAACGAGGTTTGCTACAGGGATAGGTTCCTGGGTTGGTGTTTCTGTGGTGTGGTGTGTAGTTGCTGGTGAGTATTTGCTTCAGGTTGGGGGGTTGTCTGTAAGCAAGGACTGGCCTGCCTCCCAAGGTCTGTGAGAGTGAGGGATCATTTTCCAGGATAGGTTGTAGATCGTGGATAATGCGCTGGAGAGGTTTTAGCTGGGGGCTGTATGTGATGGCCAGTGGTGTTCTGTTATTGTCCTTGTTGGGCCTGTCCTGTAGTAGGTGATTTCTGGGTACCCGTCGTGCTCTGTCAATCTGTTTCCTCACTTCCCCAGGTGGGTATTGTAGTTTTACGAATGCTTGATAAAGATCTTGTAGGTGTTTGTCTCTGTCTGAGGGGTTGGAGCAAATTCGGTTGTATCTTAGGGCTTGGCTGTAGACAATGGATCGTATGATGTGTCTTGGATGGAAGCTGGAGGCATGTAGGTACGTATAGCGGTCAGTAGGTTTCCGGTATAGGGTGGTGTTTATGTGACCATCACTTATTTGTACTGTAGTGTCCAGGAAGTGGATCTCTTGTGTGGACTGGTCCAGGCTGAGGTTGATGGTGGGGTGGAAATTGTTGAAGTCCAGGTGGAATTCTTCAAGGGCCTCCTTTCCGTGGGTCCATATGATGAAGATGTCATCAATGTAGCGCAAGTAGAGGAGGGGCACTAGGGGACGAGAGCTGAGGAAGCGTTGTTCTAAGTCAGCCATAAAAATGTTGGCATACTGTGGGGCCATGCGGGTACCCATAGCAGTGCCACTGACTTGAAGGTATAAGTTGTCCCCAAATCTGAAGTGGTTGTGGGTGAGGACAAAGTCACAAAGCTCAATTTAAGTACGTGCTTAAAAAATTAAGCACATACTTAAGTGCTGCGGTGAATAGGGATGGGCTTAGCTGGGGGCTTTGAGTTAAGGATGTGACAACTTGCTGTGGTGAGTTGAGGCTTTTCCTGGGGCAGCCTCATTGACCTGCCTTCATGGTTGACTCAAATCTCAAGAATGAGCACAACCAAAACCCCAGTTCTGAACATCCCTGGACTTAGGAAAAATCCAGGTCTGCATCCATGTGGCTCAGTTCCAACACTACTGGAGACATAAATGTTTCTGCCCATCTTCATGGCCAGATCTTGCCTGCAAAAGGCTGTGTGATCGAAACACCACTCGCTATGTTTAAATTCATGTCAAAAATAGAAAATTAAGAGAATCTTCTTGATCCATAAACAAACCTGCCAGCCCCGTTATGGCTTTTTCAGTCATTCCCATGACAGCTTTGTCTGTTTATTTTTAGAAATCGGGGCACTGCGTGTACAATAATTTTAGCAGGCACTACTCCAGTTGGATAAGAATCCTATTTCCTGTGAAGAAGTCTATTCAGATCCTGTTTGGACCTCAAAGGTTCTGAAGGGTGGCAGTGTACAATTTCATCTTTGTTCACACATTTAATTCAACCAAGGAGTAGTGCCTCCTTTATGCGGGTTCTTTCCCATTATTGTCCAGCTTGCATGACTAGAGGAGAGGAACAGGGCCACTGGAACTTGGAACTGCAAAAAGAGGAGGAGCCAAATTCTGACATGCTGGTATAAAACTGGTCCAAGCTATAACTCCATTGACCTCCTTGGAGATATCCCTGGTTTGCACCAGTGTGAGAGCAGATTTGGGCCCAAAGAGATTACTTTACTAAAGGCATGTGCTCTCCAAACGTTTTCTTTGTCCACTGGATGATGGAAGGCTTTTTCTATCCGAGTACCATAGAAGATTAGGGTTAGAAGAGACCTCAGGAGGTCATCTAGTCCAACCCCCTGCTCAAAGCAGGACAAATCCCAACAAAATCATCCCAGCCAGGACTTTGTCAAGCCGGGTCTTAAAAACCTTTAAGGATGGCGATTCCACCTAGGGAACCCATTCCAGTGCTTCATCACGCTCCTAGTGAAATAGTGTTTCCTAATATCCAACCTAAACCTCCTCCACTGCAACTTGAGACCATTGCTCCTTGTCCTGTCATCTGGTACCACTGAGAACAGCCGAGCTCCATCCTCTTTGGAACCCCCCTTCAGGTAGTTGAAGGCTGCTATCAAATCCCCCCTCATTCTTCTCTTCTGCAGACTAAATAACCCCAGTTCCCTCAGCCTCTCCTCATAAATCATGTACCCCAGTCCCCTAATAACTTTTGTTGCCCTCCGCTGGATGCTCTCCAATTTGTCCACATCCTTTCTGTAGTGGGGGGCCCAAAACTGGACACAGTACTCTGGCTGTGGTCTCACCAGTGCCTAATAGAGGGGAATAATCACTTCCCTCCATCTGCTGGCAATGCTCCTACTAATGCAGCCCAATATGCTGTCAGCCTTCTTGGTAACAAGGGCACACTGTTGACTCATATCCAGCTTCTTGTTCACCCCTCTCCATTGTGTAGGGTGGGAGAAAGATAAACCTTGTAGATTGCAGAAGAGAATTTTTTTGTCTAGAATCTGTGAAAACAACAACCCCCCCATAAATATTGAGCAGTATATAACCATGCATGTGATTTGTTGTTTCAGACCTTGGAAACAATGGACACAGGGAAACCTTTTCTTCATGCCTTCTTCATTGACTTGGAAGGCTGTATAAAGACACTTAGATATTATGCTGGGTGGGCTGATAAAATCCAAGGCAGAACTATCCCAGTGGGTAAGTTGAACCCTTCCATGTTCACATTTAAAAGCTCCTTCAGTCTGATATCAAGTACATTGAGACAGAAGCAGTTTAGGGAGTTTCCCTTCTGAAAAAAATCATCCCTCCCTCCCACCCCCCAAATTACTTTGCCTTTTCTCTTATGGAAAAGCCATAGAGTGTAACAGAAGATTATATATCTCCCTGAGAGTTTTGGAACTGCCCTATAGACTTATGAGAATTCTATCCCTGGTTATTGTGCATCCAGTTTCACTGAAACTAAAGGTTTCACTGTTAGTAAGAGTGCATTGGAAATCAAAGTTCAAAGGATATTTTTGAGTACCTTCTTTGTTGTTAATTAAATTAGGTTTATTGGAGAGAGGCCAGATCTGTCGGTAATCAAAGTACATGGCAGACATTCAGTTCCTGGGGGTTTGGTCAAGCTCTAGTTTGTAGGGGTATTTAATTTATTTCTAAACACTTGCAGCATTTTTTTTAAACTCCTCTGCCAGAGGTTATGCATAATTCTGTGCTTCATTACACCCACGCCAATGGATTTAGTGTGAGTAACTGAGGGAAGAATCTATCGGCTCACGTGTGAGCACAGGTGTGGCCCTGGGAAATGACAGGTGGTTTGCCTAAGATAAGAAGGGTGTTTGCACGAAGTGAGTGAACAGCTAATTGAAAGTCAGCAGCCTGCCCCTTTCCTTTGCCCTCGTGATAGCTGGTGGTCCACGAAGGAAAGAGCACCGAGACGAAGGTTAAAGAGCGGCTCCTTCTGGTAGCGCTGAAGGAATGCACTTGCTCCCACCCCTCCACCAGTCAGCATTGATTTAAGAGTAGCAGAGTCCAAGCCTATGGCAAATCAGATTTCTGTCACCCAAGCTTTAATTTGCAGATCTGCTCTCTATGGAGACTGGCTCTCAGTCTTGTTTGAGATCACTTCCAAAGTGCATAATAACTAGAGGCCCCCCCTCCCCCCACCACCAAATGAAGCTTCATAGAAAGCAACATTTCTAATGGGCAAATGGTTTTATTAAATCTTTTGACAGGAAATTAACACTACAATATTTTTTGTTTCTATTCTGTTTGATGCTAATTGAATCAAAACAAAACTTGATTTTTGAATCAAATTGAAATATTTCTTGTGGGAATTTGTCACCAAACTTTGAAATTTTCCCTGGGAAATAAACCTGTTTGTTCCCCCCCCCCCCTCATCAAAACTAAAAATCATAAAAGCGTTTAATTCATTTTCCTTTTATTCTTCACTGAAATGAAGAATTACACCAACTGAACGTGTCTGAGCAGCAGGAGCAAGTGTAAGAGAGGAACTGACCCAGTGGAATTGATGTGATGAAAGTCTGTGGATTTCGAAGGGTTCTACCAGTCTGAATTAGAGCAGCACTTGGCCCTCTATATATAGCAGAAGATCTGAATTGTTCTGGGATAGATGTTTCCTATCAGATCATTTTCGTCCTTTCGAAGAGCACCCCGCCTGGGTGTGGGATAGAATGGGTGACTCCACAATCTTCTCAGATTAGCTTCACCTCATTTAACTAGTTTATATTAATTCTGCCTCACCGGTTTTATTTATATAATCATTTTATATTGTTTCCACTATTCAACCCCCCACAAGGGCAGTACATGCAGGTATGTCGCAATATTAGCTTTGATCCCTTACACGTTTTTGTTTTGCAGATGAAAATGTTGTCTGTTTCACCATGCATGAACCGATGGGGGTCTGTGGGGCTATAACGCCGGTAAGTAGAAGACTATCTAATGTTTTTAGCCGAGGTGCTCCTACCCTGAGGGTCCCCTCTATTTACAAAAATATATATGCATGTCCCCCATAGCATTGCAGCCATTGCCCTCTGTTGCAGGGCAAGTGCACCGCATCCCCTCTTGGGGCAGGGTAATTACTTCCCCGTGGTCGTGTCCTACGACCACCCGTTGTCTTGGGGTTGTGTGGACTAACGGTAAAAGTCAATATGGCCACGCGCACTCTCAAGGTTGTGTGGCCCAATGGCCAGAGTCAGGGTGATGGCCCCTTCCCACAGGGCTGTGGGACCCAATGGCCCGAGTCACTATGGTTTCCCAGTTCAACTGGGGTATATCGCCTAGTGGTCATCAGAGTCCGTGTGGCCACCTGGCTCAGCAAGGTGGTATGGCCTAGCGGCAAGAGTCAGTAGAGCCATCGTCACTCAGGGCTGTGTGGCCTAGTGGCCAGTGTCAGCAAGGTCGCCCTCTCTCGGGGACGTAGGGCCTAGTGGCCAGAGTCAGTATAACTGCCCCTTCCGTGGGGCTACATGACCTAGTGGCCTGTCAGGGGAGTGGGCCACCACCCCAGGGTGGGTAGCAGCCTGGTAGGGGGGGGCCTGGGCTCTCCCTGCTTCACCAGGTCGCAGCTCAGGGCCCTGTCAGTGGCAAGTATGCCTGCCACCGGGTCAATGGGGAATCCGTCTGAAATGCGCTGACTCCACTTGGTAACAGAACTAGTCTCCCTGAGCTACTTCCTACCCGATTCCTGATGCTGTGGTCCCGGCGTTGCCATGGTCTCTGGGCTACTCGGTCAGTGCGGCTCCCAACAACTCCTCCACTCACTGGGCATCCTCCGGAGTCTCAGCATCCCTGGCTTCCGCTGTCTGGGACTTCTGCGGTTCCTGGGCTGGAGCTTGCAGCCTGCATCCTCTCTCTTTGGTGGTCAGCCCTGAATGAGATGAGCTGCTCCCTTTTATACCTAGTCTCCAACTGGAGCATGCCCAGCAGGGCTGCGGGGGCGTGGCCTGCTTGGCCCAGAGAGTGGAGTTAACCCTCACAGTACCAGTGCGGGACAAGTGCGCCCCATCACACCCTCCTAGATGAGGAGGGTGGACTGGAGGGCATTCCCTTTGGAGCCTGTTGATGATGTTTCTTGACTCCTCAGAAGGAATTGGCCTATGGCATTCTGAGCGGCTCTTTGGCACAGAAAGCTGGGTCTCAAGATCAAGTGTCAGTCTCCCATATGGCACTTACATAAGAGTCACCAGTGACCCATCCATGATCATCTGCTATTCTTACTTCTTGATCCTTTTCTTATTGGGTGATTGCAAGCTAGTTGTCCTGACCGTTACGGTTGTTGACTGGCTCCGAGGCATTGTGGTTTGTTTAGTTTTTAAATTGTCATTGATTAGCTTGTTTCCTTGTTCCCATTGTTTGTTTTATAGCTGATCAATACCATTTTCCTTTCCCTGGTGGGTTTGTTTCTGATGGTGAGAAACTCTGGCTAGTTCTTAAAATTCCTCAGTTCTTCAGCAAGAGAAAATAGGCAGCCAGACTTTTTGTAGAGGAGCCATAATGGTTGTAAAGTGCTTTGAACATCTGTGTTAGAGGCAAAGAGCAGTGTGTGAGCTACTTGGCTGTGGGAGTCTGTTGGGGAAAGTCAGAGGAAGATCTCGGGCCCGTGTTGTGGAGGGTGAACTGGACTATACCAGAGACTAAAACAACTCCGTATTTTTGCTGGGATGCTGGAGACTTTGATCCTGACCCAGTTTGCATTAATGTCAATGAAAGTTTTCGCTACTAACTTCAGTAGGAACAGGATTGGGTCCCTCGTGACTGACTTCTGACCTAGATCTTGGAGTTGAATGGTCTATTTATTTTTCCCTGAGAGAGGTGACTGCAGAGTGAGTGGGAGACGGAATAGGAGAGTGTCCTGTAGATGATAGATCGACATGCGGAGACAGAGTTTGGCTTGGGAATGAAAGCTGTCTCACTCTGTTTTACAGAGCCTTGCTGGTTGAAGTAACCTAGTATTGTCATTTTAGGAATGAGTTGCATTTGAGTGACTTGAGTCCAATGAAGTTGAGACTCTCAAGCGTTTTGCATTAGGGACATAAGACTGAAAAGGCCCTCTTGGGTCATCGAATCCAGTTCCCTGCCACCGCAGCCAACCCCATCGTACAATCCTGTTCATACACTTAGCAAGCTCCAGCTTGCATTGACCACTGATTTAAATGCCTCTATTTCCATCCTCCAAACGGACCTGACTGTTGGCTGATGCTTTTGTGGATTTACGCCCCTTCAAAAATTCTGTTGTGGCTATAATCAGGCAGGAGATTTGGAAAACCACCATATCATGGGGGGCAGGGAGAACTGAGTGGATGCTATCTCAAGATTGTATCTATCTTGTTGCTATTTAATCTATGGGAATTATACATAAATATTGGTCTTAAATTGCAAATGTAATCCTAATCCAGGCTGATATGACTATGTGGACCCTGAGGCATAGTGTTCCACTTTAAGGACATTGTCATAATAAAAAACTGAGGCCACTATCAATTCTGGTGTGTAATTCCCTTGATTTCACTAGTGTCTAACTAGGGATGAGTTTGGATCATACTGAAACTGAAAATACCCTACCAGGATTGGTAACTACTCCTTAGATTATTAACATAACTAGCATTTTAAAGGTGAAACTTACTACTTTTGTTCATAGTATTTGACTCTGCACGGGGGATTAAACTAGGCCTGTCCTTTCATCTTCAGGCTTCGTTTTAACAGTGCTGTGTTTGGATTTGCACTGCAGCGGCCGCGGGGGACCAGATTATTCCAATAAACAGCTTCGTTCCGTAGAACTATCACATTTGCACACTGTCCATCTGTGACATTACACAGCATCACAGATGGGCAGCAGAGGAGCTGATTTCAGACACAGGGCCAGTCTTTCTCAGCAGCTCAGCTAACAGCTGAAAATCTCTGCAAAGTAAGATCTGAGGTTCTTGGGAAGAATGGAGTTGTGTTATGGACAACACTTTGCAGCTCAGAGTAGAATTAATTTAACAGCTGCCAATGATATTTTGATTCCAAGGAAAGTCCATAATCTCTTGGAAGGAGTGTTTCTGTTGACCTGTAACCATTGATCTGATCTTCGAGTGCAAGATCAAATTATATATGCTATGCTAAGACTTATTAAAATGCTTTAAGATAGTAAAATGAAAGCTATTAGGGCTGTAATGCTAATAGAGAAACATAAAATATTAATATTTGAGATAGGCTTTGCAATAAGTTGATGCTCAGTAAATTGTTAATTTTAAGTATTGTTAGCTTAAGTAGCAGGTAGTTAGCAGAGGCCTAACAGTTATAGAATCATAGGACTGGAAGGAACCTCAAAGTCTAGTCCAGCCCCCTCCACTCATGGCAGGACTAAGTATTATCTAGCCCATCCCTGACAGGTGTTTGTCCAACCTGCTCTTAAAAATCTCCAATGATGGAGATTCCACAACCTCCCTGAGCAATTTATTCTAGTGCTTAACCACCCTGACAGTTAGGAAGTTTTTCCTAATGTCCAACCTAAACTGCCCTTGCTGCAATTTAAGCCCGTTGCTTCTTGTCCTATCCTCAGAGGTTAAGAGGAACAATTTTTTTCTCCCTCTTCCTTGTAACAATTGTTTATGTACTTGAAAACGGTTATCATGTCCCCTCTTGGTCTTCTCTAAACAAACCCAGTTTTTTCAATCTTCCCTCATAGGTCATGTTTTCTAGACCTTTAATCATTTTTGTTGCTCTTCTCTGGACTTTCTTCAATTTGTCCACATCTTTTCTGAAATGTGGCACCCAGAACTGGACACAATGTTCTAGTTGAGGCCTAAGAGTAAGTGATAAATTAGCACAAGAATAAGTGCTTAATCTAGGGTTATAAAATTTAAGTAATAAGTGCTTTGTAATAAACAAACTACCCACAAAAGAACAAACCCAATGGAATTATTTGGAGATTTTTAATGTGTAACCATTAGGTTAACCTCATTAACGTACTGGAAAGATTGGGAAATGTATTGCTGCAAATAACTATGTCAGCAAATCGGAACTCCAATTGTGGTTTCCTGAACAGCCATCCATGGACATGGGGCCGCTATTCAGTCAGTTATGGTCTTCTGGTGTGTGGGTGTGCAGGGCAAGGAGGTCTGAGGTATAAAATGAGGTGTAAATCCAACTTTTAGTTGGGACATTGGAGCGACAAAGTAGGTGGCAGCCAAGAATGACATCTCCACTTAGGAGTTTCTCCAGTTGTTTCTTCCCAGCTTCACTTCTAATGGCCTCCATAGGCTGTGACTATGCACAATGTAAGGCTGCAAGTATGTACAATGCAGGAAACTATGGTACTTTATACGTATGTATATTGATTTTAATATTTCAATTCTATTTGTCTGTCCTAACTACAGCTCATAAAGTCTCTGTGTGCTTCACTGATCTCCAGCTCAGTAAAACTTCTTCCATAGCTGTCTGAGTAAAAGAACCTGTCGTTCGTGACTGGTGCAATTTGTACTCTAAACTTTTTTTCAAAGGCGATACCTGTGTAACCCACCCAGGTGCTATACACTGTCATGAGTCCTTTGTAATGGTGGATATCTTCCTAGACCTTCTATTTTCTACGAAAGCAAAGGGGAATACTGCACAGAGATCAATAGGGAGCTGACTGGCACTAATTTGATCAACTTTATACTCTCTTTCAGTGGAACTTTCCATTGCTCATGCTTGTTTGGAAGATGGCACCGGCACTGTGCTGCGGGAACACGCTGGTTATTAAACCAGCTGAGCAGACACCCCTCACTTCCCTCTACATTGGCTCCTTAGTCAAGGAGGTAAGAAATCTTAGCAGCACATTCAAGGTGTTTTTCCAAGTTATTGTTTCTCATAGGCAGCGGGTCCAGTTGAAAAGGCAGCTGTAGCCATTGTCAGCTCCCAAAGATGTTGCTGCCAGCTCCGTTCAATGCCAGACTTAGAAACAACCTCCTCTTTTTCTTTCAAACTTTTATCTCTTGATCTCTATGTATGAATGCCCTAATCCACCAAGGTACTTATGCAAGTGTCCAGTGTTAAGCATGCAAGTAATCCCGGTTACTTCAATGGGATCAGGCTAGTCACATGCTTAAAGTTGGGCACGTGTTTAAGTATCTTGCTGAGACAATGCCTAAATCATCAAGTATGTCACGTGTTTTTTCTCTTTTCTATACGTTTAGTGAGACTATTTGGAGCTAAATTCTGCCCCCCCCCCTTATTCATGTTAGTGGAATTGTCCTACAATTTATGGGACTGATCACAAAGTATGATAGTGCTTGGCACAAGTATAGGTGGCAGAATTTGGCCCTTAGAATATGGGACCAGATCCTGCAGCTGCTTCATGCACAGAAATTGCATTACATCACTGTGACCGTTTTATTACGATTGACTTATGAAAGTGTGCCTGGTGCTTAACAGAGAACGAAGATCTAGTCCCCATACCGAGCATAGGGGTTATGACCCAGGGCCTTAATCCTGCATGGAAAATAATGTAGGTGCAGCCATGTGCCCCCACAGTTCTTGGTTGAAAGATCAGGACCCAAGACCCTCCCAGGAAAATACATTTCAGATGTATGGGCTAAATCTTCCTAAACCAGGGAGTTGACTTCATCCCTGGTGCAAACCCACTGACGTCAATGCAGTTAAGCCAAGGATGAATGTGCTCCCCCCTCCATGGAAGCCACCAACTCATCCTTCCGTCGTCCATCCATCCCTCCCTCCTGATGGCCCAGTCCTGCAGCCTTTACTCACATGGGCCTCAATTTTGCACAGCCTAGCCTAAACAAGTCAGTTGTCCTATTAAAGTCAATGTCACTTAACACGTATAACTTTAGATCTGTGTTTCTTATGTGCTTTGCTGAATTGTTGCCATAGGCAATCCCAAAGACAATGCTTATATGGCCACACGCATCTCTTGCTCGGTGCTTTTTAAGTGGTTTAGCAAATACTCAGGAGTTTAAACCAATGTTCCCGGCAGAGTGAGCAGCAAAGTGTTGAACATCCTTTGTCTCCCTCTTCCCCTCCCCCAAGCTGGAACAGGCAAGCTAGACAACCATCAAAACCCTAAAACCTTACCCAGAAGAAAGTAGAATTTTCCAAGGCAATTTATAACCAACCTTGTTCCCCCCCCCCCTTTTTTTTTCCTGTATCAGATGCATTTAAAAAGAATCGCATGTAAGTTACACAAATAACTCTACTAGTGTAGGTACAGTCTCTTATTAGCCTCATGAACGTGTGTACTAATCCACAAGAAATGAAGGGAGCTGAATAACAATCGACTCATGGGATACTAGAAAGCAGGTTGTGTGCCTGCACTTCCCAGTCAGAAATGGAGACTGGCCAGCCTAGAAATACACCTCTTTGCAGCAGCCCACGTTTCAGGGAGCAATAAACGGATCAGCTGGGCCAAGACTTTGGCTTGCATTTCACTAGAATTTTACCAGAGTTTTGCCTATTGTCCTTGTGCCAGAACACATGAAATGGCTGTCATAGGTTAATACATTATAAATGTGGTGAAAACTGGTGCAAGTCTCTTACCATCTGCTCTCTTGGAGCTAGTGGAGGAAAAAAACACATCCTCTAGTGGTGTCTTACTGGCATCTTAATCCTCCTGGCCTCTGAAGAACCACAAGAGGCAACCTCGGGATCTTTCTGCTCAAAACAAACTTTAAAGGGCCAAATTTTGCCTTTAGTCATCCATTGACTAGGGTTGTATAGCTGTGGCTGAAGGCTAAATTTGGCCAGAAGACTTTTTTGTTATAACAGCAGAGCTGTGAAATGCAAATCCTCCAATAATTCTCTCCTGGTGATTCCAGGCACTTAAGAGTGGCTCTTCTTTTCAACATGTCCAATCCAGTAAGTAGCAAGCAGCTACAGTGCTGGAAAAAGGAGTCCTTGTAGCATCTTAGAGACTAATGAATTTATTTGGGCATAAGCTTTCATAGCCCACAAAAGCTTATGCCCAAATAAATTTGTTGGTCTCTAAGGTGCCACAAGGACTCCTCGTTGTTTTTGCGGATACAGACTAACACGGCTACCCCTCTGAAAAGTGAGTGCTGGAAAAGGTCATGAAAACCATTCTAAATCTGGCAAATTGTCCGTTTGCCTTTGATTTCAAACCTTTGTGTGCTGCATGCCTCGTTCTTAAAGTACTAAGCATACTTTGGGGTTTGATGAACATTCGGGCCCTGATTCTGGTTTCAATGTGACCCCTTATGTGAGAAGTCGTGCACGTACATAAAGCATTTGTGGGATTGGGGGAGGAGGGTTGGTTAACTTGCTGGGGCATTGAGAGGCTCAGCTGATTAAGGTTTAGAAAGTTCTTTGAGATGCTCAGATAGAAAACACTATAGAAATTATTTCCATTGGGTGATGGTAAATCCTCCATATAGGAGCATAGTTCACATGTATATCCTGGTTTTTAGGCCAAGAAAATTGGAGTGCTGGGAGGAAATCAGAATGGTTCTTATTGCCCTATTTCTATAGTCTAATCTCTAACTTCATTTTCAGGTGGGCTTTCCTCCCGGTGTGGTAAACATAGTGCCAGGGTATGGCCCCACAGCTGGGGCAGCCATTTCTGCCCATCAGAACATTGACAAAATAGCTTTCACTGGATCAACAGAGGTAGGCGATCACTTTCTGCTTAAACTTGCCTTTAGCCTTACTGAATTACGGGACACTGCTCTTCGCAAGGAGGAGTATTTCTCTGGTAGAAGTGCCATCCGGGGAAGCTCGGACCATCATAATTTCAGTGATACTCAGTGCTTGGAAAAAAGAAATCTGCTTGGTGGAATTTTTCAGGGGTTTTGGGCCGTGGTCTAACGCTGCTCCCACTGTAGTCAACGACCACTGACTTCTGTCAAAGCAGTTAGACCAACATTTAATGCTTTTGAAAATCTCTAACTTTTTTTTTAACCTTATTCTTGCCAAAATTCTGAAGGTCCCTCACGAATGGTGCCTATTCTATAAACAAGGTGATCTGCTGGAGCGGTCATTCGCATCATAATGATTTAAAAATCACATTATCTGGAATAACTTGGCCTTCGCCAGTTGGACATATGCAGGCTTGTTGGCCAGTGCTGAACTATAAAACAATGTTATATTCCTATTAAACAATTCTGCTGTTTTAATCACACACTAGTTATTGCGTCTTAAAAAAATATCACCCAGTGCTATATCCATTCTGGGCCAAATCCTGATCCCATTGGAGTCCAAGTCAATGACAAAATTTATTATGAAAGGGACTAAGAGTTGGCCCTCTGATAGTAAAAATGGTATAGTACAAACACCTTCAACCCAATGTTTTCTGCTCCCTTTAAATTTAGATACATACAATTAAAATATCACAACAATAAGAATCCTTTTTGGCTGTACATGCATGATAGAGATGTATGCCTGCTTTGATCAGGGAAAATGACCTCTCCAAGTGCTCGCTTGGGGTTAGCAGTGTGGGGGAAGGGAGAGGTGTATACCTGGTCAGCGTTGTGCTGGTCTGTCTTGCTCTTTTTGTTGTCTGTTAGTCCTGAGCAAATAATTGACAACCAACTTATCTACTGAATTTCACTTTCAGTGAGGCTTTGAGCTGGATATTAGCTACCAAAACCTGAGCGCTCTAATGGCAGGCCAAAAGAGAGAACACAAGGGCGGAGAATGCTGCTGAATCAAAATTTGTTTACAAGTTTGAACAGTTTTTTCACTAGTTGCTTAGCTCCTTTGCCCCTGTAGTAATATTGCAAGAAAATCTATAGCAATGTGCATGCAGCATGTGTATCTCCTCATCTGCTACATGACAAAGGGCAGCATCCAATAAAGGAAGGTGCTTATGCCAAGGATCTACGTGTGTTGGCTATTCAACCAGGCCATGTGTTGGACTTTGTTTGTTTGTTCATTTTCCTTTGAGTACTCACATCCTACTTGAGCAGTCTTCCAACTCCTCCATTTTGACATTCACCGCCTGCTTTTTATAATTTGCATAATTATGATAAATTACACTGAGCTGCCTTCTCCAACACCAGAGGTGTCTCATTTTAAAGGTTCAAAGACCTGCTGAAGGCCAAATGTTTTGTGTTTAACAGCACCATCTAGTGGCTTATCATACATATGTGCATTCCCATTGGTTCTCCCACAGGGGACACTGCATGGAGCATCAGCAGCGTGCTCCTGTCGGGTATTGCCCTTTATTTGATACTCTGTATAATACATAATTACCTTTTGTAGGCTAAGAATAATCTATTTCTATCATCAAAATCAGGCACTCCCTGTTCTAAAATCCTATGAACTTTCTTGGTTTTGTAACAAGTAGTCTGGCCTATTATGGATCCACTTTTTATAAAAAATGAACAATCTGTCGTCACAAGAAAATCCACTGGATATCCTCTTTCTTAAAGTTCGGGCTGAAATCCTGGCTCCATCCAAGTCAGGATGGAGTCAAATCCTGACTTCATTGGAGTCAGGATTTTACGCGTGGTATTTTATCTTTGAGTTGTGGGTGGGCATTTAAAAATTGAAGTGCTCTGATACAGTAATGAAGGCCATATTGAGTACATTAGGTAAGTAAATATTTCTAACCAGTTTCACTTCCTGGTTCTTGTGCATTAGCATCGTGCTTTAATATTTGGGTGCAAATATTGCAGGCGAATGTTTAAATCAAAACGAACATGGGGCAGGGGAGAATGAAAACATTTAAAAAAATATGTTTTAGGTTAACATAAAGACATAACAATTTTAATCTTCAATTACCTGACAGTGTCTCCGTCTAGCTTCTTACTTTTCAGCGGGTTTAATTTATTCCTAATCAAGCAGCTACCATATAATAATGTCTCTTACCCTGTTAGCTATATAGCAAGTTATCTTAATTTTCAGCAGAAAACAGCTTTGTTTCTATTATCTTGAGGGCTAGCCAGGTAAGCTAACGGGAGGACTCTGCACTGCTAATTGGAAGGACCAGGTCCATTTTTGGTTTGGGAATCTTGCTCTGGTTATAAAGGTAGCAGATGAAACTTGAGTGTAGCAATGAACTCTTCAGCTGATTGAGACCTATGTTCTTTTTACTGTTCTGATTCAACAAGATCTGAGTGTTTCTCCCAGGCACAAAACTGAGTACAAGGTTGAGAGGACATACCCTTCACATACCATAGATTCAAGGAGCACAATCTCTTTAGCGGAACAAAGAGAGGGCTAAGGAGTAACTTGGTCAGTTTATAAATGCGTGTTTGGGGAACAAACATTTGATAATGGACTCTTCAGTCGAGCAGGCAAGATAAAACAAAAGCCATGGCTGGAATTTGAGCCTAGACCAATTCAGACAGCAAATAGGGCCTACGTTTTTAACGGCCAGGGTAGTTCACCATTGGAACAACCTATGAATTCTCCATCACTGGAAATTCTTCAATCAAGATTGGATGTTTTTCTAAAAGATAAGCTGTAGTTCAAACATGAATTGTTTGGGGGAAGTTCTGTGATCTGTGTTATGCAGGAAGACAGGCTAGATTCTAGGACTGAAAGGAACCTTGAGAATTGAGAGGATCACAGTGGTTGATTTCAAATCATCTTGTCAGAAAATACTAGGGGAAAATTCAAATGAAACATTTTTTTTTTTTAATTTTTAATTTTTTTTTACCAGCCCTAATTATATGACTATTGTAAATTCCTAGGGCAATTCATTCTGTAGCCAAAAAGTAAAACCGGTCATGTGGTGGTATATATACTGATACCAGAGACCCAATCCCTTCTTTAAGTGCAAAACTCACCTCATTAAGTGTGGAGCCGTGACCGGTACCTTCATAATAAATGACAGGGTGTCACCTGATAGATTGTACTTTTTATAAGAACAGTAGTCCATTAGCAATACCTCCTGCATTGTCCAATTAGGGGCCTGATCCTGCAGCCCTGACTCTGTCCAAAAATGACTTCTGGGGGACCGCGTTCATAGGCAAGAACTATATAATACCAGGCCCCTATGTGTCCGTTATATCTAAGACAAATATTTGTGATTTTAAAATTGCAAGACCCACCTTGGATGGCTCAGTACCTTGTTGAAGCAGGTGCCAAAAACTAGAAAATTCAGAGATTGGAAACCTGAAAGAATTATTTTATAATTCCAGCAGTTTCACAGCCTGTCCTGCTCTTGTTAACCTCACGACCCTTTGAATGAAGTAATTTTTTTTTGAGGAATAAACCTGTGCCCTGTGAATCCCAATGCCATAGGTTGGGAAACTGATCAAGGAAGCGGCCTCTAAAAGCAATCTCAAACGGGTGACACTGGAGCTCGGCGGGAAGAACCCCTGCATTGTGTGTGCGGATGCTGACTGTAAGTATTTGTCACATTGCAATTCAATACTTTTCTGGCCAGCACAGCACCGCTAGTGACTCCCATGTAACCTCACAGGGCTCCAGCAGAGGGCGCAGTGTGGTCCAACTTGCTACAAAGCTTGGCCAAGACTCCTTTGCTAGAGGGTGTGCTATGTCACTCCCTGCACCAGCCAGGTGCCTGGCTACAAAGGGAGGGTTCATGGGAACAGGAATGGACTGTTCCGAATGCCGCCCTCCTTGGGGGCGACCCACTGGGAAGAGACTTGCTGGCTGAGGCTGCAGAGATGATGTATTGTATCAGTGCACCCCTGCTTGGCTGGCCACACAATTTTCTCAGCCAGCACTCCTGCTTTATGTCAAGGCAGCATCCTTCCCACAATACTTCCCGTCACAGGGGATAAGGACTAAATTCTGCCATCCTTAATGGGACTACTTGTGGGGAATAAGCTACTACTCCGTGTGAGTCAAGGTGACAGAACTGGGCCCTTAGCTGAGATGTGCGACCGGAGACTGTACCGGGAGGGAGGATGGTGGTGCAGACAGTCAGAAGATTTGGTCATGTCTTGAGGCTTACAGGGAGCTTGCTTTCTTGGTAGTTTTATAGGCCTCCTTGAAGTGAGTTGTTTTTGAGGAAGCATTGAGAGGGGGAACTGGTAATGAGGGAGTTTCAACAAGTCTCGTTAATTTCTGGTTTAAGTCAGTAGAATGCCTCACTCTCTCTCTCTCTGGTGACCTTTCCATTCCAGTGGACTTGGCGGTCGAATGTGCCCATCAAGGAGTTTTCTTTAATCAAGGCCAGTGCTGCACTGCTGCCTCTCGAGTATTTGTGGAGGAGCAGATCTACCCGGAATTTGTCAAGCGCAGCGTTGAGTACGCCAAGAAACGACTCATTGGAGACCCATTCGATGCCAAAACTGAACAAGGGCCACAGGTAATGATGTGCTTGAGAATAGTTTTCTGTTCTCCGGGTGCGAGTGGTGTTCGTGTGTGAGCTGAAGTCCTGATCCAGCGATGTCATTTATTGTTTCTTCTCTCCCTTCTAAACATCAATTAATCATGATGGTTGACATGTCGGCTCTTTCTATAAATGAACTGAAAGCTTGATGCTAAAGAAATTTACACAAGTGGGCTTCCCTTTTCGTAGTAATACAAAACCTATTACAGCACAGGGAGTATTTTGTGCAGGCAGAGCTGCACATGTGTTATAATTCAGCTATAAAATACTGATGCTACCTCATAACAGGATGGGTTATCTGTAGAAGTGGAGAACAAAACCCCTAGTGGACAGGGGGGTTTAAGCAGAGTCTGTAGAAGGCAGGATGATGCCAAGCTGACCTGAATATCAGCCTTCCCAACATTTCGAGCTTTTACGCCTCTTCTTATCCCTTCTAAGGAAGCCATAACGATCCACGATTGAGGGCAATGTTTCCTCTTCTCCTAGGGCAGCCAGTTATTAATAAAACATAACAAACCAGTAGCACCCCAGAACTTGTGCTCTGCCAAAGGTAAATGGGGAAAATGCCACTCCAAAAAGCTTCACAGCTTGTTCTAACTCTGGAATCCATAATTTTCGATTGGTTCTGACTTTTCCCAACACCGACTGGAAAGGCTTAGGCTGTCGCCGTGATAGCCCTGTATAAAATAGGCAGGTTCTACTTACAGTTGGAGTTCTGAAACTGAGGGCCCAGTTCTGCCAGCCATTCTGACTGTGCATAATGACTTGTGCAAGTCATGGCTTTGAAATCCCTGGACTGCTTGTGTGAGTAAATTACGACTCAAGGTGAATAAGGATAACCGAATGGGGCCCTTGATAACAGGTAAGCGGTAATTAAAGAATCTTACCTAATGGCTAGTGCGATAAAACCAGATTCTGATACCTTTGCCTAGGCCTGGTCTACAG
Organism: Malaclemys terrapin pileata; assembly: GCF_027887155.1. Taxonomy (NCBI): domain Eukaryota; kingdom Metazoa; phylum Chordata; order Testudines; family Emydidae; genus Malaclemys; species Malaclemys terrapin. The sequence goes on along the minus strand of NC_071514.1, from coordinate 7,870,188 downwards.
CTAAAATTAAGATCAACATAGCTACATTGCTCAGTGGCGTGAAAAATTTGTGTGCCTGAGCGCTGACCTACGCCCCTGGTGTAGATGCAGTTAGGTCAATGGAAGAATGTTTCTGTCAACCTAGCTACTGTCACCTGGGGGGAGAGACTACCTACCGCAACTGGGAGGGGGGAAAAAACCTTCTGGCCCTGTAGGAAGCATCTACACTACAGTGGCACGGCTACAGTGCCGTAGTGTAGACATGGCCTTGCATTAAGCAACACCTTCCTTTGCAAACAGTCCCATTTGAAGCCAGTAGAATTGCTTGAAGCGTAAGGGCTGGTCTACACTTAAAACACTGCAGCAGCGCAGCGTCAGCAAAGAAGCTACCTAGGCTGACGTGAGGGGTTTTCCCATTGGCCTAGGTAATCCACCTCCCCGAGAGGTGGTAGCTAGGTTGACTGGAGAGTTCTCCTGTCAACCTTGTGCCGTCTACACTAGGTCAGTTTAACAGCGTTGTTCAGGGGGGTGGATTTTTCACGCCCCTGCCCTGAGTAATGTAGTTATAGCGACCTTATTTCCTAGTGTAGACCAGGCCTTAGTTGCTATTCAGTGAGAGTGAGGGTACCTTGGACTGAAAGCTCCTAAGGGCTGGGGCTGTCTTTTTATTCTGTTTGTACAGCACCTAGTACCACAGGGTCCTAGTCCATAAGTAGGTGCTATGGTAATACAGATGATTAAGTGGCTAGTACTGAAGTTGGGGGTGCTCACTGTCTCACATACAACAGGACCACATGTCCTATTTCTCCTGTTCTATCTGACCAGCTGCATATGACCTTTCCCTCTCTCCTGCATGTCTGCGTGCCAACCATCTAAACAAGAGGAGACCCAAGATAGGGAATGGAGTGGGGGAAGCTGTTTTCAGAGCTTTCATGTGGTTCCTAGTGCAACACAAACCATTTCCTCTGTCTGCACATAATCAGAACAGCTGCTTCTCTGGAGTCTGGCTTTTGGACAGGGTGTGTTCCAGGCTGGCACTGGGGAAACGTGCATTTTGGAACAAATGGTTCAAATCTGAAGGGGGGAACCTTCAAAACCATTTAAAATATCAAAACCCAGTAAATCCTCCAAAAGTAGTTTTCCAAAGATACAGGGCTCGAGCCTCAGCTGGTGTAAACCACTGCAACACGATTGAAACTATGCTTACACCATCTGGCCCAGCGTGTCTGAATCCGATTCGCCTCTTGCTTACACCCATGTAACTCAGGAGTTACTCCTTTTGTAGTCAGTAAAGTGACTCCTGATGTTCACCAGGCTGAATGAGATTTAAAATCTGGTCTGGGGTATTTTTTAAAAAAAATTCAGCAAAATATTTTTCCAGAAAAAATCCCTGATGTCCTAAACCAAGAGGGTTTTTTTGGTGCTGCTGTGAGAATATAGGAGCAGCTCCTCAGCTGGTGTAAATCAGCATAACTCCACTGAAGTCAATGCAGAATGACAGCAGCTGGAAACCTGGCCCATGTTCGAGACGCATTTAAAAAGCACAGTTGGGAGACTTCGGGTGAATGGCACCTTAGGCCTGTCTCCACGGTCAGAGCTGAAGCAGGCAGGTTCCATTGTTCTCTCCATTGCGTTCTCCTGGGGGGGAAGATAAATACAGAGAGAGCACGCATCCGAAGAAGTGGGCTGTAGTCCACGAAAGCTTATGCTCTAATAAATTTGTTAGTCTCTAAGGTGCCACGAGTACTCCTGTTCTTCGTATTAGATTTATGTTTGTTAATAACTTACAACACTTAAAAGCCTCAGCTGTTGTGATGGACATGGTCCACCCCGAGGGGAGTCAAATAGGCATCCAAACAATAAGGAGAAGGAGCACAATGTCAGGGCAAGGAAGCTACACAGAATATTTCTCCTCCTCTCGCCCCATGCATGCTATTTTCCCTGCTGCAGAATATCCATGTGACTGACAGGCCACATAGAAAAGGAGTTTGGGGCCCAGCAAACATCTGCACAAAGGGTCTTATTCCCTTTGCATCGAAAGTTAAAACGTGTGGCAATAGCACCAGCTACTCACACTGCATTACTCCTCTGGGCTGGGTCATATCGTGCAGTTGGTGACCAACAGCCAATGAGAGCTGGCCACAATACTACTGTGTGTAGAAAGCCACTCTCCCTGCAGATGCCCAGGGGCTGGGAGGCTGCTTTCCTGTGGATCCCCTGGCTTTACATCCATTTCTGTCTCTCTGATCCATGGGAAGGACATGTATGTGTATACGAGCAGCCGAGTTACTGCATTAGCTTCCCCTTCGTAGTGCCTCAGGGGAACATGCGTGTAACCCTTCTGCCAGGTGAAGCCAGCAGTGACAAGGGCCAGGTTCAGTATCTAGGGGTTCCTTTTCAACAATAAAACACAAAAGTGGCTCGAGCCCCCACCCAGTGACCTGGGACAATTACACACCACCCCCTGGGTGCCTCTAAGAGGCAATACTTCCCCTCTTGCAAGCACAGAGTCTGAGTGTAGCAAAAACTTTTAATAAAAGGAGGGAAGTAACTCCACATTAATTTGGGAAAACACTGCAACTAGGGCTCATAACACAAACCATGAGCAAAAGACCCACCCCCAAGTAAGTTGGACAGTGTCCGTTTCCCCTCAGGGTCTTAAGTCCAGCAACCCAAAAGTCCCTTTAACATGCCCGTCCCTTCTCTGTACCCCACTCACCCTTGCTGTCCTGGGCCAGTGCAGCCCCAGAGTTCATTTCCCACCCTGTGTGGAAGGCAGGGCAGATAAGGAGGCACCTTACATGCTGCACTGCTCGGGCACTCACTCGTTACCCCAAAGGCCAATTGCCATGTCTCTGCGGGGCTCTGCACTGGCCTTCTCCACCAGCTTCTCTGTGGGCCACTTGCCACGTCTCTTCACCAGCCGCCCTGCTAGCTGCTTGCCACCCCTCTCAGGAAGCTGCCCGCTCACCAAGATGTCTTCAGCCCCCCCGCCCCCCGCCAACTCAGCTTTCCATGATTTCAGCTGTTAGTGAGGGAGCCTCACTGGTGCACACTAGGCAATCTCTTGCAATAGAGACACTGTCCCAAAGTAGGCCTAATACTTAAACCTAGGACTTGGTGATTTCAGCTCTGCAGCACGTAACCAGACTCTCAATTGAGTCTTACTTCGCTCTTTTATTATCCCATGGAGAGAAGGGCCACATGGTGTCCAGAACCTTAAACCGGGCCCACACTACCAGGTACAAGTACCTGTTTCCCCCCCCGTCTTGGGCTTTCGAACCCATGTCTCCTGCCTAGTGAGTGCTGTTCAGTGGAGGGTGAGTCCCTCCATTGGCGTATGCCAGGTACAGTTCTGCTGCCCTTGGTTCACACAAGGATAGCAACCCTTTATTACTCCTGCCCCAATAACAAGAAGACTGGGGATCGAACACCAGCCACAAGTGATCATTTGGGCAAGCAGTCCCAATGCTGAGCACCTATGCAGGGTGGGTGTGTCCATGCAAACAAGATCAGCTTCTGAAGTCTTTTTTTCCACAGCTCACCACTAGATGTCAGGGGAGAACTCATCCAGACTCTACTTACATAGGGAATGAAGTTATTACATAAAAAGCAGTTGTGGCTCATCCAATATTTCGTAACCATCTTAGTTTGTCAGGAGACCCAGCTCTGGGACAAACTTTGGGATTGTGGGTCTCTGGTGGACAGAACGGGACACTGCCTGTCTTCAGGCTAAAGTTGATTTTAGTGGACAGACTTTCTGGTCCCAGGTCAGCTGCAGGTGCTTCTCGACAGATACCGTGGGGTTGTCACATGGTGAGTTAGCACGTGGCAAGCCAGGGCATGAAACTACAGCGCATTAGCTTGCCACGTGCTAAGTGGCTGTGTTGACCCTGCTACAGCACACTAAAAAAGTTCCGTAGTGCGCTTGGAAATGGAAGTGTGTCCAAGTGCACTATGGAAAACTTTTAGTCTGTGGCAGCTGGGTCCTCCCAGCCAGCTAGTGTGCAGCAAGCTAGCGTGCTGTAGATTCACACCCTGGCTTGCTATGCATTAACTTGCCATGTAGACAAGCCCTACGTGTAGCAATTTAAAATGAAACCACAAATAAAATGGTTCTTCTACCATGGTCATTGGGGGAGGGGTATACTGTGTGTGTGTGTGTGTGTGTGTGTATATATATATATATATATATATATATATATATATATATATATATATATATATATATATATATAAAAATATTGCTTTCCTCTGAATCAGCTATTGACCACTGTTTTCTGATTTAGATGGACCAATAGCAGGATTTGTCTCACCAGATCATTATTATTTACTCTTTTTATTTACAGGTTTTAATTTTGGTTTTACCCTCTGTTAAATAGCTCTTGTTTGATCAGAAACATAATATATCAGAATATTTCACAATCTTTAATGCCCCACATCTCACAATGCCCCTGGGAGGTAGGGCAGTATTAATATTGCCATTGTACAGATGGGGAAAACTGAGGCATAGAGACGAAGTGACTTGCCCAAGGTCACATGGGGAGGTCTGTGGAAGACCAGGAAACTGAACCTGAGTCTCCCAGGTCTACATTACTGCCCTAACCACTGGACCCTCCTTCCTCTCCTTGATAAAATAGTGTTCAGAGTTAAGAGTCTTGCAAGCTGTAGTTGAAATAACAAGGGTAGGACTGTTGGTGCTTTTATTTTGCTTTTGGAAACAGGTTGTTGTTTTTGCTTTTCCTCAGTGTGTTTCTTCATCTAAGGGGCTTTTGCTTTACAAGAAGTTACAGTTGTATAAATATTCTTGTTTTTATGATGTAAAGTGGTTGGTTGACCTAGATTGGTCTTGGCCAGAGACAGGACAGCATGGAAAGCACTCTCAGATACTTTCAAGTTATTCACATGTGGCAACCGGGCAAATAAACAATATGCAAACCACCTGCCAACTCTTGTAAGTGGCACGCTGCATCATCTGTGATAGCAGCCGTTTCCCCAGGCAGTACTGTGCATTCTTGAAAGATTGTTTTCCATCCCCTACTTTACCCTACCCTATGTGTTATATGTGAGTGCAACATGTATACTTTGTATTTGCTTTGTGTTTACGTTGCAGAGGCAAATTTTGCATGCACTCAGCAACATACGTTATATTGTGTTCTTCCTTGTGTACCTGGCTTCCCAAATATCTCATTATTCCCCAGAGCTCTGATGTTTTGTTTTTGGGTAAATTCAGATTGGAAGCATGAGGTCAGAATTAATTATGGCGAACTGTTGCCTGTGGATAATCTAGCGGGGGTTATATAACTGAGTCTGCTTTGGGCTGGGTCTTGCAAACCCTGACTTGTGCATCCTGATGCACGCATCTACTGAAGTCAAAACAGGACCCTTCTTTGACTAGAGCCCAAATTACCAATGAAAGGTTGTAGCGAGTGGGAAAGATTGACGGTCCAATACTGGATCATTTTGATGTGCACTTGCTATTAAAACGATTTTCAAAAGCAATAGGCTGTAGTACTGCCCAGCCGAGGGCTGTGGTATGCTTAGATCTTCACTGGTTTAACAAGGTTGGGGACTAACTGTGTTCTAGGACTGTCTGGTCCTGCCAGTGTGGAAAGAGGATGACCGAGGACCAGAAATTGTTGCGACACTGTTGATGGGTCTGTCTGCATTAGTATCATGGAGGGGGGTGATTGCAGGTCACATAGACGCACCCAAGTAGTTTTTAAGTGAGGTGAAACTTGGGGGTATGCAAGACCAATCAGACTCCTGAAAGGGGTACAGTAGTCGGGGAACAGTCAAGAGCCACTGGTGTAGACATACCCTTAGTCTCCAAAAGGCTTGTCTACGTTTGAGTGTTAATTCACATTAAGGGAGGGAGTGAATTTTAAGTGCAATAGGTATTCTGGAATAAGTCCAGGTATAGACAAGCTCTATTAATCGTGCTTAGATATGGTCATTTTCATAATGTAGCTGAATCTTAAGTGAAATGCAAACCTCAATAGTACAATCTAACCATGTGCTGAAGTAGTTTAACCGTTGTCCAATAACATAGCTGCAATTGAACCAAGTCTTTGGAATTACAGTGACAACAATAGAGCTGCTGTTCCATGACATGCCTTTTGTATCTGACAGATTGACCAAAAACAGTTTGATAAAATTTTGGAGCTGATAGAAAGCGGGAAGAAAGAAGGTGCCAAGCTGGAGTGTGGGGGTTTAGCCATCGGAGACAGAGGTCTGTTCATAAAACCCACCGTGTTTTCAGAGGTTACTGACAACATGCGAATTGCCAAAGAAGAGGTACAGTACTCCATCGGCGGTTTAGATTTCAGGTCACGTGTAGCAGCCACAGTACAATATTTTAACGGTGCTTTTCCTTCGTTATTTTCAGTGACAGTCCCACTAATTTGAAAATTTTTCTGCCATGATCTTAGTAGATGTCAAGCAAAATAAATGACTGAAAATTGCAGAATTTATTAAGTTGACAGAGCATCCCAAAAAGCCGCGTGGTGCAGAAATGATTTTCCGACACATTGGTAATAAGGGAATTTCCAAGGTTTATTTAAAAACTAATCTGACCAATAACCAGAAGTGGAAGTTTAATAGGAGGAGAAAGGGGAGGGGATACTGTCAAAGTTGTTAGAGCTGGAGTGTGATTGCATAGTACATGAGCACGCTACAGTAACACATCTATGTGTGAACTTCAGCTGTAAGCGTTCAGGCCCCCATTCAGGAAAGCGCCTCTAATCAGGAAAGCTTCTTACGCCCCCATTAAAGTCAATGGCACTTAAGCACCTGTTTACATTTAAGCATATGCTTCAATGTGGTGCCGAATTAGGGTTTCATGTAGTTGCTATAAACGTTCTTACTGAAAACGAAACCATTTTTAATGGAAGGGCATTGACAGTATTTTTCTGACTTGCAAATTCAGTAAATTGCAATAATTCAGGCATATATTTACTAGTTACAGAAATTCCTCACCTGCCTGCTCCCTCTCCATGATCAGAAAATTCTTGGACCATCTAAATCCACAGTTGTATCTTCTACCTAGTTGGCTAGGTAGGGCACCATGTTTGTGCCCCCTACTGGATGGAATCAGAACTGCTCAACTGTGCATGCCAGGGTTTATGTGCCCAAAGTTAGGAGAGGTTCCCCTTTGGCTCCAGGGATATGCCCCTTGTGCTTTTGGACATGATGATCTAAGTTCTAACCCCACTGTTGCTATAAAGCCCTGAGTAGTTGTTGTGCCTCCCAGTGAAACCCTGATGTTGGAACTCATGGACAAGTTGGAATATTCCAATAACCTAGAAAGAGAAACTTGGTGAGCCCAATAATTGCAGATGTAAATGCTATTCTTCTCTTGCTGATATCCTTGTCTGTGCTGGCTCAGTCATCCTAGTGCCAAAATACTGGGAAAACCAGACTTGTAAGTCAGACACTCTCTGGTTTTCAGTATTTTAATAGCAAGCAAGCTGAAACAAGCGGCCTGTGATTAGACCCTGAGGTTTCCCTTTGAAACAATATTAACAAATGTATTTCCATTGGGGAATAGAATGGGAATAAAGTGGCTGTCAAGGTCCTATTGTATGCCAAGGTGTCTGATAGTTTAGCCTAGACATTTTTATGGGGTCACTTATTGTATACTCCTGGGAAAGAGTGTGTCATCTTGATGTGTCAGATCTACCATGCAGTCTCTGAGGAACCTGGAAAAACCTCAGTCAGCCTGGGCATGAGTGTCCTAAAAATAGAGAAGAATAAGATCTGAACAGACAATCCCATGACAAACCTCTTTCAAATGAATTACCTCCAGATCCCAACTCATGATTCATGGGGCTTCTCCAGTTTCATGTCCTGTTACTGTCTGCTAGCAAGAGTCCATTAAGAACGCGGACCTTAAAAAGGCAGGAATTTGCAGCAACTTGTTTGGAGTCCACCTTTTTGTGAAACAATTGATTAAGCTCTTGCAGGGGATGTCCCTGTGGAAAGCTACGTGTAGGAGCATGTCTCCATTTCATCAGTGGAGTATCAGCTTGCATAGCATATGTTCATCAGCACATAGACGTGTCCTGGCATTGCTTCTGTATTGCACTGTGTACGAAACTTCAGCCCACTTGTGCTCAGAAAAATAGGCTTGTACTATTCTGTGGCTGCAGAATGCCCTTATCAATACATGAGCCAGGTTATGCACCTGCAGAGCTAGTGTAGGCAGTGGTGGGCAGCCACTTGTGTGTGTTGATACATGCAGCTGATTTTGCAAAGGTGTAGACAACCTGGGTGAAAATGTATGTAAATGTCGTACATTTCAACTACAGCAAGTGCCTGTTGCGCCCATAGAGTTCTGAATGGAGAAAGAATGAACCATTTTAAACGTATCCAGAACGAACTCTTGTCCGTTTTAACTAAATAACTTTTGCTCGTGCAGATTACAAGATGCCATATTGCAAAGGAAAATCTTTAATCTTTGGAGCTTTGCATGGGTCTACTACTGCAGCACCTCACTTCACACTGGGCCTGAACCAGATTCCATTGGCAATCAGTGGGGAGTTTTGTCATTCTCTTCTGCAAGAGCAGGTCCATCGTACAGATTGAAAACGTTAAAACACCAAAACTGAAGATGTCCATATAACATTTCTAAGTTTAATTTTCAGAACACTCACTGTTCTTTGCAGAGTAATGCCTGTTTAATTGCTTACAGATTTTTGGACCAGTGCAGTCAATAATGAAGTTCAAAAGTATAGAAGAGGTCATAAAAAGAGCGAATAACACGGAATATGGACTCACAGCAGCCGTATTCACAAAGAATCTGGACAGAGCTCTGACATTAGCTTCTGCGCTGGAGTCTGGAACAGTCTGGTAAATGTGTTTCTGCCTATGGGGTGCGATACACAGAGGTAGTTTACGTGTCTGAGCCCTGGTGATCAGTAACACTGACCCTGAACTTCCTTCCTCTTGAAATTTTGTCCTAAGAAGCAATAGCCGTTGCCGAAAATGAGATCGTGAGAGTGAAATGTATTTTAGAGAAACCAAACTGTTTTAGTTCCCACACATTTTAAATGTAATCTCTCATATGGAAAATCCCAACAGCATATGCTGCCTTATCGAATAACATGGTTATGCCTGCTGAGAAACTTTTATTTAAAAAAAAAATACTACTACTATTGGGATGCTGTTTATTGTGTAGTTGTTGTATAAGGTCTCCGACTATGTAACAAATTGGTCTGGACAGTAGATGGCACCATGTCACTGTTTAAAGAGGCAAGTCAGTATTTTGTGTACAAAGCTCCTTATTTAATATTAGGACAGTTTAAAGCACAGGGCTGAAATCCTGGCCCCACTGTAGTCAATGGCAGTTTCGCTCTGGTGCCTGATAGTATGTTGGGTTTTTTTTTTTTAAATCTTTTCTATTTAGAAACAATGCTTTGTATTTATCCAAGATTTTCAGCCTCTCTAAGGATATTTTCAAGAGAATATCCTGTCTTTGGTTCTGAAGACAGGATCCACCACACTTTTTCATGTGATGCTACAGTCCTGTCTGTTGCAACCGGCCAAATCCTGCTCATATTGTTCAGGTGCTGTAGTCAAGGGAACAGGATTTGAATCTCGTAATCACACCACAGCTAGTGTCCTATAGGAGTAGGCCCTCGGGGGAGCTAGTGTACCATAGGCTCACCAGTGGGTTACACTAGCAATTTCTACTCGCACCCCAACACAAATGTGTCTAATACAATTGTATTCCTACACCTACCACTTGTACTTTGGACAGTAGCAAAGCGGTTGCAGCTGAGGCGGGCGTGTCTAGACAAGGAAATAGGTTATATTTTTTAAAAGTGTGTTTTTTAAATGAGACTTTGAAACAAGCATAGACACAGTTTAAGACATTTACAGATGTGTTAGCTGGTCCTGGCTGGAAAATGAGGAAAAAAGGACCAATCTTTGTAGAGAATGATGGGTTTCTCAAATATTCTATGTTTTGTGCTATGATAAAAATCAAACCCCGTGGCTGAAATGATCAAAATGTAGTGACTAAAACACCTAGTGAAGTAAATAAAGGGAAGAGACACATTTGTCAGGCAACTCGTGAATATTAATAAAGATTAATCTATTTCCCCCACCTTCCAACTGTTTAATTTGATAAAAATTTATGTTTGACCATAGGATCAACTGCTACAATGCCCTTTATGCACAAGCTCCTTTTGGTGGCTTTAAGATGTCAGGAAATGGCAGAGAACTGTAAGTTTGTTTTGTTTTGGGGTTGTTGATTTTTTTTTTTTAACTGTTTTGTTTTCTCTCTTTAATGTAGAACAGTGTTTCCCAAACTTGGGACGCCACTTGTGTAGGGAAAGCCCCTGGTGGGCCGGGCCGGTTTGTTTACCTGCCGCGTCCGCAGGTCCAGCCGATCGCGGCTCCCACTGGCCGCAGTTCGCTGCTCCAGGCCAATGGGAGCCGCTGGAAGCAGCGGCCAGTACGTCCTTCGGCCCACGCCGCTTCCAGTAGCTCCCATTGGCCTGGAGCAGTGAACCACAGCCAGTGGGAGCCGCGATCGGCCGAACCTGCGGACGCAGCAGGTAAACAAACTGGCCCCCCCAGGGGCTTTCCCTACACAAGCAGCGTCCCAAGTTTGGGAAACACAGATGTAGAAAATTAAATGCGATCTTGTAAGTGTGATGACTTAGTAAGAATTTCACCAAGCTTGCCTTAAACTGTTGGGGCTGGATTTTGTTGCCCTTACACCTCTATGTAGTCATTTATACCAGTGCAATGTATCCTAGAGTTTGAGACCAGAAGGGATCACCAAATCAGTCTGACCACCTGTATATCATAGGCCACCAACCCCTGCACATTAAACCCAGCAACTAAAAAAAATGAGACCCAAGTATTACAGCCCACAGGAGACTAGACTGTTATGTGCCCGAGGCCCCTGCAATGGCAGGGAAATGATCGAGTGAGGGTAAGAGGGTGTAAAAACTTTTTGTGATTTGTTTGTGTGAATAGTGCCCTTCGAATCCACCTCGCCCAGCCTGCAAGTCATCCACAGCACTCAGTACTCTCCGTCCTAAAACTGCTTTTCAAAACTCAGTTAAATAGCTCCTACTCTTGCTTTAATGGTGAAGGATATTTCCTTGCCAGGTAAACATCAGACCAAGGCTGTCATGTAATGAATTCCCCCTGCTTCACCTGCTGATGGAGGTTAGGGCTTAAGAAGGTGCTTGGGGGTGGGGATGGGTTCCTGTGGCTCTGCAGAGAGCCTGCCAGAGAAAAATGAATTCTACCTTCCCCCATTCCAAGGCTTTTCAGTTACTGAAGGGCTGCTAGCTTTTTCTCAGTACCTCTGGAAATGAGGTCTCTCAGGTTAGTCACCCCAACATTCTAGCACCCAACTTAGCATCCACTCTTGAAAATTTTGGCCCAAGGTCCCATGTGAGTCATCAGTCCTGGGAGCAGAACTCCTATTTCCAGAGGCAGATTCATCACTGCATAGGGAAAGCAGCTTGCAATTACTCTGTTCAGGGGCTTCCTAAGGCTGGTTTTGTCCTAATCACAGAGCTCCTCCCTAGGTGTTAACTCACAATCTATTATTAACCATGTCTCTTGGCTTTGTTTTGGAAGAGAAATGCGTTCAGATGTTTGATTTGCTAAACGAGCTGGAGAGCAAGGATGATCCTTCCAAAGGATATAAAGACCATGAGAAAATGTATGGCTTTCCTTTGCCTGAGGGCCTGCCTAATTAGAGAATATTTGAAGAATAAACAATACAGAAAATTTGAGGCGTCAGTTATTGGTCATTGGGGGTAACATACAGAGTATAGGGGGGATGTTAGTGTTTTGGGGTTGGGCAGCACACATAATATATACAGACTGCAATGTCCCCAATGGTGGGGGGGTAAACCGGTGGGTGGGATCAGGATACAGCTGACAAGCGGTGAGGGTCTATCACCCATACAGAAAGTAGAGACGGTCATGGGTATAAGTAAGTGGGCTGGGTAATGGGGATGGGGTGACCCTCGTGCGGTGGGATTCAGTTAGGTTCGGTGGGTTCGGGGCTCAGGGGATAAAGTCCAGCGGCGGGGGGGGGGGGGGTTATAGGTCTCTTCCCCCTTGTGGGTGCACGAGGTCTCCCCGGCTCACTCTCTGTATTGGCGGTGGCCGGTGATGTGCTCTGTGTAGATGTCCCGGGACCAACGAATAGTGTCAGAGACCATTCGGCGTCTCATGAGCCGCACGTAATGACAGCCCACCCCACAGGTCCTCAGCACGCGTTCATTACATGGGTCCCAGGCACCCAGGGCCCCAACGAGCAGAGCGTCGGTGTGCACCTCGTAGCCCTATCTCATCCAGGCTTTCTTCCTTGGGCAATGAAGGGAAAAGGGGCATATCCCCCCCCCCCCCCCGACCTGGATGTAATATAATGACTGCACCTATCCTCCAATTAGAGTTGTTTTTACACTAACATTATTTCTCAGGACACACACTACAAGTCCGCCCCCCCCATATATTTATATAATATGTATAGTACATGCTCCCACACAGAAACTTATTTTATTCTAAGGAAGAAGAAAGCAAGTGTAATTTTAGTTACTGTCTAGAAGGTAGTAATAGTGTGCATGCAGTGCCTTTCCTTCTGCAGACTCCCAAAATGCTTCATGAATTCCACCAAGCTGGGAACTGGGACATTCCTCATGTCAGTATTAGCCATTCAACCATTGCTAGACTTGTCTCAAAGCTAGCGCTCTCTCTCTCTCTCTCATATCTCATCTATAAAGTGCATTATGAGTAGGGCCCTACCAAATTCACGGCCATGAAAAACGCATCATGGACCATGAAATGTGGTCTCTTGTATGCTTTTACCCTATGCTATACAGATTTCATGGAGGAGACTAGTATTTCTCAAATTGAGGGTCCTGACCCAAAATGAGTTTGTTGAGGGGTTGCGAGGTTATTTGGGGAGGGGAGGGCGGGCACGGTATTACTACCCTTACTTCTGTGCTGCCTTCAGAGCTGGGAGGCTGGAGAGCAGTGGCTGGTGGCCGGGCGCTTAGCTCTGAAGGCAGCGCCCCGCCAGCAGCAGCGCAGAAGTAAGGCTAGCAGTACCACAATCCCTCCCCCCCCCACACACACACACCAACCTTGCAAACCCCTCCCCCCCACAACTCCTTTTTGGGTCAGGACCCCTACAATTACAACACTGTGCCATTTCAAATTTAAATAGCTGAAATCATGGAATTTATTATTTTTAAAATCCTATGATCGTGAAACGTACCAAAATGGACAGTGAATTTGGTAGGGGCCCTAATTATGAGACACGATGGGTCAGCTCTCCGGCTGGTATAAGTCAGCAGAGCGCCATTGGCTTTGATGGACCTATGTTGATTTAAAGCAGCAGATGATCTGGGCCTGCATAGCGCTTATAAAATGTAGCGATATTATTAAATAAGACGTGCTGGGTGAAAGCAGCTATCATACGTGAAAATGTAGTATGATTAAAATGGCAAATGTAAGCACTGAAATGGCTTTATTTTTTCTTTCAGTGGTGAATACGCTCTGGCTGAATATACTGAGGTGAAAACAGTCACTATTAAAATATCCCAGAAGAATCACTGAGAGAGCTGGAGGCCTAAAAGCTCTGACACTCTGAATGTGACACGCAGACATGGGGGACAAGTTCAAAACATGGGGAAAGGGGTGGGAGGAAGAAAACAGCACTTCTTCTTTTTTCAAAGAGAACTTTTTTACTTTATAGAAACTTTGAATCTACTGGACTTTGAATGCTCGTCAATTAGCTTTTGGAGAGAGAATTTAATTGACCTGTCAGCTGTCCATTCTGTGCCCTCACTTGCTGTATGCTGCCTTCAGTGGACTAGTCCTTGGCTTTACATCAGTCTCTTACCAGTGACCAAACTTCTGGTCACACAGTGCTTTACAGAAAGTTTGTTTTTATCATACTGGGACTTTGAAGACAAAATCACCCCCAATGCCATATTAGAGAGACCCAAGGCATCACTAGCATGGAATGTTGAAAGACCTGTGGACTTTAGCTGGTATAAACCAACATAGCTCCATTGACTTCAGTGGCATTGCTGCTGATATAAGCCAGTATAACAGCATTGAAATCACAGGAGTTATATTGGGGTGAAGAGGAGAATTGAGCCCTCTGAGGGGGGCAGTTTATTTATGTCTTTGTGGAAGGTTATGTAAAGCACTTTTATCTAAAAGAGTTGTCTTGGTCTCTCTAATACACGCACATCCTCCATAATGGTGATAGCGTAGCCCCATTGACGTCAATAGGGGTTTTGCCATCTACTTCAGTGGGACCAGTTTCATCCTACATATTTAGACTTGAGGAGGAGGGGAACTTTTGTACCCCTTGCATTGTGACGCATGTACTCTACGCGTACTGAAAACAAGTCATTGACTCACTAACCTGTCTGGTTTCAGAAGAGTTCATACGGTGTATGATAAATCTTCACTAAGGCACTTTTCACAAGAGGATTTTGCACTGCATCTACAGTAATGACGCCAGCGCTCCTGCCAGCCTTGTAGCAGGGCACGCACACTGCAGAAAACATCCCTGGGCTAGAAACCCAAATGGAAATCTTCCAAAAGAAACAGAAGGCTGGAGAGACAGCAAAACATGCATCTCGCTTCTCTGCCATCGTTTTTATCCCAACATGTGAATCTCATTTTGTTCAGCTGGAGCTGTTCTTTATGTTGAGCAGGATTGGTAAACTCCCCTAAACCTCTGTTTCCCCCCGCCCCGCAGATGAATGTAATTTAACATAGATTTCTGAAAATACGCTGTGAACAAGAAATTGCTCCCCGGCCAGGACTGTTATGCAAAGTTTCAACTGTCTCCATTTCATGGGCTAAATCACCTAGGGTCTATGCTGCAGAAAGCCATTGTGCAACCTGTAGGTGGGCCCCTGTCAGTTTGCAGTGGTATAAAATTCCTGCCACGCTGGCAATCTGGCCCCAAATTGGGCAGCACTAGCTGGGGAGGGCGATTTGTGATGAGGGTGGTTGGAAGATGCTCTGATTCCACAGCCAGCTCCAGCAATGTTCTGTCTAGAATCCTCAACCAAGATCAAAGCTGAGGGAAGGCAGGTAATGGGCAAATACCCCACTCAGGCATCATGGGAGCAAATTGGCCTGAGGTGCATAACTCCTTTGTGTCATACCTAGGACTCCTAAGGCAGCGAATGCCTGTTGACTTCACTGGAGTGCTCCTAAGGGCCCTTTGTTGTCAAAGGAAGTTATGCAGGTGTCTAAAGCAGCAGTAGATGACAAACCCCAGAAATTAGGGTTTAACGTGGAAATGCATTGTGGGGCAAACCGCAAAGCTAGAGCATAACCCAATAACTTTCTTCCACCAGAGATGCTCCTCCTGGATAAGTAAGAATTATTACCATGCTGATAGATGAGGAGGTATGAAAGAAGTTTCCCTTGTTAGTCACTGAATCTTGAAAGAAATGAGGCTTTTGTGCCCCTTAATCTCTGATCACTCATAAATAACATAACACTGACAGCTGTAACAACTGGCAGGAGGAGAGGGGTGGGGGTCTGCTCTCCCATGGATGTAAGCGGTGGGACTTCCACAGATGCATCTCCCCACCTAAATGCAGAAGAGATCCCATGAAAGTCCAAATGGGAAAACTGTAAATATATTTCTATTTTTGTAGTACATTTAGCGAGATCTCAACTGTCTTATCAGACAAGCAGCTTACTATTGCCGACTTACGTTTTCTAGAGCTACAAACAAATGATCTGGAGGCAAGGTAAATAGTAAAATGAAGCTGGAATAACAATAATAACTAATATAGCTGTCTGTATTTTTTGTTTGTTTGAGAAACATCTTGGGGGAATGAAAACATGACAACATCTGAAATGTACAATCTTTTTTAGCATTTGGTTTTTATATATAATATTTTCACTTCTTTTTTTCCCCTCAAGTTAAACGAATGACTTAGTAATGTATTCTCTTACTGTATAAATCAGGGTTTGACTTTACACACTGAATTTTCTAAATTATATATCAAGTAACATTAGCCACTAACATAAAATGACCCGTTAGAGGATTTATATTCTTTCATTGCACAGTAATACTTTTCATATGAAATACTACTTAATTTTTTAAAAATATATTTATAAATTAGAGTACAGTTAATCTAATGTATTTTTATAGCTGAAGGTACATAGAAATACTATGTGTTTAAACCTCATGTATATATTTAGAATATGGGTATCTTTTTGTAATATTAGCTTTTCAATTCTTAATAAAAATGTTAACTTTTTGTGGTACGGTTTGTATAAATGTTACAGGTGCGATCTTGTCCACTAAAGAGTGTGTGTGTGTGCGTGGGGGGGGAAATCCTGCTGACTTTACTCAAACGAGTAAACAAACGTTGACAGAACAAACTTTGAAAATCTACAGCAAGATTGTGATACCTATACTGACACTGAACAATTCCTGACATCTTGGGTTGTCTCATTGAACTCAGTGAGAATATTCAGAATAAAGATCTCCTTGGTGTAAAAATATCATGCTCTAGCACCAATAAATAACCTTAAAAAAGGAAAAAATAACTTAATACTATTCCATATTAAAACTCAGTGCTTTTAAAAAGAAAATTACAGTGTGGTTTAATTACACCCCCTATGGATTACTTTGAAATCTGCTCTGAATAAATAAATTCTCTTTATTTGAGTAAAACCTAAATAATCTGGGGACTTTCCATCCAGCAGAAGTGTCTATTAATCCAAACACCTGTCTGTCTGATCAGTCACTCTGTCCTTAGATCCCCTTTACGTGGGTAGGATCTGTAACCAATAAGGCCTTTATCAGAAGAGGTCTTGGGGCTTGTCTACATTGGCACTTTACAGTGTTGCAACTTTGTCGCTCAGGGGTGTGAAAAAACACCCCCCTGAGTGCAGCCAAGTGCCAGTGTCGACAGTGCACCAGCGCAGGGAGCTACGCCTATCGTGGAGGTGGGTGTTTGCGAGCACTGGATGTTCGTGATTACACAAGCCGTGTAAAATCGCTGCTAGTGTAGAGTAGCCCTAAGTAATTTGCCACACCTAGGCACAACAGGCAGCCGCGGATGCAATGGGAGCATTAAATGAGAATGTCCCTGCTTTGGTTGGTTTAAGTTGACCCTTGTACTGTTTTTTTCATATGGGCAGACTTGTTTCCCTACCTTTCAGGGGGTTGCGGGCTGATTCATTCATGTCTGTAGTGGCTTTTTGACAGATGCTATAGAAAAGTAAAAAGACTCACTTTTCTGTAACAGATAAATTGCAGTGGCTTACAAGTCACTGCGGTGGCAGATGACCGCGTTGTTAGGCAAGTTTAAAAGGAAACTACATTGGGGAGGGAGGAAGGGGGCAGATGAATGCAGCCAAAAAGTCTGCAATGTTATCTTCTGCTTTTTTTATATCAATGCAGGGTGTGGTTTTTTTTTTTTGCTTCATCCCAGTCTCCCTCCTGCAGTTTTTTATTTGTGCAAAACCTACTTTCTCTACTGGAAGGTTTACTGGATTAAGGTCTACTGCAAGAGTGGGCCTCACTACATCCTCATTGTTGCTTTACCTTTTCTTAAAGGGGCAATGTCAAGCAGTTTAGGCTAAACTTGTAGGGCAGGACATGTACATGGAACAGGGAAGCAGGAAGAATGGGTCGGAAGGGCTTTGTTTTATCAGGCACCTACTAGCTACACGATGAGAGGGAAAAATAAAGGCCCTGGCTCCCAAGCAGGGACTAGGGATAGCACTGTGGTAGCAATGGTAGAGGGAGCTGGTTCTGTGATTTGGCTTTTCACCTGAGACTTAATCCTGGACACTGGGACTCTTGCATGTGGATCTTGGGTAGTAGGCTAGGTACTCTGGCTGTTAAAGCTCCAGCTACCCAAAGCACTTACGCAAGTCATAAGTGTCTGGCCACATTTCCAAGCCCTGTGTTTGGTGATGCCGGGGTGTGAATGAGTGGACAGGACTAGAAAGAAGTTGTGGAAGGAAGCACAAAGGAGAGAGGAAAATGTAGAGAACACCATGTAGGGAATGAAGAGAGCTGGTCCAGAAACAAGCCAAAATGATAATGGGGGGGGGGGAAGAGGAAATGAGCACTGAACACAGCTCTAGAAAACGTAGGCTCATCTGCTGTGGGAACATGATAGTGGCGTGAAGCTAGAAAGGGAAAGACCCAACTGTTACAAAATCAAGAGAGATGCCAGCTGCGTTCTAAAAAGAGGTGTTAATATGCAGTACGTTTATTGACAATACATTACAAGGAAGTATAGTCCCCAGTAAACAGCACAGGGCTGCTATATTCCTTTGAATTGCAGGAGATGTGGCTTTCGGGGTATATTCCTGTGAATGTAGCCCGCGGGCTGGATGTGGCCTGCGGCTCGTAGTTTGCCCACCTATGGGTTAGAAGCTGGTTAATGTGCTATGTAATATATCATAACCAATACAGATTCATAGCATAGGATAAATCATACAGCAGTAATGGACCAATTATCTAGTAGATATAGGTCAGAGGTTCTCAAACTGGGGGTCAGGACTCCTCAGGGGGTCGTGAGGTTATTACATGGGGGATTGTAAGCTGTCCGCCTCCACCCCAAGCCCCGCTTTGCCTCCAGCATTATAATGGTGTTAAATATATAAAAAGGTGTTATAAATTTAAAAGAGGGGGTTTCACTCAGGCTTGTTGTGTGAAAGGGGTCACCAGTACAAAAGTTTGAGAACCACTGACATAGATGCAGATTTTTTAAAAGTTACATAGGAACTTAGTGGGATTTTCAAATGCATCTAGGTGCTGGTAAGTGCCCAGGTGTCTAAATATTGTTACAAATTTGTCTCATAATTATTAACTGATAGCTATAGACAAAGGGATCACTCTGAGTAAATGTAGAGAGAGTCTAATTTGGGGTAACTTGCAGTTTTTCTATCCTCTTCATTGTGTCTGTTACTCCCGAGGAGGCCCTTAATTGATGTGATTGGACTTGCACTCACTAACCCTCCTTTCACATCATCTCTGAATTTGGCCTGTTGTGTCAAAATGACAAAATATTTTTGTTTAAAGTTTTCATGTTTTTTAAGCCAATCTCATGATTTGGGAGTGGCCGCATGACTTTTGGCAATACTGATGGCCAGTCTCAAACATTAAAAAATCATGAGTGAGGCCAGAGAAAATCATGAGATTGGCATAAAAAACACAAGAATTATAAAAATAATAAATACTGAGTTTTTTATTTGCCTTTATGACTACAGAAGTGTATCTATTTTAAAAAAATGAAATCTGAGTTTTTCATGCAATCACATAACTCCAGGAGGTGGGGTTTTCAGAAAAATACTAAATATTAGAAAACTTGTCTACATGATTCATCAATTCCAAAGACAAAAGGGTCCACTGTGATCATCTAGTCTGCCCTCCTGTATAACAGTATAACACCATCCCTAACGCTTCCCCAAAATATTTCCTAGACCCTATCTTTTAGAAAAGCATCTGATCTTTAGTGTGGACTGGAGAGATGTAAATTTTAGTCCACACTAGCGTGTTGTGCACTAACTGATCCTGCTGGTGTGCACAAAAAGTTTCCTAGTGCGTGTTAATGTAGACTTGTTTTAGACAGCACTACGCGCACAAGAGAACTTTTCATGCATGTCAGCAGGGCACATACGGGCCAGTTTGTGTGCAACATGCAAGTGCATTCTCAACTTTACACCCCTCCAGTGCGGACTAAAGCACCGTGTAGACAATCCCTTAGTCAAATTGTGAGAGTTGGCCACATTGGCAAAGCGGGTGTAAAACACTACCCAATCCTCTTATATCCCTACTGCACACGTGTAAATGACTAGGCAGTGGAGAATCCTCCCCACCCCCCTTTCTAGTGTGCACACGCTGCAGGTGAGTAGGGAGAGTTCAAACATCAAAAACCAGACTGAAAAACACCAGTCTATTTTTTTTTTAAGTCACAATTGGGGGGCAATCTCCTGCTTTTTTTGCACATGTGGGGTTGGCAATAGTGCATGCACACACTGCCTCATGGACATTCCCCTCTCGCACACTTGCTCCTTTACATCAGTGGTTCTCAACCAGAGGTATGCATACCCCTGGGGCTACACAGAGGTCATCCGGGGTACATCAACTCATCTAGATATTTGCCTAGTTTTATAACAGGCTACATAAAAAGTACTAGCAAAGAGAGCAATATAAAACGTTAGTGTTTTACTCAATCTACTATACACTGAAATGTAAGTACACTATTTATATTCCAATCAATTTATTTTGTAATTATATGGTAAAAATGAGAACATCAACAATTTTTCAGTAATAGTGAGCTGTGAAACTTTTGTATTTTTATGTCTAATTTTGTAAGGAAGTAGTTTTTAAGTGAGGTGAAACTTGGGGTATGCAAGACAAATCAGACTCCTGGAAGGAGTCTGGAAAGGTTGAAAGTCACTGCTCTCCATCACCCCCTTACATCTCTACCCCTCTTCCCCACTGCCTAACACACTCCAGTCTGATTAAACTCCAGCTGCCTGTGCACACTGGCTCCTCCTGACACCGTTTCCACACCCTTTGCCTAGCCCTTCCCCGTCCTCCAGCTCTCCTCTGGCCCACACATGCAATCCCCTTTCTCCTCACCCCCCCCCCCACACTACCCCTTCTCCTCACCCCCTCTCCTCACACTCACCTCCCACGCAGACTCCTTTCTCCTCACCCACTCCCCCCATACACTCACCCCTTTCTCTGCACCCACTCCCCTCACACTCACCCCCCCACACCCTCCCTTTCTCCTCACCCATTCCCCTCACACTCACCCTCCCCTCACATTCACCTCCCACGCAGACTCCTTTCTCCTCACCCACTCCCCCCATACTCACCCCTTTCTCTGCACCCACTCCCCTCACATTCACCCCCCCACACACTCCCCTTTCTCCTCCCCTCACATTCACCCCCCACACACACACTCCCTTTCTCCTCCCTCCCCTCACATTCACCCCCCCCACACACTCCCTTTCTCCCCCCTCACCTCACACTCACCCCCCACACTCCCTTTCTCTTCCCCCTCCCCTCACACTCACCCCCCCACACACTCCCTTTCTCCTCCCTCCCCTCACATTCACCCCCCACACACTCCCTTTCTCCCCCTCCCCTCACACTCACCCCCCACACTCCCTTTCTCTTCCCCCCTCCCCTCACACTCACCCCCCACACACACACTCCGTCTCTTCCCCCCCTCCCCTCACACTCATCCCCCCCACACACACTCCGTCTCTTCCCCCCTCCCCTCACACTCATCCCCCCCCACACACTCTGTCTCTTCCCCCCCTCCCCTCACACTCATCCCCCCCCCACACACTCTGTCTCTTCCCCCCCTCCCCTCACACTCATCCCCCCCCCACACACTCCCTTTCTCCTCCCTCCCCTCACATTCACCCCCCACACACACTCTCTTTCTCCCCCCTCCCCTCACATTCCCCCCCCACACACACTCCCTTTCTCCTCCCCCCTCCACTCACATTCCCCCCCCCACACACACACACACTCCCTTTCTCCTCCCCCTCCACGCTGCTCTCTGGATTGAGGAAGTGCTGGCGGCCCTGGCAGGCTGCGCACAGCCCCGCTTCCTCGCTCTCTTCTCTCCAGCCCTCCCCCGCGCCGAGCACCAGCAGCCCGAAAGTTGCTCCGGCCGGAGAAGCGGGAGGCGGCGTCCCAGAGCGGGGAGTCAGGACGCGCTGCCCCGGCCGCCCGCCCGTGGGACAGTGACAGGAGGTACCAGGGCTTCGCGGGGACCCCGCTGGGCTGCGTAGGGTTTCGCTGCTTCTGCTTCTTCCCCTTTGCAGCCTTATGGCTGCGAGAACGGACCTTGCAGGGTCCCCCCCCACCCCGCAGCAGGGCTCGGCACCGCCTCCCCTCGGCAGCGGGACCTGCCCCTCCGGGGAGGGGGAAGCCGGGGTCTCCCTAGTGATCCCCAGGCAGGGGGTTATAGGGCCCTCAGCACCATGGTATCGGAGCCCCCCCGTTCCTGGCTGCCCCTCCCCGGGCTGGGCACTGAGGTGGCAACCCACCCCTGCCGTCTCCCCGCAGTTGGAGGGGTACACACTGCATTGAAAACGGGCTGGGAAAAGGTCCTGAAGGCGCTTGTGCTGCCATAGAGAGGAGGGGTGTTTCCCCAGCCCGGGGCCAGGGCAGGCTCGTTCAAGGGCCACCGTGCCCAATGGGGCACCCTCCGCTCCGCCACTTTGCCAGGCCTGTGGCGAGCGAGGTGTCGCACCTACATAGCAGCCGAATAGTCATCTCTGAGGTTTGAAGCTACTGGGCGCTTGGCACTGTGGGGTGTGTGTGTGTTGGATGACTTGCAGTCAGGGCGGTGCAAGGAAGTTTCGTGCCCTAGGCGAAACTTCCACCTTGCGCTCCCATCTCCCCCAGTCCTGCGGCAGCTCTCCCTCCCCCCCCCCCCCCACGTAGGGTGACCAGATGTCCCGATTTTATAGGGATAGTCCTAATTTTTGGGTCTTTTTCTTATATAGGCTCCTATTACCCCCACCCCCACCCCCGTCCCAATTTTTCACACTTGCTGTCTGGTCACCCTACCCCCACGACAGCTCCCCACCTCTGCTCCACCTCTAATTCTCCTCCTCTCCCAGGCTTGTGGCGCCAAACAGCTGATTGGCGCCGCAAGCCTGGGAGGCGGGAGAAGTGGAGCAGTGACGGTGTGCTTGGGGAGGGGGTGTAGCAGAGGTGAGCTGGGGTGGGGAGCCCTGTGGCAGCTCCCCTTCTGCCCTGAGGCACCACCGTGGCAGCTCCCTGGCCTGGGGAGCCATGCGGCACCTCCCCACCCCAGCTCACCTCTGCTCCGCCTCCTCCCCGAGCACGCCGCTCCCACTCTAATTCTCCTCCCAGGCTTGCGGCGCCAAACAGCTGATTGGCACTGCAAGCCTGGGAGGCGGGAGAAGTGGAGCGGCAACCGCGTGCTCGGGGAGGAACACTGTAAAAAAAAAATTGGGGGCACCGCTTTTTGGCGCCCCCAAATCTTGGCGCCCTAGGCAACCGCCTAGTTCGCCTTAATGGTAGCACCGGCCCTGCTTACAGTTGCTGCTGCTCTTTTGTAATCCACAGTCAAAGGGACATCTGGGGATAACCACTTTTCTTACCTTTGTTCTGCAGAATTAGAGCTAGTTGAATGTCTTTAACTGCTATGGGTCTTTTTCAATGCAAAGTGGCTTTTGGACAAAGGATTAACATTTTGTCATGAAAATTTTTGTTTGAAAGTTTTCAGGTTTTTGTTGAAAAAACAAACTTTAGGCTTTTAATTTTTTTTTAATTAAAAAAAAAGTTGAAGAAAAGTTTGTTTTTGCCAAAATATTTTGGGGGTGTGTGTGCAAATCATTTCTTCACCCGCTCTCTTCAGAATTTTAAAGATCTAATTTATTTTTAACCATTTATCCTGGTCACATTATTTGCTTTTCACCTGCCCTGGAAGAGGAGACTATAATCGTGTGTTTCGCCTTTTGTTTATTCTGTATGTGTTCATATAGAATAATAAAGACAGGCAACATATTACATAGCACACAACTAGCCCAGATCCCTTTTCCTTACAGTCTAAAGCCCCAAGCTTCCAGACATTTAAGCATATGGTTAATTTTACTCATGGAAAAGCTCACATTGATATCACTAAGACTACTTATGTAAGTAAAGTTAAATACATGCATATGTGATTACAAGCTCAGAGGCTGTCTCAGTCTGGTGCTTAGGAGAAATTAAAGGGTGAGAAGAAGTTCACAAAAAGAAAACATTTCTATAGATATGGATTATTTGGGGACATTTTTAATAGAACCTAAATATGGGATCCATAAAGAAAATGTTTGGGTTAAATAAGTCATAAGCAGGAAGCTGTTGTCCTTTCCTGAAAGCTGGTGGTAGAAGGGAAATAACTTATATTAGCTTTAAGGAAAACCTTCCTTTTATACAATAACCATGACAACCACCATCAGGAAGCACTTTGGGGCTCCAGAACAGAAACACTTCACTTTTATAGTGCAGAGTTTTAATTATTATTATTATTATTAATATTACTTTCCGCTTATATAGACCTCTCAGCTGGTAATTTCAGAGTTCTTCATAAATAGTAATTAATCAAATGTTGTTATATGTCTGGAGGGAGATAAATAATATAACCACTTTGCAGATTTGGAAACCGATGCACACAGAATTTATGGGATTTGCTGAAGGTCAAACAGCATACCTGTGTCAGAGCGGGAAACAGAACCCAGGAGTCCTTGCTTTGACCACTAGCTCTCCCTCTCTCTGCTGCTATGACCAGTGATATAGTGTACAAATGCATTGTCACTTATCCCAAAACTTGAGAGAGATTCCCAATTTTGACATGTCACTTGCAGAGCACTTAAAAAAGTCCTCCACAAATGACTTAAGTTGAAAGATGCAGTGTAATGTCATGGTATTGTGACAATTGATTTAGTCACATGGGACATTAGGAGAAAGATGGCAATCCAGTAAAGAATGCAACAGGTAAAAAGGGTTAGCCTTGAATACAAACTCTCTTCTGGTTCCAACTTCTGTTTTTTTTTTTATCTTTCAATCATTCTTTATCTAAATAGGCACGGGGTACTTTATTTTTCACTCTGTCTGCATTTATTACATGTTATGAGCGATATTAGTGGCTGCCAGCAAGTCGTTGCAGGGCACTGGACTAGATGAGCTCTTGAGGTCCCTTCCAGTCCTATGATTCTATAGAAATAATTGGATTATTTTTTTCTGCACAGAGCTTCTGGTGATCCAAGACAGCTCAGGATACATTGGCTTCCTATAAAGACCGAAGATGGATTGCTATTTAGCAGGGATTTAGCACTAACAAAATGCCAAGAGACACATTCTCTCCTCATTGCATTGGTAGGTATTAGAGGTATGAATACCTCTTCTGAGTGTGACTATGTCCTGACACGAGCCCACAGTTGGTTTGTACCAGTGATGTTTCATCCACCTTCATGCTCCACAATATTACCTGTTGTGAATACCACTGACACCATCTCTGGCCTTGAATGTGGCATAACATTGTTTTCAAAGGCAGTGGTTTGAGCAAAGGACTCAAGATGCTATTCCAGTCTGCTTTTGACTTGGTGAGTAACCTCGGGCAAGTCATTGCACTTCTATGTGCCTCAATGTACTTACCTACAAAATGGGTCTGATACATTCACAGGGGTATTGTGAGGCTTAATGAATGTTTTTATGAAGTGCTTTAAGATCTTTGGATGAAAAAGACTGTGAATGCAAAATATTTTATACTATTTTATTTAAAAAAAATTGGCAGTAATTCCTTTAGCCTGTCTCTAAAAGTGAGCCATTTGTCTGCTAGTGAATCTTGAAAGAGAAGCTGGGCAGATGCTGAATGGAATCTAAATCTGCATTAAAATGTATTGCTCCCTGCTCTTAGTCCTGGTGAGAGGAATTTTGCAGAAACTACAGAATCTTGTGTAACACCAGCCTGTCTAATAGTCAATTAGTTTGTGCCCTGGAATGTATAATAACTATGTTAATGGAGTTAAAAGTTGAGTGTATGTATAAGTATCTTTAGGGTAGAAAGCATTATAGTGATGTTCTCCAAACCAACCATGACAAATCCAGGAAATTCAGGTTATATGTAAAAGAAATGCAAAGGTGTTAAGATATAGAAATGCATATGTAAAGCATCCAAACAACCTTAGCTCTGCCTTGTATTGAGACCATGCAATAATAATATAATTATGGTTAAGGCATTTTGTAGTCTCAGATTAAATGAAACTGATTTTTAAAGACATATTTCTCCCCCCCCCCCTTTGGTGTCACTATAGGGGACAGTGAAGGACTGTAGAATGGATTAGGAGTTCCTGAAATCATGAATGGGATGATTTTCAAATATCTAATGGGCACTAGGTTCAGAAAACAAAAATTACTGTTCAGTAAAGAACTTTTCCCCACAATTTCTGAAATTGTGCAAATGTGTGCCATTAATTGTACTGCAAAGAAATGCCACGTAAGACTGAATGTGTGCTGGAAAGAACTATTGAACTAGTCTCTGCTTTGCAAAAGAAGGACACATTCATGCTTGATGTAACTCAGTGGAGTTATGATCAAGATGAATTTGAGCTGCAATGTCAATCATTCAACCCTGTAGAAATGTCACACACAGTAAATCTTGGACTGCAGGCATTGGAAAGCAGAGAACCCCTGTGTTAATAGTTAAAATGACATGCTCCGTTATTTGGCATATATTTTTGCTATTTTAGTTTTCTTTTAAAAAACAAAACAAAACCCCCAACGTTGTTTGTCCAATCATCGTTGGGTGGTTTCACATGAAGTGACCCAAATTATCCCACAGTATTCTTGCCAGCAAGTTAAAAATTGGATTGGATGAATGGACTATAAAGTGGATAGAAAGCTGGCTAGATTGTCGGGCTCAGTGGGTAGTGATCAACAGATCAATGTCTAGTTGGCAGCCGGTATCAAGCAGACTGCCCCCAGGGGTCAGTCCTGGGGCCGGATTTATTCAACATCTTTATTAATGATCTGGATGCTGGGATAGATTGCACCCTCAGCAAGTTGGCAGATGACACTAAGCTGTGGGGAGAGGTAGATACGCTGGAGGGTAGGGATAGGGTCCAGAGTGACGTAGACAAACTGGAGGATTGGGCCAAAAGAAATCTGATGAGGTTCAACAAGGATAAGTGCAGAGTCCTGCACTTAGGGAGGAAAAATCCCATGCACTGCTACAGGCTGGGGACCAACTGGCTAAACCAGAGGTGGGCAAACTACAGCCTGCGGGCCACATCCGGCCCGCGGGACCCTCCTGCCTGGCCCCTAAGTTCCTGGCCCAGGAGGCTAGCCCCCCCTCCCCTGCTGTTCCCCCTCCCCCGTAGCCTCAGTTCACTGGGCCACCGGCGCAATGCTCTGGGCGGTGTGCAGAGATGTGGCCTGACCCGGTGCTCTGTGCTGCGCGGTGGCGTGGCTGGCTCCAGCCGGGCGGCACGGCTGCCTGTCCTGGTGCTCTGGGCGGTGCGGCTGTAGCACTGCCAGCCACCGGTGCTCCAGGCAGTGCGGTGAGCAGGCAGGGAGCAGGGGGAGTTGGATAGAGGACAGGGGAGTTCGGGGTGGTAGTCGGGGGTGGGGGTGTGAACAGGGGTCTGGGCGGTCAGAGGGCGGGGAACCGGGGGATTGAATGGGGACAGGAGTCCTGGGGGGGGCAGTCAGGAAGGGGGGGTTGGATGGAGGGGCAGGGGGCAGTCAGGAAGAAGGGGTGGTTGGATGTAGCAGGAGTCCCAGGGGGGGCAGTTAGGAATGAGAGGAGGGATTGGATGGTATGGTGGGGAGCAGTTAAAGGACAGGGTGAGGTGGATGGGGCAGGGGTTCCGGGGGAGCCGTCAGAGGACAGGGAACAGGGGATTGGATGGGGCAGAAGTCCCAGGGGGGCCATAAGGGGGCAAGAAGCGGGGCGGGGGGTTGGATAGGGGGCGGGGGCCGGGCCACGCTTGGCTGTTTGGGGTGGCACAGCCTCTCCTAACCGGCCCCCCACACAATTTCAGAAACCCAGTGTGGCCCTCAGGCCAAAAAGTTTGCCTGCCCTTGGGCTAAACAGGAGTTCTGCAGAAAAGGACCTGGGGATTACAGTGGATGAGATATGAGTCAGCAGTGTACCCTTGTTGCCAAGAAGGCCAAGAGCATATTGGGCTGTATTAGTAGGAGCATTGCCAGCAGACCGAAGGAAGTGATTATTCCCCTCTATTCAGCACTGGTGAGGCCATATCTGGACTATTGCATCCAGTTTTGGTCCCCCCACTACAGAAAGGATGTGGACAAATTGGAGAGAGTCCAGTGGAGGGCAACGGAAATTATTAGGGGGCTGGGGGCACTGGATTTACGAGGAGAGGCTGAGGGACTGGGATTATTTAGTCTGTAGAAGAGAAGAGTGAAGGGGGATTTGATAGCAGCCTTCAACTACCTGAACGGGGGTTCCAAAGAGGATAGAGCTCGGCTGTTCTCAGTGGCAGATGCCAGAACAAGAAGCAATGGTCTCAAGTTGCAATGGGGGAGGTCTAGGTTGGATATTAGGAAACACTATTTTACTAGGAGGGTGGTGAATCACTGGAATGGGTTACCTAGGGAGGTGGTGGAGGACTGGCATGGCATAGCATAGCAGAGCTCGGCCATGCCTCTTATCTGCTCCAATGATACCCCTTGCATTGGGAAAAGGGCCAGAGGTGCAGGGACTGGCTGCAGTATACATGCATCAGCAGAGAATGCAATTCTACCACAGAGAAACACTCTGCAGGGCACTTGCAGTTGGGTCACTGCTCTTTTCACCCACCTCAGTACACACAAGACATAACCCATCTAGTGACTCTGGCCCCGTTCTCTGTCTACAGGCTTACAAGGAGTATAATCCTGGGTCAGCCGCAATATAGACCATTAGAATTAAATGATCACTGCAATCGGATTTGTAAAATGGTGAACTTGTCAAATCAGACATGTGCATAGTAAGCAAACACCGACTGGCTAGTAGAATTTACCTTGTCTAATTCCAAAGCAGGTCAATCACATTGTTATTGGCTCGAGCAGGTACTCCCACAAGCTGTAACAGAATTTACTGGCAACCAAGGAGCACCCCAAAATGCATTTCCTAGCTTTGAAAGCATCAAAAAATGCCATTCAATATGACCTTTAAAATCGAACATGTCAATGATCCACATAGCCTTAGGGCGAGCAGTAGCTGGAATGGGCATTTGGTCCTTGTTGTCAGACGAGCTCCACAAAGTGGGGATCACTAGAAATTGCATTTGTCTGTATGGATGTAAAATAGGACCAGACTCAAACATCTGCATAGAAACAAATCACTTGCCATTCACAGATTTTGTAACGCATTGCCAACTTGACTTAAAGTCCTGTGAAATGAAGGAGGAATGTGAGGAAGCTGAATGTAGATCAGTTGAAGGATGAGTGTATTTTTTACTGCCCTTGCTCTTAAACCCCAATTCAACAAACCACCTCTAGTTAGTAAAGCACTGAAGCATCTGCTTAGGTCTCATTGACTTTAATGGCACTTAAGCACATACTTCATGTTAAGCACATGCTTAAGTACTTTGCTGAATTGGGGGGCCTCCTTTCATACCTTTGATGGCACGCAGCAGACATGAAAAAAATGGATTAAAATCAGATCTTTTCAGTGATGCTCTGTTACATTATTGAAATAATTTACATACTGAAAGTGAAAGCAGAAAATAAAGGAACAAAGTATGCTAGTTGTGTGCATACTGTCTAACAGCAGTGTTAGACAGAAGACTTTTAAAAAGAGAGAAAATTTCAGAGACTCAACTTTAAACAGGTAAGAACTTCAAAATTCCCTCGGAGAGTGAGACAATCAATGCCCTGGTCATTGCTAATTTTGCAGGGCGGTTAAAAGAAACGAACATTTTGTAGCTCGCAGAAATTGAATATGGCTCCTTGGATATGTTCCTGCAAAATGTTTATTTTGCAATGAAATCCTTGTGCATTACTGGTCTAGATACAAAGTTTGTCCTCTTCTTTTCCCCTTGTATTCTTTCCTTCCAGAGAGGATTTCCCCTTTTTGGTAACCAGATCAGTATTTGTTGGGGATAATACGGAGTTTCTCAAGTGCACTCTTAATGGGATCCACAATTTCTGCTTAGATTTCGACTTCTTTTGTGACTAAAGATGGTTCTGAAGTGGAATTTCTTTAGGAATTTTCAAGAATTCCCTCCAACAGGGATACACCACTTCAGTGCTCAGCCTTACGCTCGTCCATTGAGAGTCTGAAACGGGATCTGCAATCCTTATCCAAAATATCCCTGCTCTGACTGTAGTCGCTTTAGTAGTTTTGGCTGAGAGAAATTGAGACTAGCCCCCTTTTTTAATGTGGAGGCATTGTCAGGCTATATTGTTGATTCACACTATGGGTAGCTAAAGTATTCTATAATAAATTGTATTTACAGTGGCATGAAATGAATGCACTTTTGCAAGATAATGTCTAGAGAAGCACGTTTTGTATGTGCAGAGGAATAAACATCTTGCAGTTCCTGCGCTGGGATGATTTATGGTTTCTGCTTTTTTTTTTATTTTATTTTTTTAAAGCAGGGCAGATGGTGTTTCTTCATGACTGTGACAACTGGCAGTGACTCTCCAATCCTGCACCTGGAGAGAGGTCGTTTGACTTTGACAACACTATTTAATTTTAAATGCTGCAGAAAGTTGGCTTATTGAAACTACACAACTACAACCCAGAATGTACTGGTGCGTGGGAACTGAGGAATCCGCTGTTAGCAGAGAGTGCAACATGGAGCCCCAAAATGGTAAATGGAACAGCTTTTTCTTTCCTATTTGGAGCAGCAGTAAATATTTAGGCTTTGATTTTTGAAGGTGCCCAAGGGACTTAGGTGCACAGCTCCCATTGGAATTCAATGAGATTTAAACACCTAATTCCCTTTAATTGCTTTGAAAATCCAAGACCATATCTTCAAGAATCTACAAAATGTAACAGTTAATTTTACTTGCAAGATGAAAGACATGTATCTATTAATAAAGACAGGTTTCAGAGTAGCAGCCGTGTTAGTCTGTATCCGCAAAAAGAAGAACAGGAGTACTTGTGGCACCTTAGAGACTAACAAATTTATTAGAGCATAAGCTTTCGTGGACTACAGCATCCGAAGAAGTGGGCTGTAGTCCACGAAAGCTTATGCTCTAATAAATTTGTTAGTCTCTAAGGTGCCACGAGTACTCCTGTTCTTCTTTTTATTAATAAAGAAGGAACTGCATTCCTTACAAGTGGAACTAGTCAATATTTCTATCACATACTATTGATTCAAAAATGTGTTACAAGGTTCTTAATTTTTAGCACATGAGTACAGATGTGCTGCCAGCTATTGATGCAGTATGTGCTCAGGGTACCAAAGCTTTTAAAATCAGAGCATCATTCCTAAGGCTGAACAGATCCTGCTCCTATTGTACTATGGGCTTTGATTCAGCAATTACTGATGATTTAATGTTAAAAATCCAAAGCATGGATTAGAAGGTTTGTGTTTATATAATAATATTTTGAATCCATAGGTAGAAATCCTTCTTTAAAAGGAGATGTATGTTTCAGGTTAGTTTCTGTTGGTGTGATAATTTCTTCTTCAAATATTATTTGTTGCCAAAATTGTCAGTCACAGGACAATAACGTTAATTTTCTCCAAGTCAAAAACAGTTATGTCTCAGCAACAAGAACGGGTCTTTGGCTTATTATATTAGTGTTTTCCCCCATAATAAACAATTCATAAGGAGGCAGTCTTTGCGTTAGAAGTGTGGGATGAAGGTGTTTCTGACGCTGGGTAGTGAGTAAGCAGAGCTCAGAAGAGCCTAATGTTTTAGCAACCTTATTTTGGATTTTATCAGCAAGTATGAAGCAATGCCTGATATTTTCTTCAGGGGCCTTTTTACCTTTATCAAAGACATTTCGCACCAGTGTCACACAGAGCTCCGGGAACTCCTTTCCTTTCCCCGTATGTATTATGGTTATTTTGTGGTGGCTTTTTTTTCTATATTTAAAGCTTTATCTTTGTACAGTGATCAGGAACTCTTGGGAATAATGATTAAATCTGGTATATGCCTTAATCTGTTAATTGTATGTCTAAACTCTCTTTCTGGAAATCTGAATTCATTTCTGTTGGCATACTAAATTATAAACCATGAGAAGAATTTTAATCTGCTGTAACGATTAGCAGACTTTAATGGATTACCAACAGTTTTAGCCTGTAATGCTGATTTGGCAGATTTTTCTCAGTGTTTCAAAGAGAAGGTAAATAAACCAATTTGTCTGTGCGTAAATAATGAGGTGGGAAGGGGAAAAAAAGCTATAAACTGTTTTTCTATTTAATAGCAGCTGGCTTCATGGAAATTCTTATATTGCTTTGTTGTATAAAATGTGCGGTAAGTCAATAACATGTAGTGTACAAAGCATACCAGTATAACCACTATACATACAGTTGTGTGTGTAAGAAATTGTATGTGATGGCCATGTGGTATTGAGGTTAGGTTTTCAATCATGTACTACTTCAGAAAGTTTGCTCCCTATGCGTATGCTGTAGGTGTTTAAACTTATTTTGGTCCAGGATTGCATAGTTTCTTCCAAGGATGAATGATGTCAGCTAGTCAGTCCACTCCTTAGATTAGATGGTCCTTGCTTGCCATTTGGATTTACTTACCTAACTTGAATGCTGGAATGTGAGTCATTAAACCTTCACATGTGAATATATTGTTTTCATGCTTTTCATGCGGATGGTGTCCGCTGCTTTCATTGTGCAGAACCACTGGGAATAATAATAGGCCATAGCATCTCATCTGTAAATATCAGGGATTCCCGTAACACTAGGAGACCCTAGAGGTATTTCTTGTAGTCCTATCACCTTATGCTGGGATCCAATCAGCTCTCACAAGCAGAGCAGGGCAGGTCTGGTCAGTATATGAATGTGTGGCTTCTCACACATAGTGAAATGGTGTTTGTGGCTCAGTAACTGGCTACTGCATCCAGGAGGATATTGGAGGCCGTGTGCTGCTGAAAGCCCCTTCCCTTAGATGAGAAATAACACTTGAGTTCTGATCACTTACCAGCCTTACAATCCTAGGCCACTTTTCATGAAAGCTGAGGATCTGCCCCAATGTTCAGCTGGAGCATATTGTCCTAGCTATGTTGACTTCAGTGTTACACCAGCTGAGAATCTCTCCCATTCTGTCTACCTAAGTTCCCCCTGCAGTTTCAACTTAGTATGTTATTCCTGCCCTAACTTGTATGCTAGTTTTGTGTCCAGCTAAAATTCTGCTCTACTCCAGCTGTGAGGTAGCTGCATTTCAGTGGTATGTGAAGTGTCCCTATATATCCTTTGCTGCCTCACAGGGATGTCGCTAAGCTTAATCAGCTAATGTCTGTAAAGCACAATGGGTTCCTCAAGTGCAGAGTAATATATATTGTTTTTTCAGCTGTGTAAATAATTGACTCGCCCCTACCCCACCTCTGCTTCCCCTCCCTATTACATATTAAGATCATGCTTATTAAAATGAAGCATTGTGACCCGTATGGGGCGAGTGTAGGGATAGGAGGGATATTCCTGCCTTTTGTGAAGCAAAAGATCTTCACCCTTATTGAAAAGTTCTTTAGCACTTAATAGAGATGAAACCAAATGGGATTTTGCAGCAATTCAATAGGGTTCTAAAGAAGTTACTCTACAAATTATATAATGAGAATGAGTTCCTTTCTAGGGTGTTTTTTTTTTAATTTTATAGAATTTTGTAGCAGGGATATAATTCTCTATTAAATTCTACGGGATGGTTCAAGAAAGCTACAGAAAGGTAATCACTGTTTATTGAATTCATCAGGGCTCTCCTTTGAAAAATACTTAGTGACACCTCTAAGTTGGTGAAGCTTGTCTAGGTGCAATGGCAAATGTGGTCTTGAACCCCAGAGTGGTCAGGATAGCTCTGTGTGATGGTTTCTAAGGGGAATTGGGCCACACTACAAAAACATGAAGAGAGTCTCTTCCTTGGTTTCAGTAATGATTAAAGTAAAGAAAGAATAATTATCACTATTATAATACTTTTTTATTTCCATACCAGCTTTACAAAAATTAACTAAACACGTACAACCCCCACTGAGACAAATCTGTACAGTAAAAGGATCACGCTGCCCACCACTGGAATTCAGCAGCTCTCCAATAGCACAGAGACGCATTGCATCACGGTATAGGATAGGAGCTGAAGAAAAAAGAACATAAATTTGCCCTGCAGATTTAGGTGGCCAGAGTGTAATTACGTGAGTTGGAATTTAGAGCAGACCATAGGTTTAATGCCCTTATGTCTCTTGAAAAATGCAAGAAGATCTTTGATTGAACACGTGTGGCCCAATCCACCCTTTGTATTTCACCTGAAAGATAGCATCCCTGTCTTTACAGAGGCTCCTGCAACCATGCTGGGCCATTAATTCGGTACTGAGGGCTGGTCTACAAAGTTAGGTTGACCCAACTACATCGCTCAAGGGTGTGAAATATCCACAACCCTGAGTGACCTAGTTAATCTGACCTAACCCCTGGTGTAGACAGTGTAGGGTTGATGGGCAGGTGGATTAACCAGTATGATGGGAGAAGCCATCCTGCCACAATAGTGAGTGTCTACACTGAAGCACTGTGGCAGTGCTGCTGCATTTTAAGTGTAGACACAGCCCGACTCAGATGAAAATGAGCTGCCTGTGCTTCACCAACACCACGTCCTGCATCATGGAAAAGTCTTTCCTGTAGGTCTCCCATCCAAGTCATGACCCACCCTGACCTTGATTCGCTTGTAAGATCTCACAGCATCATTTTAATTGGCTTCCTCATGAAGTAGTTAACTCTACAAAGCAATTTCTTGTAGAAAATTTCACAAGTCATTAGATAGTAACTACGTTTGGTTACTTAGTAGCAGCATAAGCCATATTTGAACTGCTATCCAAAGGCCCCCTTCTCCATCTCTGCTGTATTTGCATTGGGGGGTCAGATTTGCAAATGTGGAAGAGAGACTTGGGTGCCTTAAGCAGCCTTTGGCTCAGCCCTGGTCATAGTGGGTAGGTGCCCACATCACTACCGGCCCCCTCACTAATAGCCTCTGAGAGGCGGGAGGCTGAGCTGTCCTCTCACGCTGAAGCACACTGATGAGGGATGGGAGGGTGAGAGAGAGAGAGAGGGAGAGTTTACACTGTTTCTGCCCATGCTGTTTCTTTTTTGTGCAAACTTAAACCACTAGTTCTGTTAGTCTGGCACCAACTTTAAATCAGTTTAGAAAATAAAAGTCCACAGCAGCAGCTAGTGACTGCCTCCTAGCAATAAAAATAGCCGAAGTCCACATAACACTGGGCGTTAACATATATGATGCCTCCAGATTAGATCTTTGTTTTTATTTCTGGAAAATTCTGCCTGGTTGACTGTTTCCTTTAATGTTGAGGGCAGGGACTTGCAGTTATTACTGTGAATGTTTTATTTTTTTGTTTATAAATCTTTACTGCTGAATGATAGAGGAGAAAGGGAGGGCAGAAACAGGCTTTGAAGTTCCATTAACAGTAGCTGATTTAAGTTGTCACGGAGTCCCCGGGCGAGGCTCTGGAACTGCTCCCTACGAAGCCAGTCAGGACTCTGGTGAAGTCTCCTCTCTGTGAGCAGACTGTCTTCAGGGCAAGAAGCTCACACGGCTTCCACCTTTCTGGGTCTGACCTTTGGAGCATTCAGCATCCTCTGCCTCTCCATGCGCTTCCCACAGCGAGTCTGCCCAAGTGGGGTCCTGGGGAAGCCAGAGGGTCCTGCCCCCCAACTTTGCAGTCAGACGTGACTCTTAGCCAGCCAGTAAAACAGAGGTTTATTAGATGACAGGAACACAGTCTAAAACAGAGCTTGTAGGTACAGAGAACTGGACCTCTCAGCCGGGTCCATTTTGGGGGGCAGTGAGCCAGACACCCACATCTGCACTCACTCCACGTCCCCAGCCAGCTCCAAACTGAAACTCTCCAGCCCCTCCTCTCTCGCCTTTGTCTCTTTCCCCGGGAAAGGAAGTCACCTGATCTTTGTTCTCCAACACCTTCAGTTTGCATCTTTGCAGAGGAGGTGCCCAGGCCATTAGTTGCCAGGAGACAGAGTGCCAGCCATTCTCTGTGTAGACAGTATCACAGGGGCCTTTTTGGGCTCTGCAACAATTATACACCCTGATCCCCCCCACCTAGATACCTAAGAAATGCATAGGGGAAACCGAGGCAGCCACACAGTATTCAGAGAAAACATTAAGAACATTCCCACTTCGTCACATAAATGTTCTCAGTGTAATGTTTTACAAGATCGAGTTATGCCAGCAAAAAGGTGTCATGGTTATAGCACAGGACTAGGGGTCAGGGCACTGTCATTCTAGGCCCAGCCATGTCATGATGCACTGAATAGCCTTCAGCAAAAGGCTCACAGTTTCTCTCAGCTTCCCCATCTAGAAGACAGGGTAATGACAGTAACCTGCCTCAGGTTGGTGTTGTGAGGATGAATTGGACACACTTGGGGTGGGCAATGCGCTATAGAAGCACTGTGTGTGGCGTTAGTTTGAAGTTTATGGTATAGAAATGAGAATAAACGAATCTTGAACTTTTTTTCTTCCTGCTTCTGAATCTGAGGTCTTTTGGGGCAAACAGTGAATCAAAAATAATCCTACAAGCAAAAAAACCAAGTAGCTACGTGAGCTGGACTTATTGTGCATGCCCTCCAGAAACAGAAGTAGGAAACAGCAAGCCGAAATAGGAAGTGCCCTTACACAGCAGTAACCAGGTTTTATTTTTAATCCTCTTGAAATGTAGACCGTATACAGAAGTAGTAAGATTTGGTGGAGGCCCAAAAGCTAACAGAAATTCAGCCTTGTTTAGACTGCTTGCTGTCACACACAAACACGCTGTGTAATACCAAGGCAGCACATTGCACATTCACAATTATCTTGACCAAGATTTTCAAAAGTGGCTAGTGATTTTGGTGCCTCAGTTCTCTGACACCTTGAAGGGGCCTGATTTTCAGAGGGCAGACGCTCAGCATATTCTTAAAACACAGGCCCCTTCAAGTTGTCTCGAGATGGGTGCCTAAAAATGATGGAGGCATCCAAAATAATGAGTCACTTTTGAACATCTTGGCCTTTGTGAGTAGGATACAGCTGCGATTGCTCAGTGACTTAGCCTAGTTGGTGCTGTACGCTTACAGGGGCAGAAATGTTATACAGTAGTGAGCAAAGCAAAAACAAAACAAAAAACTAGTAGAGGTAGTTTGGCTCTGCATCTCTTGACCCTGGGCTCCACTGCAAGGAGGAGAGAGCTGCAGCAGAGAATCAGGAACACATCCACAAAACTGGGGAAGCCAGCAGCCTCCCCTGGGGCAGGAAGCCAGGGGCAATGAGGGGAAGGGGATTTGACTAGGGACCAGGCACAGGAGGTAGTGGGAACTGGACCTGCACATGTTGCTCTGATAAGGAGGCACAAATGGAACAACAACTCATGGAATATAATACAACATGCAAGCGAGGGAAGTGTTCCTGACCCAGTTACTGAAGACAAGCTGATTAAGACAATAGAAATTTAGTAAGACGAACAGACCAGGTGAGAGTCTCCTTCTAAACCATTACCTAGGTGTTACAAAGGATCCAGTTTACAGAAGCCAGCTGCTCTCAGGACCAAACTGAGACTAAATTATGCTGGCTCAAAATTTATCTCAGTGACTATAAAACACATAATGATAATGCATAGCACAAATCCCCCCAGCATGCACATGAACTAGAAGAAAAAACAGCTGATCTTAAAAAAGGAGACTACTGCTACACAAGCTGGATAATATAACCTGTTCCAAACCCACACCATGAAGAAGACACTGTAAAAGGAATGAGAGGCCATAGAAGTGGAAAGAAGTACAGATGTCCACGCTGATTCAAACATTACTGGCCTAGCAGATGGAGGGAAGCAGTAGATGTGATATATCTTGATTTTTAGTGAAGCTTTTCACACAGTCCCACATGACATTCTCATAAGCAACATTACTATAAAGTGGGTTTAAACTGGTTCAAAAATTGTACTCAAAGAATAGTTATTTGTAGTTTGCTATGTTCACTGAAGGTAGGGCAAGAAGTAATCCGCTTATTCTGCAGCAAGAAAGATTTAAGTTAGATATTAGGAAAAACTTTCTAACTATAAGGCCAACTTCACTAAAGATGCTACCAGTGTTTTGCTCTTCAGAATACAGTCAGCCCAGAGGAAATGTTTGCTGTAATAGTTTGACTTTGTATTTATATTTTGATATGGTTTGAATCTGTACTTCATTCCAACTCAAAGGAGGTTGGCTGATCTGAATACTAGGGAAGTGCATTTAGACCCTGATCCTGTAAAGAGACCCTCACAGGCAGACCCTGCAATCAGCGTGGTTCTGTGTTGGTACAGGTGTCTTTCCCTGAGTGCTGCCACAAGCGTTCTGCTGTTTGGAGGAGTGGGACCTTAGTGCAGTTAATAAAAACAGCTAAATCCATAAACCCAAACTGTACCCATAAAGTTTATTTTTACTGTATCCAGCCAAACTTTTAATGACAATGTGATATAAAAATAAAATGGAGCTAACAACGCAAAGTTCACCCTTTGTTAAAGTCTGATTGGTTAAAAATAGCTTTTCCATCATAACATAGCAATGCTGATTTTTTTTTTGGTCACTGTGTAGCTGATTCGGCAACCTTTGCAAACCCAAACCTCCCCAGAGTAATACTTAGAAATGACATCCACCTTCAAAGAGCAGTGTAAGTGTTAACTAATTCAGCCCCACGAGTGAGGCAAGATTTACTGTCCCCATTTTGCAGATGGGGAGACTGAGATGGAGAAGTACCATGATGTGCCCAAAGCTGTAGCGTGTGTCAGTTGCAAGAGCCAGGGTTAGAACTCGGGGTTGTACTCTCTGCCCTGTGTTCAAGACTCCCAATTATGCTGACCTCTACTTTGTCACTGGGCCACATTTTTATGCTCAAATGCTGTTGGATTCTGCCCTATTCTAGGACCAGTTTTGCTCACCCTTAATCTGTATCAGCTGTAAGATGTAGGTTGCAGAAGACTGAGCTCTTTATGTCAATGGCTTATTAATGTGGTTTATCAAGGACTGTGTTGGAATCACAAGCTATCACTTTGTGCGTGTGTGTGTGTGTGTGTGTGTGTGTGTGGAGGGGTGTTTCCTGGAAGCAAGGTGAGGCAAGCTGTGCCTTAGAATCATAGAATATCAGGGTTGGAAGGGACTTCAGGAGGCCATCTAGACCAACCCCCTGCTCAAAGCAGGACCAATCCCCAGACAGCTTTTTACCCTAGTTCCCTAAATGGCCCCCTCAAGAATTGAGCTCACAGCCCTGGGTTTAGCAGGTCAATGCTCAAACCACTGAGCTATCCCTCTCCCCTTGCTGCTTTAGAGAGCAGTCTGTTTTCTCTTTCTCTGTTTTGGGGTTCTGGTGTGTTATCATTGTGTTTTCTACAAAATAAAATATGGTTATGTTGCAACCTTCCAGCAAGAATATTTGTTTTTATCTAACTTTTTGAGTATATGCCATGAACATATCAACTAATCCCTGGGATACATGAACAGAACTCTCATTTAAATCCATGGGAGTCATATACATGTGTGTAAGAGGGTAGATTGTGTCCATTAGCAATTTCCCACCCTTTCTCACTGCTCTTTGTGGTTTCATTAGTAATGCTGACCTACTGCTGCTGTCTAGGGATTGGTTCCTGTTGCAAAATGAAAAATAAGGAGAAGCTTCCTTCCACTTGGCAGTACCACAGAAATTCTTTCAATAAGATGCATTTCCATAAATTTGCTATAGGCTGGGGCAGGCACATATCATTAGTACCTTTCATCCAGCGCTCTCGTAAAGGTGGAATTTCCCTCTCTGCTTGTGTGTTCCTATTAGCAGTAACATAGCCACCTACATACATAAAGGGAAAATTCTGTTCTCCAAGAAGTTTAAAAGGCTGGGTTTCTAAGGTGCTGAGTTGGTACAAGCAAAAGAACTTTTGCAGTGGTTAGTTAGGAACTTTGGATATCTGGGTTCAGTTTTCTCCTCTGCCACAAACTTCCCATGTGACCTTGGATAAGTCACTTAGTGTCTCTGTGCCTCAGTTTCCCATCTGTAAAATGGGGATAACAGCACTTTCTCTCTCATAGCGGTGTTTGAGGAGACTGTGTTAACAGAGTACCTCATGAAGACTTGTACTGAAATTGTACTTAGGGAATGTTAAAATTCACCCTTCCCTTCATTTTCCCTGCCTTCTTTTTTGTATTTTAGACTTCTAATAGTCAATGAATGGCTGGCAGTGTTACAGGGCATAATCACAGAACTCATTGGGAAAAGCTCAGCTCCAAACTGTCCAGAATCCCTTGCTGCATACAGCCGCAAGTTCTGGTAAAATAATGAAGCAGGGCAGAGAGTCAAACTCAGAGAAACGAGAAGTCTGGATAAATTTAGCTCAAATATTCTTGGTATGTTTGTGGTTCCTGTGGAACTTACACCGCATCATGCTTTAATGATCGTATTATCGTTTAGAAAAACTGGCGTCACTGACTGGACAAAACTTTACAATTGAGATTCTTTCAAATTGTTTTAAATGATTCACCCGGATTTCTTGTTTTGGAGTTACTGATTTTTTTCCCCCCTTCTTGGAAGGAGTGTTTGACTACAGATTATTGCTTAATTGAAAAGCCACAAAGCTGAATTTGCAAGATTTAGAACGGATGCACACTTCAGTGTGATTATCTACCTTAGATTAAAAATCTGTCAAGGGAGTAAGATTCAAAGGGAATGCTGATAATCACTTCAGACAAGAACTCCCCCAGAATCTGTCTCTCTCACATCAAAGAGGTTCGAAAGCTTTTATTTTTGCATCAAACAGAATTTTTTTAAACACTAATGGACGGGATCCCTTTACATATCTCAAATATAGCTCCATATTGTTCACTGAAGTATAGCGCTCTGTATTCAGCTCATTGCTGTGGGGGTGATTTCCCATTGCCTTGCATCTTGAGTACTCTTTGTCACCTGGGCAAAGTGGGAATAAAATGCTATCACATCTGAAGTCTCCTTTGTCTTTACATTGATGGTAGCAGTTTGCACCCCCTTTGCACTCATTGGGCCAGATCCTCAGGTGCACTGGATTTGTGTTTAGCACACCTGGGTGGGAGGGTGGATATAAAGTGGCTTTCCTGTTTTGGCCCCTGGTGCAGTTTAGATCAGCCTCTAGGTTGCTCTGAGTTGCATTGGCTTGTAAAGGTCTCTTAAGGCTCTGAGCTCATTCAACCCACTCCCCCTTCAAATTATACCAGTTGATCACTGTGTTATGCTATCGGTATACTCCATGGGTGAAATCCTGACCCCCATCAAAGTCACTGACAAAACTCACATTGACTTTACTGGGGCCAGGGTTTTATCCAATATATTTTTCAAGAACAAAGTATATGTATTTCCA
Source organism: Malaclemys terrapin pileata (assembly GCF_027887155.1). Lineage (NCBI taxonomy): Eukaryota > Metazoa > Chordata > Testudines > Emydidae > Malaclemys > Malaclemys terrapin. The sequence goes on along the minus strand of NC_071514.1, from coordinate 7,829,158 downwards.
GCAAAATACACATAGTAGAAGTTTGTTTGCTCAGTGGAAACACCTCCCTCCTAATGAGAGAGAACTTGTGTTTACTATGAAAACAAATAATTGTGCTTCCCAGTCCTTCCTTTTTGCAAGCACAAGCATCTCTGGTACCTAAGCTTTATCACAGACTCAGGGAGACTTTTTTTGTGGGAACCGCTTGCTGAAATTTTGGCAGGACATCACTGCGCAGATTGACTCAGGACCAATGCTGCTTATCTTGGATATTGCTTGTGGATGTTTGTCACTCTTTCGACACTTTCCAGTCCATTCAAAGCACAGCTGCTAAGATAAACTTCCTTCCATGTTGTTCTCTCCATACCCACCTCTCTGAGGATCTGATCCAGCTTCCATTGAAGTCCATGGAAAAATTCTCATTGAGGAGAGGAGCAAGCGGGGGGCGGGGTCGTGGGGGGAAGAGGCCACGCAGGAGCAGGGTCTCGGGGGAAGAGGTGGTGCGAGGTCAGGGGCTCGGGGAAAAGGGGTGGTATGAGTGCGGGGCCTTGGGAGAAGGGGCCTGGGCTGGCCTTACCATGAGGCAAACTGAGGCGGCCGCCTCAGGTGCCAGACGGTGCGGGGGCGCCACTAGGACCCAGCGTGTAGAACATTGTGTCTGCTGCTGGTGCATCTGTATTCTCTCTGCTCTGGATGCACAGAGATGGTGGAGTGCTGTGCTGGAGGAAGGAGGGCACAAGACACATAACAGGCAGGCAGGAGAAAAGGAGAGAGGGAATAACAGAAAGCAGCAGGAGCTGCAGGGAGAGAGAAGAGGAGGAGCCTCTTATGTACCTCTCCAGCACCCCCAGGAGCCTGGACTGATTAACACCAGCTTCTCAGGGAGCTTCCTGTTTCCTGCTGCTTCCCTGAACCCACTTGAGGAGAACGGGCAGTCAACTGAAGTAGTAGGAGCCAGTTAGGCCCTTAAGACGCTGATATCTTCCCTCACTCAGGCCCTGCTACCAGCCTGCTTATTTGTCCCCTTCAATTGAGTGTTGAGAGCCACTATAACTGGCACAGAACAGCAGTCATGAGTGAAAGAAGAAAACGCCCCTCTGGGGCAGCATTCAGAAAAAGCAAGCAAGCAAAGGAAGCTTTTCTATCTAAGGAGATAGAAGGAGGAGATCTAAGGAAGGAGCTCTCCTGAGATACATAGACACAAATGTTCACGGTGAGCCTTCCGGCCCCAGTGAGGATGTGCGTGGTGAGGAGATGCCTGATCTTCCAGTTAGTCAGAGTGCAGGTGACCAGGCAGCTACTGCAGCATCCATATCTCCATCTCAAATGGATGTAACCATGCCCATTCCTGAAGAAAAGTGTAGATCAGAGAAAAGTGTGGTGGAGGCGCAAGAAACAGCTGCTGCAGAGTTTAGTTCCTTAAATCTAGATGATTCAGGACTGTGGACCCATTTGAGCAGTAGCCTGAGGGACTTCCTGTACTGCATGGGCCACAGCAAGTGAAAATCTTCATGTTCCCCAAAGACAATGAAAATAGAAGTTTCCATCCAACACATTACTGGCGTGAAATCCTCAATGGTGACAAAGTGGAGAGGCCATGGTTTATGTACTCAAAAACCCAGAATGCTGCATACTGTTTTTGTTGCAAACTCTTCCAGTCTAATGTTCCAGCCACATTGGGTTCTACAGGAACAAAGGACTGGAAAAATCTGGCTACAAATCTGGCATGCCATGAGAAGGCAACAAATCACCAGAGAGCATTCCATAGGTAGAAAGAGCTTGAGATGAGACTAAGGTGAAAGGCCACCATAGATGACCAGCATCAAGAGAAGATTGCATCAGAGTCTCTTTACTGGCAAAATGTTCTGAAAAGGCTCATTGCTATTGTGAGAATGCTTGCTACCCAAAACCTAGCACTGCGTGGCACTTCAGATCGGCTGTATGTGCCAAACAATGGAAACTTCCTTAAAATTGTGGAGCTGATGGCTGAGTTTGATGCTGTACTCCAGGAACATCTAAGAATAATCACCACCCAAGAAATGTACACACACCACTATCTTGGAAAAACCATTCAAAATGAGATCATACAGTTACTAGCAACAAAAGTCAAACAGAAGATTGTGGCAGATCTGAAGTAAGCAAGATATCACTCTGTTATTCTGGACTGCACACCTGACATCAGCCATACAAAACAAATGACTTTAATGGTGCGTTTTGTAACAACAACAGAACCTAGTGAAAATGTCCCTGCAATGGTGACTGTCAGAGAGCATTTTCTAGAATGTATTGACATTGATGATACTACAGGAGCTGGTATGACAAATGTGCTTCTTAAAAAGCTGGAAGATACAGGAATTGCGATAGCTGACATGAGAGGTCAGGGCTACGATAATGGTGCCAACATGAGAGGAAAGAACAGAGGAGTGCAGACATGGATCCGAGAGTTAAACCCTCGAGCTTTTTTCGTCCCATGCAGTTCTCATTCTTTGAACTTGGTGGTCAGTGATGCAGCATCAGCCTCTTGTGGGGCTGCTGAATTTTTTAATGTAATTCAAAGCATCTATGTATTTTTCTCTGCATCAACTCATCAATGGCAAATTTTGAAGCAACATCTGGGAACATCCTCTCTGACACTGAAACCTCTGAGTGCCACACAATGGGAAAATCAAGTGGAGGCGGTAAAGCCTATCAAACACTAAATTTGGAAGATAGATGATGCCATAGTTGTCATTATGGAGGATAATGCTATGACAGGAACTGTTTGTGGGAGAACAGTGGCAGAGGGAAATGGAATCACCAGAAACATACATAACTTCAAATTTCTGTGTGGCTTAGTGTTGTGGCATGACATATTGTTTGAAATAAATGTTGTAAGCAAGAGACTCCAAGGTGTTGACCTTGATATATCTGGAGCAATGGAACAACTGGACAAAGCAAAGTCATACCTACAGTCTTACCCGTCAGATGAGGGATTTCAAAACGTTCTGAAGAGTGCACAGAAGTTGGCAGAGGAACTTCACACTGAAGCTATTTTCCCACCCATTCAAGAATACAAGAAGAAGATATTTTGATTACGAGGCACGGGATAATCCCATAAGAGACCCCAAACAACAATTCAAAGTTGAATTCTTTAACCAGGTGCTAGATTGTGCAATACAGTCAGTTGAAGAACATTTCATGCAGCTCAAGGAACACAGCAGTATATTTGGGATGTTGTATGATATTTCAAAATTCCTCACTATCTGAAGAAGACCTACACCAGCAATGCAGGGCACTAGAGACAGTGTTGAAACATGATAACATGCACGATACGGATGCGAGTGATTTAGGTGATGAACTGAAAGCCCTTTCAAGATACATTTCAGCAGGATCCACTCCAAAGGCTGTTCTGGAATATATGTGCACAAATAAGATGACCACCCTCTTTCCAAATGCTTTTGTTGCTCTGCACATACTTCTAACACTTCCTGTAACAGTTGCCAGTGGAGAACACAGCTTCTCCAAGCTGAAGTTAATAAAAACACAGGAGAGGCTGGTCGACCTTGCAACCATCTCAATAGAGCATGAGCTGGCCCAGACTGTGAACTTTCAGGAAGCAGTTCAAATCTTTGCAACCAAGAAGGCACGGAAAGCACCACTTTGATTATTCAAACAGATAAAAATGTCAGTGTTTACTATGCAGACAAGAAAAGTTACATTTGCTGTTCAGGCGTTTGAAAGTTAATTGTTACTTAAAATATTTGAACAAGGCATTCTAAGTTGTTAATTCTCCTTTATTGGGGTAGGTAGCAGAGCAGTACCATGAGAGGAGTAGAACAGGAAGAAGGCAGAATTGAGACCTTTCAAAGTTTTGGCCCAAGTGAGGAGGCATGGGGGCGTCATTTGAGCTCCCCACCTCAAAATGTTATGGGCCAGGCCTGTAAGGAGCGGTGCGAGTGCAGGAGCTCCAGGGGAAGGGGCGTCATGGGGGCAGGGCCTCAGGGGGAAGGGGCAGTGGAGGGGTGGGGCCAAAGTTTGGATTCTGGTGGCCACCCCACTTCTAGGGACCTTCTGCCACTCCTGCCCCGTGCTCCCCTAGTGTCCACCACAACCACCCCTCGTTGATCCTCCCACAAGCCCTTAGCCTTTTCTTCTGCTCTACCCCTGACACATGGAAGGAGCATGTAAAGCTGCTAACCCCTCTTCAAATTCCATCTCCAGGCTTGCTTCTGTTGTGATCCCTATCGTCAATGGCTAAGAGCTATAGAAAGGGCCAGCAGGGATTGGTGGGATAATTGAACTATCTATCGCATACGTAGGCCCTAATTCGGGAAAGCAATTAAATATGTGCTTAAGTCTGACTGGGACCTTCTCACATGCTTAAAGCTGTGCTTAAGTGCTTTCCTGAATAAGATTTCCAGGCCTCAAATTGTGAGCTGTTTGGGGTGAGGACTGAGTCATCGTATGCATTTGAACATTGGCTAGCACAGGGTGGGCTCTGTTCCCAGTTCACTATTGGTATTGCTGTAGCAGCTAATACAAGTAATCATTAGTGCTGGTTGGGAAATAGTAAACATGTTTTTGAGAAAAATATTTAAAGGAATGAAAACCTTTTTTTTTTTTTTTTTGGTAGGCTTTTTTCCCAATGAAAATCTGAACACTGGAACATTTTCCGGGTTGGGGAGAGGGGGAGGAAAAGGGAGAGAGAAGGTTGCTGTGGGAAAATTTGAAAATTTCAAAAGAAAGTAAAATTGGCGATTAAAATTTTAATTGTGAAAAATGGTGGCCATATTTCATTTTTAAAAAATTAGTTGAAAATTTTGACCAGCTCTAGTTATACTAATTAATTCCTTCTCTTGGTTTGGATTTCATGGCTTGTACTTTGTTCAGTTAAACAGGTATTGTCCTTAAATCTCCTTTTTATCACTTCCCACTGGAGGCCCAGGAGCGGTGCTTTAATATTCTCTCTTTGTTTGGCATAGTCAATATTTGGAAAAGCAGCGTGAAGGGAATCAAAGAGAGAACACTAACTGAGAGAACAAAAGAGAGAACATGTTCAAATTAAAAATATATATCTGGTAAAGAAAAAGAGTAGTCGAGGTGGCTTATAGCGATAAGCATGTTTGTGAATGATGCCAACGATAGGACTGGGATGAAATCACCGAAACCGTGCCACAGAAATAGAACTTTCATTTAAAAGCTGAGTCATTTTAATTTTTCTATACAATAACCACATATCCAGCCATTTTAGGGTTCTGTTCCCTGGTATTTATTTTATTTTATTTTATTGTTTTCCCTATTGAATGGAATTTAATGTCAACTTTTTCACTTCTTTCCAAAGAATATTGATGTTCTATTAAAGTCTTTTGTTTATGCCTAGAGTAGTATAATACGGGTAAAGACAGTGTAAACTTCTTCACACTGCTCACCAGGACACCTCGCCTTTGAGCTGGAGGGGCTATATCTGTGAGCAGGAGGTCAGCACTTTCTGCATGCCCATTCTGACCTTGGCCTAAATAGAGTGCTGACACCCAGCCTGCTGGTTATGATGATAGTTTCATGAGTCTGACACCTGCCTACCAAAAAATGGATTGTGACCACAAGAATTTTGAAAGCTCTTAAATAATGGGTAATAAATTTGTTAAATAACATTAAAGTTAATAGGCCTGATCTTGCATTCAATTAAACAGGTGAAGTCACCTCTGTGACTGATTAGCCCAATTAATTCATTTTTTCCCAATGAATTAAGCAAGTTGCTCTGACTTGTTCTTGTGCCCTCCCACAATCTCTGCTTGCTTCTCTGCAAACCAGCCAGGATCCCACCAGCACAAATGCATCAGACTAAACTTTTCACTTGGTTTCAGCTTCACCTCTTCCTCTTCAGCACTCAGAGCAGGAAGGGCAAACAGGAACCAAGGGACTTTCTGACAGATAAGCATTCTATATTTATGATCTGAGGACAGCAGGGTTAGCTAGCTAATGCCTGCCAGTATTCCTAACTCAGTTGGTGGAGAGAGGGATAGCTTAGTGGTTTGAGCATTGACCTGCTAAACCCAGGGTTGTGAGTTCAATCCTTGAGGGGGCCATTTAGGGATCTGGGGCAAAACAAACAAACTTGGTCCTGCTAAAAGCAACAGAGGGTCCTGTGGCACCTTTAAGACTAACAGAAGTATTGGAGCATAAGCTTTCGTGGGTGAATGCCCACTTCATCAGATGCAAGTAATGGAAATTTCCAGAGGCAGGTATAAATCAGTATGGAGATAACAAGTTTAGTTCAATCAGGGAGGGTGAGGTGCTCTGCTAGCAGTTGAGGTGTGAACACCAAGGGAGGAGAAACTGCTTCCATAGTTGGATAGCCATTCACAGTCTGTTTAATCCTGATCTGATGGTGTCAAATTTGCAAATGAACTGGAGCGCAGCAGTTTCTCTTTGGAATCTGGTCCTGAAGTTTTTTTGCTGTAAGATGGCTACCTTTACATCTGCTATTGTATGGCCAGGGAGGTTGAAGTGTTCTCCTACAGGTTTTTTTGTATTGCCATTCTTGATATCTGACTTGTGTCCATTTATCCTCTTGCGTAGTGACTGTCCAGTTTGGCCAATGTACATAGCAGAGGGGCATTGCTGGCACATGATGGCATATATAACATTGGTGGATGGGCAGTGAATGAGCTGGTGGTGTTGTAGCTGATCTGGTTAGGTCCTGTGATGGTGTTGCTGGTGTACATATGTGGGCAGAGTTGGCATCGAGATTTGTTGCATGGGTTGGTTCCCGAGTTAGAGTTATTATGGTGCGGTGTGTGGTTGCTGGTGAGAATATGCTTAAGGTTGGCGGGTTGTCTGTGGGCGAGGACTGGCCTGCCTCCCAAGGTCTGTGAAAGTGAGGGATCATTGTCCAGGATGGGTTGTAGATCACTGATGATGCGTTGGAGAGATGTCATCAATGTAGCATAGGTAGAGAAGGGGTGTGAGTGGACGAGAGCTGAGGAAGCGTTGCTCCAGGTCAGCCATAAAAATGTTGGCATATTGTGGGGCCATGCGGGTGCCCATGGCGGTGCCACTGGTCTGGATGTAGAGGCTCTCTACACAAACATCCCACACACAGATGGAATACACGCTGTCAGGAACAGTATCCCTGATGATGGCACAGCACAACTTGTTGCTGAGCTCTGTGACTTTATCCTCACGCACAATTATTTCAAATTTGGTGACATTATATACCTCCAGACCAGTGGCACCGCCATGGGCACTCGCTCATCTCTCAGCTCTCGTCCACTCACACCCCTTCTCTACCTACGCTACATTGATGACATCTTCATCATCTGGACCCATGGGAAGGAGACCCTGGAAGAATTCCACCACAATTTCAACAGCTTCCACCCCACCATCAACCTCAGCCTGGACCAATCTACACGGGAGGTCCACTTCCTAGACACCACAGTACAAATAAGCGATGGCGACATTAACACCACCCTATACCGAAAACCCACCGACCGCTACATGCCTCCAGCTTCCACCCCGGACACACCACACGATCCATCGTCTACAGCCAAGCGCTGAGGTACAACCGCATCTGCTCCAACCCCTCAGACAGAGACCAACACCTACAAGATCTTCACCAAGCATTCTCAAAACTACGATACCCACACAAGGAAATAAGGAAACAAATCAACAGCCAGATGTGTACCCAGAAGCCTCCTGCTACAAGACAAGCCCAAAAAAGAAACCAACAGAACTCCACTGGCCATCACCTACAGACCTCAGCTTAAACCTCTCCAACGCATCATCAGTGATCTACAACCCATCCTGGACGATGATCCCTCACTTTCACAGACTTTGGGAGGCAGGCCAGTCCTCGCCCACAGCACCATAACAGCTCTAACTCAGGAACCAATCCATGCAACAAACCTCGATGCCAACTCTGCCCACATATCTACACCAGCAACACCATCACAGGACCTAACCAGATCAGCTACAACATCACCAGCTCATTCACCTGCACGTTCACCAATGTTATACATGCCATCATGTGCCAGCAATGCCCCTCTGCTATGTACATTGGCCAAACTGGACAGTCACTACGCAAGAGGATAAATGGACACAAGTCAGATATCAAGAACCGCAATACACAAAAACCTGTAGGAGAACACTTCAACCTCCCTGGCCACACAATAGCAGATGTAAAGGTAGCCATCTTACAGCAAAAAAAACTTCAGGACCAGACTCCAAAGAGAAACTGCTGAGCTCCAGTTCATTTGCAAATTTGACACCATCAGATCAGGATTAAACAGAGACTGTGAATGGCTATCCAACTATGGAAGCAGTTTCTCCTCCCTTGGTGTTCACACCTCAACTGCTAGCAGAGCACCTCACCCTCCCTGATTGAACTAACCTCGTTATCTCCATACTGATTTATACCTGCCTCTGGAAATTTCCATTACTTGCGACTGATGAAGTGGGCATTCACCCACGAAAGCTTATGCTCCAATACTTCTGTTAGTCTTAAAGGTGCCACGGGACCCTCTGTTGCTTTTTACAGATTCAGACTAACACGGCTACCCCTCTGATACTTGGTCCTGCTAGTGAAGGCAGGGGACTGAACTCAATGACCTTTCAAGGTCCCTTCCAGTTCTATGAGATAGGTATATCTCCATATATTATTTATTTAGTCATCCTGAGTCCCATTCAGAAAGAGAAAGGGGCAGATCTATGTTTGCTTTCATCTCCCTGTCATTTGCTTGCGACAGTTTGGCTAGCTTGCCTAAGATGTGGGATCAATGTTACATGTTAACTCTCTCAGTAAAGGACAATGTTTATAACTAGAGTTGAGGGAGCTGGGGATGAGATATGGAGAAATGTGCATTTGAATGTCTGAGTGTATTGTGAGCTGAGATTTTACATAGGAATTGTCAAACCAGATAATAAGCCTTTCATTGTAGCCCAGACATACAAAATACCACCATGCACTTGAACAACTAGCCAACGGTGCAATGCTATACATAAGGCAAACATTCCTTCTTGATGACCACAGGGGAGAAGTTACACCTTTAAGTGTGAAATTTGAATGCCCATATTCCCTTACCATGCATAGAAATATAGCTAGTAGACATGAATTTATCCAGCTCTGTTGAATGTGATTTAACTTTCTATAACACAGGTTGGAGGTTGATGCTGATGTTGTGATGCACTGAAGTGTATTTCTTTGTATTGGCTCTAAACTTGCTGCCCTTTCGTGGGATTAAGTGGCCCCTTGAATTTGTTATTGTCCAGCACAAAAGGAATAACTGACCCATTTTCACTCAGACTCCCAGAATAAAGTAATTCATTCCCATAATCCAAGGTATACACAGATATACATCCAAATGCAGATGATTCATTACAGAAAATATCCTATAAATGTAGAACTGAAGCTGCAGCTTTCTAGGTGTGCTAGGTTTTTGTAATTCATCTCTGGGTGTAGCTTTTCAAGGGAATAAAACCCCAAATCATTTTCCTTCCCAGAGTCCTTTTTTTTTCCCACTTTCTGATTTTCATTTACAACCGGGGTCGGCAGAAGTGGCGCGGGCGAGCGATGTGCTGGCCGCGGCTTCTTGCCGCCCCCATTGGCCCGGGACGGCGAACCGCGGCCAGTGGGGGCCGCGTTCAGCCGAACCTGCCGTGTCAGCAGGTAAATAAAACTGGCCCGGCCCGCCAGGGTGCTTACCCTGGCGAGCCATGTGGCGAACGTTTCTGACCCCTAATTTACAATTTTAACAAATGATTTCACTTCCAGATTAAGAGAATTTTGCTTTTGATGATTTTCAATGGTTTTCATTATCATTGTGCACTATGCATCACTGTAGTTACCGCTTGTCAAAGTTTGTCTTATAAAGTCCTTTTAATTCAGTGACAAACACTTTATGCAGGACAAACATTGACATGCAAGGTACTGGCATTCAAGCAATTTAAAAATAATACTAAATTAAACAGCAGCAGCAAAAGACCCCTTCGATGTCTGATTTTTCTCTGAAGTCAGCCTGGCACTATTCCTCCAGATTTCATCTTTGGCCCTCTAATTACATCGTTACCGGCTCCATTTTTAGGGGAATTGGGCATTGATTAACATTGATATTCTATGACAGGTTTCAGAGTAGCAGGCGTGTTAGTCTGTATCCACAAAAAGAACAGGAGTACTTGTGGCACCTTAGAGACTAACAAATTTTTTAGAGCATAGTGGCTGTAGTCCACGAAAGCTTATGCTCTAATAAATTTGTTAGTCTCTAAGGTGCCACAAGTACTCCTGTTCTTTTTATTGATATTCTATGTGCTGTGGATTATGCCCAGTTTTACATCCTCTTTTCCACTGGCCTACCCAGGGCCTCTCAGTGTAGAACAATTGCTGTAATTAGTTTAAATAATGGATGTTTGATTAAACTGAGCTGCTAAGCCCTCAGAATCACCACAAAAGAGATTTCCTCTTTGCTTGAAGAAGTGACGTGATGTTGGTTGCATGGAGAATGAGAAGCTTTGGTGTGATTATAGCCTGTGTCTCCAGACATTGCATCACACTAGTCACAGAGAGAGATCACTTTACCATCAGGAGGGCTTTGTCCAGTTCTGTCACTTTGGCTCGTCAACAGATCCAGGCCATTTTGTTATCTCCTGGATGGATTTATTGTAACGTCTCTGATGGGTTTCCCAGCAGGGACTTCGTAATGGTTCTGATTGATTCAAAATGTAGCCACCAGGATTATAAATCAGACAGGTGGGACTTTGTATATTTCATCTAAATCATAAGAACCATATAAATTAGATTGTAAACTCCTCAAAGCAGGAACCATGTCTTCCACTGGAATGTACAGCACCTCGCACAATAGAGTAATGGGGCTGTGTGGACACAGGGAATTGAGGGCTGGAAGAAGGAACAATCCCCTTCAAAGACCACAGCGAGATAGTAGAGCCACTCCGTGGCCTCAGTTGCAGCCTCTGTGGCTATTCCTCCTAATCCCCATGTGCGTGGTCAATGGCTGGTGGAGCTGCAGCATTGTCACTCCACTGTCCTCACTCCTTTCTGGAGGTGGAGTGAGCTCCCTAGCACATAGGGTGGGGCGGGTGGTTCTGCCACAACTGGGCCTGCTGTGGTGAGTGGGGGAAGGACGTGTGGTTTGACCATACAAATTTACTAAAGAAAACAAAGAATATGCCCCAAAGTAGTTTGTCATCATGGAATGAGATCTTCTTCCCCCTCTCCCCCTTGTTTAATGTGGAGAGTAACAATCCAGTCACCTGTGCATGGTTGGGGCACTATCTAAATTCTCTCCTAGTGTGATTTTGTTCAGAGGGACAGGGACGTTTCACTCAGTGTCTCCCTTTCCTTCTGCAAACCCAGCATATTTAACACCAAATTCAGGGTTTTTGGGGTTTTTTGTTGAGTAAATTGGGAGCCGCAAAGACGCAGGCAGGGGATTTGTGAAACCTGTTCTCAGACTCTCTAGAAAGTAGAGCTTCAGTTACCTCATCTGGCTACTGGCAACTTTGGGGTGAATCAAGGAGTAAAGTACTACTTCGAATGAGTGCGTCATGGTGGCAGAACCTGGCCCATAATGATTGTGAAGTTCTCTTTAAAGGAGACTGATCCAAAGCCCACCCAAGGCAATGGGCGTCTTTCCAATGACTGCAGTAGGCTTTAATTAGGGTCCTAGAAGTGCAAAATAATTGTTAGTATTATTAATTTAAAACTTTTCATAGAAACAGGAAATAAATTGGAGCATGGGTCTGTTACAGAAGGTGCAGGAGGCATGCTAGGATTAGCATGGTCTGGAGTTTGTTTCAAAGTTTCACAAATACTTGTTAAAATGTCTTTGGATTATTATTGTCGAATTTCAGCATCTGTGCTGGGTTTGGTGATTTATTTATTTTTAGTCTGAACTATTTTGCACATTTTAAACAAGGCCAGTACCCATCACTTTTTTCCTTTTTTCATTTGCTCTGTGACAATGTTCAAGAGTCAAAATGGCAAAAGATTAATTTGATAAACCTCAGCACTAGCCATCTGGTGCTGCCAAGGAATTAATGTCTGAGGTCACCCTGGAGCTGCTATCTCCCCACCCCCCCATCCCCACCCCCTGAATCCTCTCTTAAGAACCAGAGGGTTGAATTTCACTGTAATAGGACATGGAGATGAAAATTACCATCAAGGCTAAAATGCGGTAGTCATTTCAGACAAAGAGACATCTCTCCAGCCAAGAGACGTTACATCTAGTGGCCGCAGTAAGGACTGTCTGGAAGCTATTTCTGCTGAAGCAGAGTTTAGATGGTTAACAGTTCAAGGAATTAATAGCTTAATGGACCATCACTGAATAGGTTGATACCTTATGGGAGATGGTCTTAAAATAATGATCTTTGATTTGCTCCAATCCTTGGAATCGCCTTCCTAAAGTATGACAAGGTTAGTAGCAGTTTTAAAGCAAGGGTAATTGGGGTTTTGTTTTAAATCCTTTATTGAAACAGAATAACTCCCTGCTCCCATTTTATCTTCTATCAAACATCTCATTTGTGTCCTGTCTGTTTTACGGTAAATGAAATATCCTGATATGAAAGTATTTATGTCTATTGTGTCCAAACATATTTTGCCTAATCTGTTATAGGGAGTTGTGGCCTTTTAAAACTTTATATTGTGACTTCTCAAAGACAGGTATTGCTCATATATTGTGGTGAGTAGATAATCTGGAATGTAAAGAGACCCATATGAAACTGCACAGTCTGCCCCTTTATTGTGCTATCATTCATTGACATATTGATAGTTTGCAGTGGAGTTTACCTGCAAACAGTCACTTCTTTTTAATTGAAAGAACACTGTCAATTTAGAAATGGCATATTTTAAACAAACAGTTTCCTTATCCAGGTTACTAACAAGGCCTTAGAATTAATAAAACTGCACGTAATTATAAAATCCCCATATAGTTTTCATTATTAATGACATTTGTTTACTTTTTATTGCATTTCTTTTCGCTTGGAGAATGCTGTCAATTTCACTTCCAGGTTGTTAGTGCCATAACATTTAGATTGCAAACAGAGCACGGGTCATGTTTGTTTGTAAACAACAGTTTCCTTGCATACTTTTAAAAAAGAAAATCAGAGATATTTCTACTGCTCTTAACTTTAGTAAAAGCCTGATATTGAATAATCTAAATTTGAATTGGTGGTGACGCCTTAAATAATATTGACATCAAATTAAGTTAGTTCCTTTAATATGAAATCTAAAGTGGGTTCAACTGTGAAAGAATGAAGCACTGTTAAAAGTCAGTGAATGCCTACAACTTTCCCTTTTAAAACAATGCTTGGTTCTCTTACTGTCCTTATTGGAACAAACAGAGTCTGGGGTTCAGAGGTCTCAAATAGGGCAGATATCAGAGATGGGGGTATGAATAGGCAAGAGAAAGCCCGTGGGCCTTGTTTTGTTTGATTCTGATGGCCTCTTACAATATTATCAGAACTTCTTGGGTGTATTCATAGTAATGTAATTCACTAGTCCCTATACGTTATCTTATACTCATGTAGACCCCTATTCAGCAAAGGGCTTGAGCACATGCTTAATGTTAAGTTCCTGCTACTGACGTACATGCTTAGAGCTAAACACTGGATCTGGGCCGGAATACTCAGCACCTTGCATGATTGAACCCTTATGGGCATTTTCAGAGTCATTTGTCTTCAGCAGCTGGTCACACAGTACATTCTTTCAGTAATTTTACACATGTGAGTTGGCCCATTTAGTGAGACCCCTCACAGGTGTTGAAGTTATTCACGTGTAACAGTTTGCAGGATAAAATCCTTACGCAAAACTTAATTTACCCTTGATTTCAATGGGGAGTTCGGCTTAAAAATGGATTATATGATATGGCAAAATTAACATATTTTAGCAAAGAATTTCCCCAGCAACATAAATGCAGGTATTAAAGGTAGGTCAGTCAGAAAACTTCTAGAAATAAAATCATCTTTGATCAATAAGAGGTAATTATTCTTTTCTTTTAATACTTAATATAAAGTAAGCAAATAAACACACTTCTTACCCTTTATTTTCTATCTCTTAAATAATGTTATTAATAGTCTTACAATTGCTTTAAGAAAACCAGTGCAAAATTGATGACAAAAGTAGATACATGATTTCTCAAGCTGCCATTAGTGAATCAGGTAATTAGTGTGACTCAGTCAGACCCATTGCTATGCAACAGATGACATTTTTTCTTTTGAGACCCCCACAAATGAATGAACTGGGTTCCACTCTCACTTAAATCTGTGAACCTCATTAACTTCAGTCTGGTCACATGGAGGTAATTGACTTTGAGGGCAGAATTTTTCTCTCCCTGTGACTCCTCAGTTTTGCTCTCTTTCTGGTTGAAAGTTGGTTGAGTTGCAAGCTTTTTCTGTTGCTAATGATAGCACTGGGTCTCAGGCTTTTGAGGAGTGAGATCAGTTTCCCTTAAGCAGAAAAGCAGAATGTGATCTTAGAAAGACATTTTGATGACAGTTACAAAACTGAGTTAAGTAATATGCAATATCGACTTTTTGCCCTTGTTATGATGTTTAAATGTTCATTTCATTTCAAAGACTAGAAGTTAGCTAGGTTCAGTGAAGCATTCTTCTTAGCATATGCGCAATATGCCTCAGGTTGCACGTGACCAGGAATCATCACTGAATTTGGTCCGCTGGTTGGATCTTTAGCTTCCCTGGCCCAGGCCAGGTACTAATGGGGTGTGTGACATGAATGCTGATCCAGGTCTCCCAGTGAAGCAGTTATGAACCCTATCTTTCCCACACGTTATGGGTGTTCAAATGGAGCATTAATGGGTTATTTCTTGGTTATACCTTAGCAGGTGCTGAGCTCACTGGGCTAGAGACCCATTTTCCTTTAAACTTCCCTAGCTAGTGAAGTACCATCTTATCACCGTTTGAACTTGTCTTATAACAGTGGTTCTCAAAGCCGATCCGCCACTTGTTCAGGGAAAGCCCCTGGCGGGCCGGGCCGGTTTACCTGCGGACGCGGCAGGTAAACAAACTGGCTGGCCCGCCAGGGGCTTTCCCTGAACAAGCGGCGGACTGGCTTTGAGAACCACTGTCTTCTAATGAATTATCTGCATTGATCAGCTTCCACATCCATTTAAAAACAAGCAAAGAAATGAATGCATACAAATAGACAATTTAAAAAGTAACTTATTTTATAAAAGCACAGAAAAATATAGGTATTCTGATAGCTGACCTATGGCTGTGCACTGATTTTTAAATGATCAGGACAGGAGATTAGTAAATGTTAAATGTTCTTCTATATATTCAGCAAAACGTCTACAAATTGGGGGTGAAAACTGAATGCAGTCAAGGCGCTGTCCCTGTTGCATGAATTCAGAGCTGCTGCTCATTCCAGTTTCATTTAATATCATGTTCATTTGGTTTGAATTCTTGCTGTTTGCCCTTCACACATTTTGCAGCTCCTGAGAAGGATTACTGTTGCCTGCTTATCTTAATGGCATGAATCTCTGGAGCCGTCTCAGATGTCTCGGTGACTTGAGCTTGATTTAAATAATTAATGAGCAACGTTAGTCAGAATGTATTGGTAATTCAGACTGCATTATCCAAGGATATGTACTGACAACTATAGATTGATCCAGACTTATTCCTTATTCCTGCCTGCGTTACACTAAAATTCACAAAGATCTTCTTGTTAACTCATGCAATAAACCCAGGCGCACAACTAGTGTGACCAGATAGCAAGTGTGAAAAATTGGGATAGGGTGGGAGTAATTGCTTACATAAGACAAAGCACCAAATATTGGGACTGTCCCTATAAAAGCGGGACATCTGGTTACTCTACGCACAACTGATCTGTTGGTGGCTTTGAAGGGTTCTTTGAGACAGATGTAAAAGGAATTATAGTGTTGGTTTAGTAGGAAAAACTTATTTAAGCACTAACAGATCTCTCTTCACTGGTGAGAAGCACCCCTGATTTTCTTTCCATTATAATTATGTTTCATTCTTTCAGGCTTTTCATAATATCATTTTTAAGGGAGTCAACTGCTGCTGTTGGTGGTGGTTGGTGGTGGTGTTGTAACATTTACAGGCCTCAGCCAAAGTCAGGGCCCCATTGTGCTAGGCAGTGCGCAAACACATGGTCCAAGCCAGTTCCTGGCCCGAAGGGTATGCACCTTGAATAGACAAAACAGACAAAGGATGAGGAAGGAAACCGAGGCACAGAGAAGTGAAATGACTTCCCCAAGGTCACACACCAGGTGAGTGACTGAGCCAGGAACAGAATCCAGACCTGCTGACATCGCTGGCCAGTGCCCTTCCTGCTGCCTCTTGGGCACTTTTTAGTCATGATTGTTTTAGATATAAACTTATCTGGAATTTGGTTTTTTTATGAGCTGAAAAAGCAGCCTTGCCAACTCCTTGCCCCATAATGCACTCCCTATCAACACCAGCTTTATGGCTGCCTCTTAATGAAGGCCTCTCTCTGCCGGTCCTGACAGCTCATGCACCTTTAAAGGGAAGAGTTAATCCCTTTGCTCCCCAGCTGGGGGCGTGGTGCATATACACCCCATCACACAGCCTCAGACAAAATGGATCTAATCTTTCTGGGATGGTTTTGTGGCTAAAACACAGGATTTAGGGCTCTGGTTTCTATTCCCGGCTCATCCAAGGTGGACCTGTGTGACCGTGGGCGTCTTGCTTAATCTCTCTGTTTCTCATTTTTCCCACCCAGAAAATGGAAGATGATTTTTCCTCCCCTCATATGGGTGTTGCGAGGCTTAATTAATTAATGTTATAAAGATCGTGTGAGTCCCTCTGATAGGAGGGGCCACAGAATGACAGTGGCTTGTTATTTAGTGTGACTATACTGATGGTGAAAGAAGACTTTAGTATGATATAAGAAATAGGTCTAAATAATAATTCAGAGCTGTCTTGCTACCTGTAGGGACCACTCAGTTCCTCAGAACTACTCCAGGTGGCAACCTTGCCTAAGTACTTGTTCTGCAGAATCCAAGTGTGTCTGCTTTTATGCACCACCCGTTGGAAAGCCCCTCTAGCAGAGATTAAGGAAGTCATTGCCCTTTTCAGTTTCATGTCCCCATTGGAAAGTTGTCTCACCACCGGTTTTTAGGATGTTCTTTTTTTGTTGTTTTTTTTTTTACTGTATGCACAAAATAATCTATTGCACGAGTAATAGGTAAATGCTTCTTCCTTTCCTTTCTTTCCTTCTTTTAACCCAGGTACTGTGGACATGGGTGGCAAACAGTCCACAGTTGGCGACGTCTCCGTAGGTCACTCCCCTGTGATAGGAAGCATTCAGGATGCTTACAAAAGTGGAGACACCAATAAGGCCCAAGAGCTGATTAAACTCTCATGTGAGGAGAACATACTACAAGTGGAAAAGGTAGAGTATGTGTTATCTGTCATCAGGTCTCACTGGAAAAGAAACCTACCAACTCTGGGCTTGGATCTGCAGTTGTTTCTCATGCAAAAGGCCTATTCACTTTTATCTTACACTGTTACCCAGAAACCCGCAAAAGATTGGAGTCTTATTGTGCTGGGCACTGCACAAGCACAAAATAAGAGGCAGATCTGCCTTCAACTTTCTAAATAGACAAGAGAGCCAATGGTTTGGAGAGAAAGCAGGCACAGGTAGGTGAAGTGGCATATCCAAGCTCACATAGCAGATCAGTGGAGAGCAGGTGGAATCCTGGTTCCAGTAAAGTCAGTGACAAAACTCCTGTTGACTTTGATGGGGTCAGGATTTCACCCCAAGTTTCCCGACTCCCAGTCCTCTGCCCTGGCCACTGGACCTTACCGCAGTTTTGCCTGGGTGAGGACTGAGTAAGCACTGCAAGATTTAACTCTTCACTTCTAGATGCTATTTCAAGATGATCTGCTTGGTTGCAGGGAAAGGAAAAATAATTCTTGCACCCTCGTTTCAGAAACTGTCAATTAACCATTCGTTCTTCAGTGACTGTTTAAAGTGAATGGTTTTACTCAGAAAAATGACTTTGTAAAAATGGGTTGGGGAGGAAGGTTAGTGTCATGGTGTGTCATGATTCCAGAAAATGAGGCCACTCATGGCAAAATACATTATAGATTATGGGGTAAATGGTTTCGTAATCGTATTAGCCCAAGAGAGGCTTGTGCTTTGAGTTTTGTTTTTGTTCCATTTTTGTTTGGATGTCACTGGAGACAATAAAGGGGCTGTTGCAGCCACTTGGACAAAGCTATTGGCTTCTTTCATGCCAAGAGTAGTATGACTTTTACCTTACCTACCCTAGTGGCTGCTGGTTCTTTTAGCTTTGATGGGAGAGGCTCATGCGTTTAGATCCAGAGGTCTCAGCTTCAGTTCCCATCAATGACCTCTCCAGGGGCATTGCGTAACGCCAGCAACAGAGCAGGCAGGCAGTTCCTTCAGGTCAAGGTTGAGGTTTCATATGAGGCAATTCAAAGGAAATGTACAATGTGTCTGGCTGCCCTGAGCCTCTTCCAGCGTCTACATCACAGACCTTGATTATCTTTGGAAGATACTGAGTTGTTTTAATATAGAATGAAAACTTACATTCTGTGGTTACACAAAAAATGTAAAATCTTATCTACTCACTGTAGTAGACTGTTCCAATAAAGAAAACAGATGGAGTCAGTGAGGTAATTTAGAAAGGCATTTACAGAAAAGAGATTTTGTCAGCTGAGAGACTGGTTTTCCCAAAAGCCATAGCATGTGTAATACAGTAATATCAAGTCCTAAGTATTACAGTCGGCAATGAATGGCGGTCTGTATTCAGGACCAAATTTGGGAGGTCTGTATTCAGGCCCAGATTTTACTATATGCTTCCTCTGTGACCCTGGACTCTTAATCTCTTTCTGTCTCAATTTCCCATCTGTAAAATGGGGATGATAATTCCCAGGGGTGTTGTGATAAATTCATTAGTGTTTGTGAATAGAGCTCTTATACTACAGTGATGGGGGACATTGAACTACGTAGCTAAAAGGTCCCTGTCATCACAGTCTATGTACTTCATAGTCCTCAGAAAAAGATGTGAGAGGGAGAGATTACCTTGCCTTATTATGCTGTGTTTTCTCCACTAGTGCCAACTTTTGAGTATTGCCTCAGCCTATGGAGATCTGCATGCAGTGAGGTATTTACTCAAGGAAGCGTTGGTGGGGTTACCAACGGAACCCAATGATGATAATCCGGCTGTGGTGGCGGCATATTTTGGACATGAGGACATTGTGAAGGAATTATTGGATTCTTTGCTCGGTACGTTTTTTTTTTTTTTTTGTCTCACTGTCTGTTGGTGACCTGCTTGTTCTCCTCCTCCCCGGCCCCACTTTTGCACCAGCCTCATGGGATTGCACAGTTGTGTTGTAGATTCAAACCAGCACTACTTTTTTTGTGCCTCCTCTGGGAAGGGAAAGTGGGTGGGAGGATCTGATGTCCCTTGTGCCTTGAGACAACTTCCCTTCTGGGAAAAAATATTCTATGTTTGCTAACTGGAAATTGGACAAGAAGCCTTTTTTGGCAGTTAATTCCCATCAATCGTCACAGCTGGGTTATGTCCCAGCCCCTGCAGAGAACAGAGAGTATTTTCAGGAAGCACAATCCCACTTAAAAAAGTGTTCTGGCACTCTGCAGTGATAAAGTTCAGATGGGTCGTGAGCCAGTGCCTGTTGAGTGAGCATGGGTTCGAGCTCATAGACAGCAGCACATTTTCTTCTCTTTTGTTGTTGGCTTTTTCAGCTTTTCTTTTCGGGAGGGTTGTTTGTTATTTTGAACATGCTATTTATTTTAATGATGTGAAGTTACTGCTGATGGAAAAGGCTAATGCTCCAAACCCCAGTGTAAGAGCAGATGCAATGTTCTGGTGCAGCCCTACAAGGTTGCAACTGCAATACTCTAGGCATCAGGGCAGTCCATTTTAAACACCTGGTCCTTCATTCATGAGGGCTAGTGGGTTTTTTTGCCATTGACTGCAGTGGAAGCAGGATGAACCTGTTAAGACAGATCGATGTATTTTTAAAAATTAAAAGCTCATTTAGAAAGCGAAATAGCAATAGAAAATTTTCCATCTCTATTAAAAACAGTTTGGGGGTTGAGTTTAAACATCCCCCTACCAGGTTTGCAATGCAGACATTGCATTATCGTGCTGGGTCGCTGGAACAGAAAATCACACTGGCCAGACCATTTTTATGACCCAAGCTGAGAAGGGGAAACGGGAGGAAGCAAGCCATATTAAACAGTGAAAATTAAATTAGATTTTAAAAAAATCTGTTCAGTCTCAGTCATCAACGATGATTTTAGTAAGACAGGAAATTTAGATCAGTTTGATGCTGACCAAGTCCCTGTAGACTCTGAAGTTAACTAATAAGAACATTGCAATGATTTCTTTTACACTTTCAGGGTTTTTTTCCTGAGTTATAAGCACTATAACCTTCAGTAGATTTTTATGCAGGACTCCTGACTGATTACCATGAAAATATCATGTTTGCATCAGCACTAGGGCATGATGATAATAAATGACCTATATATCCCGTGCCAGGAGTCATACTCTGGCAGATTTGCTACATGACTCTCGTTGGGAAGGGATGGCCCAGTTAAAATGTTCAAGTCTGTAGCTTACTGTTGAACTGGCACCTGGCTTTCAGGATATGAGATTCGGTGGTGTTATGGAGTTGCTAAGGGTGAAGAGGGTGAGGTAATTTCAGCTGAGAAATTGTGAAGAGGTTGCATGTAAATTCAAGGGTGTAGACCTTGCAGGGCTCCAGCTCACGCCTGCTGTGAACATTTTATGCAGGATGTTACTTGGTAACATAAATGGAAACTGACTGTTAGTTTGAGCATATTAAATGTAGGTTTATGAGGAATGCCTGGGGTGTATGCTGAGAGACCATGTCAGGAAGCCATTTAATCATATAAGGCAAAAGTCAGGCACATTCTTGCGCAAAGCCTAAAGAAATGGGCTATCTTGGGGGATGGAAACCAACCCTCATCCACTGGCAGAGGGTGGGTCAGCTCTGCAGCCTCTGGACTCAGTCATCCTGCTGGGATTTATGGACCCTCGATCCACCTAATTGCAGCCTGCTAACCAGCCGCCAAACTCTCTCCTGCACTGGCCCATGAAGAGCTGGTATAGAGCTTAGCATTGCCATGGTGTGAAGTCTCCCTGAATGCCTGCTCTGCAGCCACGTATCCCCATGGTGGGTCTGCTGCTATTCTGGGGCCCCAGCACTGCTGGGTGAATGTCATGAGAATTACCCCTCGGCTTGTTGGGAAATGAAGAACAGAATGGACAGCACTTAGCATCCACCTCAGTGAAGCAAAAGAGAGTGCATCTCGTCAGGTTAGGATTCCTCTAAAGGATGCTGTAACAGCATAATCAACTGCCTGGCCATTTGGGGCCTCTTCCTGTATGTCCTGCCTTTTAAGTTGTTAATGATCAACTATCTCGCATCCAAAGCAGCAAATAAAGCCAATGTCTTATCGTTCTGACAGGTCCCAGTAATTTCCAGCGACTCCTGAACTGGATGCTGGCCATCTCCTGCCAGCAGGGACACTTGGCGATAGTTAAATTCTTAATTCTCACTTACAATGCTGACCCCGGGAGCTGCGCAGTGAGGAAGAATGAGTTTCCCATTCTTACGAGATTGCCCCTGTATGCAGCTATAAAGGCAGGTATGTAATTGCACATTCCGCACCCGTGTCCCTTTTTCGATGATGATGTCTTCTAAAGAATGGGCCAAATTCTGCTCCCTCTCACGTTGGTGTCAATGTGGATTGACTTACCTGGAGTTATTATGGATTGACACCATTGTCAGTTTGGCCCTGAGCCTTTTGTCAAATTTAAGGCGGAGCCCCGCAAAATGGAGTAAACTCAAACCATGGGAGACTCAGAACTTCCTCCAGATGGTAATTCTTTTATAATAAATTCTCTGTTTACATTTTCTAGTTAGAATTTCTTTAAAAAAAGAAAAAAAAAAAAGGCAAGAACCTCATAAACAAACACATCAGTCAGATAAATTCTTTGACATCTAGATCTGATTTGGAATGAATATCATTTATATTAAAACACTGCTGCCGCGCATACATCTTTACAAGATGCTAAAAATGAAGTAGCAGCCAAACAAATACACTTAACTTTGTTCAATGTTTTGAAGGTTTGACTGGAGCAAGAAGCATAGGTAGAGGAAACAGGCTTATTTAGTTTAGTTCCTTTTTTACACAGCCAAGCTGGTGTTTTTTTTTAAAGGGTTAGTTCCATAGCATTTACGGTGTGGCTCCTTGTGGCTTTGTCCTTTTGAAAACAAGAGGCCACATAGTCTGTCTTTTCTTTAAAGGGAATGAAGATATAGCTGTGTTTTTACTTCAGAACGGGGCTTGTTTTTGTTCTTACATCCTGATGGACAGTCCCGATTCTAGCAAGCACCTTCTGAGGAAATATTTCATAGAAACAGCCTTACTACCTGGTAGCGCTCCAGCAAAAACGGTAAGTAGCCATTTATCTGTCTTCTGAGAAGGTGATATAAGAAAGCGTCATATTAATAATTGATGCTTATCTTTGCATATTGTGCAATGGGTATTTTTTCATCTCATCTAAGAGGTGGTTTGCTATCATATACAGAGCAACCTGACATTATGTCTGCTACAAAGTGGCTTACAAGTCAATGATGAAGTATAAGCCATAAATAATTGGGCCCATTAAACGATATCCTTTTGCAAACCACAATATATATAGATAGTAATTTCCACTTGGTCATTTTAATATTATGCATGAACTATGATGGTGTTTGGGAAAGGAAAGGTTGGTTTTGTAGTACAGGCACTGGATTGGGACTCAAGAAACCTGCATTCAATTCCTTGCTCTGTCACAGACTGCCTATGTGACCATGAGCAAGTCACTTAATTTCTGTGGGCCTCAGTGCCCCATCTATCAAATATGGCCAGTAGAGCTTCTTTTCTCTCACCCTTTGTCTGTCTTGTCTATATAGATTGTAACAACATCAGGGCAGCCTCTTACTATGTGCATGTACAGTGCCTAGCACAGTAGGGCCCAGGTGTCAGTCAAGGCTGCCAGCGGTCACTGCAGTAATAAAATGGTTCATATTTACTTTTCCACGCTCGGGTCGTTTATGCAGTTTTTTGATAGGATGTATATGGGTGCAGTCATTTTGTTCCTCTGAATAGGAAGCTAATAAGTTTTAGGTTGATGGGGGGGAGGGGCATTCATGACTTAGCCAGTGACTTATAGCATGAACTCGGGCAGATTACTTAACTGCCTCACTTTCCCCACCTGTGATAATTATTTTGAGATCCTCAGATGAAAGATGCTGGGTTAATGCCAAGTATTATTATATTTATATTTATATATTATCATACTTGTTCTATCCCCTTCATTATTTCAACTTCAGTTATCCACAGCTCCCTCTTATCCAAAACTGGGTTATGTCCTACAACACCTGTTTTCGGAGCTACATAGATAGGTATGTAGATAATCAACAGAACGTTTTCTCAGTACTCCAGCACCTAAATTATCTCAAATTACTCCCCTTCTCCCTTGACATTTAGATAACTGAGGCTAAACAGGAATAGATAACCCTGAGCCTTTCATAGTCACGTTCTTCATCAGGTCATAGAAAATTGGGTGAGGGAGATGACACTGGCAAAAAGCTCTGCTTGTACAAATCCCATTGCAGAGTCAGTGTCGATGTTTGCCGAGCACTTAGCACAATGGAGCCTTCTGGCAATATAGATCTGAAATACTAATAAATAAAGGGGCTCTAATGTTATACGCTTCTCCCTTCTCCATGTGATTGCCAGAGCTCCCTCTCACTACTCGAGATAAAGCTGTGCAAGACAGGAACTTCAATCCACACATGTCAATTCTATTTTACCCAGTTGTCCTTTGATTTACCGAATCTCCTCAATTTAATCAGGAGCACTAAATTCTGCCTTACTCACGCCTTGTCTACACTTAAGTCATACCAGCATAGCTACATCAGTCAGCGAAGAGAAAAACCAACATCCCCCTAGTTATGCCAGCAAAACCCCCAGCGTAGATGCAGCTTTGTTGATGGAAGAGGGGTTCTATGAGCATAGCTAACTGTCATCTGGGGACGTGGCGTTCCTACACTGACAGAAAAATTCCTTCCATCTGTCTGGGCTGTGTCTACACTACAGAGCTATACTGATATAACTATGCCAGCATAGGTTCCGTAATGTAGACATTGCCTCAGTTTTATATGGCCTGGTGGGGAGACTGATTCTTGCAAGCTCAGGGCTTGTTTTTAGTTTGCCCAGTGAAAGGAACCGCACTGTACATTCTTCTTCACATTTTCAAACCCACCTGTTAGAACTTAATATTAGGTATAAAGCACTGGGGCTAGGATATTCAAAGGAACTTAAGGGTACAAATCGCAGACACTGACTCCCATAAGTTCCTTGGAAACTCCCAGCTATGATTTTTATTTATATTCATTATATGTCTGTGTAGCCCTCACTAAAATACCCAAGAGCTGTGAAATATGGAAAACCTATGTGGACCAAATTATCAGTGATGTTGGGGAGGACTCCATTTATGTGCATACAACCTTGCACAGACTGGTAACAGGACACCCATTTGTGTACACAAATAGAGTTTATTTAGCAAATTCTGTCAGTTGCATGCACAGGTGATAGTGAGCAAAAAAACCAACAACTCTTTGTGGAAGTGCATGTTCTTAAAAACTGCACATGCACACACGTGCAAAATATTGTTCTATGCGTACAAATATTGTACTGTAAATGCATTATTGACAGTCCATTGGAAGTCTCGTAAAGTCATGCAGCATTCATCCTTGGCTTTTTTTAACTTCATTAGCCTGTACATTGGCCCAATTTATACTTGTCTGCAATCAAAATGGAATGACATAAAGTGAGTAAAATCCCCAGTGAAGCTGTTTTTTTAACAGATTGCACCAAATCACTTGTCACCAAAGTGATGGTGATGGTTTCCCAGACTGCAGAATTGCACAGGACGCAGCTTACTGTGCAGCAATAAATTGTCCTGTGCAAAACACTCAAGTTTAGGCTCCCGGCCGAGCTGTCACTTTAACTCTGTGATTATATGCTACTAGCTTCACAGGAGACTGGTGCTTGTAAATTTAGGGGTTGCATTATGTAATGTGAGAAAGAGGCTGGATGTCATATGTCACAAGAACAGCAAGTGAGTTTCTCTAGAGTTAAGGGCATTTTACTACAGTCTGGAGCTAGCAAAATAGTTTTATATGAGACTCCCAAGGGAGTGTAGGTGGAAGAAAGTGGGGATGAATCTAAGGTTATTTCTTAGCTTTTGATGACAGATGAATAAAAGGAGATTAATTAAGCCCAGGAGTGGCTGAATAGCAGCTGAGACAACTAAGTAATATACTGGTGCTTGTGCAGAAGAGATGCTTTCCAAATGAGTAGATATCCCACTTGAATACGTTGCAGAATACAAGTCTGAAGTGCAGTACAGGGAATTGTTTTCCATGTGAACATCCTGACATATTTAATGTAGGCTCTATTATAAATGGCTTAATACTTTGCTTAAGAGGGAAGAAGAGAGGAGTTTCGAATGATGAATCGATTAGCAGAAACTTGGCCCTGTTTCTCATGGTTTATTTTTGTATGTTGAATATTTTAGGTTTTCTGTTTGAATTAGCTTTGATATACTGGGCCAAAATTCGCATCTAGTGTAAATCCCCTGGCATCAAAGGACTCCTGCCAGGCATGAAATTGGCCTGATGTCTTTGCGAAGTTCAGGTCTTTGAATATTTGGAATGATGCACTTCAAGAAAGCGCTTACATGTGCGCTTAAAGTTGATTATGTGCTTAAGTGCTTTCCTGACTAGAGATGGTTTGCTGAATCTGGGCTGGGACGAATATGCCCCCGGTGCCCACTTGAAGGAGGAGGAAAGTAAACATTCTCTTCTTTCCTCTAATTAAAGCAAGGACTAGACAACAGCAACCACTAAGATAGGCAATGGATAATTTGGCCCCAGACTCCATAGCATTCCATGGGAATTAGAGGCATATATGAACTCTCTCCCTTTGGGTGAGACATACCAGGTGGTAATATTTTTAGTCTCAGGTCAGGACAAAAAAGAAAAAGAAAAGAGATTACTCCATCTTTGCTTTCAGTGGGTGGAAAACATCCCATCAAAAGGGATGCTGGCCCTTTGCACAGCCATGAATTTCACCTAGTATGCATAAAATATTTTAGTATTAGGACAGCCGGTTTGCACCTACTGAACCTCTCAGACAGCCGCAATGCTGTACAGAGCACTACTTGCTTTCCCCTCGTCACGCTACAGAGGGAGAAAGATGGAGGCTATTTCTCACTTTTCTTAAGCCTGTTTCTCTTTTTTTCTAATATAAAAATCCACCCAACCACTGCCACAATAAAAAGAGGAAATGGTCCATTCATATAGGAACAGGTTGCAATCACCAAAATATACACTGCATTAAAGTGCAGTTTAGCAGGGCACAGATTCAAGGCATTCAGATGAATGTAGTCTGTGCACAGATATATATACAACCTTCCAGCTGCACGTAGTGTCAAGAATATTTTTTCCATTACAAATAGGAAAAGAGCAAAAGAAACTGTTGCCACTTTCCTAATGAGCCCCTTTGATGTGTGTGTGAGAGAGAGAATCTTCTTTGACTTCTTCACCATGCACAGGGCTGATTGCTGCTATCAGTTACTCAATTGCTGATACAGAAATCTTCACTGGATATGCTCCAGAGTCACTCTGGCACTGGGCCTACAACCCTTATATTGTCCCTTCCATGGCAAGAGTGGCAGTCTATTAGACCAAGTCAAGCCAGTTAAAGGAAGTGGATGATGCAACATCTTGGTTCATGTACAAGAGCTTATCAGACAGCCTAGGTTTCTGGTAAATAATATTTGCTCGTTAGCAATTAGTAAATCAGCATCACCGCACCCAGCAGAAGAATTTTAACTAGAAAAGAATTTTAGAAACTAATTTAGCTAGAAAGGATTTTTACACTTCCGCAGAATCAAGTAGCCAGCTCCTTGCCAAGATTTAAAGGAAATTACAGAATAGGACAAATAGCAAAACTCCAGCCAATTATCCTACACCTCCCTTTGATTGTGGATGCATAATGTAACCAACGTCTTCCATTTAGAAGCAGCAGGCCGCTCCTGACTAGTTCCAGTTAGTTTTCAAGACTGGGAAGGGGACAGATGATTGAAAAATGCTTACCCTGGTAGGGTAAAGGGAGTCTGTAGAAGCCTTCTTTGGTGGTATTGAAACCAGTAGGTCATTCGTGGGAGGCTGTGTATAGAGACTGTTAGTCTATTAGGACTAGAGAGCATGGGGCGCACTCTGTGGAGCCAATAACAGAATAGTTGTATGCCCCAATGCAATGCCACTCGGTTTGTTTGTTTATTCTAAGCCCTGGGGTTCTGGGAGTGACATTCACAGACGCAGGCTTGCCTGCGAAGCTAGAGGAGATCATTAAGTGCTAGCTAGGAAAGAAAGCTCCTTTCTTGATGGCATTGCAGCCAAGTTTTGTTTCAACTTATTATGAGATAACCACAAAATCCAAGGCCAAATTCATCCCCACTGTAAACCCATTGACTTTAATGTGTTTACACCAAGGATGCATTTGGCTCACCATGCTTAAGCCAGACAGCAAGGTTTGACTCATGCCTCTGGCTTCCAAGGCTCATGTATGAGAGTGCTGTGAGTCCAAGATCCAAAATCAGAAGGACAAGTCAGTGCAAAAAGCTTAATGCCAAGATTTTCAAGATGCCTAGGGGATTTGGATGCCCAATTCCCATTAATTTGAATGGGAATTTGGGTCTTAATCCCTAAAGTGGCTTTGGAAGTCAGTCTGAGTGCTACGGTGATAGATTTCTATAGCATTAAATAACCTCAGGATCATGACTCTGCATTTTCTTTGTAAATGATACACAGTAATAAAAGGGTGAGACACAAATGAGAGGCAGTTGAGACGCATGGTCTTACTTGCACCCACAGAAGCATGGTAATTCTATCAATTATTATTTGTTATGCTTATGGTAGTGCCTAGGGTCCGACTGAGAATGGGCCCCCTTGTGCTAGGCCCTGTACAAACGTAGGCACAGGCCGTCCCTAGTTCTTTACAATCTAAAGAGAAAGATAGACAAAGGGCACAGGAAGGGGAGAGAACACAGAAGCAGCATGAGCAATGTGATGGCAGCAAAGGTAGTGTCAGTGCCATGATTTGTTGCTTTTGTTGTTTGAGTCCTCTCAGTGGCGTTGTGTTAGAAGGGGATTAGCTCAATGGAGAGACAGAGAGAGGGAGGGGCTGGGGCAAACAGCCAATCAGCACAGCAGAGAGAATGTTCAGAGTGAGGTCTGTAGAAAAAAGTCGGACAACACCATCAGTGTCCATCAGCCCTGTTTGAACAGCTTTCTGTAGTTGCTGTGCCCGGGTCAGTCTCCGTCTGGTTTCTCTCTGCCCTTTCTTTTCAAAAACCCACGTGACTGAGGAGAGAGGGCTACCACATGGGCCCTCGTGCCTCCAAAGGGTGGAAGGCTCTCCTGTAAAGTTCTGGGGTTGGAATGGCTCCAGCTGGGCCCCATTGGACTCCTTCCCCTCCCCTGCTTGCGCTGTCCTTATGTATTTCTCCTCCCAACATCCTTGTGAAGTAGCAACGTGCTGTTATCCCCATTTTGCAGACAGGGAAATGAGGTATAGAGCCTAGTCCAAGGCCACACAAGTTGTCTGCAGTAGAGCAGGGACAGAATCTAGGTCTCTGGGGTCCCTGTTCACAACCTTAACTAACCCATCCTTCCTCCCCTAGAGTGGAAACTAAACAACCACGCTGGCGAACACCTGGCACTTGATTCCCAACACTGCAAGAATGTCAGAGCACTGCATAATATCTGTCCCATAAGTGGCTGCAGTTACTAAGCATAGAATTTTGGATGGAACAATAGCCCAGTGTTTTGGCTGTAACTCTGGATTTCTGTATTTTTGTGGGTTTAAGTCAGGAATTCAAATTGTCTTTCATAATTGATTTTTTTGGGGTTTTACAATTTGTTTTTTTAAAAAACCTTATTATTGGGTTTTTGGTGCTAATATTTAGTCCTTGGACCCACTGGCAAGCAGCTCATCACAATGACGCTTAAGAGACATCGTAGTTAGTGGATTGTTGCCTCGAAATATTTTCACTGTTCTCTGGGATCTGCAGCCCGCTGAAGTCACTGGAAATCATTCCACTGACAGCAATGAACTTTGGATGCTTAAAATATGTAAATCCTTTAGTTCACAGCTCCTCTGGAGCCATCATGGATCCCACACATCCACTGCAATTTGGAGTGGGGTGGTTGGGGAAACCCTGAGAATATTTCCATATCCATCTTCCTGTAAAATGAGTGCTAGATTGTCGACATAAAGCTCATGTGTGAAACATTTTCATTGTGTGCCTAGCCCTGTGGGGGGGGGGGGGTGTCCTCATCTTTGACTGCGTGTCCTAGGTGCATCAATCCCATAAATTCTGGTTGAACCAGAGCATGCCATTTAGAAAAACATTCAGTCTTGGTTTAAAGACTCCAAGTGATGTAGAAGCCCCTACGGAAGTTGTTCCAGTTGTAAGTTCCCCTCACTGTAACAGACTTATTTCTAGTCTGAATTTGTCTAGCTTCAGCTTCCAGCCATCGGATCTCGCTGTGCCTTTGTCTGCTAAATTAAAGAACCCTTCGCTATTAGAAATCTTCTCCCCAGGGAGGTACTTGCAGCAGGGCCGGCTCTAGGATTTTTGCTGCCCCAAGCAAAAACAATTTTGGCCGCCCCTGTTTTTTTCTTACCCCACCCCCAGCCCCGCCTCAACTCCACCCCTTCCCCAAATCCCCAGCCCTGCCTCCTCCCCCCAGGCTCTCAAGCCTGGGAGGGAGGGGGAGAAGCAGCGCGCAGGCCGCGGCCACTCGGAGTCTCCCCCTCCCTCCCAGGCTCTCAAACCTCGGAGGGAGGGCGAGCAGCGAAGCGCGAGCAGCAGCAGTGGAGGTGAGCTAGGGTGGCTGGGGCACATTTTTAGGGGTGGCATTCTGGCGCCAGCCATGCCGCCCCTAAAAATGTGCCGCCCCAAGCACCAGCTTGTTTTGCTGGTGCCTAGAGCCGGCCCTGACTTGCAGACTGTGATCTAGTCCCCTCTTAACATTGTCTGAGGCCAGATCTACACTAGAAACTTTTACCAGCCTAGTAATGTTGGTTAGGGGTGTGATTTTTGATTGATTGATTTGCGAATGTTCCATGCTGGCAAATAGCCTTTGGGTAGACGCAGTTATCGTGGCGTAACATCAGAATAAGCTATACTGGCCAAAGCACTTTTTGCTAGTATAAGCTGTGTCTACACTAGCAGGTTTTGCTGGTGTAGTTATGATGGTAAACCTTCTAGTGTAGACCTAGCCTTAGACAGGCTTCTTGAATCCCACAGGTTTGAATCTTTCCCCCACCTCTTCCTGGTAAAGGGGCAATCTGTGCTGACCGGAAAGAAATTCTGCTAGTTTATCTGCCCATGTTTTCTCTCCTCATATGGAAGAATTTTTCCCATGTTGGGGATGATTTAGCTGAAGTTTTATTAACTCCCGCAACCCTGTTGCGCCAGCACTAATTGGCAGCGACCTTCTGATTGTATTCTGGAACGATGGCAGTGGAGGAGGGTGCCAGTCCTGTCTGTGTTTTATGCCCACTTTATTCCACAACTCAAAAGTGTGCCCACTGGTTTTTGTCTAATGCTGTAAATAAATTTGCTCTTGGGCTGGTACAAGCTTCAACTGGGAGTAAATGTTTACAGCTGACATATAAAATGTAACCACTGGAGTTTGTAATGAACAGACCTTTAAATAAACAGGCACAAGAGACTCTGTGAGAAAACTGCATTCACTTGGTGTCATTGTAAAAGCTCTAAAATGTACTTTGCACAAAGTGCTCTGTATTCACCATTGTATTGGATGCCCTGGGTAATTTGATTTCTCACTGCGGACTGATGCAGCCTGTATCAGATGCCATGGCCACGCAGCAGTGTGATGTGTGTGGCCTTGGGCACGTCCCTTGCCCTCTGTGCCTCATTTTCCCCATATACATAATGGGGATAATAATAATAATAATTGCCTTCTTACTTCGCAGGGAGGTTCTGAGGTTTCATTAGTGAATTTGTTAAGTGTTTTTATGTCTAAAGGACTGTGTGTATCCTATATATTGTTTGTTAGACTGCACAATTATTTATAATAATTCCACTTTCTTCTGCATCTTCACCACTTGCTCTTCTTTATCTGGAATTCTGTATACCAAATAAGCATTTGGGACCAACCTGGAAACCACCTTTGTATTTCCTTTTAATTTAAAATAAAATGTAAAAATAAATCACGGGGCTATAAATTCAGAATTTAAAAGGAAATTAAATCAGCTAATCAGTTGCTTGCTGCCTCCTGGTGGTGCATTCCTGAATCACTCCATTAAACCCAGTTTTTAAGGTTTAGCATTATATCATATAGCACAGGGTTGGGGAACCTTTTTTCTGTCACGGGCCACTGACCCACATAAAAAAATTAATCGCAAGCCACACACCCGCCATAGGGGGCATGGAGGCTTGGGGCTTGCCCGTGATATTTTTTCAATGCAGAGATGATCATTAGGTGGTCACATTTTCCCATTTCCAAAGTGTTCCTGTTAGTTCAGATTTCCACTTTGTTTTAGCCTTTAACAACTTTCAGATTCTCTTTGAACAAAGGATACAATGTTATTTTTGTCCTGTTCTCACAGGCCTCTGTGGTATCTGTAATGGAGTTGCTGCCCAAATTGTGTCTCACAATAAATGGTGCTATTTTGCCAATTTATTTCTAACTTCCTGAGCAAATTTTCCCTGTTCACAATAGGGCAGCTCTCATTCTTTCTCTGGTCTGGACATGCCTTTGTAAAACACTCCTTGAAATGGCTCAAAGCTGGTGATGTTCCAAGGTTTGATAGGGAAGAATGATACATGTGAAAATATTATGTATTCTAGCAAACAGCCCACCAGCAATAAGTCTTATTCTACTGCTGCTAAGCTCCTACGGGAACTCCCTCTTAGGGCAGGTCCAAACTGGGCAGTTTTGGACTGGTGTTGCTAGACCGATGTCGCTGCAGTGGTACAGACCTCTCATGTACGTGTGACTTGCACTAGTGCAGTGGTTCCCAAACTGGGGTTTGTGAACCCCTGGGGGTTCACGAACCGTTACAGGGGGTTCTTGGGGAAAAAATTCCCTAATGGCGGACAGAGCTGTCCCTAGGGACCCTGGGCAGCACGGGACCAGCAGCCCGGAGCCCCTGGATTTCCAAGAACTAAGCAGATCAAAGCAAGCACATCTATCACACTGAAGAGATTTAAAAGTCAAGACTCGTTATAAGAAATGGAAAGAGAGGTGGATATTTTTTGCTATTTTTAAAATTAAATAGGCAGCTAGTATTGTTTTTAAAATTATTATGAAGAACAAGTTTAAGCTTTGCTGTAACTTGTGTTGTTTACCTGAACTGCTCACGACCTGAATGCTTGTGTAAGAGGAACTCTTTGAGTTGGCTTCTTAGATACCTTCATGCTGTTTCACATCCGATACTTCTTGATGAACATAGGAGCCTTGTCTTATAACAGGCTTATTCAAAGTGATACAAGCTACAAAAGTGAGATCTTGGAAGAGTGTTGCCATTTTCATAATGTAATAAAAATAGTGTGATGATAAATAATAATTAATAATAGTGTGTAATAAGCATGTCATAAAAACAAATTTTATATTTCCAAGATCGCTGCTTTTATAATTTATACTCAGGTAAAAGAGAAAATCCCTGGAAATATTCATTTTTAGGAGGGGGTTCGCGAGACTTGACATTTTGGTGACAGGGGTTCACAGGTTGTTGGAACCACGGCACTAGTGTAATTTACGGTAGTTTGACCACACTGGTTGAAGGCCTTTTTTTACCCAAGTGCAGCATATCTACCCTATGGGCTTGCACTGACTCCTTTCCACAAGCTCTTAGGCAGCACTCCTTGAGTGTTTCACACTCTCTGCCCCACATCTCAGATGTGGATGCCATCCTGCACCTGCTTCACAGGCACAATTCTAAACTAGTCCTTGTAAGAGTGTCACTTGGAGGAAATCTAGCCTGTACATCCAGAGGCGCAAGGATCCCCCTGGTGAAGGACCCAGTATAGCTTCAAGACACAAACAAGGAAAGAGGTGAAGGACATGGGATTTAAGAAGGACTTGCAGTACGTATCCATGTCTAGGTTCTCAGGCTGTGTCCATCACTGAGGCATCTGAGTGCCTCCTGGATGGCACAGTGCTCAGCTCCCTGCACAGTATAGGATGGGGCAGGGTTTGAGGATCTACCCTGCCTCCAACAGAGAAGAATGTGTAGGTTTCATGGAAGACCACTTCACCCTCAGTGGAGCAGCTCTGTAGCTATTCCATTGCTTAGGCTGGGCACTGGGTCATTGGATGGAGCCCACGGAGCAGCTTCATGACCAGGGCCTCTGACATCAATGTATTATTTCATAGTTGGGTCATCTGAGTTCCTAGAAGCTAGTTGCATGGAAAGTGAAGCACTTACAGCTCACTTGATGATTTGTCAGTATCGTAACAGGCCCTGGCTTATTACCATAAGGCGAGTGAGTCATATTAAAATTGCATTTTGTTCTTTCTTTGGCATACAGGCACTGTCTGTGGGTTGGTCAAATCTCAAGCTGCCTTGGGTGGATCTGGACTGGCTGATTGATATCTCATGTCAGATAACTGAGCTCGATCTGTCTGCCAACTGCCTGGCCTCCCTCCCATCCGTGATTCCATGGGGACTAATAAACCTCAGGAAATTGAACCTATCTGACAACCAGCTGACCGAACTGCCCAGCGTCCAGTCATCCGATGAAATTATATGCACAAGGTGTGTGTGCTGTATTCTTAAATCAAAGGATAGCAAGTGCAAAGAGCTGCTTCAGATCAATCAGTTGTGTATGTGTGACAGACTGAAACCTGAAGAGAACAAATGAACCTATGTCCCTTGGGTAGATGAAGAGCTTCTTGGTTTCATCTTTTCACTACGAAGACTCAGTTCTGCTCCATACTTTACAATACAGTTATTTCCAAGTTAATTATCAGGATGGTCATGTTTTAAAGTGTGGCTTTTGTCATGGCTTGCGAGAATATGTCATACCTCTGCCCAAGGGAAGCTAAAAATATGATAAAATAGATGTGTTTATACAACACTACTCAATGCTCATGCTTTTATTTATGCTTTGTTGGATGTTTTTCCGCACTTGCAGGTTACTTGAGGTGGATGTGTCCATCAACAGGCTCTGTATTCTCCCTTCTGGATTCCTACATCTCACAAAACTTCAAAAACTCATCGCCACCAAAAATTATCTGGAAAAGTTATTTGATGAGGAAAGTGGTATGTTAGTTCCAGTGATCAGTGTTACCCTTACACTTTCCATTCCCAGGCCTGATCTTGCCAGGGGCACCCAAGCTTCCTTTGACCCCTAACCCACCAAAGCCAATGGTGGTTGGGTGCTTAGCAAAGCTATGGGGTCTTCATCCAAAGCACATTGAAGTCAATAGTCTTTCTACTGACGTCACTGGGATTTGGCTCACACCCACGAAGTACTGAGAACCATGCAAGATTAGACCCCGAGTGACAGCCCTTCACTAAGTTTGTGATGTTTTGTATTTTCTAGCAACTAATTGGATTGGATTAAGGAAACTGCAAGAACTTGATGTCTCTGACAACAGATTGGTGGAGCTCCCCACACTGTTCCTTTACTGCTTCAAATCCCTAACCATCCTCAATGTTTCCAAAAACAACCTGAAGGTGTTTCCAGACCCCTGGGCCTGCCCCTTGGTAGGTCAAACTGCTCTGCTGGGAGCAAAGGACTGAGAAAAGCTTTCCACTCACAGGACAGCGCAAAGAAATGGGATGTGATACATTAAGACTCTATCCAGCTTCTTAGGCTGAAAAGCTGGTTTTCCAGTGCAGTGGTGATACCAGGGTGATTTTATCTTTTGGATTTTCAGGGTGGGTTTTTGGAGATCCACTGCAGTTCACTCTGTTCATGTGGATATTCCTAGTAGGGTCAATGGTACCACTGCCATGGATAAAGCAAACAGCTTGGACCCTGCTTATATGAGCTGAAGGATGTACTGGGTCATGTTACAAAACTCACAGCCTTCCTTAAGATTAACTTTAATCAAGCCAGTAGATAAATTATGAGATATCAATACCCGAATGTCCTTGTATATTTCAGGAGGAGATAAATGTCAGTGTTTTATGGATAGTGGTAAAAAATGAGTGCAAGAATGTGTTTTGTTGGTTAAATGTATATTTATGGGGAAGAGTAAGTGACAGTCTCCAAAGTAACAATTAAAATGCATATACTTAAAAATGGATTTGCCTATCAATTAAGTGTATGCTTTTGGAGTTTATTGGGGGTTGCTTGGAATTAGACTTGCAGGAATGGGATCTTAGACCAATATGTGTGCAATTCCTTGTTGTGCAGTAGATACACTTTAAAAAAAAAACACCTAGGAAGGCTGCATGAATCAAATGTATTAATGTATAAAACGTGACAATTGATCAGCATGTTTCTTTAAAGATGTATGTGTCTTAGAATTTGTTATTGTCTCAGTATTTTTTTTTTCATGCTTCCAGAAATGTTGTAAAGCATCTAGAAATTCATTGGAGTCCCTCCCGGACACACTGGCTGTTTTCTGGAAAAATCACCTCAGAGAAGTGGATTTTTCTGAGAACTCACTAAATGAAGTTCCACAAGGACTTTTCCAACTTGAAGTAAGTGTAAAACCCTCCTAGAGTTTTTCCAGCAGAACCTATTCAGGACAGGAACACAAAGTGCAGTTTGTATGTGATTATGAACAAGGGATTAGAGGGTCTTTGTGTGTTCAGTAGGATAATGTCCCTTTGCTCCCTATGCAGAGCTGTTGTCCGGGGCTTCCATGCAATATTAAATAGCTGCCCCGTTTCCCCCGGTGGTGCGCTTTAGTCATGTCCCAAATGATCCTGTGTATCGTTTGTAACGTGCTTTAGGTTTCTTTTGGGAGCTGTTTTGGTACCTGCAACTCTGTGTCTTTAGGATTGCATTTTTTTAAACCAACCTCCATTTGGTAGTTGCAAGTCAGAGTTAGACGTCCAATGTACTTAATTGCACCCACAGATAATTATGAGTGCAAAATCTGGCCCAGAAAGCACTATATAAGCAGGAAGTATTATTGTTTATTGGGTCCACATTAGTGCTGTGTGAAATATTTGCTTTGAAACCTGGTAGCATATGAAACAGACCTGGGTTAAGGTGAGTTACAAACTCGAAGGGCAGACCGCGTTCATTGAAAGGTTCATTGGGTTTGACAAACCTTTCATGCAAATGTAGGGCCTCTTTCCACTTATAGGACAGATTCATGGTTTTGTTCCAAACTTGTTCAGAATTTGTGGTTTCTACATGAAACAAGGCAGAACTCAGCGGTTTCATCTGAGTTTCCATTTCAGATTATGAAGCACAGGGGGCATAGTCTTGTGTGGGTTGAAATCAGGGGAAATGTTTGTGAAAGTGCCAAGATTTTCACAGCTCTACCCAGCATGGAAAATTGAGTGGTGACAGCATATGTCCATGTCTGCCTGAGTCAGTGTACTTGGACACCAAGGGAGCAGTTGTAGCAGGAAAAGCATCTGATAGGAAGGTGTAAGATAAATCACATTCAAGAGAAGCCATCCTGATCAGCCCTGATTTCACTTGAAATCCCCATAAAGTTAGTGGGAGAACAATGTCACTGGGAATAATTCTGCACCTCCCTCCCCAATCCCACTCAGCTAGCCTGTTCCCAGTGGAATGCCCACAGGGGAAAGGAGGAGCATGCTAGAGAGATGCCTCTGGCTTTCTCCTGCTAATAGGAACAGAGAAGATCATTTTCTTCCTGAGTTCCCTTTTCATAACATATATTTGTAATAGTTTCTGCTCATCATTTCCTCTATCCTGGCACATCTCCCGAAAGGTGAAATCTATGTGCTATTGGCTTTAACATCACTTTTACTTTACTTTACTTTAACCTGTAAGATGACCAGACAGCAAATGTGAAAAATCGGGACAGGGGGTGGAGGGTAATAGGATCCTATATAAGAAAAAGACCCCAAAATCGGAACTGTCCCTATAAAATCGGGACATCTGGTCACCCTAACATCACTTTTTTTCTCTGAAGATAGTAAAAATACAAATGGGAGGGATTCAGTCGACACAGCAAATGCTGGACGCTAGATGGTGCTCCAGGGTCACATTTCATCCTACACTGTAGTTTTTGTGTATGGAAGGCTGGATTTGTGCACGATGTGATAGTTCCCAGGGCAGCATGTCTAAGTGTAGGGTTACCAGATAGCAACTGTGAAAAAACGGGACCGGGGATGGGGAAGGTAATAGGAACCAATATAAGAAAAAGTCCCAAAAAATGGTCACCCTATCTAAATGGAGTTGGATAAATTCTCCACTGGGCTGTGTGATTTAGAAGCTGGCATACTTTGGCAGGCACTTGGGGATCCTAGGGAGCTCCAGCTCACATCTCTGTTTCTTTAGTCCTAATCAGATAACATTAAAAAGTGCCAACTCACCCAAGTTACTCAGAGCTAGACTGTGATGTGATTACATGCCTGCATAAGGGAATCGGAGGAAATAAGAACAGTAAACCTTCATCTTGGTTGTGGGTGCATTGGAACAAATGTACTACTCACCCACCTGGTTTATGAAGGTGGTGAGGGGTGGAAAATGGGCAGAACTTTGGTGCCACCCCGCATGCAGGCACACGCTCATTGGCCAGCAGTAAATTACTATCCCAAGCCCCTGGAGCAAGGAAGAAGTGTGTCTTAGAGGAGCATCTCTGGCATAATGCGGCTGCTGGAATGTGGTAGTTCACCCTTTGCTCAGTGCTGGGCATAAACTCAGGATCTAGTCCATAGTAAAGTATATGATTTAGATATGTCATTGTTCAGATGTGGCATGAGAAGAGGAAGCTAAACTGGCTCATGTTCTATGATTCCTTGTGCAGCACAGATGTTCCTACAGGGGACATCTAGAGTCCTTGATATGCTTTGCTGTAGAGGCCATTACCCTTTTCCAAAGAAGCTGGTACTTTTCCAAGTCATGGCTCACTTCTCTAGTCGATCACTCTTGGAGAAAGATCAGGAACTTTTCTCTGAGGGACATATGCAAAGCAGTCCTGTCATGTTTTCCAGATCCCTTACAAGTTGACCCATGCAGCCACTGTCATAATTAAGTGACAGTAGCTTTTTCCACTCTGTTTTAAATGATATGACAGTTCCCCTATTGTGTGTTGTGGCAGAAAAGAGAAGGAAGTTACCTACTATGATCCATTTCTCACTCCTGACTGCGCCCCATCCCTCTGAAACTTTGCCATTGGACAGTCACGATTCAGGAAACCTGTGGTAATACCTGCAGGGAACTTGGCACAAAGTGTTGGGTGGAGACAGATTCTTCTTGTCAAACTGAGGTTAATTCCAAATGTGCAAAGATTTTGACAAAATGTGGGGGTGGGGTGGGGGAAGGCTGTATGGTTAATTTGTTTATACTTATCTGGAAGTCTCTGGTGTCGTTCAGTTCCAGCATTTAAATTGACTCAGCATGTTCCTTCACCAATTCCCTTCCAATGGCCTCCAATGTTTCACAGTTATCTATATTTGTTACTTTTCTAGCATTATGTCAAAGCTTTGGTGTGCCCCTGTCCTGTCACTGCACATGTTACACATTAAATACCGACCTACTCACCTGATGATAGGCTGTTACGCTGGTCCCACTCAGATTTCTTATTCTTCTATTTAACCACATCACAGACAAACAGTCTCACTTGATGAGACAGTGTTATTGTGGCTTGATTAAGTACTTGCCACACCATGCCAGCACAACCTTGTAAGTGGTCTGCACCATTTACACTAAACCTTAATGGCATATGGAACATAAATGTTGCCTAAAATACCTAGGGCCAAATTCTCTGCTGGCATAACTCCATTGACTTTGGGTATATTACATTAACTTCAGTGGAGTTATGCTAAAAAGTATTTGGCATTTCTAGGTTAAAATTCTGCTTATCTCAGATCACATCAGGAGATGTATTAACTAGGACTCGATTAAATTTTCAGTCAAAAACTGTTTTTCTATGGAAAATTGGGTCTTTGACAAAACGAATATTTTCATGGAAAACATTGACTTGCTGAAAAACCAAAAACATTTGTTTCAGGCCAAAACATTTTTTAATGAAAAGTTGAAATTTCTCATGGGGGAACCCCTCATCCCCAATTTTCCATCTAATGCTGACATATTTCAAGTACTATTGTCTTGTCCAGCTTTTAAAAGCACTTTATAGTGCCTTTGGGTATTGTCCTGTTGCCTTACTATTTTGAGAACATCTCTTCAATGAAAATCTACTCTTGTTTTATTAAAGGGAATGGTTTTAGCTTCCAATTTATTTGTAAAGCAAAGTGGGAGAGTGGGGAGGTTTACAAAATCTGGCATAAATCAATTTTTTGTAAATGTCAATTAAATTTGTAGGAGGGAGGTTGTATTTAAACTCTGTGGTATTTGGAATTTTACCGTATCTCCGTGGTGCTACTTAATGCAGGAGAACAAGCAAATGAAACTTATCTATCCAGCTTCAGTCTACAATCTGAGTACAAGTAAAGAGTAAACCAATAGTATAAATGGTGAAAAGGAATGTAAATCTACTTTTAATAATCTAAACCACATGTAACAAAAATATATGCAGATTGTACTGTATAGGTAGCACACATTTTGCATTTTGGATTTATACAAGAGAATATATAGTCTGAATTATGAATTAGTAGGAGAGGGCCCACTCATATCTTAATCTACACACATATGCCACACCTATGACAAACATATGGCATAGTGTCCATATGAAACATATCTCTTATCTACATGGGACTGTTTCATTAATACCAAAGCTGGCATTTGGAATTTATAGTTGAATCTTTCAGCAAATGGGCCAGTAATTGTGTTGGGCTAAAAGCTGCATTGCTTTGTACAAGGAGATGCAGTAAATGTGTGTATCGGAGAGAGTTAAGGAGGGGAATGTTTATATGCTAGGAAGCTAGTATCTTTGTTAAATAAGAAGTGCTTTCTTAGTTTTCCTGTTATTTAAGCAGCTGTACTTACCAGACCTCTTTCTGCTTGTTTAATGGATTGCTTCTTGTAAGTGCTGCCTATTCCTCTTTCAGGCACTGGTGTCACTGAAGCTTTTGGGAAATCAGTTAGTTTCATTGCCTTCTCAAGATAAGTGGACTTGCAAGCAACTTAAATCACTGGATCTTTCTAAGAATCAGCTTGGGAAGTAAGTGTTCCTTTTAGTTTGTGTCAGAGCTAAAATTTAAACTAAAGATTAAAAATTAATAACAAAACCAATTCCTTACACGTGGTAGAAAGTGCTTTTACAGACTCACTGGATTAATTCCCTCTATATCGTATATAGTTATCCATACAGCATGGACCACATCTTCTTTTACATCTCCAAAGTGTCTTGTACACCTGTGGCATTGAAGAAATATTACTCAGAGTTTCTTTGGATATAGCACATGACATTATTTTATGAGTGAATAATTATTACTGGTAATAAAATGTAGAACATGCTTCACTCTGAGTGGTTTACCAATGCAAGTACTTATTTGTGGGGAGCATATCTTAACCATAGGCATTTTGTCTGGGCTTAAACTTTCGTATTTCTGTTGGGAGTATGTGTTTTGAAAAATGTTAATAATCTTTTTGTTTGTTTTTAAATTAAAATGTAACAGGCCATTAGCTCATGGCCAGACTAATGACTTTGGCTATTTAGAAAAGAAAACAAAAATTAGGAGTGATATTTTTTCCATTTAGAAAACATTATAAGGATGTTTGATATGCAGACTTGCAGGTATGTTCCCTTCTCCAGCAGTGAATGTAAGCGCATCAAACTTCCATATATGTCATTTGGGTGCATGCCCAGCAGATTTGCTAGATTCATTATGATTTGCCCTGCCAATAGTCTGCATGGTCAGTGTCAATAAACAAGGATGTATAAATGCTTTAGAAATCCATCTCCACAATAGCATTCCTGGGTCATCATGTCAGAGGAGTGCTAGCTGTAATAGGAAAAGGCTATTCTACAGAGTCTCTTATGCAGCTTGTTCAATTTGCTATTTGACAATCTCCTAAACCTTGATACCAGTAAAGAGAACACAAAGTCAAGTGTGCATTTCCCAAATGGAATCAACATAATGCCTCAGAGGTAGGCTCATATGTTGAATGACAGAGATGAGTCTGAACCAAAAACCTTGGGTCCAGACGGTTCTGAGTTTTGGTGGCATTCAGAACTGCTACTGAGCTGTGTGGCTCAGACCCCTCTTCCACATGCATGGGGAATGAGAACCAGCAAAGGCTGTGCTCTGACATTATGAAGCCTTGCAGAGGCCCAAATCCTACACGGTGCTGAGCTCCCACAGGTTGGGCCCATAACAGTATGAGCTCATGTGAATGTCCCCCAGTGTGGCTTTGTCTTTCTCAAGCATCGCTTTGTGCGTTTTGTTTCATCTGCAGGAGTGAGGAGGGGTTTAAAACAAAGCGGATTTCCTTTTTTACCACAAGAAGCAGAGTGCGTGCAGGCGCGGAGGCAGGTATGGTATGTGGTGACCTCCTCTCCTGGGAAGGAGATGGTGGATTGTGCCAAGTGAATTCCAAGGGTACAGAGATCCTCTTGGAGTCTGGCAGATGAGTGGTCAGCGTAAGCACAGCTGCAGCTTTTAGTGCAGTGACATGTAAATAAGATTGGAAATGCTTTTAATGTACAAATTACTGTAGAACTGGTTTATCCCCTTTGCCCAAATGGCTAATGGGTGAAACCTGCTTCTCTCACTGAACTATCAGTCCCTCTCTTTGTCCAAATTACTGAAGTGCTCGAGAAGCTCGTCACTCTAGCTAGTGTGCCCTTTGGTGTACTGAGATGGGGAAACGAACCAATAATTAGGTGATCCCAAGGGCAATACAACTATGTGGCTGAACTTGCAAAATAGGTTTTGCCCTGTGCCTCTTTGATGATTGCCAAAGGTCTGGTGGGAGATTCTCTGGATTACCATCTGTGACCATAAAGATCAAAAAACCATTTGAAGATATCCACACTGATCCCTAATCTCTGTGGGATTCATTTGCTTTTCTTTTTGTTTGTTTGATTTTTTTTTAGGCCACTCAGATCTTTTATATGCTGCATTCTCCCGGGGGAGTACCTTCCTGATGGTGGATTTTACAATGCCCCCGGGGAATTGCACAGAACAGAATAAAATTTAGGTTTTGTGGTGACCGTTAACATTGCCCTAGACATCCTGATGAGAATAGTCCACTAGCTATATAGTCTCACCTCACTGCACTATGAATGAATCCCTCTATTTTTCCCCTTCCTTCATGGGTCATGGACAGAGCAGAAGCATTACCCTCACACCCCCATGACCCTTGCAAATCTGCATTAAGACAAAGACTATAATAAAATCTCATGCTTCAAGGCTTTAGCTGGTCAGCTACAGGGATCAGGAAGGAGTTTTTCCCCTGGGGCACCATTGGCCAGATATATTCTGGGAGTAATTTTGCCTTCCTCTGAAGCATCAGGGATTGGCCACAGCTGGAGACAGGACACCTGACACATGGCTCTGAGGTCACAGAGAGAATCCTCTTCCTAGATGCCTGGCTGCTGGGTCTTGCTCACATGCTCAGGGTCAAACTGATCTCTAGATTTGGGGACAGGAGGGAATTTCCACCCAGGTCAGATTTGCAGGGATTTTGAGGGTTTTTTGCTTTTCTCTGCAGCATAGAGCATGGATCACCTACTGCGATCATCCAGGCACACCTCACCTAATCAATACCCAGCCATTGCAGGGGTCTCAGGCATTGGAAAACGTAATCCCAATTATACATATAAATTAGCTGTTACCACTCAAGAAAGAGATCTTGGAGTCATTATGGATAGTTCTCTGAAAACATCCACTCAGTGTGCAGCGGCAGTCAAAAAAGCGAACAGAATGTTGGGAATCATTAAGAAAGGGATAGATAATAAGACAGAAAATATCATATTGCCTCTGTATAAATCCATGCTATGCCCACATATTGAATACTGCATGCAGATGTGGTCGCCCCATCTCAAAAAATATATATTGGAATTGTAAAGGGTTCAGAAAAGGTCAACAAAAATGATTAGGGGTATGGAATGGCTTCTGCATAAGAAGAGATTAATAAGGCTGAGACTTTTCAGCTTGGGAAAGAGATGACTAAGGGGGGATATGATTGAGGTCTATAAAATCATGACTGGGGTAGAGAAAGTAAATAAGGAAGTGCTATTTACTCCTTCTCATAACACAAGAACGAGGGGGTCACCAAATGAAATTAATAGGCAGCAGGTTTAAAACAAACAAAAGGAAGTATTTTTTCACACAGCGCACAGTCAACCTGTGGAACTCTTTGCCAGAGGATGTTGTGAAGGCCAAGACTATAACAGGGTTCAAAAAAGAACTGGTTAAGTTAATGGAGAGTAGGTACATCAATGGCTATTAGCCAGGATGGGCAGGGATAGTGTCCCTAGCCTCTGTTTGCCAGAAGCTGGGAATGGGCCATAGGGGATGGATCACTTGATGATGACCTGTTCTGTTCATTCCCTCTGGGACACCTGGCATTGGCCACTGTCAGAAGACAGGATACTGGGCTAGAGGGACCTTTTGGTCTGACCCAGTATGGCCGTTCTTATGATTTCTCTTGTTCTCTGCCTGAGGCACACAAGAGTCACGAGGACTGAAATGCTTTGTTCTAACCCAAGTTATTGGACTCAATACAGGCTTAGCTGGGTGAAATTTAATGGCCTGTGATAGATACACAGGAGGTCAGACTGGAGGATCTAATGGTTCTTTCTGGCCTTAAATTCTATGGAACCATGAAACTTGCAAAACTTCCTCTCGGTGGAGGTAGGAACTGCTGTCCAGCAAGTAATGTGTATGTTCATATGAAGAAAAGAAATCTTTGTTGTGCATAAGATTTTCTTTAACTAGTTACAAATGAAAAGAGAAATAGCAGGATTTACCTAGAAAGATAAATGCTGTGAAATCAATCCCAAGTGTAGAACATGTGGGAATATGACCCTGAACCTTTGTTCTAAAGAGTTTGTCAGCATCCGGGGCATCATATCCTCTCTGTAAAGCTATTACAACAGCTGGGTCAGGGGGTGAATGGAGGACTAACCCCAGGGATGCTTTGAGCCAAAGATTTGTCCTGGCCTTACTACCAATCCCACCCCCCACAAATCCTCCTGCTATTCCAGTTAATGCCCATCTTCTGTGCCCACTGTTGTGGAGTAATGCGAAAAGAAGAGGTGAGAAGGAGAGAGAAAATGAGAGATGAAGGCACTTGTGTCAGGTCATGGAGCAAGGGGATAAGAGAGGTGCATTTGTCAGTCTGGGCTAGGTGATGTCAATCCAGCAATCTGCTGCAAATGGGGAAGGGTCTCAGCAAAAAGGATTGGTGTGCATTACATTGAAATAAGAAACGTGAATGTTATAGCAAGACGATGCCAGATTCAGAGAGCCAGATCTTCAGCTCTGCCATAGCTCCTTTGTGCTGCTCTGGTCGTGCAAAGGGACGTAAAGCCGTTTTAACCAGCTCCCTTGGGGATTCCTTGTGCAATGAGAATCACCAAGCAATGCAGAGCCAGCCCAGTCTTCATAACAACCCCTTCCCCCAGAAAAGGGGGTGGGGCCTAGTGAAAGGGGGTGGGGCCTGAACGCCACTGCTCTCTGACAATCCCTAGCTAGAATGTCCCCTTTGATACGTGGGTATCGGGGTGTGACTAAATTTGGGCCAGGGGCCAAACCAGCTCCCTGGCTGGCGCCAGGATTGGACAGCCACAAAGATGGAGTAAAATCACCTTTGTCTCCCAGCTTCTCCTCCTG
Source organism: Malaclemys terrapin pileata (assembly GCF_027887155.1). Classification (NCBI taxonomy): domain Eukaryota; kingdom Metazoa; phylum Chordata; order Testudines; family Emydidae; genus Malaclemys; species Malaclemys terrapin. The sequence continues at coordinate 7,784,166 of NC_071514.1, read as the reverse complement.
TCCCAAGTGCAGCTTGGTGAGACCAGAGGACGTGACCAGGAGTTTAAAGGACATTTAGTGAAGACAGGAGTCAGAATGCATCAGTTTTGTACAAAAAGCTCCCTATATTTAATATAATTTTACCAAGTAAACTGTTTACTTATGTCTAGGAAATTATTTACAGAGGATGATTTAGGGATATTCCGTACACTAGGTTGATAAAACTCAGAATAAACTTCTTGCATATGCATGTGGTTGCATTTGTGTAGTTTACCCATCCAAAAATATTTTTAGGATGGGAATTATTTTAACAGCAAATCCAGACCCAAGCCAGAAAAGTCATACATAATTCATGAATAAATAATTACAATTCATAAACCCCTCGAGCCTGGTTCTAACATAGCACACTCTTTTCTATCTAGGGTTAGGAAATGAATTGGGAGCATTGCTGCTATTTTTGGTAGTTACTCCCGTGTGTCCGCGATGGACTGAATCTGTCTCTCTATATAACTAGATTAGTTCCATTCATCCATACAGAAGAGGAGCAATAAACACTAAAAAGATTAAATTCGTAATGAGTCAAAAAATGAGTGAACTGAACCCACGACTGTTTGAGGAGTGTTCATCATCAAATTTAAAGACGTTAATTTTCCTTGTGATTCACTTTACTGGTACTTTCTTCAAGTTCATTTTCACTGTGGCAATGCAAAGTTGATGATCACTGCCTACAAATGCCCTTCTGTATACTTGGATGTCTTGAGGTGACGATCAGAACTTTATTCATATGATTTTTGCATAAGAACATAAGAAAGGCCGTACCGGGTCAGACCAAAGATTCATCTAGCCCAGTATCCTGTCTACCAACAGTGACCAATGCCAGGTGCCCCAGAGGGAGTGAACCTAACAGGCAATGATCAAGTGATCTCTCTCCTGCCATCCATCTCCACCCTCTGACAGACAGAGGCTAGGGACACCATTCCTTACCCATCCTGGCTAATAGCCATTAATGGACTTAACCACCATGAATTTATCCAGTTCTCTTTTAAACTCTGTTATAGTCCTAGCCTTCACAACCTCCTCAGGTAAGGAGTTCCACAAGTTGACTGTGCGCTGCATGAAGAAGAACTTCCTTTTATTTGTTTTAAATAGGGGGGAGGGATAGCTCAGTGGTTTGAGCATTGCCCTGCTAAACCCAGGGTTGTGAGTTCAATCCTTGAGGGGGCCACTTAGGGATCTGGGGCAAAAATCAGGACTTGGTCCTGCTAGTGAAGACAGGGGGCTGGACTCAATGACCTTTCAGGGTCCCTTCCAGTTCTATGAGATATGATATGATATAAACCTGCTGCCTATTAATTTCATTTGATGATCCCTAGTTCTTGTATTATGGGAATAAGTAAATAACTTTTCCTTATCCACTTTTTCCACATCACTCATGATTTTATAGACCTCTATCATATCCCCCCTTAGTTTCCTCTTTTCCAAGCTGAAGAGTCCTAGCCTCTTTAATCTCTCCTCATATGGGACCCATTCCAAATCCTTAATAATTTTAGTTGCCCTTTTCTGAACCTTTTCTAGTGCCAGTATATCTTTTTTGAGATGAGGAGACCACATCTGTACGCAGTATTCGAGATGAGGGCGTACCATCGATTTATATAAGGGCAATAATATATTCTCAGTCTTATTCTCTATCCCTTTTTAATGATCCCTAACATCCTGTTTGCTTTTTTGACCGCCTCTGCACACTGCGTGGACATTTTCAGAGAACTATCCACGATGACTCCAAGATATTTTTCCTGACTTCTTGTAGCTAAATTAGCCCCCATCATACTGTACGTATAGTTGGGGTTATTTTTTGCAATGTGCATTACTTTACATTTATCCACATTAAATTTCATTTGCCATTTTGTTGCCCAATCACTCAGTTTTGCCATCAGGTGAGAACCACGTTGTTTTATGGTGGTGTATGATGGAGTATCCTTCTAACAATAAGATGGTTCAGTTGACATAATTCAAGAAAGTGTTCACTGTTAAGTGAGCCGGTTTCACTTATGCCCATTATGTGTGTCATGTCATGATTGTCTCTCCCCCCGACAGCATTTCTATCACCCATAACAATGAAAATATCATCATGTGGGACTTGCTGATGAGGTTCTGCAGAATGTTATAAAAAGTATCCTTATCATCATCATTGTATTCTCTTGTTGGGGCGTAGCATTGAATGATGGTCATTTTCATACAGCGTGTCTGAAATCTTGCTCATATCATTCTGTCATTCACTGGTTGCCAGTCTTGTGCAGCATCATTCCAGAACAATGCAGCTTCTTCTGTACCTCCAGTACTCTTCTGCCCTTGAGTAAATTTTAGTTTTATTGTTGCCTGTGGTGAGGGCCTACATTGTCTCATCTGCCCACTGTAGTCATTGGCAGATCCTGCTGCTCGCTGGCTCCCCGCTCTGTGAAGGATTAATTGCGTAAATTGACCGGATTCTCTGCTCACCCTGAACTCTTGTTGAGTTATTCACATGTAGTTATCAGACAGTATTGTGGCCAAATTTTGGCTGCTCTTGTGAGAATGCAGGGAACAAACTTCCCAGTGCTTGTGCTCTTTGTGTGCAAGCTATGGGGCTGGATTGGGCATGGATGTCATTGCTCGAACCGTGATGCATCTCAGAGGAGATGCTGTCCAACCACAAGGGAACACATGCTGCTCCACCAAAAAAGAAAAATTAAATGTTCTTCTAGACACATTCCCATCAATGACTGTGGAGACATTCTATCTGCCTAAGTGCTCCACAGGTAGAACATCTCTGTTCACTGCTGGGGATTTGCACCTCCACACACGGGCAAAATCCAACAATGCTGTGATTGTAAAAGCCATAATCTGGGCCTGGATGCTTTATTACCATTGTTTCTGTTGGTGGTCACTTGCTTTGCATGCGTTGCTTCATGGTAACTAATTCAGTTACCTAATGACCTCACTGAAATGTTAGGACCAAGGTTATTGGTCTAGAGCCTTGTGGCATATTATGTTTGCTTTCATCTCAGCATTTATTTTCTCTCGTGTTGTTTCAGGTCCCTTCTTGGAGTTTCCGGCATTCCTGAATGACTCTCTGGAAGTCCTTTATCTAAATGACAATCAGCTAGACACCGTCCCACAATCCATTTGCCTTCTGAAAGGTCTAACAGAGCTTTATTTAGGGAAGTAAGTACATGCCATGAAAAGCCACATTATTACTCTGCTGCTTTGACGATCAAACTTCTCTCTTAGGCTACATCTACACTACAAGCCAGGGATGTGATTCCCAGCTCCGTTAGATAGACTCATGCTAGCTCTCATTGAGCTAGCAGGCTACAAATACTAGTGTAGACATGGTAACTCAGGCAACAGCAAGCAGCAGCATGAGTTAGCCACCCCCAAGTACAACCCCACCCAGGCCCAGACCCAGACTCTGCTCAAGCCCAATCTCCAAATGTAGACGTAGCCTTAGAGTCGAGGGGATGAACCACATGTAAAGTCAGAGGGAGTTGAAGGCACTCAGCACCTCATAGGATTGGGCCCATAGATTTGTATAATGAGGTTGGAGATTTTAACCTTTAAACTCTAGAGCAAGGACAGTGGTTCTAATGGGCTGAGCAGAGAACTGGATGCTGCTAGCCTGAACGCTAATCCTGACTCTCCACTGTCTCCTTCTGTAGCCTTGAGCCTTAACCATTCTGCCCAAGCTTTCTCATCTATAAACTGGAGATGATGGTACGTACCTGCCTCACAGGGTTAATTAAATTTTACAAAGCACTTTGAAGATGAAAAGCGCTATGGAAGTGCTGAATATTCTTATGAAAATGTTAATGGAAGAGAGAGGCAGATCTTTGTGAAGAGAGAATTGTGTAATATGGGAGCCCATAACAGTAGCTACGTACTTACAAAGCCCGGTTGTTGGTAGATTTATTTATTTTTCCAACAGTAATCCTGGTATCCGAGAGCTCCCTCCAGAGCTTGGACAGCTGGCTAATCTTTGGCAGCTGGATATTGAGGAACTAAATATCAGCAACATTCCTGCAGAGATCATAAAAGAGGGTAAGTCTGTATTCTCCACCTATTTTAATAAATTCATCTCTTTAAACAGATCATCAGAATCACTTTTTTTTAATCGTCTTGAACAGGAAAGAACTGTAGCTGCATAGGGAATGTTAAAAGGAATTGCATAGGGAACTTCCCACACAGTGCAAAGTCAACTCCAGGACACAACAGGGGAGGGGTCCAGGCCCTTCCTTGGCAATGGATGCTACCACACAGTGTCTTCCGGTCTCTCCAGTGGAAGAGGAGTGGACATGGGGAGAGGTTCCAGTTTCTCTGAGGAGAGGGATGGGGAGGTAGGAAGAGATCTAGGCTGGTTCTGATTTCTTCAGTGGCAGGGGGAGTGACTGAGAGACCCCAATTGATCTCCCTCACCCAGGGCCAGTCCTTGGAGATGGGGAAGAAGCAGCTATTGAATCTGTCAGCCACCAGCATGGCCTGAAGTGGGGGCTGCATCTCTTTCTGGGGCTTTGGCTCCCAAGACACCTTGCATCTGGCTCCCTGTTTACCAGAACCCTGTGAACCATCTCCTAATGCAGCCTCCTCCACCTCTTCTGGTTCCAGGCCCCCATCTTGGGAAAATTCTGGTTGCACCACTGTTCAACCCTCAATGTGAAACACCAACCATTGGTTCCATTTACGAAAGATTTTTATGTCAGAGGAATGACCTGTAAATGCAACCTTTTGTTGGCAATATATTATGCCAGAGAACTTTTGTGGTGGATTTTATAGGATTGTAAATAGTTTATAATATTTTGACAGCCCTTTTCAAGTATTTTGCAGTAATGGCCCAAAACACTGCAGAGTAACATTATTGTGTAAGCTGTCATGTTTTGGACCAATTAAAACAGCACAGTCTTTTATTTTAAAAAAACTATTTTTTCTTAAATAAAGTGCTGTGGTCGAAACCTAGTTTTAAGTAGAAACATGAAAGTATAAGAATGTACTGAGTATATGCCAATGCTGTATTAGCGTTTTATGTTTCCTTTGAGCTTTTGAAGAGCGAAAACGAAAGTATTTTTTTTCTCTTTACACTGGCTCACTGTAGCCTCTTGCTGTGCTGACCTTTTGGTGGGATCAGGTCTGTCCATTAAGAATTTCGTTCCTTTTGTTTATTCTCTGAGCCCTTTCGATAAACAGAGAAACTGCAGTGAAAATACTTATACTACTGGCATGCCTGCTGCACTAGATTTTAAATGGCCCTGCGGCACTTTTTCACATTGCTAACCACAGGATATGTCCACCCTTTTTTCCAATAGGCCCTAAAACAATATTAGCATACTTGCGGGCACAGCTGCGCAAAGCAGAGAAATGCAAGCTGATGAAGATGATTATTGTCGGTCCTCCACGGCAGGGAAAGTCAACACTTATAGAGATCTTGCAGACAGGGAAAGCGCCACAGATGATGCACAGTGACGCCACCATACGGACAACAAAATGGGAGCTTCAGAAACCAGCTGGACTCAAAGCCAAGGTGAATAATGGTCAGAGATACTTCGCTAGTGTAGAATAGTTTGGAGCAGGAAGGATCCCCACTGGCCCTTAAAACAGTGCTAGACTGACTTCATTATCCTTAAATCAGACCTTGTAGATGGTGTTAATTTACTCTTGTGACTCACCATTTCCTTTGGCAGCTTGCTTCATTGTCCAGTTGTCTACATTCCTACACTGTAGTTAAAATGTTTTTCTTAGTACAGCCTAAAGCTCTTTCTTCTAGTTCGCTCTTTGCTTAGTGGACTCTGCCCTCTTTAAAACATCCTTTATTCAGTGCTTAATTTGTAATGAAAGACATGGCAGGGCACAAGCAATTTTTTTACATTCATAACTGATGCAGGAAGCCCGGAGGTGCCGGGGCTATGAACTGCCATGCCTAGAGGTGCCGGGGCTCAGCTCTGGCAAGCCCTGGCACAAATTAAGCACTGCCTGGGTTTATCACTAGTCATTTCTCACATCTTCCCTTTCTATTAAACATGCCCAGTTCTGACAACCCTTCATCATTTTTTTTCTGGGCACTAAGTCCAGATCCACAAAGGTATGTGGGCTCCTAACTCCCCTTGAAATCAAGTGAATCTAAGGAGAGTCATCTAACTGCCTTTGATTTCAATGGGCATTAGGAACTTAATCCATGTAGGCACTTTTGAAAATCCCATTAGGTGCCTGTCTGCATCTTAGATAGCTAGTTACCTTTGAACATCTGACTCAAGGAACTGATTGAAATCAATGGCCTATTTGCCAGCTTCCAAGTGGAAAATAAGGATTTGGAAGAGAAATGAGTGGTCATAGACATAAGATACTGCTTTCCTAGGTAATGCATTGACAAGAATGTACACTCTTGAGCAGAGAGAGCATGGTGAAACCAAATATTGCTTATAACCAGTGGCTGTAGCACCACTTTCAGGACTGCAGCAGAACAACTGTGTTCAAATCTTCAGCTGGCCAAGAGCTTTTTTCCCCTAAATTGTTTGTTTCACGACACTGATCCCGCCCCATTTTTGGCAAACCATATGCCATTTTTTAAATAGATGCTTACCATATGAAAGATTAAATCAGGCTCTGTGAGGCAAGCTCCTGTGGTGAAAAGGGGGAACAGTTTAAAAAGAAAATTTCCAATAGAAAACAGATGCTGCAAAACATTTTTTAGATTGGTGGAAAAGGGAAAGACATTTCTGCCAGTCCTTATGATAAAACCCTATAGAGTTTAATTGGGATGAGACCAGTAGGATCCTATAGAAACATAACAGAATTTACTGTACAATCCTATGGAATTTAATGGAGAATGATCTTTTATGGGCTAGTTGAACTAACTTATAGAATTGAAAAGCAGGGATGAATTCTGTAGGGCTCAAATCAGCTATAGAAATGTAAACATTTTTTATTTGGTCCCATGGAACTTTTCCTTAAGGCTAGGGTGTTTCTTTTCCATTCTTTCTAAGTTGGGTGCAGTGAGTCACAGCCCAGTGAAAGAACATGGCGATGTTTGTATGTTGAACAGAGAGCCCTGGAGATACAAATCTTTCAAGAATTAGCATCGGTGGAGCACCATTCAATTAACCAAGCTATCTCCTGCATTTCTGCAGAATGCAGCCTGCAGACAACACTTCACTGATCAGGAAAATCCAGTTTGAGGTCTTAGGCCTTTAAAGTGGAATTTAATATTCTGACAAAGTTATTGACTGATCTGCAAAGGACTAGAATCCTGTAAACAATGGGTCTGGTTCTTACCTCACTTACAATGGTGTGACTGTTATTTTGAGTGGAATCATTCTTGATTTACACCAATATGAGGTCAGTATCAGGCCCTGTCTAGTCATAAGACTCTGCCCTTACTAACACTGAATTCCACCCAGGACAGTAGAAATGAGCCTTCTCCTTCAGATGCATCACAGGGAGCGGGAACACAGGGCTGTTCTCGGGCTCCCACACCCTGGCGCGGTGGAGGGGCCCAGACTCCCTGGCCCGGCTCTGGCTTCTGCCTTGGACGGGGCTTCAGGGGGAAGAGGAGCGGCAGATGTGGGCCACAGAGGGGGCGGGGCCTCAGGACCCCCCACTTTTAGGAAGAACCCATTGCCCCTGGCGTGTACGGACAAATACACAAAAGATACTGAGATACTACACTGATGGGGGTTTATAAGCACCATAGATAGAACCCAAGCTGTAGGGGGCAGAGTCATATCCAGTACTTTAAAATTTCCTATCAAATTCACAGGAGTCTGGATTTGAGAGTGCTCTTTTGGCCCCACCTCTGGCATTCCACTGCAGCTGGCATCAGGGTTTCTAATGACATCCAGCAGGTGTTAATCAGTGGCATGAGAAGCTTTGAATGCCAAAGTATCTAGACAGATCCTGCCCTTCTTCAAGGTAAACTCAGCCTTGATGGGAATCGGGACTAAGGGTACGTCTACATTTCGAGCTGGAGGTGTATTCACACCAGCTCAAGGAGACATACCTGTGCTAGCTCTGATCAAGCTAGCGTGCTAAAAATAGAAATGTAGCAGCAGTGGTAGGAGGGGCTTGTCGCCCACGTATGTGCCTAGCATCTTGGACAGGATTGTACTCAAGGCAGCTAGGCCCTGCTGCTGCTTGTGCTGCTACAGCTGCTCTGTTTTTGGCTCAGTAGCTCGACCAGGGTTTTCCCCTCCAGCTCAAGGTGTAGACGTACCGTCTGCAGAATGAAAATGGTTTCTGCAGGGGGCTTCCCTCTACCCCAGCTCTCTCTGATGCACTTTGGGCTAACTAGCTTTAGCAAGTCTATCAAATATGCCACAATCAAGTATGGAAACAGTTCTTATTCCTGAGCCAGTGAATTACATGGTGCTGGAGCATTAGCTGGAGACTTACCACTATCAACGGTGCCACTATAGTCTTAGCAGCAAGTGATTAGTTCTGATTTCCTGCGTGGAAGTGGCAGCCACATTTAATAATTGCTTGTGGATTTTGATTTCCTTGAGGCACAATTGCAACATCGATACCGTTCTAATGTCATACATTATGCAGACACCCAGGCCTCGGTTTAGACGTCAGCTGTTATCGCCCCGTGACGTACTGTAGCTGTTTTATTTGACCACTTCTCTTTGTCTAAGTAGATTGATTCAGTGCAGTTCAATGTCTGGGATATCGGGGGCCCAGCAAGCATGTCGACAGTCAATCAGTGTTTCTTCACGGACAAAGCATTGTATGTAGTTGTATGGAACTTGGCACTAGGGGAAGAAGCTGTTGCAAACCTTCAGTTCTGGTTGCTGAACATTGAGGTAAGAAGTCACTTTGGGTTGTGGGATTCTTTTAGTAGCATTTCTGTCCGTCAGTGGGGATGTTTTACACTCATTTAGAACCTCTCTTATAAGCTCAGCTATCTGTGAATGTTATGTTGTTCTTGGGATATAAATTGCCATTGTACCATAGATAGGTCACTACACTTAATGGTTTAAATTCATCACCTATGCACATCAGAGAGTGAAACAAAAGCTGATTCGTAAATTCAGACTAAGCCAAAGCTGCAAATACTCATTAGTGCCTAGTCAGTTTGGGTTGAGGGGATTTCTAAGCACTTTCTATCTTGTGCTGGTTAGTCGCATTTATTCTAGTCTTCTGGCCCAGAGATGTTCTGTTTTAACATTTTTTTAGTGCAGAGATGTAGGTCTCCAGTGCTCTCTCTGGCTGAATTCCATTCCAATGCATAAAGATAGGGCTGAGATTCAGTGTTCAGTGGTGTTTGGATCTGGAGATTGAGTTAATACCAGAACAGAGAGTCTGGTTACACTGGAGCCATGGGGTGTGACACTAGCTTGTGTAGACACTTCCAAGTTAGCTTTAATCGAGCTAGTTCGGGTACCAGAGCAGTGAAACGGTTGCGGCACGCACATAATTACCCAGAATTCCTGGGGGCTTCTAACGCCTGTGCTGAAGAATGTACTGTTGCAGCTTCACTGCTCTGATACCTGAGCGAGCTAGAGAAAAGGCAGCTCTGGTATTTCTGCTTGGCAGCAGATACCCATAAGTGTAGTGTGGGCGTACCCTGAGAATGGGGCTAGCAACACAGTTTGGTTCTAGATCTGAATTTCCCCAAAGTTGTTTGGATCCAGGGGTTAGGTTCAGACTTTCTCCACTTAAGTCTCAGCGATCCCATTGAGTTTGGTGAAATGTATTCCTTGACATCTGATCACTTGTCAGTTCCGTACAGTACATAGTCTGGGTGCAAATCAGGGTCCATTTTTTTTCCTTTCAGGCCAAAGCCCCGAATTCTGTCGTGTTAGTGGTAGGAACACACCTTGACCTTATCGAAACTAAATTTCGCGTTGAGAGGATAGCAACTCTTAGAGCATATGTCCTGGCTCTTTGTCGCTCTCCTTCTGGATCAAGAGCTACTGGCTTTCCAGATATCACATTCAAGCACTTACAGTAAGTACAATATCCCTTATATCGCTGTGTCTCAACCAATGGGTTATACTTTATGCCCCTAAATGTAAGTAGCTTTTGTAAATATTTTGTTTCCTTGCCAACAATAGATCTAAAAACTCATTAGCTTTGTACTTCATTTGTATTTTGGATTTTTTCTGGTATAATTAAAGAGAGAAGTATGGCATGCTATAGTGGTCTCAGAGGCAGGAACTGAGTTCTAATCACAGCTGTGACCTTGGGCAAATCACTTACACTGCCTTCATTGCCCCTCATTTTCCTTCTAAGTAAAATAAGGATAAAGTTTATTAACTAACTCACAGGGGAGTTGTATCCATTGAGTGATTAATGTTGCAAACACTTTAAAGATAAAGATGGCAACTTTCTATAAGATCTAAGCATTATTACTGCCAATTAGCAATAGATTGATGGGATTGGCAATATTTGCAAGATAAATGCCTTTATAACTTTACAACACTATTATTACATATTATTTACATTCTCGTAGCAACTAGGATTCCTGGTCCTGGACCAGGACCCCATTGTGCTAGGTGCTGTACAAACCCAGAACAAAAAGCTGGCTCCTACCCCAAAGGGCTTACAGTCTACATCATTTTTTATTTTAGAAAGGCCAAAGAGTCGTCGACTGCTCATATATAATCAGGTCATGGAGTTCAACCCAGCTCTCTCACGTCTGCCTGGTGAGAGAGTGCACTTGAGGAACACAGAATCCTTGGGCAGGGAAATTGAATAGATGACTTACATTTCCCAGGGTCCAAGCCATGTGCGATTGCTGAGCACTGTGGTGATACAGTAGCAACTTGTCACTGACCCCTAACAGCTGGAAATTCCTGATATCTCTGGTGGGAACAGTTGACTAGGCCCAGTAGCTGATGTTCAATTCCCATAGCTGGGAAATGGGGTATGCTGCTGCACCAGCTGCTCGCACTCTGCACACACTGTCAGTGTGAAGCGCTCTGCTGTGACATTCTGCATCTGCTAAACAGACACTGCATTGAGCTTCCCAGCCTCCTGTATCCGCCCCAAAGTCAGGAAAACCACCTGATGCTTGGTGTATGGCCGAGCTCCCACCCAGGCAGAGCGTTCACACTCTCAGAGCGGCTCCTTTTATCCGCATGCAATAGGCTTTGTATTTCCTACCTGCTCTAAAACTAGGTCCAGGACACACACTTGTGAGTCCAGCTTTTACCTGGGCCTACCCTGCATACGGTGCTGGCTGCACTAGTAGCATATCACTGAATTTAATGGTGCTGCACTTTACCATGGTACCATCATTTCCTACTCACTCTCATTACAGCCGCTCTCTTGCCCCCGCAAAGCAGCCCGCCCGGACCTCTCTCTCTCTAAAGGGAACTCCCTTCACCCTGACCCTGAACTCTCATTAATATTCTTGCTCAAACTCTCCCCAGCACAGTCTGCTCTCAGCTCCTGTCTGCCTCCAGACTCCTGTCCAGCTTTCCTCGTTCATTTCCTCTCAGCTGGAGACACTATGACCACTTCCTTCCCGCAACCCCCACCCCAACCCCAAACAATTTCATTCATTCACCATCGTTCACCTGGAGCTGGCAGGAACGTGGCTCCCCAGAGCACTACTGGGGGACAGCCAGAGTAGTTGCCGAATGCCTTTGTGCGCGTGAGACAAAAGCACTCTTATCGGCCATTCATTCAGCTCCCGGCTGTGTGAGCGCATACTTCCCCCCATCCTCCTGCCCCCCACCACTCAATGGCCAGGGTTTAAAATACAGGATACTCCTTTAAAACAAATTTCTTCCCCTTCCCTCCCTCCCTCCCTCCCTCCCTCCCCACCATGTGTGGAATCGGTAAGAAAGAGTCTTTATGGGGAGAAGCAGAAGAGGAGTGCTCCTGTGCAGCAAACAAGGAGGCCAGGAATAGCATGATATGGAGACAGGCATTTCCTAGCTGTAAGAGAATGGAGAATGCCAGCTTGTAGGGACTCAGCATAAAGGAGGTCCAGCCAGCTGCATTTTGTGCCGGACCTAGGGTGGGGGACAGGCAGCTCTGAGCCGCCATTCTGCCTCCCTGAACCTGAGGCTGGCCGAACCAGTTGGACAAGAACGGTCGCCTGTGGACTGCTGACATCTCATACTCCCGGCTCATCCCAGAGCATTGCCTATGCAGGGGGGAGGAGAGTGGATGATAGAGAGCTAGATACATTGGCTTTGTACCACCGTGGCATTCCCCTGAGGGAGGGAGCTCTGTGTCCCTGAACAATGCACAGCACATGGCACTGGGAGGGCCAGGATCTGGACCAATGTGTCTTTTTTTCTCACATTTCTTGGTATTTTTTCCCAAAGCCACGGACCCTCATTGAGAGCACCCTGCCTCTATCCCACCCCATTTATTCCAGCACCGGAAATTAGAGGTTCCAAATAACAGCTAAAGACATAGTGACATTAAGGGTCCGTCTACACTGTAATTAAACATCTGCAGCTGCCCCGTGTCAGCTGACTTCCGCTTGGGCTGTGGGGCTGTAAAATTGCTGTGTAGAAGTTCAGGTTTGGCCTGAAGCCCCGGCTCTGGGACCCTCCTGTCTCTCAGGGTCCCTGAGCTCAAACATCTAGACATCAATTTTACAATCCCATCGCCTGAGCCTGAGTCAGTGGACATGGGCCAGTTGCAGGTGTTTAATTGCAGTGTAGACAGACCCTAAAGGAAGGATCATAACCTGTATTAATGGCTCATAATCCTTCCCCCTGGTTTTCATTTGCAGTGAGCTCTCATGTAGGACCCTAGAAGGCCTTGATGGGCTCCGCCAGCTGATATTTCAAGTCACTTGCAACATGAAGGATGTCGGCAGTTCTATTTGCTCGCAGATGCTTGCAGCGAGATTGGTGAGTGGTTTTTTTGTTTTGTTTTGTTTTTTCTAATGAGAATCGTAGCGAACCTGGGTTATTTTTTGTTTTGTTTTATGTTTTTATGTTGGTTTTTTGGTTATAGCTATAGGAAATATATACAGTGTATCAGCAGCCATAAACTAACAACAAAAAAGCAAACACGAATATTGCAAGTGTATTTGATTTTGGAAAACAAACAAATTCATAAGCTTGCTTCTCAAACCTGTCTTTGAACCCAACTGCTGGGTAGCGTGATTGTTGTTTGGAATTGGTAGTGCTATTTTTCTGATGTGATTTACAGATACCAAGAAGTTACCTTAGTCTCCAAGAAGCCGTCCTAGCAGAACAACAGAAAAGGAGTCAAAATGATGATGTGCAGTATCTGACAGACAAACAAATAGAGCAAATCGTAGAGCAAACCCCTGGAAATGATATCAAAGACTATGAGGACTTACAAGCTGGTATGTCTCGGGAGCCCAGTAATTGTTTCAAAGTTAACGTTCATTGGGATTTACAAATATTATGAGAATGAAAGTAGCTGCTATTCAGATTGTTACTGTAAAAGATTCTGAGTCTGTGCAGATCTCTATTCAGGTGATTGGTAACAATCATGGAATCAGTGTCTCCAGGAGGTCTCCAGGGCCCTAAAATCTAGTCACATTCCATCTACTGTCATTAAAAAGGGCAGTTCTCTCCAAGTGACAATCATTCTGCTGCCAGTCTAGAATAGTATTCAGGGTAGCAGCCGTGTTAGTCTGTATCCTCAAAAAGTACAGGAGTACTTGTGGCACCTTAGAGACTAACAAATTTATTAGAGCATAAGCTTTCGTGGGCTACAACCCACTTCTTCGGATGCAGAATAGTATTGTGCGTGCTGCTAGTTTTAAGTACCATCTCTTTGTCTGCCCACATGCTGTGACATGGTCTCAACCAGTCCCGCAGAAATGAATATTGACGTATTTTATTAAAACTGTCTTGAGTTTCAAGTATGAGGGACCAGTCCTGCAATCCTCACCCAAGCAGTACTCCCACCAGTGGGAACTCTGCATCCGTGCAAACGGCAGGATCCGGGTCTGAGTTGTGGTGGGGCAGAGACCTGAAGAAGAGTTTGGTGTAGCCTGAAAGCTTGCATCTTGCCGACAATAAAGATGTATTTGCAGCTGTATTGTAAGAAATGAGATCTAGTTAGCTGTAGCCTCTGCATGTAAATGCTATATGCTGGTTGTTGACTACATCCTGGCATGTTTCTGGTCTATTCATGGTCTGGATGAAGTGATCAAGGCTTTCTTCTAATCTGCTGTCTGTAGTATGGTTTCATAACACTGGTATCTTGCTCTTCTGTTTTTTTTTACAGCCATCAGTTTCCTTATAGAAACAGGAACGTTGCTGCATTTCCCAGACACCAGCCATGGACTGAGAAACCTCTATTTCCTTGATCCAGTCTGGTTATCAGAATGTCTTCAGAGAATATTTAATATTAAGAGCTCAAAGTCTGTTGCTAAGAATGGATTAATCAAAGCGGAGGATTTCAGGATGTTGTTAGTTGGGACAGGGTTTACTGAACAAACAGAAGAACAGTATTTCCAGTTCCTGGCCAAGTTTGAAATTGCACTACCAGTAGCCAATAACAGGTATGTTGGTATGATGATGAAGGCTAAGATTTTGTCATGGTTATTTTTAGTAAAAGTCACAGACAGGTCACGGGCAATGAACAAAAATTCACGGAAACCGTGACCTGTCTGTGCCTTTTGTTGCTGCAGCTCCATGGTTTCCCCCCACTACCGTGGTGGCTGGGAGCTGTGGGGTTTCCCCCCACACCCGTCACTAGAACCTGAGAAGGGCCCCCATGAAGAGGCTGTCGTCTGTTGCTGGAACCCTGCCCCGGTGGCTGCCAGCTCCAGTCCCCTGGCCCCAGAAGCTGAAGCAGAAAATGTCACAGAGGTCTCTGGAAGTCAGGGATTCCGTGACATAAACGTAGCCTTAGTAATGATCACTGGTGATGGCTAAGCCAGAGGGAGAGCAAATGGTTATTTAGGTAGTGAATATTAGCCAGCCATGTCACTGGCAGAAGGTTCCATAGTTGTTTGCAGAATTGTTGTAGCTTTGTGGGTCCCAGGATGTGAGAGAGACAAGGCAGGTGACATAATAACTTTATATTGAACCAACTTCTGTTTATGGAAGGAACAAGCTTTCGAGCTACATAGACCTGAAGAAAAGCTCTGTGTAGACCTGAAAGTTTGCACCATCCACCAGCAGAAGTTGGTCCAAAAAGAGATACTGCTTCACCCAACTCGTCTCCCTATAATTAGTTGTCATAGTGAAGATAGTCTCACCATTAGAAAGCATCGGACTATGTCAACTAGTTATAGTAGAAGATTGCAAAGACAAAGAGTATGTCCACGCTCTCAGGCGCTGACTTTTATTTTTCTGGGTAGATGCTCCACCCCTCCTCTGTCCTGAGGGCCCCGCCCCCACTCTGCCTCTTCTCCCGAGACCCACCCCTCATTCCACCTCTTCCCACTCCTGCTCCTCCCCTGAGGCCCCGTCCTAAGGCTGCCTCTTCCCACCCCTGCTCCGTCCTCTCCCCCGAGACCTCTGCTCACCCACTGCTCTCTGCCCTCCCCTGAGTCCATCCTACTAGGCTCCAAACAACTGATCGGCTGTCCCATGAAACCTGTGGCTGGTGGGTACTGAGCACCCTCTAGTTTTTTTTCTGTGGGTGCTTGAGCCCCAGAGTACCCACGGAGTCGGCACTTGTGTCCACACTGGCACTAGAGGTGTAATTTCCAGCACGGGTAGACATCCCTGTGCTGGCTTTGATTGAGCTAGCAGTGTAGCTGTAGCAGCATGGGCAGCCAGATAGGCTAGTCACCCCGTGTACAGTTCCATCTGAATCCCTAGGTACGTATCCGAGGCGCAAGCAGCAGCAGCGACGCTGGTATTTTTAGTGTGCTAACTTGATCAATGCAAATATGTCTGCCCAAGCTGGAAATTACATCTCCCGTTCCAGTGTAGACAAGCTCAGAGTTCCACCAATGACTGCCTTACAGGAAATACGGACCATCTGATTCGAACAGATGATCCATGCTCCAGAGCAAGGCAGAAAACCTTTAGGTTCCCACTAGTATTGCGCTGGGGACAAATTGCTCCAAATGTTGGTGATCACGTCAACCCTGAGAACAAGAGTTAAATATCTAATCCCCAGTTCAGTGAGCACAAGAAAGCACATTTTAAGTGACAAGGTTTATTTCTTACGATAAAACTCATCACTAGATATTCCTCCATGTGTTGCACTAGGAATTTGACATGGGGACCGTGTTCTGTTAAATGTTATTGAATCCCTTTCCCCATTCCCTTCTCCTCCCCAGTATTTTTCTTTCTGTCTGTCGATTGTTTAATTAATAGTTAAGTCGTAACCCTATTGCCTTTCCGGTATAACATTTGCATGTCATTTCCTAGCTCTGCCGCTAGCACTGCTTCATCATTCGAAATCCCTCAGGAATTCTTAATGCTACTACAAGTGCTGCATTCTCAGCGCTGTCATTATGACTGTCAGTTACCCAGTCCCGGTTGCCAGCAAATTTTCTCAAGCTTAACACAGATAAAGCAATAATGTTTCTGCTTAATCCTAAATGCCTTCCTGACTCCTTGTCCCTATCTGCCATTTTTCTCAAAGACAATTACATTGTCCCTGGCTCAGTAGTAAGGAAAGGGGTTGTTATTTTATACTTTAACCAATCTATTTGGAGCCATCTAAGCTTCTTGGTTACAATACGCCTTCCCACTGTTGATGGAGAGTTGCTACAGCAGGTTGCATTAATTTTTGTGCCTGGCAGACCGGAGCAGTTATTTGTGATTGGGCTCTTGCAATTATTGTCTAGATTGCCTGATAGGGCTTTCCACACCCTGCAATTGGCAGAGAAAACAGCTGCCAGTTTACATACTGAGAAGGGTGGACAGGGATACGTTTCACATATTTTCAAAATTTACATTGGCTGCTGCTCAAATGCTGTGTTGAATCTCCATCTGTATTATAAACCATTCTATGGGTTTGGTCCAGCAGACATCATTGGCCTTCATATTTCTTACATTCCTAGACATGTTTTTAGATCTGCTAAGGCAAATTTATTGGCTGTCACATGGTGTGTCCACTAGTTTTATGGAACAAGAGCTTTTAGTTTGATATGCTCTGCATCTCTTCTGGAATTCAATCTGCCTAAGATGTATGTAGCTCAGCCTTGTCTTGGTTTTTAAATTAAGGTTCAAAGCCTGACCGTTCTGTTTTCAGTTTACAGATTGAAGAAAAGGAGGTTACTGTTTTAAATGCCAAAGGTGTTTTGTAGGATGATTAATTTTATCATATAAAATGTTATCATATATTATATGTACAATATACAAAAATATGTCCTTAAGATAGTCTGTTGTCTGGTGATGCATGGCTTTGTAAATTGATTATTCTAAAACAGACCTTCACGGGACACTATAGGTTTAACTATGTAAGAGGGATTGTGATCTAGTGGCTAGAGCTTGGGACTTTGACCCAAGATTACCTTGTTGTTTTCCCATCTCTGCCACTGACACCTTGCTACCTTGGTTAAATCTTAGTCTTTTGCCTCAGTTTACCTTTCCAGGGTATAATACTGTAGAATTTAAAATTCTGCAAAGGGGTTCTTTGTAAGTGCTATTTATTTATTTATTTATTTAGCCCCCTGAAGTTATATTTTTAGAAAAAAATCTTCTCCCTATGAAGCCATAATTTTGCTTCCACATTCAAAGAATAAAAAGAACTCTCACAATTCACAAAGGATAGAATTTAGCCAGCTGCATAGCTACTCGATTGTGACTACAAATCGGATATTTTGATGTCTAAATCTTGTCATTCATATGCACAATTTTGCACATACAGTTGACTGTGAGTACAAAAGTCCAGACTGGGCTGAGATCCCTTTAAATTAAATGTGTGGCTGTTAATGTATTTGTTGTAGTAGTACGTATCTGGTTTGAAAAGTGGTATTATTAGTAAGTATCAAAAGCCCATTTTAAAGGAGGGTTACACACAATTTGCTTTTTTGAGGACCGTTGCTAGAGCAGTCATTGAAAACTGTAATTTACCTAAATAATAACTTGTGCATGGATTTCTCTTGCAGATCAACAACCTCTCGTTTTGCTTTTCAAAATAGGAGTGTTCGCCTACCCTATCTTAGCTTCTCAAATACGGTGCAATAGGACAGATCCATATTCTTTGCTTAACAACACATTTACAATAGCTTTATGGAAACCAAAAGCTTTCTGTTCGACTGTAACTCGAACATGGGTCTGACTCTCAAAAACAACCCAGCCCTTTTCTGTGGCTCTCATGGCGTGGAGTAGCTGGATTTCGGTCATAACTGGCCAGCTGAGAATTCCCCCAGAGAAAGGTTCTCTCAACTAGCAGAGCTGGCTGCTGTACCAGCTGCTCGCCTCCCCTATCTCAACATGGGGGCATATTGAGCGAGGAAAGGAGCTTGTCCAGGGCATGTAGGGGATAGGACAGAACTGTACTCAGCCAATTCTCAGCTGCATTATAATCCTTTAGGGGCCATATAGTAGATCAGTGTTTCCCAAACTTGGGATGCCGCTTGTGTAGGGAAAGCCCCTGGGGGGCTGGGCCGGTTTGTTTACCTGCTGCGTCCGCAGGTTCGGCCGATCGCAGCTCCCACTGGCTGCGGTTCGTTGCTCCAGGCCAATGGGAGCTGCTGGAAGCGGCGGCCAGTACGGCCAGATGTTGCTTCCCTGGCACGGCCCCCCAGGGGCTTTCCCTAAACAAGCAGCATCCCAAGTTTGGGAAACACTGCAATAGAGGGATAAACTATACTAACCCGTAGGCTGCACTAATGCATGGGGTGGGGAGGGACAACCCAGCCTGGCCCTCGCAATTAGGGAATTGTAACTCTCTGATACCTCTCATCTGTGCTGAGTGAAGCTCATCTGCAGTAAACAACTGCCCCTAGGTTTTATATTTAAAGATTCCTACAGGAATGGAGCTGTAATTCTCTGCTATCAGAACAGCATCTTCACATGTGTCAGCCTGAATGAGTCCAAAAGTCACTTCAGAATTTGATGGAAACCAAATACCATTGCAGTGACTATAGCATATTTGTATGCAGTTAATTTTTGTTTATGCAAATGTTCTCCCCTTCATATTGATTTTATCTTCTCCATTAGACCTTACTGTGTTGTGCACAATGCCTGTTCTTCACTGGCTGATTTCCATGCCATACAATTAAGCACAGTCCTCAAAGCAGTAACTCTCTGCCCCTTCTTCATATGTTGCTGCGATATCTCAAAGCTTTTTATATGCAGTAGGCTGTGCTATTAAAATGCTCTGTGGAGACTGAAACTGAGTTATTACACAGTACAAGGTATCTGCTGTTGTAAAGCTGTCATTGAAGATTTGAACTGTCACATTTGATTTGTTTCAGCTACCTCCTACCTCATCTCCTCCCAGCCAAACCAGCATTAGATATCCATGGCTTATGCCACCATTCCACAAACACCGTCCAAAGAGTGTTCAAGATGAGCTTTGTCCCAGTTGGCTTTTGGCAAAGGTTCATAGCTCGGATGTTAATTAGTCTTGCAGAGATGGATCTCCAGGTAGGTTACTATATTCACAAAATAGAAAGTGAAAACAGTAAAAGATGCCATTAAATAAAAACATAAATACCAGTGGGAATTCATTCACAAATACTCTTTGACCACATTCTGTTTGCTTTACTCATGCGAGAAATCTCATTGACTTCAACTGCACTGTTCATGTGAGTAAGGTGAGCAGGAAATGTCCTACTGTAATTTGATTCCATTTTTATACAATGAAGCATTGTTTAGAGTTAATATAGCCCAAAGTTTATTCCCCTCTTCCCCATACGAGGTGGCTTATTTTGCAATTTTGCTGCATCCAAAGTCTTCGGATTGCTTGTAATCGTTTAGGGTCTGTCTATATTGCAATTGTGGGTGCTAGCTTTAATCTGGCTAACTCAGGTCCCACCGGAGCAGTGAAGGTATGGTAGAATGCACTTCAGCACAGAGTCCTGGGTAATTACTTGCAAATATACCTGCACTGATGTTTGCGCTGCGCAGCTTCACTGCTTCGGGACCTGAGCTAGCTAGATTACGGCTAGCCTCTGGGATGTGTGCATGAGCTGCAGTCATACCCTGTCATTGCAGTGTAGACATAACCTTATAGTCCTGTCCTGCAACCCTTGCTAATGTAAATGGTTCATTTGGGCCAGAATCTGCTCTCATTCAATATCAGTACAAATCTAGAGGAACTCCACTTAAGCCAGAATTGTAATTCCAGATTTATGCAGGTTTAACTAAAAGAAGAATTGGGACCATTGTCTTCAATCTAATTACTTGTGTGAGCAAGAATTACAGGACAGGGTCTTAAGAGAAAAAGTGATGAGCCTGGTCATAAAAATAGCGTTTGCATGGTTGGTTAAAGCTATTAATGTTGCTGGTGGTGGCACAAGTTAATGTGGCCGCATCTCTCCAGTGATAATCTGGAAGCTCCATTGGAAACCATTATAATTACCCATTAACTCTATCTTGCCACCTCTTAAAACTGCCCACTTAACTTGTATCAGCTTGTCAATACTATAGGACACCTAAAGAAAAAGTATTAGTCATATTTGGAGATGCTCCAATTCCAAGGCTTCTCAAAATGTTAGGAATGTCCATTTTTTTTACAGGTTATATTTTTTTAAATAGTGTAAAAATCTCTCATAGCAGCATTTCTGATTATATCCCACTGGGCAGGAAATAAATCTTAAGCATCTCACTAGTGCCCATATCCAGTACCCATTGACATCAATGGGAAGGATCCCATTGACTTAACTGGGTATTGGTTCAAGCGCCAGATGTGTAGGCCTATGAGTGATGATCATGTTGACTTCTCAACATGCTATTTTTAAACACCTATTGAAACAGCTTCTCAAATATTGACACAGGTGATTTACTAGCTCAGTGCACTGGAGGCAGATAATTGTTTGCTCACCCAGTACACGGGTTTATTCTTATTTGTATTTGCAAATACAAAATTCATTTTAATTATTGCGCACGAGGGCAGTAGAATGAACCATGTTCACTGGCTTGAGGCCATTCCGCTATACGTGATCTGGAATTCTTGTTTAGCTGCTGACATAGTCATGACTGTATTTATTTTAATCCCCTCACAAGCTGTTTTACAAGTCACGGGCACTTTAATTACAAAAATAATGGAAAATATCCAAGATGGCCAGAGAAAGAAGGGTCGGCCTTGTTTGCTTGATTAAGGGGAACCGCCATGTGAGACGTCTCGGTGTTGAATTATTGTGTCACGCTGCTCATTTCAGCTCTTTGAGAACAAGAAGAACACCAAGAGCAGGAACAAAAATGTGACCATCTACAGCTTTACAGGCACTCAAAGAAATCGCTGCAGCACATTCCGAGTCAAAAGAACTCATACAGTCTACTGGCAGGAAGGTCTGTTTGTCACCTTTGATGGAGGCTACCTCAGGTAATCTGTGCTTGCCTGTAGCCTACTTCATAAAACTGCATGCTAAATGGACACTCACAGACCTGACCCAAATATTACACATGCACTAATTTCAACTGAAGAGGAGGCTTTTTTATATATAAGCAAAGCTCAACAGTGATGGATCAGTCTTTGTTTGCCAATTATGAATGTATCGCTTATTATTTCTTACAGATATTGTTGCAGCTACAAATATAAAGACCTCCAAAAATGTAAAGTAATGTTTGGAGTGGAACTGTTTGCTTTTGGAAAATCTTGCATTTTCACTTGCAAACAAGTGTTTGGATGAACAGATCTCTGCACAGTGCTCTTAAAACTCTCTGCCATATGGCTGCAATTCACACCCGCAGAGGGCTTTTCTTTTCTGTGCTACTTAAGCCCCGGGGCTTTGCTTGCAGAAGGGAGCATGTGAGATGTGGTAGGGCTAGACCAGTGCAAAGCCTTCCATTGGGTGAAGCAAAACAACTGTAGTTATTCTTACAAAGATGCAGTGGCCATTAGTCTGGGTATTGGGCATGTGGACACTGTTCCACCCACTAGGATAGATTAGCAGCCATGGAGATACTGTAGTATCTGAGCACCTCACGAGCTTAGTGTATTTCTCCTCACAGCAGCCCTTGCAAATAGGGAAGTGCTGTTCCCATTTTACAGATGGGGAACTGAGACACAGAAAGCTAGTGCCCAGATCCTCAAAGGGACTTAGGTGCCTAACTCCTGTGAAATATATGGGAGTTAGGTACCTAAATACCTTTGAGAATCTGGGCTGAGTGACTCTCCTCACAGGAGGTCTGTGGCAGAACAGGGATTTAAACCCAGGACTCCCAAGTTCTCTGCTAGTACCAAACCACTGGACCATCCTTCCTCTCTCTTGGCTTTGGCGGATGTGTACTATCTACCTATCCATATTCTATTCTCACACAAAGCCCACTTACTCCAGCTTTGTTGGGGCAGAAGAATGTTCAGCTCTTTGCATAAAATTACCCAGTTTGCACAAGAGCCCATTTCTGTGCACAAATACCTGGGGCTGTACACAAAAGGATATATCCACATATTTTGCAAGCATGTTTTTGAAGCTCCTTTGAAAATATGGACCTTAGAGTTTTAGTGTTGGTTTTTAAGACTCTTAACCCTTCAGCACTTTTATTGCTTCCAGTATAATCTCCACCATCCTCTCTTCACTCAGACTAAGACCTTCTTTACCATGTGCACTTTGTAAGCATCCAGTTTTTGCTTATTTCTGTGCAAGAATGCTCTCTCCAAAGACATTTGCATGATAGATTCAGTTTGGAGATCATATTTATATGTAATTGAAGACACTTGCCTTTTAAGTACTTGTTAATTACTTATGGTTTTGTGGCTCTGCTTATCAATGATTTTGCTACAGAAAAACTGTTAACATTCATGCTTTACAAATGCCTTATTTGGGTGTTTCATGCTCTCCATTACTTAGTGTGGAATCTTCTGATGTGAACTGGAAAAGGAAAAAAAGTGGTGGAATTAAAATCATTTGCCAATCAGAAGCGAGAGATTTTTCAGCAATGGCTTTCATCACAGATCATGTCAACTCCTTGATAGATCAGTGGTTTCCAGGTAAGAAGAACAACTGTAGCATTTTGTACATTGTTATAGATTCATAGATTCTAGGACTGGAAGGGACCTCGAGAGGTCATCGAGTCCAGTCCCCAGCCCGCATGGCAGGACCAAATACTGTCTAGACTATCCCTGGTAGACATTTATCTAACCTACTCTTAAATATCTCCAGAGATGGAGATTCCACAACCTCCCTAGGCAATTTATTCCAGTTTAACCACCCTGACAGTTAGGAACTTTTTCCTAATGTCCAACCTAGACCTCCCTTGCTGCAGTTTAAGCCCATTGCTTCTTGTTCTATCCTTAGAGGCTAAGGTGAACAAGTTTTCTCCCTCCTCCTTAGGACACCCTTTTAGATACTTGAAAACTGCTATCATGTCCCCTCTGTCTTCTCTTTTCCAAACTAAACAAACCCAATTCTTTCAGCCTTCCTTCATAGGTCATGTTCTCAAGACCTTTAATCATTCTTGTTGCTCTTCTCTGTACCCTTTCCAATTTCTCCACATCTTTCTTGCTATATCTCAACACTCTTTTTTGGAAATTATTCCTTGATGGTGCTGTCAGTGTGCACAATGTTACGCAATAGATGAAGAGTGCTAAAAACCCTCAGAATAGGTCCCTGTTCCAAGGATTTTAAAATCTAGAGGCAACAGCAGATTCAATGCAATATAATACAAATCTTTACTGACACCACGTGGTGTGAGCATTGTATCCAGAGCGACCAATCCCTGAAAATCCTAAAAGCAAACACAAATTAGATGTTATGGTGCAATCAGGGTCCAAACCTGCTCCTGCAGAAGTCAGTGACCAGATCCTCCATTGAATTTAGTGGAAGCAGCGTCAGGTCCATACTGCTTAGGTAAGTTAAATCAGTGTGTCTGAGCCCTTTGTGCTAGTTTTATAGTAGTGTAACTCTATTGACTTTAATGGCGTTACTCCTGATTTACACCATAAGGGAAATCAGAATCAGGCCCACAGTCTCCCCAAGTGATGTTTGTAATCCACAAATAGATTTTGATTATAAAACGATGTGCTGTATTCCAGGTCACCGCATGCTGCTTTAGAGATAAGTGTTGGCATGTATTGATCTGAGATCTTCATCAGAAAATAGTGCTGCGAGCTGTCCTATATCCACTCTGCTTTTCTAATTTAGCTGAGATCACTCTGAAAAGGAAAAAAAATAAGACTTTCATTTGAGTTTGGATTGGTATTTTTTTTAATCACTGAAGACTGAGCAGAGCCGTAATCCCAAAGAAGCATATTCGGACATGGAGTGATGATTAGCAATATAGATACAAGCGGAAGATGCCAGCCAATGGGCCATTTGGGTAAAAAGACAAACCAATAGTCCATCCAGCAAGACTCGTTGACCCATTTCTAAAACTTACATTGCACATGTCTAGTGTCCCTGTCCTGTGCCTCTAGTTGTCTAAGGAGGAATTATTATCATTCCTTTTCACACTGGTAGCCACAGAACTATATATATTAAAAATTTCCCCTGTCATGCTGTTTAAATAGGAATATATAATAATATAGCAAATGAAACAATGACTTCACACTCCTGTGGCTCTTTTGGATAATGTTGATTGCTAATTTGGCTCCTGAACCACTGAGGTCTGAGTATCACTGCCTCAGATTGTGACTGGTCACATCCCTCTACTCACAGGTTCAGAATCCCCACTCTAAAGTAACATTTACAATAGATTCTGTCAAACGGAAGACCACTTTGGCCCATGACCCTGTGTCTCTGATTCCTTGTCTGCTTGATTCGGGCTAAAGCAGTGTCAGAAAGAGGAAGGAGCTCTGCCAGTTTTCTCTCCCTGTCTGTTTTCAAGGGACAGACATACTTGTGCCTTTCTATTCATTGCAATGGACTCCATCTTTCTGAAGTGTAGCTAACTAAAGCCATGGAGAATTGCTTCATAAGAAGGCTTTTCCTATCCATGAACTTTTAAATTTCTATTGTGCTGAAAATGTATTACTTGCACGCCCTGCATGTTACTTATTCCTGATACCTAAATGAAAAACTGCCAGGCCTCTTGAGTTATCGCAACAATCTGGAGTATGTATCTATCCAGCCCTGTCCTTGCTGCCTTTGTGTATTTGGCAAATAGCTACTTTTTATCACAGTTGGTAAACTAGAGGAGTCACTCTCACCAGTTTTGAAAGAGTGGGAGTCAAGTGAGGAATTACATGAGACTTACATGGGACTTCTCAAGCACTGATTTCATGCAGAAGAGGTAAACATTTGAATGTACTGGACATTGCTGTTCAATATCCCTTTTTTAACATTTTTAGCACTGACGGCCACGGAGAGTGATGGGACTTTGCTAATGGAACAGTATGTCCCATGCCACATCTGTGCAACTTCTAGGGCACAGGAGAATGAGCCACCAGATAAACCGGAAGATGAGCAGTACTTTAACATGGAGGATTGTGTTCTGACTGCTATAGAACTGGATTGTATCACATGTCCTAGTCATCCTAACATCCCAGTTCCTCTACAAGAGCTGGTCCCGGAGCTCTTCATGACAGATTTTCCTGCCAGGTAATGTTACTTGACAGTCATTGATTGGACTTCAACATTTCTATGAATAATTCAGTTTGCATTTCTTCTAGTTCACTACCACTGGAGGTTCATATTGACCCTTGATGTGAAGACAAATTCATCTACCCATGACGCCCAGCCATGTCATTGTATCCTAGCCTATATAGTCATTACATTTGCTTACACAGTCACAGTGCAGTGTCAGTATCTGACTCATCGCCTTGTAAAGTCTCCTGAGATTCCTGTAGTACGATGTGAAAGTCACTTTTTAAAAAGTGACCCTGTTCTCTACTGTCCCTGATAACATATTCTGGCCAGGAGTTGGTGCAATATGTCTCATTCAGGAGATTTTTAATAGGGCACTAACAACATAGAGTGCTGCAAAGTGCCCATCCAGATCTGCATTTGAACATCCATATGATTTGGGGATGTTTTGATTTGGGGATTAGCCACAGTGTTCAGACTTGGATTCAAATTTGGATTTGTTCAGAGCTGGGGTTTTAATTTGGAAGCCATGAGCGGGTTACTGAAATGGGTTAACTTC
The DNA here is from genome assembly GCF_027887155.1 of Malaclemys terrapin pileata. Lineage (NCBI taxonomy): Eukaryota > Metazoa > Chordata > Testudines > Emydidae > Malaclemys > Malaclemys terrapin. The sequence continues at coordinate 7,758,112 of NC_071514.1, read as the reverse complement.
AACCTCTAGCCCTTACACAGCCTATACACAATGAATTTCTTCAGACCCTTCCCGGTGAACAGTTACAAACATCCCTTCGTGGTGACACTTGCTCAGTTTGCAGTTTCTGCTCTTATGAGATGATATAGGACATGCAGCGTCAGCAGCAGATTCAGGGGCTTTGGCTGCCAATCAGAGAGACTTTTGCTCCTCTGCAGGAAGCCCTGTACTCTATAGAAGGCTGTGCTGCCCCAGACAGAAACTTTAAACTATTTAACTACTTTTCTAGGAGGATTGAATCCTGTATCCTGTAATTGGTTTGGATAGCACAGTTTCCTTCCTTGAGAAAATTAAAGCACTTTTGCTGTCGAAAGCGTATTTGACCCAGCAGAAAGTGGGCATCAAATCAAATGTGCTCTAGGAAGTGATGATATTTCCTGAAGTTTACACAGAGACCAAAATCCTAGACCTGGGTCCCCTAAAAGCTATTCTAAGTTACTTTTCCCATTACTTCAGGAAAACTTTAATCCTCTGAGTAATGGAGCCTATTCCACAGTGACTAATGCATTTTACAAACCTAATAATGAATGAGGCTGGGAGAACTGCTGCTTTAAGAAAAGAAAAGAACACTGGCACAATTTTTTTTCCTCATGCCCTTAAGTGAATCTGAATGATTTGGTAAAGGCCTTTATCCCCTTCATATATGTCCTGTGGTTTCTGGTTTATTGCTTCTTCCCAATTCCTCTGCTGTTTCTACCCAACCACAAGTCTAAATCTTTATCCTTTTCCTCATGCTCTTCATCCCCTCTGAACCAAACCCTAACCCATTCCTACTCACTCCCTGTGTTGGGGCATTGAAGGCAAGAAAGAAAATCTCCCAAAGGATTAGCGGGTAGGCAAGTTTCTCTCTCAAGCTCGTCAGGGAGGTCACCAGGAGAGTGTGGGGTTGGATCAAAAGGTTTTGCAGATCCAAGTTACAGACTAGATAAGCATTCCATATGGAGGATGATTTTCTATAAATGCATCTCTGTCTGCCTGTCTGACAGACCTTTCTTTTGGACTCAAAGGCCATTCCAAGTTGCACGCTAATTTTTAACCAGTGTTTGATGCATTGTGTACCAAAGCACATACAAGAAAAGGAGGGCTTGCCGTAACCTACTACAGAGTCAGAGGGCAGGCTGAAGGAACTCATAAGGAGGGTGGGGGGAAAAGTCACAATCTAGGATCAGATTTAAGGGAAAAGTAGACATTTTTATTCCCAGGCTTAGATTAAATTGATAAGAGTTTCATATAACTAAGATTCTATCTTTCGCATTGCACCTGTGGTGTAATATTTGCTTTTGGTTCAAGCCGCGCAGTTTTGGGTATAAGTGAACACAACTACTCAAAGCACATTGAGCCAGAGCCATGAAGTTTCACCTGGATATGACGTGAAACCTCTAACCAGCCCTTTAAATGTTTGCACTGATCCTTTGGATGAAACTGGGCTGAATTTTGCCTTTTCATCAAGCCTGTAAGCAGCCGTCAGTCACCTGCTCCCAGTGCAAACATTTTGCCTGGCTCTGATGATAAATGACCCCATATGTATGATGTGTATAAGACAGGCATGCAGTGGGCTCCAGAGGGTAAAGAATCCACTCTTACTAATTACAGCAGTGTTTCCCAAACTTGGGACGCCGCTTGTGTAGGGAAAGCCCCTGGCGGGCCGGGCCGGTTTGTTTACCTGCCACGTCCGCAGGTCCGGCCGATCACGGCTCCCACTGGCCGCGGTTCGTTGCTCCAAGCCAATGGGAGCTGCTGGAAGTGGCGGCCAGTACGTCCCTTGGCCCATGCCGCTTCCAGCAGCTCCCATTGGCCTGGAGCAGCGAACCGCGGCCACCGGGAGCCGCGTTCGGCTGGACCTGCGGACACGGCAGGTAAACAAACCGGCCCGGCCCACCAGGGGCTTTCCCTAAACAAGCGGCGTCCCAAGTTTGGGAAACACTGAATTAGCGTATAAAATGTGTGGAGGTCCTTCATAAGGACATCTGGGCACTTAGACGGCAGACCTGTGTCCTTTACAGCTCATGCTGTCTGTATGACTCAGATCTTTCTATTGGGCACATAGGCGCCAACTTTTCCCGGCACCCGTGGGAGCTCGTGACCTGCTGGCCCCGCCCCAACTCCACCCATGCCCTGCCCCTGCCTGCCCCCATTCCAACCCCTTCCCCAAAGCCCCCACCCCAACTCTGCCCCCTCCCTGCCTCTATTGGACTCCTTCCCCAAATCCCCGCCCAGCCCCGCCTCTTCCCCGAGCACGCTGCCTTCCCCGCCCTGCCCCCTCCCTCCCAGCGCTTGCTGCTGCTGTGGCAGGAAGCACTGGGAGCTAGGGGGAGAAGTGGCGCGCTCAGGGGAGGAGGCGGAGGCGAAGCAGAGGCGGAGGTGAGGAGCTCCCCATGGGTGCTCCAGCCCCGGAGTCGGTGCCTATGATTGGACATGGTGCAGAGCTCTGAGGGCTCTAACCAGCTGCTCCCTGAGCTCCCAACATTTGCGCTGAGTCATGTATGCCCATCAAATAAATCATTTTAACAGCAGGCGTTCCTTTCTCCAGGTAGTTTTAATGGATCATTCTGGATAAACTTGCCAACACTGCGGCATGTGGGCCCTCATCGGGGGTGTCATTTGTTAGAGTTTTATTTGACTAACAAGGAAAGTGGAAATGTTTGATGTCAGAGTGGCTGTAAAAGCTGTCTTGGGAAGGGTGGGGAAATGATGAACTGCAGCCTGGTAACAGCGGGCTGGTTAGAATAATCAGATTTCAGAGCATGGCCAAGTCCTGCTGGAAGGCAAAGGAAGTAAAACCCTATTAAACTGGCCACACGTTGTCCATATCAGCTGGATTTACATCATCAGCCTAGAAACGGAGCTTGGGACCTTGATGCCTTTTGGGATCTTGTTGGTTTCCGATGAGAATGTTTGACTCAGTGGACAGCCCATTTTGCAGGTTTTCCCACGTCGCTCTTCCTGTGAGAAAAATGTGCAATGTGTACTGGCATGCAAAATATCTAAGGACAACAAAGTGACTTTTACAGTCTTATCCTTGAAGTGGAAACCTTTTATTGAGATGAAAATCTTTTTAAAAGTGTGAAAAAAATCAGATTAACTGTACAATTGAAAAGTTCCTTTAAACATATATATATATATATTTTTTTACATTACTGGCAGACTATTTCTGGAAAATAGTAAACTAGAATACAGTGAAAATGAAAACAATGTTCTTGGCCAGGGTGGAAGTGGAACCATTATATATCAGGCAAAATACCAAGGAAAACCAGTGGCAGTGAAGAGATATCAGATTAAGAAATGCAAGAGTTCTCCTAATTCGGCTACAGGTACAGTGCACAGAATGCGCGCGTGTGTGTGTGTGGGGGGGGGGGGGGGAGGCGTAATGTTTTGAAATCTGCTCTGTCCGTAATGAGTTTACGAGTTATGATTCAATCATCTTCAGTCTGCTAAGGGCTGGCAGCACCTATTTAAATACAGCTTCCCAATATACAGCAAAACTTGTAAGGGAAGGAAGATTGATGTATTTGAAAAAAGCCTTTTTGGGTACATCTCTGCAGCAAAAAACAACAACAACCCTATAGCAGCAAATCTCGGCGCTCGGGTCAGTTGACTTGGAGTCATGGGGCTTTCGTTAGGAGGCTAATAATAGCAGTGTAGATGTTCCTGCTTAGGCCAGAGCCTGGTCTCTGAAACCTGGGGAGGAGGGAGGGTCTGGGAGCCCAGGCTCCAGCCTGAGCCTGAATGCCTACACTGCGATGTCTAGCCTCACAGCGCAAGCCCGAGTCAGCTGACCTGGGCTCTGAGACATGCTGCTGCAGAGGTTTTGTGCAGTGTAGGCTTACCCTATGAAAACACACCTAAGAAATGGAGAACTGAGGCCAGCTGGCGGTCATTGGCACACAATGCACTTCCGCACTGGGGGTTCGAGTTGCATTCTCCGTTTTGATGTGAAACCTCATGTGCTGGCCAGCAGGGGGGCTGGGAGCTCTGACAAGGCGGACCCTCAGTTTGGGGGAGAAGACAAAATCTCCCTGCTTCCATCTTCCTTGTGACTCTCATAACCTGAGCCGTCTGGCTATAGAGAGGTGGTTGCGTGGACAAGGCACTTGACTGGGATTCCAGAGATCTGGGTTCAGTTTCCAGCTGTGACCTTGTCCAAGTCATTTAATCAATCTGTACCTCAGTTCTCCACCTGTAAAATGGGGGTGATGATACTTCCTGTGTCTTTTCTACTTAGACTATCAGCTTTTTGGGGCAGGGACTGTCTCTCATGTGTCTGTACAGCACCTAGCACTCTGCTTAATTGGGACCTCTACCATAATACAAATATTACTACTACTACTAACTCAGTCTTCATACCTTCTGAAAGCTGGTCTTCTCTGAGGTGCTCCCTTCACTGGGACTGATAGCGAGTCCTAGAAGTTAAACACAGGAAAGGTCAGTTAGATCATCCGGTCAATCCCATGGGGGCTAGTATGGTGAGTCTACCAGTACTTTGGCCAGTTTAGTTTTAGATCACAAATCATGGGGCTTCCCTCCTTGCCCTTGGGAGGCTATTCCACAGCCTTGGAGACTGGGAGAGAGCACCTCACTGTCCTCACTTCTGGTTTTAAAGGGGAAGCATACAGTGCCTCCATGAACTGTGGAGGAGCACAGCTACTGCCCCAGTGGCAAGCGCTAACAGCAAGGCTAGCCATGAATGGCCTCTGCTTTCCCTTAGCACGAGGACTGTTGTTGTGCACGGCTCCTGTGCTGGGGTTGCAGTCAGAGGGGGCAAGTCTCTTGCGCTGGAAGTTTTATATAATAGTAACATGCTGCTTATGAATTGCTGACTCCCTGCTCTAAAGAGAATAGGGACGGATTTTCAAAAGCACTTACATTATGGAAGAACACAAGTCCCACTGACTTTCAGTGGGTCTTACACTCCTAAGTCAAAAAATCCCACCCCCAGTTGCTTCCTAATGCACTTGTGTAACTCCCACTGACAGTAGCAATAATGCCTATCAGCAGCTCATGCTAAGGAGGGGAAGGCCCAAAGCAGCATAATCAGAATAAGCAAAGACATTGTTTGTTTCCTATAGTAGTTTTCTCAGCTCTTAGAATCCTATAAACAGTTTTAGCTTTCAAAGAAAACTGCTAAAGCCGCATTGTTTGGTTCACCTATTGCAATGCCATGTGCTGAAGTGAAAAGAGGTCTGTGTGTTTTGCTAGATACCATGCTGAAGCACTTGCGAGCTATGGACGCCATGAAGAACTTCTCAGAGTTCCGTCAGGAAGCCAGCATGCTCCACTCCTTGCAACACCCCTGCATCGTTTCCTTGATTGGGATTAGCATCCATCCTCTCTGTTTTGCCTTAGAGTTGGCCCCCTTGGGCAGCCTCACGACGGTGTTATCTGGAAAGTCCAAAGGTAACAGCCCCAGACCTGCTCCCTGAAAATAATGAAATCCCCATGTCACAGTGTGAGCAAATGGCCTGCAACACTGAAGCTATTTTTTGAGTGGTAGAAGGAAATAATGTTTTTTCCAAGTTCGGTGGGCAGTGATGGAATTTCTCTCAAGTTGGGACTTTGGTGGGGTATCATGAAAACTGGCAATAAGGCTGAGCTTTTCAAAACTATGTAAGAAATGTGTATGCCCAGTTCCCCTTAAAATTAATGGGGATTGGATATCCAAATATCATTTTAATTCTGCATGTGCAATTTTCCCCATGCAAATCAGATATTTAGAGATCTAAATGCTATCCTATGTACCTGTAATTTTGCTGCTGTTAAATTAATGGTGTAAAATCCAGAACTGGGATGAGGCCCCTTTAATAACTTGGCCCTGTCTGCATATCAGCACTTTGTCTAGTTTCAGCCCAACATTAATTTTTATGAGAGCGTTATGAACCGCTGAAATTAAGGGGGTTAAAAAAAAATTGACAGAGTTCTGTCTAAAGTAACGTGAATGGTGCCCCTTCAGATCATCCCATTCAGAGTGACATTTTAACAGATAGATTGTTTACACTAGGTCAGATTAAAATGACAAGAACTGTCATCTTTATGAAAGTTTGCTCTGCTGAACACAGCGTTTTTCCTTTATAACAGGGGCTTCCTTTGTGCCACTGGGGCATATGCTGACCCAGAAAATAGCATATCAGATTGCAACGGGCCTTGCCTACCTGCATAAGAAGAACATCATATTCTGTGACCTAAAGTCAGACAATATTTTAGTGTGGTCCCTGGACATTAAAGAGCATGTCAACATCAAACTGTCTGACTATGGGATTTCTCGGCAGTCATTCCATGAAGGAGCTCTTGGAGTGGAAGGCACTCCTGGATACCAAGCCCCAGAGATTAGGCCTCGAATAGTCTACGATGAAAAGGTAACTACGAAATTTCCATTAGAGTGGCACAACTCTCATCTATAATCCAGTGAAAAAGATGCTCATCAAGGCCCTTCATGGAGTTTTATCACATGTGCTGACTAAAGCCCAGGTTTTCAAAAGTGGGTGCCTAAAGTTGTGCTCCTGAATACAAATTTAGGCACGTAGGTAAATAGCTTGATTTTCAGAGGTGCCCAACAACAAATTCTCTTCAGGTACTCAGCACCTCTAAAAAATCAGACCATTATTTAGGTGCCTAACTGGATTTAGGAATCTTAACTTGAGACACACACTTTTGCAAAGAGACCCGATTTAATGGAGTCACTGATAAAGAAACTAAGTGTGGTGGTGGTGTGTTAACTGTCCTCAAGATATGAGCAAGGCACATGCAAACTGGACTCCTTGTTCATAACACTGATTGCAGCTAGGTTGGAAATGTCTGTATGTGCCATGGACGATTCTTTGCTGGGAACAAAGTGATTTGAATTGTTCGTTTAGGTCCATTCATTCTTTCTAGAAGAAATTAACCCCGTGCGTACAAGCCAGCCTAAGGGCTATGCAGCACTTAAGAGATGCATAAGCCTGGCCCATTGCACAGGGGTGCATTTCACCTTCCATGCATATGCTGAATGTGCTGCTGATCTTATTTTATTACCTTGTAATGCTTGTTTATGTATTGTTTGGTTTCCATCACTGCTGTCAATGTTATCCCAAATTCTAGCAATACAATAAAACTCCCTTCCAAAGAAATAGCCATACCCCATCTATGGAGGCAGCTAATTGCTTAACTGTGTGATATTTGCCTTAGGTGGACATGTTCTCCTATGGAATGGTCCTATATGAACTATTGTCTGGACAGCGGCCTGTGCTCGGACAACATCAGCTTCAGATTGCAAAGAAGTTGTCTAAAGGGATCCGGCCCATTCTGGGGCAGCCGGGGGAAGTGCAGTTCCACAGAATGCAGACGCTCATGATGGAATGTTGGGACACTAAGCCAGAAAAGGTACAAGGGGGGCCTGACAATTGATGCTTTTGACCATTTATCTACTGCTTGTTACCGGGGCAGCCCCCCTCTACATGCTAAGGGCTAGATCCTCAGCTGGTATCAATGGGCACTGCTCCGCTGACATCAATGGAGGAGCTCCACCCGTTTACACCTGCTAGTGATTGGGCCCTTAACTTCCATTGACTTCAGTTTGGGTTCCATGAGTGGAGCAACGATATGCTTACCCTTAAGATGAAATCATGGCCTATTGAAGTCAGCAAAACTCTCATTGACTTCAGTGGGGCAAGATTCCACCCTTGATTACTAAAAACCACTGACGTGTCATGCTGTGAATACATCTATAAGGAATTCAGGAGCTTTGAAAAAAAGGCACCATGGGGACAGGAAAGGGTTTCAAATACAAAAGGAGATTACACTGTACTATATCTTTCTTTAATCATTTTGCATGTTTGGAGCCACAGTCCTTCACGTAAGGGCCAGGCAGAGCTTTGATTTACAAACACTTATACTCTGTGATGAGTGTGGCTCTCTTCCCTAAATTTTCAAAGCGCAAGAGGTTCATAGATAAAATCCTAATGAGAGAGGGGTGGAAGGAGAGGGATCGGCCTTGATTCTTGTAATTTATGTTGGTTTTACACTGAAATGCAAAGCTCAGGGAGCACCTATGGGACAGGATTTTGAAAGAAGTTTAAGGGATTTGGTGCAGATTTGGGCACCCTTAGGTTCTTTTGAGCTCCCCAGCCTATGGAACTATAGATGTAATAAATAGTGATTATTATGAATGTATTGTTTATTCTTGACCTGCAAAAGAATCTCTGCTGTGTACACACTATTCAGCGTATGTACTTTTTTTTTTTTTCTCAGCGTCCATTGGCCATTTCTGTTGTAGGACAGATGAAAGATCCTACGTTTTCTACTTTCATGTACCTGCTGTGTTGTGGGAAGCAGTCTTCCTTCTTTTCTTCCCAAGGCCAAGAATACACTGTGGTATTCTGGGATGGGAAGGAAGACACCAGGTAGAGGGTTTGTTTTTATCCTTTTCTATTCTTCCTTGCTTTCACTATTTGTCATTCATAGCATTTGGTTGATTACTTAAGCCATACATTATTATTTCTGCTCCCTGATTGGATAACTAAATCATTTTAGACAGGAGAGTAACAAGTTATGCACATCTACATATTTCAGAACTTATAACTACTTATGCTAAAATAGTTGCAACTTCTGGGATTCATATACCCATTTTTGAATACCCAGGGTTTGTTCAAATACCCATATAAAATCAGAGTGAATCATAGTGAAACAAACATAGTGCTTTTATTCACAAAAATATTCATTAATCAATTTTTTAAAAATTATGTTACCACCTCAAGGGCCTTCATCCTTTCTTGATGTGTCACTTCTTTCATTTAGCCAGCAAAATAATCAGAGTAACAAGACAACAGTTGGAGTACACTTAGCAAACAGTTAATAGCAGAAAGAGCTTTTAAGTGTCTGAATTTTTTTCCCTTTATGATATACTTTCCTCTCCCCCAAAAAAGATTAAGAGCATTTTATACATCTGCAGGATGATGGGTAGCTAAGGAGCTGACAGTATGCATGATCTGGCCAAAAATACTAGGCGATCTCCAAATTGTACAGTGTAAACACATTAATTGCAAATACTTGCTAATGCTGTTTTACTGTTGGCACCGTTGCAATAGCAAATTACATTTGCTCCTTTCAGAAACTACACGGTGGTAAATACAGAGAAAGGACTCATAGAAGTGGAGAGAATGAGCTGCCCAGGAATGAAGTTATGCTGCCAGTTAAAAGTTCAGAGTGCACTATGGACTGCCACAGAGGTAAACGTTATCCGAAATGTGAGCTCTTCTTGTTGGTTGTGTGCGCTTCATTGCCCTACTGGAGAAATCTTTATTCGTGTGTGTTATAAAGAAACATGCTATTAGCTTAATAAATTAGTAATGTAAAGCTCAGAGAATCAGCATGACAATGGATGTCTCAAATGGGCAATCAAACTTTACATCTGCTTTCTCACGGTATATTGTTTCCACCTGTTATTTAGCTAGTGTCTAGAGCCTACTGGTCCCAAGACCATGGTTCTGCTGTTCTCAATGAACATGGAAACGACAGCTGTCCAACATAAAACTGTCTCAGGTTATAGCACATCAGCACTGAGAGATTCTATCTGATAAAGAATCCTATCTGTAAGTCAGTGTTTCCCAAATTTGGGACGCCGCTTGTGTAGGGAAAGCCCCTGGCGGGCAGGGCCGGTTTGTTTACCTGCCACGTCCGCAGGTCCGTCTGATCGCTGCTGCTCCAGGCCAATGGGAGCTGCTGGAAGCGGTGGCCAGTACGTCCCTTGGCCCGTGCCACTTCCAGCAGCTCCCATTGGCCTGGAGCAGCGAACCACGGCCAGTGGGAGCCACAATCGGCCGGACCTGCAGACGGGGCAAGTAAACAAACCAGCCCGGCCCGCCAGGGGCTTTCCCTACACAAGCGGCGTCCCAAGTTTGGGAAACACTGCTGTAAATGATAAGGGGAAGGGGTGGACGAAAACACATTGAGACTGGGGATTTAAAAAGAGGATGAAGGGAGTTGGAAGTTAGTGGGAAATGGGGGCCTACCTCTCCTATGCCCTTTAAAATCCCTGCCTAAGAAGATAAGACCAAGATAGTGCAGTGGATTTATCTCTCTAGGTCCCTATCTACTCCTCAGACAGAACTATGTTGAGTGTAACCAGGCTCTGACACAAAACAAGAATGTTCTTGCAAAAGCCGTTGAACCATTATAAATGAATTGCTAAAAGTCAGAGCTTCACAAATGGAAAAAGGGCTAGATGAATTGGGTGAATTATTTGTAATAGATCATTCAATCAGCTCTAATTGTGTGTGCATGGACACTGGAGCTGAGTGAAAATTGGAATTTACATCCCTGCAGGTAATTCTGATATTTTGACATTTTATTTGTCCTGAATCAGGTCAAAAAAAGTTAAAATATAGGCATTTTTCACAGAAAGAAAAGATCAGAAAAATTTAAATTTAGAAAGGTTGAAACATTTCATTTTGACATTTTTGATTAAAAATTAAATATTTTGACAAATGAGATATTTTGTTTCAACTGGAACTGAAATTAAAAGTTTAGTTTTAAGTAACTTCAGCATTAAACTGCATCTTCTTACGGTGCCACACCGTTTCCTCAGAGCTGTAGTTCTGTTTTTTCATGCCCTCATTCTTTTGTATGGGCTGGGCTCCCAGGCTGAACTACATCTCCCATGATAAACCCTACAGCTTGTTCAGAGGGGAAACTGCAGTGCATCATGGGAGCTGTAGTGCAGCCAAGAGGCCCAGTCCATATAGTAGGGTGGGGGCATGAAGCATCTGAACTACATCTTCCATAAGGCAATGCAATACCTCAGGGAGATGCAGTTTGACGTTGAACTGACTCAAAATGAAATATTTTGGTTCGGTTCAGCAAACTAACCAAAACAACATATGTAATTTTGATTTTCCTGGCAGAAAATTCCCTAATAACGTTAGTAGATGTGAACTATGTGTGGAGTCAATCATATTTTCACCTGATTGCAGATTTGGTAAAAATCTGATCCTTGTACATTGCATTAAGGGGAATCCAAGCCTCTCCAGCCAGATCACAGAAGCCAAAGCAATCATCTGGGAGAGGACTTTTAAGATAAAAGTTGGCCAAAAAAGAACTAAATTAAATCCAAAGTGGAGATTTTTGACTTCCAGAAATACAAATTGGACCGTTTTATAGGGAACAAATTTGAGACAGTTTACGTGTTCATGTGAAAAGCAGCTAAGTTAAATTATTACTGAATTCAACATAATTTCATCTGCTCTTGTTCATTTGCAGGACCAGAAGATTTATGTATATGGCTTACAAGGCATGTGTCCTTTAAATACTCCACAAAAGGGATTAGACACTCCGGCTACCGTGAGCTGCTTCTTAGCAGTGCCTGTTATAAAAAAGGTAAAGAGGAATGTTTCTCACCATTGGAAAAGGGTATCAGTTGAACCAAAGGCTCTGCTTATGGAACCAGGAGTCCAAGATAATGTTGTTTTTCACTATCCTCTGCATAACTAAAGGACATTGCTGTGATCTCCTCTACACTAGAACTTGCTGGCAGAGCAAAAAGAGCAGTTTACAGGTCTCTGCTTCCCAGCCAAGGAGAGCAGAGGCCTGAAAGTGGTATGGAGAGAACTTGAGGCAGGAGGGTCTAGAAATAGCACTTCAGAACCTGCTAGGGTGGTAGTCAAAATACACCTGCTTTCTCTACATTGAAGCTTTCCAGCTGCATTTCCACCTCATCATTAGAAAAAATTTAGTGTAAGTGAATGAGAAGATGGGTAGAAAGGAAGTAACTGAGTGATTAAGATAGATACTGGTTAATTCCTAATGTAGGACTTGAGTATTTCTTTTAAGCGCATATTTATTGGACAGTCTACATGCATGCAGTGTATACATGCATAAGTATCTCCTATGCCTTAGCAATAGCCCTTTTTCTCTTGGGTTAGGAATTTGCATACAACAAAAGGCAGGCTAGGGATATTATCTCCCCCTGGTAATAACAACGGGAGGCATTACATGGTGTATAGCTAGTAGTCTTATTTTTGGAGACATTTAAAATCCTATCATGAGCAAGCTCTTAAGAGAAATGTGGCATTATTGGCTATTGCCGTCAAGTTTTAGGATATATATAAAAATATTTTCTGATTGGTTAGATTATCCTCGGTTTTACCTGTAACCATCTAGAGTGAAAAAGTCACATTATTATCCATTTATTTTCAATATCTCTAATTATCTGAAAGCTTATTCACATGCCAACATGCTATGTCTAGTAACTGCACAGAACAGTTTTCACAGTGGTAATGAAGTTGTGGGGAGTTATTTTATACCCTGTGCTCATTCTGTGTTACTGTGCATTTCTGATTCAGTGGCTTAGACTGCTGTATAGTTAGTGAGATGTGTCCCTGAACAGAGGGTGAGCGCAGGGTTAGTGTGCGCTGCTTACATCCCACCTCGCCCTTCGGGTAAGTGGGATTTACAGGGTGCACAGACCTGGTGCTGACACAGGAATGAATTTCACCTTCTGGGAGGCTGCTCCTGTTGACTTTTTCTGGCTCCCAAAGCTACAGAACTTTTCCTCCCCGATGTTTGATGCCTGACACCTGACTTATCTTTCTTCTGCTACCTTGTATTTTGTCCAGAAGAGTAGAATGTGCCTTTCACTTTGAGACTTTCTGCTGTCATACTGATTACAACCCTATGGGATTTCTAGTGGGTCCTAGGTCTCCTGGATTCTTTCCAGATTGTGATATGTCTAGTGACTGTAATAAATAATTCCAGGCCCTACAATAATATTGAATCTAAACAATTCTCCCTCCCCGTTCCCTCCCCCCCCCCCCATTAATGTCCTTTCAGCAGAATTCCTTCTAGGATATTTTTTTCGCCTTATCTGTGTATGGCCTTATCTGTGTATGGCCAGGCCAATCACCAGGAGGAAGTGCATGCAAGGTCTGCAAGAAGCTAAACTTGTTTACAAGAGTTGACAATTTTGCTGAACGAGTCACATAAGGCCTGTTGTCTTAATCGGTCAAGCTTGCTGTATGGAATAAGCCTCTAAAGAGAAAAGAATCTTGCGCTAAGGCAGATGGGAACATCGGCCTTTTCCAAGCACAAGAGCCAGCTAGCTGATTAAACCTGAAGTAACACGCAGTCAGATCACTGCCCTGGGATTTTGCTCATAAGGGAAATACTTTTGACTGGCTACATTTGGGAAGACAGATCCAAAAGAATAGTTTCCCATGCTTCTTTTCTCATCCAAAGGAAACACCATAGACATTTGAAAGGCGCAGAGTGAAGCCCTGAAAATAAACCCTCCACCTCAAAAAACAAAAACAAAACAAAACAAACCACCAGAGGAACTGAAAGTGTAATTTTGGTGGTTAATTTTTATGATTAATTCTGATGACCAGATAACAATAAAATCCTCCAGACCCCCCCAAAAGCAATTTCCTTTTCAATCTGTTTCCAATATTTTCACAAAGAAAAGCAAGAGAGAGGTTGGAACGTGTGTCGGGACCTGGCCTTCATAAGGAGCCTAGAACACAAAAAAACAAAAGCTGCATTTAAAAGCTGTAGCCTGCCAAAGTCTTCTGTGCCAGAAGGATCAGCCAGGGAAATGGGATGGGGGAGTGACAAAGTCTGTGTTGTTTGAGGACTTCGTTTACCTGGTATCTGGTGAATTCCAGTAGGCTTTAAGCCTTACACTGTACTGTAGTTATGAGGACAGAACGTCTTGGCGCAGGCTCACCCTCTGTGCTGTACAGTATGGCACACCCCCATTTAGAGGCCATTCTCACTGGCACAGCTGGACTTTTGGCAGGCCAGAGGCTTCCAATGCAGTTTTGTTTCTGTGTTTTCGTTGGCTCTTCTCTCCGCTAAAATGTCGCAAGTGAATTCCAAGAAAGTTACTTAACGTTAATGGAGGCTGCTGTGCTGCTTGGGTTTGGTCACTTTTTTAATACCATGGTTTGGAGAGGTCTGCCTTGCGTCCACCACCTCCCAGCACACTGGTGCCTTGATAGCATCAATGAAGTGTCTAGCCCTTGTGAGCATGTGGCTTTTATAGCTCTTGCATGTTAAGTGGCTAGCACTCTTACCTCGGGATATGCAGTGACAAATGTGGGTTCAAGCCCCTTCTTGGGGCAGGAATTCTCATGCCGTGCTTGCCAAAGTGTTGGGGGCAACCTCAGTGCCTGAATAAAACAGGTTCTAATGTCCAAGGCTTGAATCATGCTGTGGCTGAGCATAAAATGGCTGCTGAATTTGCCTCCACAGTGATGGTGTTAACGTTGTCTCAGTGTTTTGTAATATTCCTTGGGATATATTGGGCCCGATCCCCAGCTAGTATAGTTGACGCAGCTGTGTTGACTTCAGTGAAGCTATGCTGAATTATACACACTGAGAAGCTGGCCCATTGAGTCTGAAAGCTACCTTGTTCTGTTCTGTTGTAGCTGACACTAACCAAGGAGATCAAATAGACTTTTATGATGCTAAGCCAAAAGAAATGCATCGCTTGCTAGCCAGCCTGACTTCTCCCAAGGCACTTAGTTGCGGAGGAGTTTAAAAGATCTAACATTGACTCAGAGCTGGGGATGGGGGCGGAAGGAGTGAAAGGTCAGAGAATAGCTTTCACTGTCCAGCTAAAGCCTCCTAAAATGTGGCTAGTAGAACTGACTGACAATTCCCCATCAAAACTCTTTAATGTAAAATGACCTTCTGTGACGTAATGTTTAGGACACCCAGATCTGCGAGCTACTCTGTTATCCCTCTGTCTTAGCAAGAGTGAGAGCTTTGCTACCGCTAAGATGTGTCAGCTCCCTGATGCACCAGCCTTGCAGCATACTCTTCAAGACTCTGCCAGTCTAAACTTGGCCTTGCAGGTAACAATCAGTGAACCTCAGTTCCCCACAGATATCCCACTGCAGTGTCCCGTCACTCACTGGACACTCTTAGAAATTTCTATGTTCGCTGCCTCCAAAAGGACAGAGCACACATCAGCCTATCAGGAGACTCACACTTCACTTTAACACACAGCATTGAGATGATTTTGTAACAAAAGAAGACTAGGTTTGTTAACAAAGAACAGAGATCTAAACAAGGGGAAAAGAGACAGGTCTGGTTACAAACAAAACAAACTGAAACACGCTTTCTAGTGACTAAAACTTAATCTTAGCAAGTTACAATCTTTGCCTAAGCAGTTTTCTTACTCACATAAAGTTACCAGCATCTCCAGCCTGCCAGACCAGGGGATCCAACTTTCACAGGCTCACAGGCTGCTATTCCCAGTGTCCTCTACGTGATGGGTTACTCTGTCTTTTTGCTCCCCTTTGTGTTATGGATGATTTTTGACCTTTTATGACCTAAATGGCCTGTGACTCACCTTCTTGTGTGACTGCCCTTCTCCCTGTGTGATAAGCTAAGCTCTGTGGAGGTGCTTGGGCTAGAATTTCTTAGGCCTAGTCTACACTAGGGGTGGAGATCGACCTAAGATACGCAACTTCAGCTACGAGAATAGCGTAGCTGAAGTCGGCGTATCTTAGTTTGACTTACCTCGCGTCCTCACGGCGCGGAGTCAATTGCTGCGGCTGCCCCGTCAACTTTGCTTCGGCCTCTTGCCGAGCTGGAGTACAGCAGTCGACGGGAGAGCGATCGGGAATCGATTTATCGCGTCTACGCTACACATGCAGACGTAGACATAGTTATACTCGGCAGAGGGGCCTCTAGGACGGCCCTTGGCCTTGGAACTCATTCCCCCTGCCTTGGTCTGAAATCGCCTGAATTTGCTGTCCTTTTGGGCATGCTGCAAAATACACGTTTGTACCAGGAGTGGGTCCTGGTTTGAGGGTTGGTACCTAGGAAGGGTAAGGTACTTGTCAGGGTCAGGCTGCTGGGTTTGGTTTTCACAGTATGATAAAGTGTTAAGAGGCACCAAGCACCTGGGATAGACACATTCTTACAGTCTGATACATTGGAAAAACCCAACTCCCCTTCTGTGAGGTGAGCGTTATTCTATCTGTTTCACAGCTGAGGGAGCCGAGACATAGGGAGGAATCTGGCATGTGCCCATGGTCACACAGTGAGTCAGATTCCCAAGATACCCATTTCCCCGTCCTCTAACCGCTGTCTCCCAGGTTTTCACTGTCGTTGGGATGACCAGGCCAGTTAGAAGTTCTGACAGGCTGTAACATTCTCTCTTGCTGGCTGTTTTGTTATGCTTTCAGCATTCTGCCGGGGAGCAATGTTGCAGAATAGCAATCTGTGCTGTGCATAATTTAACACCTGACTTTGGCTGCCACACAAAGGAGACCCTCTAGCTGTGTGTTGTGGGCTGCATGGCCCATCTTTTCTCCCATACCTGTAAGATGATGGGGGATGGATAGGGCTGGGGAGAGGGAGTGGGGGAGTTGTGTGTATAGGTTCATTAGGTTTTTTAGGTAGTGATGTTGTTGCGGGGTAATTTAATTTGCTTTTGGGGTAACGGATCGGTCTATTCTGATATTGTTGGGGCATCCAGAACGTTGGGTCGGGAGCTCTCTTATTGCAAAACAGTAAACATCTACATGGAGAAACAAATCTCTCTCTCTCTCCCACAGAACTCCTACCTGGTGCTGGCTGGACTGTCAGATGGACTTGTGGCAGTTTTTTCAGTGGCACGTGGCATCCCAGAGGACAGCTGCTCCTACTTGTGCTCACACACTGCGAATAGGTCCAAGTTCAACATCTTGGACAGTGACCCCCGGCAGAACCCCTACCCTGTGAAAGCCATGGAAATAACAAACAGCGGCGCCGAGGTCTGGTACAGCAATGGCCCTGGGATTCTCATCATAGACTGCGTGACCATAGATATAAACAGGAGGCTGGAGCCCTACAACCCTCCATCTGTGATCACATCTATGGCGTGTAACTCGGAGTACCATGGGGAGGAAGTGATTTGGTGCCTGGATGATAAAACGAACTACCTGGTGATGTACCATACTGCAACCTATCAGCTCTGCGCGCGGTACTTCTGTGGTGACTGCAGCCCTTTAAGAGACATGTTTACAATCCAGCAGCCTTCCGCAGGGATCCCTGCTACAACAGCTGTACACAGGACGGTGCTTGAGAGTAACTCTCTGGCTGATATGAGCATTATCTACAGCCCGGAGCTGGGCACACAAATATTAAACCATCAGGACTCCCTCACAGACTATTGCTCCGTGTCTTCTTACTCATCCTCCCCTTCTAACAGAATAACTAGGTCCTTCTCCAGTCTGCCGAGCTCTCCTGCAAGCTCATCCAGTGCGCCTTTCTCCATGGATTGCGAGGAGTCCGACAAGTTTCATGAACTGATCCCTTCCCCAGACAGATCTGAAAATGATTCTACACCAACAGATGAGAACACATCTCATCTCCAAGCTGTAAAGATTCTTCCAGTAAAAGACCTCATCTGGATCCCGAGGTAAACACATACTCAGCAAACCAGATCCGAGTCACAAGTGGAGCATGAGTTAGTTTGGCTTTAGGGAAGCACTCAAGGGCTTGGGTTTTGTTTCTAATTGTAATTTCACATCAAACTTACCCAGGGTGGTGTCTAGCAGTAAGATTCAACAAAAAAACTACGTAACTGTCCCAGAATTTCAAGTTAGAAACCAACATTTCTACAACTTTTGGATGGTATCTAGCGTTGCCCATTTGGCAAATTTGAGGTCTGGCAGGATTGTTTCCATTAGGACAAGAAATCCTGATACAAATCAGGTGTATTCTTGGTGCCATGGGTTAGCGTGATGTGTGTGTAAAGAGAAGGGGGTTAGGCTTGAGCCTGAGTGCAACCCCCCTGGGCCTACATTGCAGTGTAGATGTACCCTAACCTGCACACACCCTGCTGCCAATATCCCTGCATTTGCAGCCAGAGAAACCCCTCAGTCCACATGGCTTAGTGCTGACCTACCAGGGCCTTCACTGGCCTATTGCTTTGAGTGGGCAATTGTCGGCAATTGTTTTTACGACATAAGGAACTTGATTGCTCCTCCTTTTGAGCCTGAAAGAGAGTGTTTGGTACACCCATTGTCTTTAACCAGGTCTGTGAGCCTCTCTGGATTTCAGACCTACCCCCCTGCTGGCAGCTTCAGCATATGTAATCGGAAAAGCTACTGTACGTGTGCTTTCCCTGCCTGTCCATGGCCCATGTTGTTGAGCATGATTGTCTCACTTTTGTCTGTAGGCGAGGTGGCGACATCATAGTTATCGGGCTGGAGAAGGAATGTGGCACGCAGCGCGGCAGAGTCATTGCCGTATTGAAGGCCGGAGAACTGGCTCCCTATGGGTGAGATTGAATTAGAGCCTGTATTGCATGTTCACAAAGGATTCCATCATGGGAAATATACCATCAGTGTCAGGGTGCAAGGCCTGCAATCCTCCAATTGGCCTCTCTCCCTTCAGGGCATTCTAGTGTGGATTCTATGCCATAGAGCAGGGATCGGCAACCTTTGGCACGCGGCCCACCAGGGTAAGCCCCCTGGCGGGCCGGGCCAGTTTGTTTACCTGCCCCGTCTGCAGGCCCGGCCGATTGCAGCTCCCACTGACCGCGGTTCACCGCTCCAGGCCAATGGAGCTGCAGGAAGCAGCAGGCACCAAGGGATGTGCTGGCCGCCACTTCCCGCAGCCCCCATTGGCCTGGAGCAGCGAACCACGGCCAGTGGGAGCCACGATTGGCCGAACCTGTGGACGCGGCAGGTAAACAACCCAGCCCGCCAGGGGGCTTACCCTGGTGGGCCGCGGGCTTAAGGTTGCCAATCCCTTCCATAGAGCAAGCTCCCAGCTGGAGGAGTCACTGTGATTAGGCTTCAGTTACACAGACAGGCCCTCAGTGCAAGTTAGAGCAGCCCTGAGGCTGGGATGGCCCAGGATTGGTAGAGCAGAGCATGCCCTGAGGCTGGGATGGCCCAGGATTGGTAGAGCAGAGCATGCCCTGAGGCTGGGATGGCCCAGGATTGGTAGAGCAGAGCATGCCCTGAGGCTGGGATGGCCCAGGATTGGTAGAGCAGAGCATGCCCTGAGGCTGGGATGGCCCCTCCTGCTCCTTATACTGGAACAAGCCGGAGAAGTTGAGATAGATCTTCTCCCGCATGCCAGATCAATCCAAATTGGCTTCTTCAGACAATGGTCATGATCTGCCCCAGAAACATCACAGCAAGTTACACCTCCAGAGCACTAACTGGCTGCCTTGTTTCCCAAGCTGGGATCAGTGTGAAGATAGCGCCTCTCATTTTGCAAAAGGTGATGTTGCGATAACTCTTGGCCCAATCCTGCCAGGTGCTGCCTTCCTGGGCTTTGCAGGCACCCAGCACCTGGCAGGAGGTCCTCAGTGCTCGGCAGACTCAGTCCCTGCGTGAAGAACAAGAAGTGTATTTACTACAGAGCGCAGTGCTTGTCTGTGGCTTCATTCACTCAGAGCAGGTTGACGTTCTGGCTCTAAATAAGCACCTTTGTACCAGCTGTGGCTCCTGGCACTCTGTGGAAAACCGTTATGGACATTAATTTAAAATGCTTCATGTAGCAACTGAGCTTCCAAGTAAATAAATAACCCGGGTATAGTGTTGGGGGGGTTTTTGCTGACCCTTTAAACACCCATATGTGATTGTGCTATTCATGGCAAGACAAAGCAAAGAGAAGTTAAGCTGGGCTGTGTGTTATGAATGGCCATTTATTAATAAACGGCACAGATAACATGAAATCAAAGCCTTCCTTTCATTCACTTCCATGTCATGTCAGGTATAGTGCTTGGTCCCTTTTATTACCTGCATAGGCCCATTTAGCTAGGTGGACTCGTTTCAGAGATTCTTATTTAAAAAAAACAGGAAGGAAAAGTATGGGGAGTCGAAGACCAGATGAAGTGGCCGTTGCTAGACGTGTCCCATTTTACAATATTGCAGCCTTGCTGATTCAGGCACAAAGTCCATCTGCTCATCCTCTACCAGCAGGATGAAAATGATGAAAAATCCAACAATATTGCACTCCCAGTGACAACAACTTACTTCCCCTGGGTGTGGAGGCGTCTGCAAGGCTGCAATATCACTAAGATGGAGCCAGATACCGTACTGTGCCTCTGAGGAGTGGGGGGAGGGGGAGAGATAAGGGTGACTTCCTTGGGGGCTGCTCCGAGTTAGGACAGCTTCCCCACAGCTGCCAAATACCAAACTCTCTAGCTACTCCTGCCATTCCTGTTTCCCCTGTCCCTGTGCTGGGGCAGGTCTCTTTCCTTTACCCCAGTGCTCCTTTATCAATTCTGCCACCTTTCCTCCCATTGAGGAGTCCCCCACTTTGTGAGCAGCCCCATTGAAATCAATGGGATGAAGGTCTGTCGAATCTGGCCTTACATTACTGCACGGTACTGTTGTAATCAAAAGAGCCTTGTAGAACTATGTCACTGTTGGGGTTTTTCGGGGTGGCTTGGGGTTTTGGGGGGAGGTGGAGGTGGCTATAATGTAACGAGTAGTTACACTGCTTTATATTTTCCTGTGTTAAATATCTCCAGCTCTCTTAGAAAAGCAGATTCGTTGACTGTAAGACAAACCCTAAGCACTTTTGGGTCTCACTTTTGCGAGGCTGTCTGTTTTCTGGGAGAGCGGCACCCCAGTTCACACTCCATTCCCCACCCCTGTTCTTGCTTTCCCAGGGCGCTGGTCGAAGCTGCTATCGTAGCAAGGGACACTGTTGTGTGCTGCTTTGAGAACAAAAACATGGAATGGTGCCTTGCTGTCTGGAGGAGCTGGGGTGCCCGAGAGTTTGACATTTTCTACCAGTCCTATGAAGAGCTGGGAAGGCTTGAAACCTGCATGCGAAAAAGAAGGTAGTGCTTGTCAAATTTAAAATCCAGCATCCAGGAAGGATGGACTACAGGGAACAGAAACGCCCATCAGCATTCCAGCCTTGGCACTTTTGTATCCTTAGAGAAGGGTTTGGGTTGTGGGTGTTTTTTTTTTTTTTTCCACATTTGCTGCTAAGGAACACTGCAGGGCTCTTGCAGAAGCTATCTCCCCTGCAGTGTATTTGCCAGAGACGCAGAAGACCAAACTAGATACCATTCTGTTCGTTTCTTCCTTTCTTTTCAGCAGGGGATAGAGATGTATTAAGTCCAGAAAGCGGGTGATCTCTCAACAATATTGCTCTAATGTGTACCACCCTCCCTATCCCTCCACCCATTTCCATTCACTTCTGTCTTTTGAGCCTCCTTTCTTCCACTGTAAATTCCCTCACAACCCCCGCACATCTGGGCAGCTGCTGCTTAGGTCCTCATCCAAAAGAGCTTTACTAACTACACAGATATGCATCTCTCTCCCTCAGAGACTGAGCTTTTACACAATACTCCTATCACCTGCTGTCCCAGTGGGCAATAATCCTTCAGTGGCCAATGTATTTCCGATCTGTAAAAGATATTGTGATAGAGTTACTGTGAAAGACCCAAAGATGATGATCTGCCAATGAATACTGCACAATCTCAGTACATTAATGAGCTATTTAATTGCACTGTTGCAAAGTAAATTGTACATAGATCGAATTCAGAGCAAAACACGTCAGCATTTCAGATGCTTTACCAGTTGAAGGGAGTAATTTAATCAGCAGAACTTGGAAATGGTCCTTGTCCCTCTGTTACTTTTCTCTGTAAATACATTTGGAAGTAAGCTGAGTTTACTGGTATATAAAAGTGTGTTATTTTTTAGATAGAGGTTCTTATATAGTTTATTTTTCACATCACTAAGGTCACACTGGACCCTGGAAAGCATTGTACCCGGTGTACACACAATCACATTATCATAGCATGTATAGAAGAGTGTAAAAAGTGAATCAACTCCTGATGCGTGAATGTGTACTGTGTATTGAACTGTTTTTATACTGAGAAACTTCTACTAAGTTTGAA